>NC_072420.2:3012820-3639487 GCF_028858775.2 Pan troglodytes | reverse complement strand
TGCAGTAGCTGTTTTTCCTAACGCTCTGCCTCCTGAAAGGCCCCAGTGTGTGTTGTTCCCCTTCCTGTGTCCATGTGATCTCATTTTTCAGCTCCCATTATAAGTGAGAATGTGGCGTTTGGTTGTCTTTCCCTGGATTAGTTTGCTGAGGATAATGACCACACATCACCACTGTTTTTGTTTTTTAGTATAAAGAGTAGTATTTTATTGAATAAGATTTGCTCCCAGAAAAATAAGCTTAAATCTACAATGAATGCCAGACTCTACAGCAGAAAGCAATTTTCTCACTTTTCCACACACAATGGTTCCTACTAATTGAAAAAAAGCCATCAAATTTCATTCACAAATGTACTACTCTGTCTCAAAACATCTCACATAATCATGCACTGTACTAAAGCCATTAGATCAGTTCTTCAGTCAGGTTAAAGAAGTAGCCCTCTAATGACTGACTTTTATAGTGCTGTCAATATCCACTCCCAATCAGTCTGCCATTGTTAATGGTGTACAGCATTACTGAATACAATGGATTGATGACGCCCATATCCACGGACAAACCGTGACTTATGATGGTATGATTTGTGATTCTTCAACGTTATGATGGGTTTATTGGATTATTAGATGCGTTTCTGTGTTACACTGGGTTTATGAGTATGCGACCCTATACTCCAGAAACAGCTGTATAAGGAAAAACAGGTGTACCTAATAAAAATATGCTTAGTGACTTGGGATAAACCAATAGATGTTCACAACTGATGGAGAGCCGTGAAAGAGAGATAGCGGTAAATAGTTACAATAACACAATTTTCCTGCACCTGTCGAGGATTTCCCCAAAAAAACGCAGAATGTGGGATGCACCTAAGGCATATGAAAGAGAGAGGGGAGAAGGAGTAAGAGAGAAATAGGAGGAAGGAAGGAGGGAAGGAAAGAAGGAAGGAAGGAAGGAAGGAAGGAAGGAAGGAAGGAAGGACGAAAGGAAGGAGAAAACACCGCTGTTACTAAAACCCCCCCATAAAAATGGATTCCCCCTGTGGATAAGCCTACAATGTGGATGAATCTTGAAAATATTGTGCTACGTGTTATGTCAGTCATAACAGCTCACCTATTGTGCAATTCCGTTTATAGGAAATGTCCACAATATGGAAATCTATGCATATGGGATTGATCGCACTAGGTAGTTGCTACCTAGGGCTGAGGGTCAGGGAGAGGGTTTGAGACAGAATGAGGAGTGACTCATGTCTACAGGGTTCTTCTCTGGTCGGGGGTGATAAGACGTTCTACAATGGATTGCGGATTAAAATTGAATGTGCACAGCCACAGGTATACTAAAAGCCACTCAATTCATAACTTTTAATGGGGGAATCTTACGTGGCGCACTCTCATGGACACCACGGCAGACATAGTGAGAGAGAAAAAGGTGAGTAAATATCTGAAACGGAGGCAGAAACAGAGAGAATGCAAAGCCCTGTGAATGGAAGGGAGAGCGAAAAGGGAAAATGGTCCTATTTAGAAATGACAGATGTGAAACTGGGGTTCACATCAACAGTGTCACTGTCAGGAAGGAGGGTCATGCTAGCCATGTCACCGGTAGTGTGGCCCGCAGGGACGCCGACCTGCTGGAGCGTCGTGCCAGCATGGGCTCTGGCAGCCACGTGGGCCAGCAGGAGGGTCCCGCTGCACAGCTGTGGGGTGAGGATAGCCTGGGTGGTGATATGGGCCATTACAGGGGCCTCTTCTGCTGGCAAGAGTGTGACAGTAGCAAGTAGATGGACAGGCCTGCGTGTGAGGACGGAATGCAGGAGGGGCTCTTGTGCGGCTGGGTGTGGGGCCCTCACGGGAACCGTGGAGAAATGGCCAGGTAACTGCGTCATGTGGGCTAGTAGATTGGCCAGGGCTTCGAACTGAAGGACAATAACGGGGAGTAGCTGTCAGGCCCTGGGAGTGTCTGAGTGTAAGTGGAGATGGGTTTGGGGTCACTGAGGGATGCGTGGGAGCCATCCCTGTATAGGTCCAGGTCATAGGGAGATAGTCTCGTGAGGCCTGTGAGTGTCTAGGGTTGTCCTGGGTGCCTGGGGCTGACTGTGGCAGAGATCTGGGGAAGGCTGGAGAGAAGCTGGGAGACCCAGGAGAGTCCCTGAAGGCAGGGGGCGAAGAGGTGAAAGAAATGGGGGAGGGTTGCAGTAAGGTCCGTGAGTTTGTAGGTGATTCCTGGGTGCGGGAAGCTGACTCCAGGTGAAATCTGGAGATGGTCGGAGAGTAGCTGAGAGAGACAGAAGAGTCCCTGAGGGCTGGGGGTGAGAACATGAGGGAGACTGGGGAGTAAGTCAGTGAAATTCGTGAGTTCGGTGGTGTATCGTGGGTGCCTGGAACTGAGTCCAGCTGGAATCTAGAGAAGTTTTGAGAGCAGCTGAAAGAGACACAAGAGTCCCTGTGGGCTGAGGGCAAAGACCTGAGAGAGACCAGGGAGGACCTCAGTGAAGTCTGTGAGTCTGTAGGTGATTCCGGAGTGTGGGAGGCTGACTCCCGCTGAAATCTGGGCGTGGTGGGAGAGTAGCTGGGACAGACAGGAGAGTCCCAGGGGGCTGGGGGTGAAGACATGAGAGAGACCGGGGAGTAACTCAGTGAAACTGCTGAGTTTGGTGGTGATACCTGGGTGCCTGGAACTGACTCCCGCTGAAATCTGGGCATGGTTGGAGAGTAGCTGGGACACACAGGAGAGTCCCTGAGGGCTGGGGGTGAAGACATGAGAGAGACCGGGGAGTAAGTGAGTGAAACTGGTGAGTTTGGTGGTGACTCCGGGGTGCCTGGAACTGACTCCAGCTGAAATGTGGGCGTGGTTGGAGAGTAGCTGGGACAGACAGGAGAGTCCCTGAGGGCTGGTGAAGACGTGAGAGAGACTGGAGAGTAATTGAGTGAAATTGGTGAGTTTGATGGTGATTCCTGGGTGCCTGGAACCGACTCCCGCTGAAGTGTGGGCGTGGTTGGAGAGTAGCTGGGACACACAGGAGAGTCCCTGAGGGTTGGAGATAAAGACGTGCTAGAGACTGAGGAGTAACTGAGTGAAATCGGTGAGTTTGGTGGTGATTCCGGGGTGCCTGGAACTGACTCCAGCTGAAATGTGGGCGTGGTTGGAGAGTAGCTGGGACAGACGGGAGAGTCCCTGAGGGATGGTGAAGACATGAGAGAGACTGGGGAGTAACGCAGTGAAATTGGTGAGTTTGGTGGTGATTTCTGGGTGCCTGCAACGGACTCCCGCTGAAGTGTGGGCGTGTTTGGAGAGTAGCTGGGACAGACAGGCGAGACCCTGAGGGTTGGAGATAAAGACGTGCTAGAGACTGGGGAGTAACTCAGTGAAAGTGGTGGGCTTGGTGGTGATCCCTGGGTTCCTGGAACTGACCCGCGCTGAAATGTGGGCGTGGTTGGAGAGTAGGTGGGACAGACTGGAGGGTCCGTGTTTCGAGAGTAGCTGGGAGACACAGGAGACCCCCCGAGAGCTGGGGGTGAGCTGCTGGGTGATGGCAGTAAGAACATGTGGTATATTACTGATGAACGTGGTGACTCTGAGGAATCCTCAGAGGAGGACACGGGAGAGCCAAATGGCTTCATTAATTGCCCATCACGGTGAGGACAGGGAAATGGGAGCTTGTGGGATTCTGGTGATGACAGAGGTGAGTGTGGTGAAGCCCTAGGGGATGGTGAATGGTAGCTCCGGATCCCTGGTGGGGAGCTTCCTCTTAAGCCTGAGTTTCTGAGAGGGGAGAGGGAGAAGCTGGGTGAGGCTCGCATGGACCTTGGGGAGTCCGGGCTGGGGGACTGTTCATAAGAAGAGCCAGACAAGACCCTACTGTTCTTAGGTGCAGACATGATTAGGAACCCTGCAGCTCCCAGGGCCCCTTCTCATTTTCTAACTCGCAGAAGTAAGTAGTGTGTGTGCGTGCGTGTGTGTGTGTGTGTGTGTGTGTGTGTGTTTGTGTGTGTGCGGTGTGAGGTATGTGCCCCTTAAGAAAATGGAAATCAACCAACCAATGAGACAGACAGACAGACAGAGATTCACTTGCCCAAGTGTTCTGTCCTGTCCTCTGAATCCGCTTCCAAGTCGCAAGACGCTGTGAGCTCCAAGTCCACGCAGAGTCCGCCAAACGCTCCGGCCGCTGATCCGCTCCGCGAAGATCTGAGTACAGGCCAGCCAGGGTGGGTTTAAATAGCCTCGGGCGCAGCCTAGCAGCGGAAAGGGCGGAGCTTCACTCCTCCTTTCCATCAGTCACCCCCAACTTTCCCAGGCTACACCTGGTAGGAAACTGTTCTCCTGCATTGATTCCATGCGCCACCTTTGGGACAATCTAAGAACTTACAAGTTTTCTTGGCCAGATATATTAGGAATTGTATACACTGAAACACTGAAAAACAACTAGTGGTTCCGTGGTTCCCACGTTGTGGTTTTGACACCAGCAGCACCCTTGCCACAATCAAACCCCGGAGATGCACAGATCTGTGTTGTAACAAGACCTCCCCCTGACCCTGACGCATGGCAGTTTAAGAAGTCTTTCCGTGTAAGCGAAAAGACTTTGAAGAAAAGGTGGAGATATGCGTTGTATAAACATTCTTTTGCTCTGGAACCACGTAGAGACTTGGGAGCCAGTTGGGTGGAGCATTCGTTGGATGAGGGTGCTCGGGTGAGGAATATCAAGGTGTGGCTCCAGATAATCCAATCATCTAATTAAGATTCCAGTTATGCTCATCGGTTTTAAAATTCCATTTGGGTAAATTCTTTAAGTCAGACTGAGAATGGCAAAGCCTCAACCCCAATTTCCAGGGAGGGTTGAGAGCCTCAGGTGGAGTTGATCACCAATAGCCTATGGTTTAACCCATCATGCCTATAGAATGAGGTCTCCATAAAAACCCAAAAGGACTGGCTTCAGAGAGCTTCTGGATAACACTTCCCGGAAGGTAGTGCGCCCCTCCCCACATGCCGGGCCCCACATTTATCTCTCAACTTTTTGCAATGTCCGCTAAAATACAAAGGCAAGTGTAAGTGTTTCCCTGCATGCTGTGAGCTCTTCCAGCAAATGAATGCAACGAAATCTGGGAGTGGTGGCAACCTGATTTATAGCCAGTTGCTGAGAAGCACAGGTAAAACAACGTAGGGCTCCCCATTGTTATTAGTGTGGGAGGCCTGTCTGGCGGGACTCGGCCCTTTGGAATCTAATGCTATGTCCCGGTAGATAGCGTCACCATTGAATTAGAAGACACACATATGTTGAGAATAATCTTTCTGGTCATTTGCTGCATGTCTTATTTACAATATGTAATCAAATTCTTTCTCCTGACCTTATGGCACCTGGGTTGAGAACCAAGATTTGAACCAAACATTGGTCGGTCACTTTCTGAGTTTGAAACTTTATTTTGCCTTTAGCGTTTTGCTCTTGATTTTTCGTTTTCTTTTGTTTCGTTTCGTTTCTAAGTTCTGGGGTATATGTGCAGGATGTGCAGATTTATTACTAAGGTAAACGTGTGCCATGGTGGTTTGCTGCACCTGTCAACCCATCACCTAGGTATAAAGCCCAGCATGCAGTAGCTGTTTTTCCTAACGCTCTGCCTCCTGAAAGGCCCCAGTGTGTGTTGTTCCCCTTCCTGTGTCCATGTGATCTCATTTTTCAGCTCCCATTATAAGTGAGAATGTGGCGTTTGGTTGTCTTTCCCTGGATTAGTTTGCTGAGGATAATGACCACACATCACCACTGTTTTTGTTTTTTAGTATAAAGAGTAGTATTTTATTGAATAAGATTTGCTCCCAGAAAAATAAGCTTAAATCTACAATGAATGCCAGACTCTACAGCAGAAAGCAATTTTCTCACTTTTCCACACACAATGGTTCCTACTCATTGAAAAAAAGCCATCAAATTTCATTCACAAATGTACTACTCTGTCTCAAAACATCTCACATAATCATGCACTGTACTAAAGCCATTAGATCAGTTCTTCAGTCAGGTTAAAGAAGTAGCCCTCTAATGACTGACTTTTATAGTGCTGTCAATATCCACTCCCAATCAGTCTGCCATTGTTAATGGTGTACAGCATTACTGAATACAATGGATTGATGACGCCCATATCCACGGACAGACCGTGACTTATGATGGTATGATTTGTGATTCTTCAACGTTATGATGGGTTTATTGGATTATTAGATGCGTTTCTGTGTTACACTGGGTTTATGAGTATGCGACCCTATACTCCAGAAACAGCTGTATAAGGAAAAACAGGTGTACCTAATAAAAATATGCTTAGTGACTTGGGATAAACGAATAGATGTTCACAACTGATGGAGAGCCGTGAAAGAGAGATAGCGGTAAATAGTTACAATAACACAATTTTCCTGCACCTGTCGAGGATTTCCCCAAAAAAACGCAGAATGTGGGATGCACCTAAGGCATATGAAAGAGAGAGGGGAGAAGGAGTAAGAGAGAAATAGGAGGAAGGAAGGAGGGAAGGAAAGAAGGAAGGAAGGAAGGAAGGAAGGAAGGAAGGAAGGACGAAAGGAAGGAGAAAACACCGCTGTTACTAAAACCCCCCCATAAAAATGGATTCCCCCTGTGGATAAGCCTACAATGTGGATGAATCTTGAAAATATTGTGCTACGTGTTATGTCAGTCATAACAGCTCACCTATTGTGCAATTCCGTTTATAGGAAATGTCCACAATATGGAAATCTATGCATATGGGATTGATCGCACTAGGTAGTTGCTACCTAGGGCTGAGGGTCAGGGAGAGGGTTTGAGACAGAATGAGGAGTGACTCATGTCTACAGGGTTCTTCTCTGGTCGGGGGTGATAAGACGTTCTACAATGGATTGCGGATTAAAATTGAATGTGCACAGCCACAGGTATACTAAAAGCCACTCAATTCATAACTTTTAATGGGGGAATCTTACGTGGCGCACTCTCATGGACACCACGGCAGACATAGTGAGAGAGAAAAAGGTGAGTAAATATCTGAAACGGAGGCAGAAACAGAGAGAATGCAAAGCCCTGTGAATGGAAGGGAGAGCGAAAAGGGAAAATGGTCCTATTTAGAAATGACAGATGTGAAACTGGGGTTCACATCAACAGTGTCACTGTCAGGAAGGAGGGTCATGCTAGCCATGTCACCGGTAGTGTGGCCCGCAGGGACGCCGACCTGCTGGAGCGTCGTGCCAGCATGGGCTCTGGCAGCCACGTGGGCCAGCAGGAGGGTCGCGCTGCACAGCTGTGGGGTGAGGATAGCCTGGGTGGTGATATGGGCCATTACAGGGGCCTCTTCTGCTGGCAAGAGTGTGACAGTAGCAAGTAGATGGACAGGCCTGCGTGTGAGGACGGAATGCAGGAGGGGCTCTTGTGCGGCTGGGTGTGGGGCCCTCACGGGAACCGTGGAGAAATGGCCAGGTAACTGCGTCATGTGGGCTAGTAGATTGGCCAGGGCTTCGAACTGAAGGACAATAACGGGGAGTAGCTGTCAGGCCCTGGGAGTGTCTGAGTGTAAGTGGAGATGGGTTTGGGGTCACTGAGGGATGCGTGGGAGCCATCCCTGTATAGGTCCAGGTCATAGGGAGATAGTCTCGTGAGGCCTGTGAGTGTCTAGGGTTGTCCTGGGTGCCTGGGGCTGACTGTGGCAGAGATCTGGGGAAGGCTGGAGAGAAGCTGGGAGACCCAGGAGAGTCCCTGAAGGCAGGGGGCGAAGAGGTGAAAGAAATGGGGGAGGGTTGCAGTAAGGTCCGTGAGTTTGTAGGTGATTCCTGGGTGCGGGAAGCTGACTCCAGGTGAAATCTGGAGATGGTCGGAGAGTAGCTGAGAGAGACAGAAGAGTCCCTGAGGGCTGGGGGTGAGAACATGAGGGAGACTGGGGAGTAAGTCAGTGAAATTCGTGAGTTCGGTGGTGTATCGTGGGTGCCTGGAACTGACTCCAGCTGGAATCTAGAGAAGTTTTGAGAGCAGCTGAAAGAGACACAAGAGTCCCTGTGGGCTGAGGGCAAAGACCTGAGAGAGACCAGGGAGGACCTCAGTGAAGTCTGTGAGTCTGTAGGTGATTCCGGAGTGTGGGAGGCTGACTCCCGCTGAAATCTGGGCGTGGTGGGAGAGTAGCTGGGACAGACAGGAGAGTCCCAGGGGGCTGGGGGTGAAGACATGAGAGAGACCGGGGAGTAACTCAGTGAAACTGCTGAGTTTGGTGGTGATACCTGGGTGCCTGGAACTGACTCCCGCTGAAATCTGGGCATGGTTGGAGAGTAGCTGGGACACACAGGAGAGTCCCTGAGGGCTGGGGGTGAAGACATGAGAGAGACCGGGGAGTAACTGAGTGAAACTGGTGAGTTTGGTGGTGACTCCGGGGTGCCTGGAACTGACTCCAGCTGAAATGTGGGCGTGGTTGGAGAGTAGCTGGGACAGACAGGAGAGTCCCTGAGGGCTGGTGAAGACGTGAGAGAGACTGGAGAGTAATTGAGTGAAATTGGTGAGTTTGATGGTGATTCCTGGGTGCCTGGAACCGACTCCCGCTGAAGTGTGGGCGTGGTTGGAGAGTAGCTGGGACACACAGGAGAGTCCCTGAGGGTTGGAGATAAAGACGTGCTAGAGACTGAGGAGTAACTGAGTGAAATCGGTGAGTTTGGTGGTGATTCCGGGGTGCCTGGAACTGACTCCAGCTGAAATGTGAGCGTGGTTGGAGAGTAGCTGGGACAGACGGGAGAGTCCCTGAGGGATGGTGAAGACATGAGAGAGACTGGGGAGTAACGCAGTGAAATTGGTGAGTTTGGTGGTGATTTCTGGGTGCCTGCAACGGACTCCCGCTGAAGTGTGGGCGTGTTTGGAGAGTAGCTGGGACAGACAGGCGAGACCCTGAGGGTTGGAGATAAAGACGTGCTAGAGACTGGGGAGTAACTCAGTGAAAGTGGTGGGCTTGGTGGTGATCCCTGGGTTCCTGGAACTGACCCGCGCTGAAATGTGGGCGTGGTTGGAGAGTAGCTGGGACAGACTGGAGGGTCCGTGTTTGGAGAGTAGCTGGGAGACACAGGAGACCCCCCGAGAGCTGGGGGTGAGCTGCTGGGTGATGGCAGTAAGAACATGTGGTATATTACTGATGAACGTGGTGACTCTGAGGAATCCTCAGAGGAGGACACGGGAGAGCCAAATGGCTTCATTAATTGCCCATCACGGTGAGGACAGGGAAATGGGAGCTTGTGGGATTCTGGTGATGACAGAGGTGAGTGTGGTGAAGCCCTAGGGGATGGTGAATGGTAGCTCCGGATCCCTGGTGGGGAGCTTCCTCTTAAGCCTGAGTTTCTGAGAGGGGAGAGGGAGAAGCTGGGTGAGGCTCGCATGGACCTTGGGGAGTCCGGGCTGGGGGACTGTTCATAAGAAGAGCCAGACAAGACCCTACTGTTCTTAGGTGCAGACATGATTAGGAACCCTGCAGCTCCCAGGGCCCCTTCTCATTTTCTAACTCGCAGAAGTAAGTAGTGTGTGTGCGTGCGTGTGTGTGTGTGTGTGTGTGTGTGTGTTTGTGTGTGTGCGGTGTGAGGTATGTGCCCCTTAAGAAAATGGAAATCAACCAACCAATGAGACAGACAGACAGACAGAGATTCACTTGCCCAAGTGTTCTGTCCTGTCCTCTGAATCCGCTTCCAAGTCGCAAGACGCTGTGAGCTCCAAGTCCACGCAGAGTCCGCCAAACGCTCCGGCCGCTGATCCGCTCCGCGAAGATCTGAGTACAGGCCAGCCAGGGTGGGTTTAAATAGCCTCGGGCGCAGCCTAGCAGCGGAAAGGGCGGAGCTTCACTCCTCCTTTCCATCAGTCACCCCCAACTTTCCCAGGCTACACCTGGTAGGAAACTGTTCTCCTGCATTGATTCCATGCGCCACCTTTGGGACAATCTAAGAACTTACAAGTTTTCTTGGCCAGATATATTAGGAATTGTATACACTGAAACACTGAAAAACAACTAGTGGTTCCGTGGTTCCCACGTTGTGGTTTTGACACCAGCAGCACCCTTGCCACAATCAAACCCCGGAGATGCACAGATCTGTGTTGTAACAAGACCTCCCCCTGACCCTGACGCATGGCAGTTTAAGAAGTCTTTCCGTGTAAGCGAAAAGACTTTGAAGAAAAGGTGGAGATATGCGTTGTATAAACATTCTTTTGCTCTGGAACCACGTAGAGACTTGGGAGCCAGTTGGGTGGAGCATTCGTTGGATGAGGGTGCTCGGGTGAGGAATATCAAGGTGTGGCTCCAGATAATCCAATCATCTAATTAAGATTCCAGTTATGCTCATCGGTTTTAAAATTCCATTTGGGTAAATTCTTTAAGTCAGACTGAGAATGGCAAAGCCTCAACCCCAATTTCCAGGGAGGGTTGAGAGCCTCAGGTGGAGTTGATCACCAATAGCCTATGGTTTAACCCATCATGCCTATAGAATGAGGTCTCCATAAAAACCCAAAAGGACTGGCTTCAGAGAGCTTCTGGATAACACTTCCCGGAAGGTAGTGCGCCCCTCCCCACATGCCGGGCCCCACATTTATCTCTCAACTTTTTGCAATGTCCGCTAAAATACAAAGGCAAGTGTAAGTGTTTCCCTGCGTGCTGTGAGCTCTTCCAGCAAATGAATGCAACGAAATCTGGGAGTGGTGGCAACCTGATTTATAGCCAGTTGCTGAGAAGCACAGGTAAAACAACGTAGGGCTCCCCATTGTTATTAGTGTGGGAGGCCTGTCTGGCGGGACTCGGCCCTTTGGAATCTAATGCTATGTCCCGGTAGATAGCGTCACCATTGAATTAGAAGACACACATATGTTGAGAATAATCTTTCTGGTCATTTGCTGCATGTCTTATTTACAATATGTAATCAAATTCTTTCTCCTGACCTTATGGCACCTGGGTTGAGAACCAAGATTTGAACCAAACATTGGTCGGTCACTTTCTGAGTTTGAAACTTTATTTTGCCTTTAGCGTTTTGCTCTTGATTTTTCGTTTTCTTTTGTTTCGTTTCGTTTCTAAGTTCTGGGGTATATGTGCAGGATGTGCAGATTTATTACTAAGGTAAACGTGTGCCATGGTGGTTTGCTGCACCTGTCAACCCATCACCTAGGTATAAAGCCCAGCATGCAGTAGCTGTTTTTCCTAACGCTCTGCCTCCTGAAAGGCCCCAGTGTGTGTTGTTCCCCTACCTGTGTCCATGTGATCTCATTTTTCAGCTCCCATTATAAGTGAGAATGTGGCGTTTGGTTGTCTTTCCCTGGATTAGTTTGCTGAGGATAATGACCACACATCACCACTGTTTTTGTTTTTTAGTATAAAGAGTAGTATTTTATTGAATAAGATTTGCTCACAGAAAAATAAGCTTAAATCTACAATGAATGCCAGACTCTACAGCAGAAAGCAATTTTCTCACTTTTCCACACACAATGGTTCCTACTAATTGAAAAAAAGCCATCAAATTTCATTCACAAATGTACTACTCTGTCTCAAAACATCTCACATAATCATGCACTGTACTAAAGCCATTAGATCAGTTCTTCAGTCAGGTTAAAGAAGTAGCCCTCTAATGACTGACTTTTATAGTGCTGTCAATATCCACTCCCAATCAGTCTGCCATTGTTAATGGTGTACAGCATTACTGAATACAATGGATTGATGACGCCCATATCCACGGACAGACCGTGACTTATGATGGTATGATTTGTGATTCTTCAACGTTATGATGGGTTTATTGGATTATTAGATGCGTTTCTGTGTTACACTGGGTTTATGAGTATGCGACCCTATACTCCAGAAACAGCTGTATAAGGAAAAACAGGTGTACCTAATAAAAATATGCTTAGTGACTTGGGATAAACCAATAGATGTTCACAACTGATGGAGAGCCGTGAAAGAGAGATAGCGGTAAATAGTTACAATAACACAATTTTCCTGCACCTGTCGAGGATTTCCCCAAAAAAACGCAGAATGTGGGATGCACCTAAGGCATATGAAAGAGAGAGGGCAGAAGGAGTAAGAGAGAAATAGGAGGAAGGAAGGAGGGAAGGAAAGAAGGAAGGAAGGAAGGAAGGAAGGAAGGAAGGAAGGAAGGAAGGAAAGAAGGACGGAAGGAAGGAAGGAAGGGAAGAAGGACGAAAGGAAGGAGAAAACACCGGTGTTACTAAAACCCCCCCATAAAAATGGATTCCCCCTGTGGGTAAGCCTACAATGTGGATGAATCTTGAAAATATTGTGCTACGTGTTATGTCAGTCATAACAGCTCACCTATTGTGCAATTCCGTTTATAGGAAATGTCCACAATATGGAAATCTATGCATATGGGATTGATCGCACTAGGTAGTTGCTACCTAGGGCTGAGGGTCAGGGAGAGGGTTTGAGACAGAATGAGGAGTGACTCATGTCTACAGGGTTCTTCTCTGGTCGGGGGTGATAAGACGTTCTACAATGGATTGCGGATTAAAATTGAATGTGCACAGCCACAGGTATACTAAAAGCCACTCAATTCATAACTTTTAATGGGGGAATCTTACGTGGCGCACTCTCATGGACACCACGGCAGACATAGTGAGAGAGAAAAAGGTGAGTAAATATCTGAAACGGAGGCAGAAACAGAGAGAATGCAAAGCCCTGTGAATGGAAGGGAGAGCGAAAAGGGAAAATGGTCCTATTTAGAAATGACAGATGTGAAACTGGGGTTCACATCAACAGTGTCACTGTCAGGAAGGAGGGTCATGCTAGCCATGTCACCGGTAGTGTGGCCCACAGGGACGCCGACCTGCTGGAGCGTCGTGCCAGCATGGGCTCTGGCAGCCACGTGGGCCAGCAGGAGGGTCGCGCTGTACAGCTGTGGGGTGAGGATAGCCTGGGTGGTGATATGGGCCATTACAGGGGCCTCTTCTGCTGGCAAGAGTGTGACAGTAGCAAGTAGATGGACAGGCCTGCGTGTGAGGACGGAATGCAGGAGGGGCTCTTGTGCGGCTGGGTGTGGGGCCCTCACGGGAACCGTGGAGAAATGGCCAGGTAACTGCGTCATGTGGGCTAGTAGATTGGCCAGGGCTTCGAACTGAAGGACAATAACGGGGAGTAGCTGTCAGGCCCTGGGAGTGTCTGAGTGTAAGTGGAGATGGGTTTGGGGTCACTGAGGGATGCGTGGGAGCCATCCCTGTATAGGTCCAGGTCATAGGGAGATAGTCTCGTGAGGCCTGTGAGTGTCTAGGGTTGTCCTGGGTGCCTGGGGCTGACTGTGGCAGAGATCTGGGGAAGGCTGGAGAGAAGCTGGGAGACCCAGGAGAGTCCCTGAAGGCAGGGGGCGAAGAGGTGAAAGAAATGGGGGAGGGTTGCAGTAAGGTCCGTGAGTTTGTAGGTGATTCCTGGGTGCGGGAAGCTGACTCCAGGTGAAATCTGGAGATGGTCGGAGAGTAGCTGAGAGAGACAGAAGAGTCCCTGAGGGCTGGGGGTGAGAACATGAGGGAGACTGGGGAGTAAGTCAGTGAAATTCGTGAGTTCGGTGGTGTATCGTGGGTGCCTGGAACTGAGTCCAGCTGGAATCTAGAGAAGTTTTGAGAGCAGCTGAAAGAGACACAAGAGTCCCTGTGGGCTGAGGGCAAAGACCTGAGAGAGACCAGGGAGGACCTCAGTGAAGTCTGTGAGTCTGTAGGTGATTCCGGAGTGTGGGAGGCTGACTCCCGCTGAAATCTGGGCGTGGTGGGAGAGTAGCTGGGACAGACAGGAGAGTCCCAGGGGGCTGGGGGTGAAGACATGAGAGAGACCGGGGAGTAACTCAGTGAAACTGCTGAGTTTGGTGGTGATACCTGGGTGCCTGGAACTGACTCCCGCTGAAATCTGGGCATGGTTGGAGAGTAGCTGGGACACACAGGAGAGTCCCTGAGGGCTGGGGGTGAAGACATGAGAGAGACCGGGGAGTAAGTGAGTGAAACTGGTGAGTTTGGTGGTGACTCCGGGGTGCCTGGAACTGACTCCAGCTGAAATGTGGGCGTGGTTGGAGAGTAGCTGGGACAGACAGGAGAGTCCCTGAGGGCTGGTGAAGACGTGAGAGAGACTGGAGAGTAATTGAGTGAAATTGGTGAGTTTGATGGTGATTCCTGGGTGCCTGGAACCGACTCCCGCTGAAGTGTGGGCGTGGTTGGAGAGTAGCTGGGACACACAGGAGAGTCCCTGAGGGTTGGAGATAAAGACGTGCTAGAGACTGAGGAGTAACTGAGTGAAATCGGTGAGTTTGGTGGTGATTCCGGGGTGCCTGGAACTGACTCCAGCTGAAATGTGGGCGTGGTTGGAGAGTAGCTGGGACAGACGGGAGAGTCCCTGAGGGATGGTGAAGACATGAGAGAGACTGGGGAGTAACGCAGTGAAATTGGTGAGTTTGGTGGTGATTTCTGGGTGCCTGCAACGGACTCCCGCTGAAGTGTGGGCGTGTTTGGAGAGTAGCTGGGACAGACAGGCGAGACCCTGAGGGTTGGAGATAAAGACGTGCTAGAGACTGGGGAGTAACTCAGTGAAAGTGGTGGGCTTGGTGGTGATCCCTGGGTTCCTGGAACTGACCCGCGCTGAAATGTGGGCGTGGTTGGAGAGTAGGTGGGACAGACTGGAGGGTCCGTGTTTGGAGAGTAGCTGGGAGACACAGGAGACCCCCCGAGAGCTGGGGGTGAGCTGCTGGGTGATGGCAGTAAGAACATGTGGTATATTACTGATGAACGTGGTGACTCTGAGGAATCCTCAGAGGAGGACACGGGAGAGCCAAATGGCTTCATTAATTGCCCATCACGGTGAGGACAGGGAAATGGGAGCTTGTGGGATTCTGGTGATGACAGAGGTGAGTGTGGTGAAGCCCTAGGGGATGGTGAATGGTAGCTCCGGATCCCTGGTGGGGAGCTTCCTCTTAAGCCTGAGTTTCTGAGAGGGGAGAGGGAGAAGCTGGGTGAGGCTCGCATGGACCTTGGGGAGTCCGGGCTGGGGGACTGTTCATAAGAAGAGCCAGACAAGACCCTACTGTTCTTAGGTGCAGACATGATTAGGAACCCTGCAGCTCCCAGGGCCCCTTCTCATTTTCTAACTCGCAGAAGTAAGTAGTGTGTGTGCGTGCGTGTGTGTGTGTGTGTGTTTGTGTGTGTGCGGTGTGAGGTATGTGCCCCTTAAGAAAATGGAAATCAACCAACCAATGAGACAGACAGACAGACAGAGATTCACTTGCCCAAGTGTTCTGTCCTGTCCTCTGAATCCGCTTCCAAGTCGCAAGACGCTGTGAGCTCCAAGTCCACGCAGAGTCCGCCAAACGCTCCGGCCGCTGATCCGCTCCGCGAAGATCTGAGTACAGGCCAGCCAGGGTGGGTTTAAATAGCCTCGGGCGCAGCCTAGCAGCGGAAAGGGCGGAGCTTCACTCCTCCTTTCCATCAGTCACCCCCAACTTTCCCAGGCTACACCTGGTAGGAAACTGTTCTCCTGCATTGATTCCATGCGCCACCTTTGGGACAATCTAAGAACTTACAAGTTTTCTTGGCCAGATATATTAGGAATTGTATACACTGAAACACTGAAAAACAACTAGTGGTTCCGTGGTTCCCACGTTGTGGTTTTGACACCAGCAGCACCCTTGCCACAATCAAACCCCGGAGATGCACAGATCTGTGTTGTAACAAGACCTCCCCCTGACCCTGACGCATGGCAGTTTAAGAAGTCTTTCCGTGTAAGCGAAAAGACTTTGAAGAAAAGGTGGAGATATGCGTTGTATAAACATTCTTTTGCTCTGGAACCACGTAGAGACTTGGGAGCCAGTTGGGTGGAGCATTCGTTGGATGAGGGTGCTCGGGTGAGGAATATCAAGGTGTGGCTCCAGATAATCCAATCATCTAATTAAGATTCCAGTTATGCTCATCGGTTTTAAAATTCCATTTGGGTAAATTCTTTAAGTCAGACTGAGAATGGCAAAGCCTCAACCCCAATTTCCAGGGAGGGTTGAGAGCCTCAGGTGGAGTTGATCACCAATAGCCTATGGTTTAACCCATCATGCCTATAGAATGAGGTCTCCATAAAAACCCAAAAGGACTGGCTTCAGAGAGCTTCTGGATAACACTTCCCGGAAGGTAGTGCGCCCCTCCCCACATGCCGGGCCCCACATTTATCTCTCAACTTTTTGCAATGTCCGCTAAAATACAAAGGCAAGTGTAAGTGTTTCCCTGCGTGCTGTGAGCTCTTCCAGCAAATGAATGCAACGAAATCTGGGAGTGGTGGCAACCTGATTTATAGCCAGTTGCTGAGAAGCACAGGTAAAACAACGTAGGGCTCCCCATTGTTATTAGTGTGGGAGGCCTGTCTGGCGGGACTCGGCCCTTTGGAATCTAATGCTATGTCCCGGTAGATAGCGTCACCATTGAATTAGAAGACACACATATGTTGAGAATAATCTTTCTGGTCATTTGCTGCATGTCTTATTTACAATATGTAATCAAATTCTTTCTCCTGACCTTATGGCACCTGGGTTGAGAACCAAGATTTGAACCAAACATTGGTCGGTCACTTTCTGAGTTTGAAACTTTATTTTGCCTTTAGCGTTTTGCTCTTGATTTTTCGTTTTCTTTTGTTTCGTTTCGTTTCTAAGTTCTGGGGTATATGTGCAGGATGTGCAGATTTATTACTAAGGTAAACGTGTGCCATGGTGGTTTGCTGCACCTGTCAACCCATCACCTAGGTATAAAGCCCAGCATGCAGTAGCTGTTTTTCCTAACGCTCTGCCTCCTGAAAGGCCCCAGTGTGTGTTGTTCCCCTACCTGTGTCCATGTGATCTCATTTTTCAGCTCCCATTATAAGTGAGAATGTGGCGTTTGGTTGTCTTTCCCTGGATTAGTTTGCTGAGGATAATGACCACACATCACCACTGTTTTTGTTTTTTAGTATAAAGAGTAGTATTTTATTGAATAAGATTTGCTCACAGAAAAATAAGCTTAAATCTACAATGAATGCCAGACTCTACAGCAGAAAGCAATTTTCTCACTTTTCCACACACAATGGTTCCTACTAATTGAAAAAAAGCCATCAAATTTCATTCACAAATGTACTACTCTGTCTCAAAACATCTCACATAATCATGCACTGTACTAAAGCCATTAGATCAGTTCTTCAGTCAGGTTAAAGAAGTAGCCCTCTAATGACTGACTTTTATAGTGCTGTCAATATCCACTCCCAATCAGTCTGCCATTGTTAATGGTGTACAGCATTACTGAATACAATGGATTGATGACGCCCATATCCACGGACAGACCGTGACTTATGATGGTATGATTTGTGATTCTTCAACGTTATGATGGGTTTATTGGATTATTAGATGCGTTTCTGTGTTACACTGGGTTTATGAGTATGCGACCCTATACTCCAGAAACAGCTGTATAAGGAAAAACAGGTGTACCTAATAAAAATATGCTTAGTGACTTGGGATAAACCAATAGATGTTCACAACTGATGGAGAGCCGTGAAAGAGAGATAGCGGTAAATAGTTACAATAACACAATTTTCCTGCACCTGTCGAGGACTTCCCCAAAAAAACGCAGAATGTGGGATTCACCTAAGGCATATGAAAGAGAGAGGGCAGAAGGAGTAAGAGAGAAATAGGAGGAAGGAAGGAGGGAAGGAAAGAAGGAAGGAAGGAAGGAAGGAAGGAAGGAAGGAAGGAAAGAAGGACGGAAGGAAGGAAGGGAAGAAGGACGAAAGGAAGGAGAAAACACCGGTGTTACTAAAACCCCCCCATAAAAATGGATTCCCCCTGTGGGTAAGCCTACAATGTGGATGAATCTTGAAAATATTGTGCTACGTGTTATGTCAGTCATAACAGCTCACCTATTGTGCAATTCCGTTTATAGGAAATGTCCACAATATGGAAATCTATGCATATGGGATTGATCGCACTAGGTAGTTGCTACCTAGGGCTGAGGGTCAGGGAGAGGGTTTGAGACAGAATGAGGAGTGACTCATGTCTACAGGGTTCTTCTCTGGTCGGGGGTGATAAGACGTTCTACAATGGATTGCGGATTAAAATTGAATGTGCACAGCCACAGGTATACTAAAAGCCACTCAATTCATAACTTTTAATGGGGGAATCTTACGTGGCGCACTCTCATGGACACCACGGCAGACATAGTGAGAGAGAAAAAGGTGAGTAAATATCTGAAACGGAGGCAGAAACAGAGAGAATGCAAAGCCCTGTGAATGGAAGGGAGAGCGAAAAGGGAAAATGGTCCTATTTAGAAATGACAGATGTGAAACTGGGGTTCACATCAACAGTGTCACTGTCAGGAAGGAGGGTCATGCTAGCCATGTCACCGGTAGTGTGGCCCACAGGGACGCCGACCTGCTGGAGCGTCGTGCCAGCATGGGCTCTGGCAGCCACGTGGGCCAGCAGGAGGGTCGCGCTGTACAGCTGTGGGGTGAGGATAGCCTGGGTGGTGATATGGGCCATTACAGGGGCCTCTTCTGCTGGCAAGAGTGTGACAGTAGCAAGTAGATGGACAGGCCTGCGTGTGAGGACGGAATGCAGGAGGGGCTCTTGTGCGGCTGGGTGTGGGGCCCTCACGGGAACCGTGGAGAAATGGCCAGGTAACTGCGTCATGTGGGCTAGTAGATTGGCCAGGGCTTCGAACTGAAGGACAATAACGGGGAGTAGCTGTCAGGCCCTGGGAGTGTCTGAGTGTAAGTGGAGATGGGTTTGGGGTCACTGAGGGATGCGTGGGAGCCATCCCTGTATAGGTCCAGGTCATAGGGAGATAGTCTCATGAGGCCTGTGAGTGTCTAGGGTTGTCCTGGGTGCCTGGGGCTGACTGTGGCAGAGATCTGGGGAAGGCTGGAGAGAAGCTGGGAGACCCAGGAGAGTCCCTGAAGGCAGGGGGCGAAGAGGTGAAAGAAATGGGGGAGGGTTGCAGTAAGGTCCGTGAGTTTGTAGGTGATTCCTGGGTGCGGGAAGCTGACTCCAGGTGAAATCTGGAGATGGTCGGAGAGTAGCTGAGAGAGACAGAAGAGTCCCTGAGGGCTGGGGGTGAGAACATGAGGGAGACTGGGGAGTAAGTCAGTGAAATTCGTGAGTTCGGTGGTGTATCGTGGGTGCCTGGAACTGAGTCCAGCTGGAATCTAGAGAAGTTTTGAGAGCAGCTGAAAGAGACACAAGAGTCCCTGTGGGCTGAGGGCAAAGACCTGAGAGAGACCAGGGAGGACCTCAGTGAAGTCTGTGAGTCTGTAGGTGATTCCGGAGTGTGGGAGGCTGACTCCCGCTGAAATCTGGGCGTGGTGGGAGAGTAGCTGGGACAGACAGGAGAGTCCCAGGGGGCTGGGGGTGAAGACATGAGAGAGACCGGGGAGTAACTCAGTGAAACTGCTGAGTTTGGTGGTGATACCTGGGTGCCTGGAACTGACTCCTGCTGAAATCTGGGCATGGTTGGAGAGTAGCTGGGACACACAGGAGAGTCCCTGAGGGCTGGGGGTGAAGACATGAGAGAGACCGGGGAGTAAGTGAGTGAAACTGGTGAGTTTGGTGGTGACTCCGGGGTGCCTGGAACTGACTCCAGCTGAAATGTGGGCGTGGTTGGAGAGTAGCTGGGACAGACAGGAGAGTCCCTGAGGGCTGGTGAAGACGTGAGAGAGACTGGAGAGTAATTGAGTGAAATTGGTGAGTTTGATGGTGATTCCTGGGTGCCTGGAACCGACTCCCGCTGAAGTGTGGGCGTGGTTGGAGAGTAGCTGGGACACACAGGAGAGTCCCTGAGGGTTGGAGATAAAGACGTGCTAGAGACTGAGGAGTAACTGAGTGAAATCGGTGAGTTTGGTGGTGATTCCGGGGTGCCTGGAACTGACTCCAGCTGAAATGTGGGCGTGGTTGGAGAGTAGCTGGGACAGACGGGAGAGTCCCTGAGGGATGGTGAAGACATGAGAGAGACTGGGGAGTAACGCAGTGAAATTGGTGAGTTTGGTGGTGATTTCTGGGTGCCTGCAACGGACTCCCGCTGAAGTGTGGGCGTGTTTGGAGAGTAGCTGGGACAGACAGGCGAGACCCTGAGGGTTGGAGATAAAGACGTGCTAGAGACTGGGGAGTAACTCAGTGAAAGTGGTGGGCTTGGTGGTGATCCCTGGGTTCCTGGAACTGACCCGCGCTGAAATGTGGGCGTGGTTGGAGAGTAGCTGGGACAGACTGGAGGGTCCGTGTTTGGAGAGTAGCTGGGAGACACAGGAGACCCCCCGAGAGCTGGGGGTGAGCTGCTGGGTGATGGCAGTAAGAACATGTGGTATATTACTGATGAACGTGGTGACTCTGAGGAATCCTCAGAGGAGGACACGGGAGAGCCAAATGGCTTCATTAATTGCCCATCACGGTGAGGACAGGGAAATGGGAGCTTGTGGGATTCTGGTGATGACAGAGGTGAGTGTGGTGAAGCCCTAGGGGATGGTGAATGGTAGCTCCGGATCCCTGGTGGGGAGCTTCCTCTTAAGCCTGAGTTTCTGAGAGGGGAGAGGGAGAAGCTGGGTGAGGCTCGCATGGACCTTGGGGAGTCCGGGCTGGGGGACTGTTCATAAGAAGAGCCAGACAAGACCCTACTGTTCTTAGGTGCAGACATGATTAGGAACCCTGCAGCTCCCAGGGCCCCTTCTCATTTTCTAACTCGCAGAAGTAAGTAGTGTGTGTGCGTGCGTGTGTGTGTGTGTGTGTTTGTGTGTGTGCGGTGTGAGGTATGTGCCCCTTAAGAAAATGGAAATCAACCAACCAATGAGACAGACAGACAGACAGAGATTCACTTGCCCAAGTGTTCTGTCCTGTCCTCTGAATCCGCTTCCAAGTCGCAAGACGCTGTGAGCTCCAAGTCCACGCAGAGTCCGCCAAACGCTCCGGCCGCTGATCCGCTCCGCGAAGATCTGAGTACAGGCCAGCCAGGGTGGGTTTAAATAGCCTCGGGCGCAGCCTAGCAGCGGAAAGGGCGGAGCTTCACTCCTCCTTTCCATCAGTCACCCCCAACTTTCCCAGGCTACACCTGGTAGGAAACTGTTCTCCTGCATTGATTCCATGCGCCACCTTTGGGACAATCTAAGAACTTACAAGTTTTCTTGGCCAGATATATTAGGAATTGTATACACTGAAACACTGAAAAACAACTAGTGGTTCCGTGGTTCCCACGTTGTGGTTTTGACACCAGCAGCACCCTTGCCACAATCAAACCCCGGAGATGCACAGATCTGTGTTGTAACAAGACCTCCCCCTGACCCTGACGCATGGCAGTTTAAGAAGTCTTTCCGTGTAAGCGAAAAGACTTTGAAGAAAAGGTGGAGATATGCGTTGTATAAACATTCTTTTGCTCTGGAACCACGTAGAGACTTGGGAGCCAGTTGGGTGGAGCATTCGTTGGATGAGGGTGCTCGGGTGAGGAATATCAAGGTGTGGCTCCAGATAATCCAATCATCTAATTAAGATTCCAGTTATGCTCATCGGTTTTAAAATTCCATTTGGGTAAATTCTTTAAGTCAGACTGAGAATGGCAAAGCCTCAACCCCAATTTCCAGGGAGGGTTGAGAGCCTCAGGTGGAGTTGATCACCAATAGCCTATGGTTTAACCCATCATGCCTATAGAATGAGGTCTCCATAAAAACCCAAAAGGACTGGCTTCAGAGAGCTTCTGGATAACACTTCCCGGAAGGTAGTGCGCCCCTCCCCACATGCCGGGCCCCACATTTATCTCTCAACTTTTTGCAATGTCCGCTAAAATACAAAGGCAAGTGTAAGTGTTTCCCTGCGTGCTGTGAGCTCTTCCAGCAAATGAATGCAACGAAATCTGGGAGTGGTGGCAACCTGATTTATAGCCAGTTGCTGAGAAGCACAGGTAAAACAACGTAGGGCTCCCCATTGTTATTAGTGTGGGAGGCCTGTCTGGCGGGACTCGGCCCTTTGGAATCTAATGCTATGTCCCGGTAGATAGCGTCACCATTGAATTAGAAGACACACATATGTTGAGAATAATCTTTCTGGTCATTTGCTGCATGTCTTATTTACAATATGTAATCAAATTCTTTCTCCTGACCTTATGGCACCTGGGTTGAGAACCAAGATTTGAACCAAACATTGGTCGGTCACTTTCTGAGTTTGAAACTTTATTTTGCCTTTAGCGTTTTGCTCTTGATTTTTCGTTTTCTTTTGTTTCGTTTCGTTTCTAAGTTCTGGGGTATATGTGCAGGATGTGCAGATTTATTACTAAGGTAAACGTGTGCCATGGTGGTTTGCTGCACCTGTCAACCCATCACCTAGGTATAAAGCCCAGCATGCAGTAGCTGTTTTTCCTAACGCTCTGCCTCCTGAAAGGCCCCAGTGTGTGTTGTTCCCCTTCCTGTGTCCATGTGATCTCATTTTTCAGCTCCCATTATAAGTGAGAATGTGGCGTTTGGTTGTCTTTCCCTGGATTAGTTTGCTGAGGATAATGACCACACATCACCACTGTTTTTGTTTTTTAGTATAAAGAGTAGTATTTTATTGAATAAGATTTGCTCACAGAAAAATAAGCTTAAATCTACAATGAATGCCAGACTCTACAGCAGAAAGCAATTTTCTCACTTTTCCACACACAATGGTTCCTACTCATTGAAAAAAAGCCATCAAATTTCATTCACAAATGTACTACTCTGTCTCAAAACATCTCACATAATCATGCACTGTACTAAAGCCATTAGATCAGTTCTTCAGTCAGGTTAAAGAAGTAGCCCTCTAATGACTGACTTTTATAGTGCTGTCAATATCCACTCCCAATCAGTCTGCCATTGTTAATGGTGTACAGCATTACTGAATACAATGGATTGATGACGCCCATATCCACGGACAGACCGTGACTTATGATGGTATGATTTGTGATTCTTCAACGTTATGATGGGTTTATTGGATTATTAGATGCGTTTCTGTGTTACACTGGGTTTATGAGTATGCGACCCTATACTCCAGAAACAGCTGTATAAGGAAAAACAGGTGTACCTAATAAAAATATGCTTAGTGACTTGGGATAAACCAATAGATGTTCACAACTGATGGAGAGCCGTGAAAGAGAGATAGCGGTAAATAGTTACAATAACACAATTTTCCTGCACCTGTCGAGGACTTCCCCAAAAAAACGCAGAATGTGGGATTCACCTAAGGCATATGAAAGAGAGAGGGCAGAAGGAGTAAGAGAGAAATAGGAGGAAGGAAGGAGGGAAGGAAAGAAGGAAGGAAGGAAGGAAGGAAGGAAGGAAAGAAGGACGGAAGGAAGGAAGGGAAGAAGGACGAAAGGAAGGAGAAAACACCGGTGTTACTAAAACCCCCCCATAAAAATGGATTCCCCCTGTGGGTAAGCCTACAATGTGGATGAATCTTGAAAATATTGTGCTACGTGTTATGTCAGTCATAACAGCTCACCTATTGTGCAATTCCGTTTATAGGAAATGTCCACAATATGGAAATCTATGCATATGGGATTGATCGCACTAGGTAGTTGCTACCTAGGGCTGAGGGTCAGGGAGAGGGTTTGAGACAGAATGAGGAGTGACTCATGTCTACAGGGTTCTTCTCTGGTCGGGGGTGATAAGACGTTCTACAATGGATTGCGGATTAAAATTGAATGTGCACAGCCACAGGTATACTAAAAGCCACTCAATTCATAACTTTTAATGGGGGAATCTTACGTGGCGCACTCTCATGGACACCACGGCAGACATAGTGAGAGAGAAAAAGGTGAGTAAATATCTGAAACGGAGGCAGAAACAGAGAGAATGCAAAGCCCTGTGAATGGAAGGGAGAGCGAAAAGGGAAAATGGTCCTATTTAGAAATGACAGATGTGAAACTGGGGTTCACATCAACAGTGTCACTGTCAGGAAGGAGGGTCATGCTAGCCATGTCACCGGTAGTGTGGCCCGCAGGGACGCCGACCTGCTGGAGCGTCGTGCCAGCATGGGCTCTGGCAGCCACGTGGGCCAGCAGGAGGGTCCCGCTGCACAGCTGTGGGGTGAGGATAGCCTGGGTGGTGATATGGGCCATTACAGGGGCCTCTTCTGCTGGCAAGAGTGTGACAGTAGCAAGTAGATGGACAGGCCTGCGTGTGAGGACGGAATGCAGGAGGGGCTCTTGTGCGGCTGGGTGTGGGGCCCTCACGGGAACCGTGGAGAAATGGCCAGGTAACTGCGTCATGTGGGCTAGTAGATTGGCCAGGGCTTCGAACTGAAGGACAATAACGGGGAGTAGCTGTCAGGCCCTGGGAGTGTCTGAGTGTAAGTGGAGATGGGTTTGGGGTCACTGAGGGATGCGTGGGAGCCATCCCTGTATAGGTCCAGGTCATAGGGAGATAGTCTCGTGAGGCCTGTGAGTGTCTAGGGTTGTCCTGGGTGCCTGGGGCTGACTGTGGCAGAGATCTGGGGAAGGCTGGAGAGAAGCTGGGAGACCCAGGAGAGTCCCTGAAGGCAGGGGGCGAAGAGGTGAAAGAAATGGGGGAGGGTTGCAGTAAGGTCCGTGAGTTTGTAGGTGATTCCTGGGTGCGGGAAGCTGACTCCAGGTGAAATCTGGAGATGGTCGGAGAGTAGCTGAGAGAGACAGAAGAGTCCCTGAGGGCTGGGGGTGAGAACATGAGGGAGACTGGGGAGTAAGTCAGTGAAATTCGTGAGTTCGGTGGTGTATCGTGGGTGCCTGGAACTGAGTCCAGCTGGAATCTAGAGAAGTTTTGAGAGCAGCTGAAAGAGACACAAGAGTCCCTGTGGGCTGAGGGCAAAGACCTGAGAGAGACCAGGGAGGACCTCAGTGAAGTCTGTGAGTCTGTAGGTGATTCCGGAGTGTGGGAGGCTGACTCCCGCTGAAATCTGGGCGTGGTGGGAGAGTAGCTGGGACAGACAGGAGAGTCCCAGGGGGCTGGGGGTGAAGACATGAGAGAGACCGGGGAGTAACTCAGTGAAACTGCTGAGTTTGGTGGTGATACCTGGGTGCCTGGAACTGACTCCCGCTGAAATCTGGGCATGGTTGGAGAGTAGCTGGGACACACAGGAGAGTCCCTGAGGGCTGGGGGTGAAGACATGAGAGAGACCGGGGAGTAAGTGAGTGAAACTGGTGAGTTTGGTGGTGACTCCGGGGTGCCTGGAACTGACTCCAGCTGAAATGTGGGCGTGGTTGGAGAGTAGCTGGGACAGACAGGAGAGTCCCTGAGGGCTGGTGAAGACGTGAGAGAGACTGGAGAGTAATTGAGTGAAATTGGTGAGTTTGATGGTGATTCCTGGGTGCCTGGAACCGACTCCCGCTGAAGTGTGGGCGTGGTTGGAGAGTAGCTGGGACACACAGGAGAGTCCCTGAGGGTTGGAGATAAAGACGTGCTAGAGACTGAGGAGTAACTGAGTGAAATCGGTGAGTTTGGTGGTGATTCCGGGGTGCCTGGAACTGACTCCAGCTGAAATGTGGGCGTGGTTGGAGAGTAGCTGGGACAGACGGGAGAGTCCCTGAGGGATGGTGAAGACATGAGAGAGACTGGGGAGTAACGCAGTGAAATTGGTGAGTTTGGTGGTGATTTCTGGGTGCCTGCAACGGACTCCCGCTGAAGTGTGGGCGTGTTTGGAGAGTAGCTGGGACAGACAGGCGAGACCCTGAGGGTTGGAGATAAAGACGTGCTAGAGACTGGGGAGTAACTCAGTGAAAGTGGTGGGCTTGGTGGTGATCCCTGGGTTCCTGGAACTGACCCGCGCTGAAATGTGGGCGTGGTTGGAGAGTAGCTGGGACAGACTGGAGGGTCCGTGTTTGGAGAGTAGCTGGGAGACACAGGAGACCCCCCGAGAGCTGGGGGTGAGCTGCTGGGTGATGGCAGTAAGAACATGTGGTATATTACTGATGAACGTGGTGACTCTGAGGAATCCTCAGAGGAGGACACGGGAGAGCCAAATGGCTTCATTAATTGCCCATCACGGTGAGGACAGGGAAATGGGAGCTTGTGGGATTCTGGTGATGACAGAGGTGAGTGTGGTGAAGCCCTAGGGGATGGTGAATGGTAGCTCCGGATCCCTGGTGGGGAGCTTCCTCTTAAGCCTGAGTTTCTGAGAGGGGAGAGGGAGAAGCTGGGTGAGGCTCGCATGGACCTTGGGGAGTCCGGGCTGGGGGACTGTTCATAAGAAGAGCCAGACAAGACCCTACTGTTCTTAGGTGCAGACATGATTAGGAACCCTGCAGCTCCCAGGGCCCCTTCTCATTTTCTAACTCGCAGAAGTAAGTAGTGTGTGTGCGTGCGTGTGTGTGTGTGTGTGTGTGTGTGTGTTTGTGTGTGTGCGGTGTGAGGTATGTGCCCCTTAAGAAAATGGAAATCAACCAACCAATGAGACAGACAGACAGACAGAGATTCACTTGCCCAAGTGTTCTGTCCTGTCCTCTGAATCCGCTTCCAAGTCGCAAGACGCTGTGAGCTCCAAGTCCACGCAGAGTCCGCCAAACGCTCCGGCCGCTGATCCGCTCCGCGAAGATCTGAGTACAGGCCAGCCAGGGTGGGTTTAAATAGCCTCGGGCGCAGCCTAGCAGCGGAAAGGGCGGAGCTTCACTCCTCCTTTCCATCAGTCACCCCCAACTTTCCCAGGCTACACCTGGTAGGAAACTGTTCTCCTGCATTGATTCCATGCGCCACCTTTGGGACAATCTAAGAACTTACAAGTTTTCTTGGCCAGATATATTAGGAATTGTATACACTGAAACACTGAAAAACAACTAGTGGTTCCGTGGTTCCCACGTTGTGGTTTTGACACCAGCAGCACCCTTGCCACAATCAAACCCCGGAGATGCACAGATCTGTGTTGTAACAAGACCTCCCCCTGACCCTGACGCATGGCAGTTTAAGAAGTCTTTCCGTGTAAGCGAAAAGACTTTGAAGAAAAGGTGGAGATATGCGTTGTATAAACATTCTTTTGCTCTGGAACCACGTAGAGACTTGGGAGCCAGTTGGGTGGAGCATTCGTTGGATGAGGGTGCTCGGGTGAGGAATATCAAGGGGTGGCTCCAGATAATCCAATCATCTAATTAAGATTCCAGTTATGCTCATCGGTTTTAAAATTCCATTTGGGTAAATTCTTTAAGTCAGACTGAGAATGGCAAAGCCTCAACCCCAATTTCCAGGGAGGGTTGAGAGCCTCAGGTGGAGTTGATCACCAATAGCCTATGGTTTAACCCATCATGCCTATAGAATGAGGTCTCCATAAAAACCCAAAAGGACTGGCTTCAGAGAGCTTCTGGATAACACTTCCCGGAAGGTAGTGCGCCCCTCCCCACATGCCGGGCCCCACATTTATCTCTCAACTTTTTGCAATGTCCGCTAAAATACAAAGGCAAGTGTAAGTGTTTCCCTGCGTGCTGTGAGCTCTTCCAGCAAATGAATGCAACGAAATCTGGGAGTGGTGGCAACCTGATTTATAGCCAGTTGCTGAGAAGCACAGGTAAAACAACGTAGGGCTCCCCATTGTTATTAGTGTGGGAGGCCTGTCTGGCGGGACTCGGCCCTTTGGAATCTAATGCTATGTCCCGGTAGATAGCGTCACCATTGAATTAGAAGACACACATATGTTGAGAATAATCTTTCTGGTCATTTGCTGCATGTCTTATTTACAATATGTAATCAAATTCTTTCTCCTGACCTTATGGCACCTGGGTTGAGAACCAAGATTTGAACCAAACATTGGTCGGTCACTTTCTGAGTTTGAAACTTTATTTTGCCTTTAGCGTTTTGCTCTTGATTTTTCGTTTTCTTTTGTTTCGTTTCGTTTCTAAGTTCTGGGGTATATGTGCAGGATGTGCAGATTTATTACTAAGGTAAACGTGTGCCATGGTGGTTTGCTGCACCTGTCAACCCATCACCTAGGTATAAAGCCCAGCATGCAGTAGCTGTTTTTCCTAACGCTCTGCCTCCTGAAAGGCCCCAGTGTGTGTTGTTCCCCTTCCTGTGTCCATGTGATCTCATTTTTCAGCTCCCATTATAAGTGAGAATGTGGCGTTTGGTTGTCTTTCCCTGGATTAGTTTGCTGAGGATAATGACCACACATCACCACTGTTTTTGTTTTTTAGTATAAAGAGTAGTATTTTATTGAATAAGATTTGCTCACAGAAAAATAAGCTTAAATCTACAATGAATGCCAGACTCTACAGCAGAAAGCAATTTTCTCACTTTTCCACACACAATGGTTCCTACTCATTGAAAAAAAGCCATCAAATTTCATTCACAAATGTACTACTCTGTCTCAAAACATCTCACATAATCATGCACTGTACTAAAGCCATTAGATCAGTTCTTCAGTCAGGTTAAAGAAGTAGCCCTCTAATGACTGACTTTTATAGTGCTGTCAATATCCACTCCCAATCAGTCTGCCATTGTTAATGGTGTACAGCATTACTGAATACAATGGATTGATGACGCCCATATCCACGGACAGACCGTGACTTATGATGGTATGATTTGTGATTCTTCAACGTTATGATGGGTTTATTGGATTATTAGATGCGTTTCTGTGTTACACTGGGTTTATGAGTATGCGACCCTATACTCCAGAAACAGCTGTATAAGGAAAAACAGGTGTACCTAATAAAAATATGCTTAGTGACTTGGGATAAACCAATAGATGTTCACAACTGATGGAGAGCCGTGAAAGAGAGATAGCGGTAAATAGTTACAATAACACAATTTTCCTGCACCTGTCGAGGACTTCCCCAAAAAAACGCAGAATGTGGGATTCACCTAAGGCATATGAAAGAGAGAGGGCAGAAGGAGTAAGAGAGAAATAGGAGGAAGGAAGGAGGGAAGGAAAGAAGGAAGGAAGGAAGGAAGGAAGGAAGGAAAGAAGGACGGAAGGAAGGAAGGGAAGAAGGACGAAAGGAAGGAGAAAACACCGGTGTTACTAAAACCCCCCCATAAAAATGGATTCCCCCTGTGGGTAAGCCTACAATGTGGATGAATCTTGAAAATATTGTGCTACGTGTTATGTCAGTCATAACAGCTCACCTATTGTGCAATTCCGTTTATAGGAAATGTCCACAATATGGAAATCTATGCATATGGGATTGATCGCACTAGGTAGTTGCTACCTAGGGCTGAGGGTCAGGGAGAGGGTTTGAGACAGAATGAGGAGTGACTCATGTCTACAGGGTTCTTCTCTGGTCGGGGGTGATAAGACGTTCTACAATGGATTGCGGATTAAAATTGAATGTGCACAGCCACAGGTATACTAAAAGCCACTCAATTCATAACTTTTAATGGGGGAATCTTACGTGGCGCACTCTCATGGACACCACGGCAGACATAGTGAGAGAGAAAAAGGTGAGTAAATATCTGAAACGGAGGCAGAAACAGAGAGAATGCAAAGCCCTGTGAATGGAAGGGAGAGCGAAAAGGGAAAATGGTCCTATTTAGAAATGACAGATGTGAAACTGGGGTTCACATCAACAGTGTCACTGTCAGGAAGGAGGGTCATGCTAGCCATGTCACCGGTAGTGTGGCCCGCAGGGACGCCGACCTGCTGGAGCGTCGTGCCAGCATGGGCTCTGGCAGCCACGTGGGCCAGCAGGAGGGTCGCGCTGCACAGCTGTGGGGTGAGGATAGCCTGGGTGGTGATATGGGCCATTACAGGGGCCTCTTCTGCTGGCAAGAGTGTGACAGTAGCAAGTAGATGGACAGGCCTGCGTGTGAGGACGGAATGCAGGAGGGGCTCTTGTGAGGCTGGGTGTGGGGCCCTCACGGGAACCGTGGAGAAATGGCCAGGTAACTGCGTCATGTGGGCTAGTAGATTGGCCAGGCCTTCGAACTGAAGGACAATAACGGGGAGTAGCTGTCAGGCCCTGGGAGTGTCTGAGTGTAAGTGGAGATGGGTTTGGGGTCACTGAGGGATGCGCGGGAGCCATCCCTGTATAGGTCCAGGTCATAGGGAGATAGTCTCGTGAGGCCTGTGAGTGTCTAGGGTTGTCCTGGGTGCCTGGGGCTGACTGTGGCAGAGATCTGGGGAAGGCTGGAGAGAAGCTGGGAGACCCAGGAGAGTCCCTGAAGGCAGGGGGCGAAGAGGTGAAAGAAATGGGGGAGGGTTGCAGTAAGGTCCGTGAGTTTGTAGGTGATTCCTGGGTGCGGGAAGCTGACTCCAGGTGTAATCTGGAGATGGTCGGAGAGTAGCTGAGAGAGACAGAAGAGTCCCTGAGGGCTGGGGGTGAGAACATGAGGGAGAGTGGGGAGTAAGTCAGTGAAATTCGTGAGTTCGGTGGTGTATCGTGGGTGCCTGGAACTGACTCCAGCTGGAATCTAGAGAAGTTTTGAGAGCAGCTGAAAGAGACACAAGAGTCCCTGTGGGCTGAGGGCAAAGACCTGAGAGAGACCAGGGAGGACCTCAGTGAAGTCTGTGAGTCTGTAGGTGATTCCGGAGTGTGGGAGGCTGACTCCCGCTGAAATCTGGGCGTGGTGGGAGAGTAGCTGGGACAGACAGGAGAGTCCCAGGGGGCTGGGGGTGAAGACATGAGAGAGACCGGGGAGTAACTCAGTGAAACTGCTGAGTTTGGTGGTGATACCTGGGTGCCTGGAACTGACTCCCGCTGAAATCTGGGCATGGTTGGAGAGTAGCTGGGACACACAGGAGAGTCCCTGAGGGCTGGGGGTGAAGACATGAGAGAGACCGGGGAGTAAGTGAGTGAAACTGGTGAGTTTGGTGGTGACTCCGGGGTGCCTGGAACTGACTCCAGCTGAAATGTGGGCGTGGTTGGAGAGTAGCTGGGACAGACAGGAGAGTCCCTGAGGGCTGGTGAAGACGTGAGAGAGACTGGAGAGTAATTGAGTGAAATTGGTGAGTTTGATGGTGATTCCTGGGTGCCTGGAACCGACTCCCGCTGAAGTGTGGGCGTGGTTGGAGAGTAGCTGGGACACACAGGAGAGTCCCTGAGGGTTGGAGATAAAGACGTGCTAGAGACTGAGGAGTAACTGAGTGAAATCGGTGAGTTTGGTGGTGATTCCGGGGTGCCTGGAACTGACTCCAGCTGAAATGTGGGCGTGGTTGGAGAGTAGCTGGGACAGACGGGAGAGTCCCTGAGGGATGGTGAAGACATGAGAGAGACTGGGGAGTAACGCAGTGAAATTGGTGAGTTTGGTGGTGATTTCTGGGTGCCTGCAACGGACTCCCGCTGAAGTGTGGGCGTGTTTGGAGAGTAGCTGGGACAGACAGGCGAGACCCTGAGGGTTGGAGATAAAGACGTGCTAGAGACTGGGGAGTAACTCAGTGAAAGTGGTGGGCTTGGTGGTGATCCCTGGGTTCCTGGAACTGACCCGCGCTGAAATGTGGGCGTGGTTGGAGAGTAGCTGGGACAGACTGGAGGGTCCGTGTTTGGAGAGTAGCTGGGAGACACAGGAGACCCCCCGAGAGCTGGGGGTGAGCTGCTGGGTGATGGCAGTAAGAACATGTGGTATATTACTGATGAACGTGGTGACTCTGAGGAATCCTCAGAGGAGGACACGGGAGAGCCAAATGGCTTCATTAATTGCCCATCACGGTGAGGACAGGGAAATGGGAGCTTGTGGGATTCTGGTGATGACAGAGGTGAGTGTGGTGAAGCCCTAGGGGATGGTGAATGGTAGCTCCGGATCCCTGGTGGGGAGCTTCCTCTTAAGCCTGAGTTTCTGAGAGGGGAGAGGGAGAAGCTGGGTGAGGCTCGCATGGACCTTGGGGAGTCCGGGCTGGGGGACTGTTCATAAGAAGAGCCAGACAAGACCCTACTGTTCTTAGGTGCAGACATGATTAGGAACCCTGCAGCTCCCAGGGCCCCTTCTCATTTTCTAACTCGCAGAAGTAAGTAGTGTGTGTGCGTGCGTGTGTGTGTGTGTGTGTGTGTGTTTGTGTGTGTGCGGTGTGAGGTATGTGCCCCTTAAGAAAATGGAAATCAACCAACCAATGAGACAGAGAGACAGACAGACAGACAGACAGACAGACAGAGATTCACTTGCCCAAGTGTTCTGTCCTGTCCTCTGAATCCGCTTCCAAGTCGCAAGACGCTGTGAGCTCCAAGTCCACGCAGAGTCCGCCAAACGCTCCGGCCGCTGATCCGCTCCGCGAAGATCTGAGTACAGGCCAGCCAGGGTGGGTTTAAATAGCCTCGGGCGCAGCCTAGCAGCGGAAAGGGCGGAGCTTCACTCCTCCTTTCCATCAGTCACCCCCAACTTTCCCAGGCTACACCTCGTGGGAAACTGTTCTCCTGCTTTGATTTCATGCGCCACCTTTGGGACAATCTAAGAACTTACAAGTTTTCTTGGCCAGATATGTTAGGAATTGTATGCACTGAAACACTGAAAACCAACTAGTGGTTCTGTGGTTCCCACGTTGTGGTTTTGACACCAGCAGCATCCTTGCCACAATCAAAACCCGGAGATCCACAGATCTGCGTTGTAACAAGACCTCCCCCTGACCCTGATGCATGGCAGTTTAAGAAGTCTTTCCGTGTAAGCGAAAAGACTTTGAAGAAAAGGTGGAGATATGCGTTGTATAAACATTCTTTTGCTCTGGAACCACGTAGAGACTTGGGAGCCAGTTGGGTGGAGCATTCGTTGGATGAGGGTGCTCGGGTTAGGAATATCAAGGTGTGGCTCCAGATAATCCAATCATCTAATTAAGATTCCAGTTATGCTCATCTGTTTCAAAATTCCGTTTGGGTAAATTCTTTTAGTCAGACTGAGAATGGCAAAGCCTCAACCCCAATTTCCAGGGAGGGTTGAGAGCCTCAGGTGGAGTTGATCACCAATAGCCTATGGTTTAACCCATCATGCCTATAGAATGAGGTCTCCATAAAAACCCAAAAGGACTGGGATCAGAGAGCTTCTGGATAACACTTCCTGGAAGGTAGTGCGCCCCTCCCCACATGCCGGGCCCCACATTAATTTCTGAACTTTTTGCAATGTCCGCTAAAATACAACGGCAACTGTAAGTGCTTCCCTGCGTGCTGTGAGCTCTTCCAGCAAATGAATGCAACTAAATCTGGGAGTGGTGGCAACCTGATTTATAGCCAGTTGCTGAGAAGCACAGGTAATACCACGTAGGGCTTCCCATTGTTATTAGTGTGGGAGGCCTGTGTGGCGGGACCCGGCCCTTTGGAATCTAATGCTATTTCCCGGGAGGTAGCGTCACCATTGAATTAGAAGACACACATATGTTGAGAATAATCTTTCTGGTCATTTGCTGCATGTCTTATTTACAATATGTAATCAAATTCTTTATCCTGACCTTATGGCACCTGGGTTGAGAACCATGATTTGAACCAAACATTGGTCTGTCACGTTCTGAGTTTGAAACTTTAGTTTGCCTTTAGCGTTTTGCTATTGCTTTTTCGTTTTCTTTTGTTTCGTTTCGTTTCTAAGTTCTGGGGTATATGTGCAGGATGTGCAGATTTGTTACTAAGGTAAACGTGTGCCATGGTGGTTTGCTGCACCTGTCAACCCATCACCTAGGCATTAAGCCCAGCATGCAGTAGCTGTTCTTCTTAACGCTCTGCCCCCCGAAAGGCCCCAGTGTGTGTTGTTCCCCTTCCTGTGTCCATGTGATCTCCTTTTTCAGCTCCCATTATAAGTGAGAATGTGGCGTTTGGTTTTCTTTCCCTGGATTAGTTTGCTGAGGATAATGACCACACATCACCACTGTTTTTGTTTTTTTAGTATAAAGAGTAGTATTTTATTGAATAAGATTTGCTCCCAGAAAAATAAGCTTAAATCTACAATGAATGCCAGACTCTACAGCAGAAAGCAATTTTCTCACTTTTCCACACACAATGGTTCCTACTAAGTGAATAAAAGCCATAAAATTTCATTCACAAATGTACTACTCTGTCTCAAAACATCTCACATAATCATGCACTCGACTAAAGCCATTAGATCAGTTCTTCAGTCAGGTTAAAGAAGTATCCCTCTAATAACTGACTTTTATAATGGTATCAATATCCACTCCCAGTCAGTCTGCCGTGGTTAATGGTGTACAGCATGACTGAATACAATGGAATTGATGACGCCCATATCCACGGACAAACCGTGACTTATGATGGTTTGATTTATGATTTTTCAACGTTATGATGGGTTTATTGGACTATTAGATGCGTTTCTGAGTTACACTGGGTTTATGAGCATGCGACCCTAGACTCCAGAAACAGCTGTATAAGGAAAAACAGGTGTACCTAATAAACATATGCTTAGTGACTTGGGATAAACCAATAGATGTGCACAACTGATGGAGAGCCGTGAAAGAGAGATAGCGGTAAATAGTTACAATAACACAATTTTCCTGCACCTGTCGTGGATTTCCCCAAAAAAATGCAGAATGTGGGATGCACCTAAGGCATATGAAAGAGAGAGGGCAGAAGGAGTAAGAGAGAAGTAGGAGGAAGGAAGGAAGGAAGGAAGGAAGGAAGGAAGGAAGGAAGGAAGGAAAATAGAAAGGAAGGAAGGAAGGAAGGAAGGAAGGAAGGAAAGAAGGACGAAAGGAAGGAGAAAACACCCGGTGTTACTAAAACCCCCCAAAAAAATGGTTTCCCCCTGTGGGTAAGCCTACAATGTGGATGAATCTTGAAAATATTGTGCTACGTGTTATGTCAGTCATAACAGCTCACCTATTGTGCAATTCCGTTTATAGGAAATGTCTACAATATGGAAATCTATGCATATGGGATTGATCGCACTAGGTAGTTGCTACCTAGGGCTGAGGGTCAGGGAGAGGGTTTGAGACAGAATGAGGAGTGACTAATGTCTACAGGGTTTTTCTCTGGTCGGGGGGGGATAAGACGTTCTACAATGGATTGCGAATTATAATTGAATGTGCACAACAACAGTTATACTAAAAGCCACTCAATTCATGACTTTTAATGGGGAATCTTAAGTGGCGCACTCTCATGGAGACCACGGCAGACATAGTGAGAGAGAAAAAGGTGAGTAAATATCTGAAACGGAGGCAGAAACAGAGAGAACGGAAAGCCCTGTGAAAGGAAGGGAGAGCGAAAAGGGAAAATGGTCCTATTTAGAAATGACAGATGTGAAACTGGGGTTCACATCAACAGTGTCACTGCCAGGAAGGAGGGTCATGCTAGCCACGTCACCGGTAGTGTGGCCCGCAGGGACGCCGACCTGCTGGAGCGTCGTGCCAGCATGGGCTCTGGCAGCCACGTGGGCCAGCAGGAGGGACCCGCTGCACAGCTGTGGGGTGAGGATAGACTGGGTGGTGATATCGGCCATTACAGGGGCCTCTTCTGCTGGCAAGAGTGTGACAGTAGCAAGTAGATGGACAGGCCTGCGTGTGAGGACGGAATGCAGGAGGGGCTCTTGTGCGGCTGGGCGTGGGGCCCTCACGGGAACCGTGGAGAAATGGCCAGGTAACTGCGTCATGTGGGCTAGTAGATTGGCCAGGGCTTCGAACTGAAGGACAATAACGGGGAGTAGCTGTCAGGCCCTGGGAGTGTCTGAGTGTAAGTGGAGATGGGTTTGGGGTCACTGAGGGATGCGTGAGAGCCATCCCTGTGTAGGTACAGGTCATAGGGAGATAGTCTCGTGAGGCCTGTGAGTGTCTATGGTTGCCCGGGTGCCTGGGGCTGACTGTGGCAGAAATCTGGGGAAGGCTGGAGAGAAGCTGGGAGGCCCAGGAGAGTCCCTTAAGGCAGGGGGTGAAGAGGTGAAAGAAATGGGGGAGGGTGGCAGTAAGGTCCGTGAGTTTGTAGATGATTCCTGGGTGCGGGAAGCTGACTCCAGGTGCAATCTGGAGATGGTTGGAGAGTAGCAGAGAGAGACAGAAGAGTCCCTGAGGGCTGGGGGTGAGAACATGAGGGAGACTGGGGAGTAAGTCAGTGAAATTCGTGAGTTCGGTGGTGTATCGTGGGTGCCTGGAACTGACTCCAGCTGGAATCTAGAGAAGTTTTGAGAGTAGCTGAAAGAGACACAAGAGTCCCTGTGGGCTGAGGGCAAAGACCTGAGAGAGATCAGGGAGGACCTCAGTGAAGTCTGTGAGTCTGTAGGTGATTCCGGAGTGTGGGAGGCTGACTCCCGCTGAAATCTGGGCGTGGTGGGAGAGTAGCTGGGACAGACAGGAGAGTCCCAGGGGGCTGGGGGTGAAGACATGAGAGAGACTGGGGTGTAACTCAGCGAAACTGCTGAGTTTGGTGGTGATACCTGGGTGCCTGGAACGGACTCCCGCTGAAATCTGGGCATGGATGGAGAGTAGCTGGGACACACAGGAGAGTCCCTGAGGGCTGGGGGTGAAGACATGAGAGAGACCGGGGAGTACCTCAGTGAAACTGGTGAGTTTGTTGGTGACTCCGGGGTGCCTGGAACTGACCCCAGCTGAAATGTGGGCGTGGTTGGAGAGTAGCTGGGACAGACGGGAGAGTCCCTGAAGGATGGTGAAGACATGAGAGAGACTGGGGAGTAACGCAGTGAAATTGGTGAGTTTGATGGTGATTCCTGGGTGCCTGGAACTGACTCCCGCTGAAGTGTGGGCGTGGTTGGAGAGTAGCTGGGACACACAGGAGAGTCCCTGAGGGTTGGAGATAAAGACGTGCTAGAGACTGAGGAGTAACTGAGTGAAATTGGTGAGTATGGTGGTGAGTCCGGGGTGCCTGGAACTGACTCCAGCTGAAATGTGGGCGTGGTTGGAGAGTAGCTGGGACAGACGGGAGAGTCCCTGAGGGATGGTGAAGACATGAGAGAGACTGGGGAGTAACGCAGTGAAATTGGTGAGTTTGATGGTGATTCCTGGGTGCCTGGAACTGACTCCCGCTGAAGTGTGGGCGTGGTTGGAGAGTAGCTGGGACACACAGGAGAGTCCCTGAGGGTTGGAGATAAAGACGTGCTAGAGACTGAGGAGTAACTGCGTGAAATTGGTGAGTTTGGTGGTGAGTCCGGGGTGACTGGAACTGACCCCAGCTGAAATGTGGGCGTGGTTGGAGAGTAGCTGGGACAGACGGGAGAGTCCCTGAGGGATGGTGAAGACATGAGAGAGACTGGGGAGTAACGCAGTGAAATTGGTGAGTTTGATGGTGATTCCTGGGTGCCTGGAACTGACTCCCGCTGAAGTGTGGGCGTGGTTGGAGAGTAGCTGGGACACACAGGAGAGTCCCTGAGGGTTGGAGATAAAGACGTGCTAGAGACTGAGGAGTAACTGAGTGAAATTGGTGAGTTTGGTGGTGAGTCCGGGGTTCCTGGAACTGACTCCAGCTGAAATGTGTGCGTGGTTGGAGAGTAGCTGGGACAGACGGGAGAGTCCCTGAGGGATGGTGAAGACATGAGAGAGACTGGGGAGTAACGCAGTGAAATTGGTGAGTTTGGTGGTGATTTCTGGGTGCCTGCAACGAACTCCCGCTGAAGTGTGGGCGTGTTTGGAGAGTAGATGGGACAGACAGACGAGTCCCTGAGGGTTGGAGATAAAGACGTGCTGGAGACTGGGGAGTAACTCAGTGAAAGTGGTGGGCTTGGTGGTGATCCCTGGGTTCCTGGAACTGACCCGCGCTGAAATGTGGGCGTGGTTGGAGAGTAGCTGGGACAGACTGGAGGGTCCGTAAGGGCTGGGGGTGAAGACGTGAGAAAGACTGGCGAGGATCCCACTGAGGTCTGTGAGTTTGTAGGTGTTTCTGGGGTGTGGGGTAGAGACTGCCGCTGAAATCTGGGCGTAGTTGGAGAGTAGCTGGGACAGACAGGCGAGTCATGGGTGGCTGGGGGTGAGCTGCTGGATGATGGCAGTAAGAACATATGGTATATTATTGATGAATGAGGTGACTTTGGAGAATCTCCAGAGGAGGACACGGGAGAACACAATGACATGAGTGACTGTCCTGCTTGGTTAGGAAAGGGAAACGTAAAGTTGTGGAGTTCTGTTGATGATGGATGTGAGAGTGGTGAAGCCCTGCGGGGTGATGTAGAGTACTTCCACATCCCTGGTGAGGAGCTGCCCCTTGGGTCTGAGTTTCTGGGAGGGGAGAGGGAGAAGCTGGGTGAGGCAGGCATGAATCTTGAGGAGTCAGGGCTGGGGGACCGCTCATATTCTCCCGAGACGTGTGAGTCTCTGGGGGACTCCTGGGTGCATGGGACTGACTCCCGCAGGAACCTGGGGATGGCTGGAGAGTAACTGGGAGCCACAGGAGAGTCCCTGAGGCCTGGGGGTGAAGAGATGAAAGACACAGGGGTGGAGCACCGTGAGGCTCGTGAGTTTGTAGGTGATTCCTGGGTGTGGGGGGCTGACTCCAGCTGAAATCTGGGGTTGTTTGGAGAGTAGCTGGGAGACACAGGAGACCCCCCGAGAGCTGGGGGTGAGCTGCTGGGTGATGGCAGTAAGAACATGTGGTAGATTATTGATGAACGTGGGGACTCTGAGGAATCCTCAGAGGAGGACACGGGAGAGCCCAATGGCTTCATTGATTGCCCATCACGGTGAGGACAGGGAAATGGGAGCTTGTGGGATTCTGGTGATGACAGAGGTGAGTGTGGTGAAGCCCTAGGGGATGGTGAATGGTAGCTCCGGATCCCTGGTGAGGAGCTTCCCCTTAAGCCTGAGTTTCTGATAGGGGAGAGGGAGAAGCTGGGTGAAGCTCGCATGGACCTTGGGGAGTCCGGGCTGGGGGAACGTTCATAAGAAGAGCCAGACAAGACCCTACTGTTCTTAGGTGCAGACAGGATTAGGAAACCTGCAGCTCCCAGGGGCCCCTACTAATTTTCTAACTCGCAGAAAGAAGGAGTGTGTTTGCGTGTGTGTGCGTGTGTGTGTGTGTGTGTGTGTGTGCGGTGTGAGGTATGTGCCCCTTAAGAAAATGGAAATCAACCAACCAATGAGACAGAGAGACAGACAGACAGACAGACAGACAGACAGAGATTCACTTGCCCAAGTGTTCTGTCCTGTCCTCTGAATCCGCTTCCAAGTCGCAAGACGCTGTGAGCTCCAAGTCCACGCAGAGTCCGCCAAACGCTCCGGCCGCTGATCCGCTCCGCGAAGATCTGAGTACAGGCCAGCCAGGGTGGGTTTAAATAGCCTCGGGCGCAGCCTAGCAGCGGAAAGGGCGGAGCTTCACTCCTCCTTTCCATCAGTCACCCCCAACTTTCCCAGGCTACACCTCGTGGGAAACTGTTCTCCTGCTTTGATTTCATGCGCCACCTTTGGGACAATCTAAGAACTTACAAGTTTTCTTGGCCAGATATGTTAGGAATTGTATGCACTGAAACACTGAAAACCAACTAGTGGTTCTGTGGTTCCCACGTTGTGGTTTTGACACCAGCAGCATCCTTGCCACAATCAAAACCCGGAGATCCACAGATCTGCGTTGTAACAAGACCTCCCCCTGACCCTGATGCATGGCAGTTTAAGAAGTCTTTCCGTGTAAGCGAAAAGACTTTGAAGAAAAGGTGGAGATATGCGTTGTATAAACATTCTTTTGCTCTGGAACCACGTAGAGACTTGGGAGCCAGTTGGGTGGAGCATTCGTTGGATGAGGGTGCTCGGGTTAGGAATATCAAGGTGTGGCTCCAGATAATCCAATCATCTAATTAAGATTCCAGTTATGCTCATCTGTTTCAAAATCCCGTTTGGGTAAATTCTTTTAGTCAGACTGAGAATGGCAAAGCCTCAACCCCAATTTCCAGGGAGGGTTGAGAGCCTCAGGTGGAGTTGATCACCAATAGCCTATGGTTCAACCCATCATGCCTATAGAATGAGGTCTCCATAAAAACCCAAAAGGACTGGGATCAGAGAGCTTCTGGATAACACTTCCTGGAAGGTAGTGCGCCCCTCCCCACATGCCGGGCCCCACATTAATTTCTGAACTTTTTGCAATGTCCGCTAAAATACAACGGCAACTGTAAGTGCTTCCCTGCGTGCTGTGAGCTCTTCCAGCAAATGAATGCAACTAAATCTGGGAGTGGTGGCAACCTGATTTATAGCCAGTTGCTGAGAAGCACAGGTAAAACCACGTAGGGCTTCCCATTGTTATTAGTGTGGGAGGCCTGTGTGGCGGGACCCGGCCCTTTGGAATCTAATGCTATGTCCCGGTAGGTAGCGTCACCATTGAATTAGAAGACACACATATGTTGAGAATAATCTTTCTGGTCATTTGCTGCATGTCTTATTTACAATATGTAATCAAATTCTTTATCCTGACCTTATGGCACCTGGGTTGAGAACCATGATTTGAACCAAACATTGGTCTGTCACGTTCTGAGTTTGAAACTTTAGTTTGCCTTTAGCGTTTTGCTATTGCTTTTTCGTTTTCTTTTGTTTCGTTTCGTTTCTAAGTTCTGGGGTATATGTGCAGGATGTGCAGATTTGTTACTAAGGTAAACGTGTGCCATGGTGGTTTGCTGCACCTGTCAACCCATCACCTAGGCATTAAGCCCAGCATGCAGTAGCTGTTCTTCTTAACGCTCTGCCCCCCGAAAGGCCCCAGTGTGTGTTGTTCCCCTTCCTGTGTCCATGTGATCTCCTTTTTCAGCTCCCATTATAAGTGAGAATGTGGCGTTTGGTTTTCTTTCCCTGGATTAGTTTGCTGAGGATAACGACCACACATCACCACTGTTTTTGTTTTTTTACTATAAAGAGTAGTATTTTACTGAATAAGATTTGCTCCCAGAAAAATAAGCTTAAATCTACAATGAATGCCAGACTCTACAGCAGAAAGCAATTTTCTCACTTTTCCACACACAATGGTTCCTACTAAGTGAAAAAAAGCCAGAAAATTTCATTCACAAATGTACTACTCTGTCTCAAAACATCTCACATAATCATGCACTCGACTAAAGCCATTAGATCAGTTCTTCAGTCAGGTTAAAGAAGTATCCCTCTAATAACTGACTTTTATAATGGTATCAATATCCACTCCCAGTCAGTCTGCCGTGGTTAATGGTGTACAGCATGACTGAATACAATGGAATTGATGACGCCCATATCCACGGACAAACCGTGACTTATGATGGTTTGATTTATGATTTTTCAAAGTTATGATGGGTTTATTGGACTATTAGATGCGTTTCTGAGTTACACTGGGTTTATGAGCATGCGACCCTAGACTCCAGAAACAGCTGTATAAGGAAAAACAGGTGTACCTAATAAACATATGCTTAGTGACTTGGGATAAACCAATAGATGTGCACAACTGATGGAGAGCCGTGAAAGAGAGATAGCGGTAAATAGTTACAATAACACAATTTTCCTGCACCTGTCGTGGATTTCCCCAAAAAAATGCAGAATGTGGGATGCACCTAAGGCATATGAAAGAGAGAGGGCAGAAGGAGTAAGAGAGAAGTAGGAGGAAGGAAGGAAGGAAGGAAGGAAGGAAGGAAGGCAGGAAAATAGAAAGGAAGGAAGGAAGGAAGGAAGGAAGGAAGGAAAGAAGGACGAAAGGAAGGAGAAAACACCCGGTGTTACTAAAACACCCCAATAAAATGGTTTCCCCCTGTGGGTAAGCCTACAATGTGGATGAATCTTGAAAATATTGTGCTACGTGTTATGTCAGTCATAACAGCTCACCTATTGTGCAATTCCGTTTATAGGAAATGTCTACAATATGGAAATCTATGCATATGGGATTGATCGCACTAGGTAGTTGCTACCTAGGGCTGAGGGTCAGGGAGAGGGTTTGAGACAGAATGAGGAGTGACTAATGTCTACAGGGTTTTTCTCTGGTCGGGGGTGATAAGACGTTCTACAATGGATTGCGAATTATAATTGAATGTGCACAACCACAGTTATACTAAAAGCCACTCAATTCATGACTTTTAATGGGGGAATCTTAAGTGGCGCACTCTCATGGAGACCACGGCAGACATAGTGAGAGAGAAAAAGGTGAGTAAATATCTGAAACGGAGGCAGAAACAGAGAGAACGAAAAGCCCTGTGAAAGGAAGGGAGAGCGAAAAGGGAAAATGGTCCTATTTAGAAATGACAGATGTGAAACGGGTTCACATCAACAGTGTCACTGCCAGGAAGGAGGGTCATGCTTGCCACGTCACCGGTAGTGTGGCCCGCAGGGACGCCGATCTGCTGGAGCGTCGTGCCAGCATGGGCTCTGGCAGCCACGTGGGCCAGCAGGAGGGACCCGCTGCACAGCTGTGGGGTGTGGATAGACTGGGTGGTGATATCGGCCATTACAGGGGCCTCTTCTGCTGGCAAGAGTGTGACAGTAGCAAGTAGATGGACAGGCCTGCGTGTGAGGATGGAATGCAGGAGGGGCTCTTGTGCGGCTGGGCGTGGGGCCCTCACGGGAACCGTGGAGAAATGGCCAGGTAACTGCGTCATGTGGGCTAGTAGATTGGCCAGGGCTTCGAACTGAAGGACAATAACGGGGAGTAGCTGTCAGGCCCTGGGAGTGTCTGAGTGTAAGTGGAGATGGGTTTGGGGTCACTGAGGGATGCGTGAGAGCCATCCCTGTGTAGGTACAGGTCATAGGGAGATAGTCTCGTGAGGCCTGTGAGTGTCTATGGTTGCCCTGGGTGCCTGGGGCTGACTGTGGCAGAAATCTGGGGAAGGCTGGAGAGAAGCTGGGAGGCCCAGGAGAGTCCCTTAAGGCAGGGGGTGAAGAGGTGAAAGAAATGGGGGAGGGTGGCAGTAAGGTCCGTGAGTTTGTAGATGATTCCTGGGTGCGGGAAGCTGACTCCAGGTGCAATCTGGAGATGTTTGGAGAGTAGCCGAGAGAGACAGAAGAGTCCCTGAGGGCTGGGGGTGAGAACATGAGGGAGACTGGGGAGTAAGTCAGTGAAATTCGTGAGTTCGGTGGTGTATCGTGGGTGCCTGGAACTGACTCCAGCTGGAATCTAGAGAAGTTTTGAGAGTAGCTGAAAGAGACACAAGAGTCCCTGTGGGCTGAGGGCAAAGACCTGAGAGAGATCAGGGAGGACCTCAGTGAAGTCTGTGAGTCTGTAGGTGATTCCGGAGTGTGGGAGGCTGACTACCGCTGAAATCTGGGCGTGGTGGGAGAGTAGCTGGGACAGACAGGAGAGTCCCAGGGGGCTGGGGGTGAAGACATGAGAGAGACTGGGGAGTAACTCAGCGAAACTGCTGAGTTTGGTGGTGATACCTGGGTGCCTGGAACGGACTCCCTCTGAAATCTGGGCATGGATGGAGAGTAGCTGGGACACACAGGAGAGTCCCTGAGGGCTGGGGGTGAAGACATGAGAGAGACCGGGGAGTACCTCAGTGAAACTGGTGAGTTTGTTGGTGACTCCGGGGTGCCTGGAACTGACCCCAGCTGAAATGTGGGCGTGGTTGGAGAGTAGCTGGGACAGACGGGAGAGTCCCTGAAGGATGGTGAAGACATGAGAGAGACTGGGGAGTAACGCAGTGAAATTGGTGAGTTTGATGGTGATTCCTGGGTGCCTGGAACTGACTCCCGCTGAAGTGTGGGCGTGGTTGGAGAGTAGCTGGGACACACAGGAGAGTCCCTGAGGGTTGGAGATAAAGACGTGCTAGAGACTGAGGAGTAACTGAGTGAAATTGGTGAGTATGGTGGTGAGTCCGGGGTGCCTGGAACTGACTCCAGCTGAAATGTGGGCGTGGTTGGAGAGTAGCTGGGACAGACGGGAGAGTCCCTGAGGGATGGTGAAGACATGAGAGAGACTGGGGAGTAACGCAGTGAAATTGGTGAGTTTGATGGTGATTCCTGGGTGCCTGGAACTGACTCCCGCTGAAGTGTGGGCGTGGTTGGAGAGTAGCTGGGACACACAGGAGAGTCCCTGAGGGTTGGAGATAAAGACGTGCTAGAGACTGAGGAGTAACTGCGTGAAATTGGTGAGTTTGGTGGTGAGTCCGGGGTGACTGGAACTGACCCCAGCTGAAATGTGGGCGTGGTTGGAGAGTAGCTGGGACAGACGGGAGAGTCCCTGAGGGATGGTGAAGACATGAGAGAGACTGGGGAGTAACGCAGTGAAATTGGTGAGTTTGATGGTGATTCCTGGGTGCCTGGAACTGACTCCCGCTGAAGTGTGGGCGTGGTTGGAGAGTAGCTGGGACACACAGGAGAGTCCCTGAGGGTTGGAGATAAAGACGTGCTAGAGACTGAGGAGTAACTGAGTGAAATTGGTGAGTTTGGTGGTGAGTCCGGGGTTCCTGGAACTGACTCCAGCTGAAATGTGTGCGTGGTTGGAGAGTAGCTGGGACAGACGGGAGAGTCCCTGAGGGATGGTGAAGACATGAGAGAGACTGGGGAGTAACGCAGTGAAATTGGTGAGTTTGGTGGTGATTTCTGGGTGCCTGCAACGAACTCCCGCTGAAGTGTGGGCGTGTTTGGAGAGTAGATGGGACAGACAGACGAGTCCCTGAGGGTTGGAGATAAAGACGTGCTGGAGACTGGGGAGTAACTCAGTGAAAGTGGTGGGCTTGGTGGTGATCCCTGGGTTCCTGGAACTGACCCGCGCTGAAATGTGGGCGTGGTTGGAGAGTAGCTGGGACAGACTGGAGGGTCCGTAAGGGCTGGGGGTGAAGACGTGAGAAAGACTGGCGAGGATCCCACTGAGGTCTGTGAGTTTGTAGGTGTTTCTGGGGTGTGGGGTAGAGACTGCCGCTGAAATCTGGGCGTAGTTGGAGAGTAGCTGGGACAGACAGGCGAGTCATGGGTGGCTGGGGGTGAGCTGCTGGATGATGGCAGTAAGAACATATGGTATATTATTGATGAATGAGGTGACTGTGGAGAATCTCCAGAGGAGGACACGGGAGAACACAATGACATGAGTGACTGTCCTGCTTGGTTAGGAAAGGGAAACGTAAAGTTGTGGAGTGCTGTTGATGATGGATGTGAGAGTGGTGAAGCCCTGCGGGGTGATGTAGAGTACTTCCACATCCCTGGTGAGGAGCTGCCCCTTGGGTCTGAGTTTCTGGGAGGGGAGAGGGAGAAGCTGGGTGAGGCAGGCATGAATCTTGAGGAGTCAGGGCTGGGGGACCGCTCATATTCTCCCGAGACGTGTGAGTCTCTGGGGGACTCCTGGGTGCATGGGACTGACTCCCGCAGGAACCTGGGGATGGCTGGAGAGTAACTGGGAGCCACAGGAGAGTCCCTGAGGCCTGGGGGTGAAGAGATGAAAGACAAAGGGGTGGAGCACCGTGAGGCTCGTGAGTTTGTAGGTGATTCCTGGGTGTGGGGGGCTGACTCCAGCTGAAATCTGGGGTTGTTTGGAGAGTAGCTGGGAGACACAGGAGACCCCCCGAGAGCTGGGGGTGAGCTGCTGGGTGATGGCAGTAAGAACATGTGGTAGATTATTGATGAACGTGGGGACTCTGAGGAATCCTCAGAGGAGGACACGGGAGAGCCCAATGGCTTCATTGATTGCCCATCACGGTGAGGACAGGGAAATGGGAGCTTGTGGGATTCTGGTGATGACAGAGGTGAGTGTGGTGAAGCCCTAGGGGATGGTGAATGGTAGCTCCGGATCCCTGGTGAGGAGCTTCCCCTTAAGCCTGAGTTTCTGATAGGGGAGAGGGAGAAGCTGGGTGAAGCTCGCATGGACCTTGGGGAGTCCGGGCTGGGGGAACGTTCATAAGAAGAGCCAGACAAGACCCTACTGTTCTTAGGTGCAGACAGGATTAGGAAACCTGCAGCTCCCAGGGGCCCCTACTAATTTTCTAACTCGCAGAAAGAAGGAGTGTGTTTGCGTGTGTGTGCGTGTGTGTGTGTGTGTGTGTGTGTGCGGTGTGAGGTATGTGCCCCTTAAGAAAATGGAAATCAACCAACCAATGAGACAGAGAGACAGACAGACAGACAGACAGACAGACAGAGATTCACTTGCCCAAGTGTTCTGTCCTGTCCTCTGAATCCGCTTCCAAGTCGCAAGACGCTGTGAGCTCCAAGTCCAAGCAGAGTCCGCCAAACGCTCCGGCCGCTGATCCGCTCCGCGAAGATCTGAGTACAGGCCAGCCAGGGTGGGTTTAAATAGCCTCGGGCGCAGCCTAGCAGCGGAAAGGGCGGAGCTTCACTCCTCCTTTCCATCAGTCACCCCCAACTTTCCCAGGCTACACCTCGTGGGAAACTGTTCTCCTGCTTTGATTTCATGCGCCACCTTTGGGACAATCTAAGAACTTACAAGTTTTCTTGGCCAGATATGTTAGGAATTGTATGCACTGAAACACTGAAAACCAACTAGTGGTTCTGTGGTTCCCACGTTGTGGTTTTGACACCAGCAGCATCCTTGCCACAATCAAAACCCGGAGATCCACAGATCTGCGTTGTAACAAGACCTCCCCCTGACCCTGATGCATGGCAGTTTAAGAAGTCTTTCCGTGTAAGCGAAAAGACTTTGAAGAAAAGGTGGAGATATGCGTTGTATAAACATTCTTTTGCTCTGGAACCACGTAGAGACTTGGGAGCCAGTTGGGTGGAGCATTCGTTGGATGAGGGTGCTCGGGTTAGGAATATCAAGGTGTGGCTCCAGATAATCCAATCATCTAATTAAGATTCCAGTTATGCTCATCTGTTTCAAAATTCCGTTTGGGTAAATTCTTTTAGTCAGACTGAGAATGGCAAAGCCTCAACCCCAATTTCCAGGGAGGGTTGAGAGCCTCAGGTGGAGTTGATCACCAATAGCCTATGGTTTAACCCATCATGCCTATAGAATGAGGTCTCCATAAAAACCCAAAAGGACTGGGATCAGAGAGCTTCTGGATAACACTTCCTGGAAGGTAGTGCGCCCCTCCCCACATGCCGGGCCCCACATTAATTTCTGAACTTTTTGCAATGTCCGCTAAAATACAACGGCAACTGTAAGTGCTTCCCTGCGTGCTGTGAGCTCTTCCAGCAAATGAATGCAACTAAATCTGGGAGTGGTGGCAACCTGATTTATAGCCAGTTGCTGAGAAGCACAGGTAAAACCACGTAGGGCTTCCCATTGTTATTAGTGTGGGAGGCCTGTGTGGCGGGACCCGGCCCTTTGGAATCTAATGCTATGTCCCGGTAGGTAGCGTCACCATTGAATTAGAAGACACACATATGTTGAGAATAATCTTTCTGGTCATTTGCTGCATGTCTTATTTACAATATGTAATCAAATTCTTTATCCTGACCTTATGGCACCTGGGTTGAGAACCATGATTTGAACCAAACATTGGTCTGTCACGTTCTGAGTTTGAAACTTTAGTTTGCCTTTAGCGTTTTGCTATTGCTTTTTCGTTTTCTTTTGTTTCGTTTCGTTTCTAAGTTCTGGGGTATATGTGCAGGATGTGCAGATTTGTTACTAAGGTAAACGTGTGCCATGGTGGTTTGCTGCACCTGTCAACCCATCACCTAGGCATTAAGCCCAGCATGCAGTAGCTGTTCTTCTTAACGCTCTGCCCCCCGAAAGGCCCCAGTGTGTGTTGTTCCCCTTCCTGTGTCCATGTGATCTCCTTTTTCAGCTCCCATTATAAGTGAGAATGTGGCGTTTGGTTTTCTTTCCCTGGATTAGTTTGCTGAGGATAACGACCACACATCACCACTGTTTTTGTTTTTTTAGTATAAAGAGTATTATTTTATTGAATAAGATTTGCTCCCAGAAAAATAAGCTTAAATCTACAATGAATGCCAGACTCTACAGCAGAAAGCAATTTTCTCACTTTTCCACACACAATGGTTCCTACTAAGTGAAAAAAAGCCAGAAAATTTCATTCACAAATGTACTACTCTGTCTCAAAACATCTCACATAATCATGCACTCGACTAAAGCCATTAGATCAGTTCTTCAGTCAGGTTAAAGAAGTATCCCTCTAATAACTGACTTTTATAATGGTATCAATATCCACTCCCAGTCAGTCTGCCGTGGTTAATGGTGTACAGCATGACTGAATACAATGGAATTGATGACGCCCATATCCACGGACAAACCGTGACTTATGATGGTTTGATTTATGATTTTTCAAAGTTATGATGGGTTTATTGGACTATTAGATGCATTTCTGAGTTACACTGGGTTTATGAGCATGCGACCCTAGACTCCAGAAACAGCTGTATAAGGAAAAACAGGTGTACCTAATAAACATATGCTTAGTGACTTGGGATAAACCAATAGATGTGCACAACTGATGGAGAGCCGTGAAAGAGAGATAGCGGTAAATAGTTACAATAACACAATTTTCCTGCACCTGTCGTGGATTTCCCCAAAAAAATGCAGAATGTGGGATGCACCTAAGGCATATGAAAGAGAGAGGGCAGAAGGAGTAAGAGAGAACTAGGAGGAAGGAAGGAAGGAAGGAAGGAAGGAAAGAAGGAAGGTAGGAAAGAAGGAAGGAAGGAAGGAAGGAAGGAAGGAAGGAAGGAAGGAAAGAAGGACGAAAGGAAGGAGAAAACACCCGGTGTTACTAAAACACCCCAATAAAATGGTTTCCCCCTGTGGGTAAGACTACAATGTGGATGAATCTTGAAAATATTGTGCTACGTGTTATGTCAGTCATAACAGCTCACCTATTGTGCAATTCCGTTTATAGGAAATGTCCAAAATATGGAAATCTATGCATATGGGATTGATGGCACTAGGTAGTTGCTACCTAGGGCTGAGGGTCAGGGAGAGGGTTTGAGACAGAATGAGGAGTGACTAATGTCTACAGGGTTTTTCTCTGGTCGGGGGTGATAAGACGTTCTACAATGGATTGCGAATTATAATTGAATGTGCACAACCACAGGTATACTAAAAGCCACTCAATTCATGACTTTTAATGGCGGAATCTTAAGTGGCGCACTCTCATGGAGACCACGGCAGACCTAGTGAGAGAGAAAAAGGTTTGTAAATATCTGAAACGGAGGCAGAAACAGAGAGAACGAAAAGCCCTGTGAAAGGAAGGGAGAGCGAAAAGGGAAAATGGTCCTATTTAGAAATGACAGATGTGAAACGGGTTCACATCAACAGTGTCACTGCCAGGAAGGAGGGTCATGCTAGCCATGTCACCGGTAGTGTGGCCCGCAGGGACGCCGACCTGCTGGAGCGTCGTGCCAGCATGGGCTCTGGCAGCCACGTGGGCCAGCAGGAGGGACCCGCTGCACAGCTGTGGGGTGAGGATAGACTGGGTGGTGATATCGGCCATTACAGGGGCCTCTTCTGCTGGCAAGAGTGTGACAGTAGCAAGTAGATGGACAGGCCTGCGTGTGAGGACGGAATGCAGGAGGGGCTCTTGTGCGGCTGGGCGTGGGGCCCTCACGGGAACCGTGGAGAAATGGCCAGGTAACTGCGTCATGTGGGCTAGTAGATTGGCCAGGGCTTCGAACTGAAGGACAATAACGGGGAGTAGCTGTCAGGCCCTGGGAGTGTCTGAGTGTAAGTGGAGATGGGTTTGGGGTCACTGAGGGATGCGTGAGAGCCATCCCTGTGTAGGTACAGGTCATAGGGAGATAGTCTCGTGAGGCCTGTGAGTGTCTATGGTTGCCCTGGGTGCCTGGGGCTGACTGTGGCAGAAATCTGGGGAAGGCTGGAGAGAAGGTGGGAGGCCCAGGAGAGTCCCTTAAGGCAGGTGGTGAAGAGGTGAAAGAAATGGGGGAGGGTGGCAGTAAGGTCCGTGAGTTTGTAGATGATTCCTGGGTGCGGGAAGCTGACTCCAGGTGCAATCTGGAGATGGTTGGAGAGTAGCAGAGAGAGACAGAAGAGTCCCTGAGGGCTGGGGGTGAGAACATGAGGGAGACTGGGGAGTAAGTCAGTGAAATTCGTGAGTTCGGTGGTGTATCGTGGGTGCCTGGAACTGACTCCAGCTGGAATCTAGAGAAGTTTTGAGAGTAGCTGAAAGAGACACAAGAGTCCCTGTGGGCTGAGGGCAAAGACCTGAGAGAGACCAGGGAGGACCTCAGTGAAGTCTGTGAGTCTGTAGGTGATTCCGGAGTGTGGGAGGCTGACTCCCGCTGAAATCTGGGCGTGGTGGGAGAGTAGCTGGGACAGACAGGAGAGTCCCAGGGGGCTGGGGGTGAAGACATGAGAGAGACTGGGGAGTAACTCAGCGAAACTGCTGAGTTTGGTGGTGATACCTGGGTGCCTGGAACGGACTCCCGCTGAAATCTGGGCATGGATGGAGAGTAGCTGGGACACACAGGAGAGTCCCTGAGGGCTGGGGGTGAAGACATGAGAGAGACCGGGGAGTACCTCAGTGAAACTGGTGAGTTTGGTGGTGACTCCGGGGTGCCTGGAACTGACCCCAGCTGAAATGTGGGCGTGGTTGGAGAGTAGCTGGGACAGACGGGAGAGTCCCTGAGGGATGGTGAAGACATGAGAGAGACTGGGGAGTAACGCAGTGAAATTGGTGAGTTTGATGGTGATTCCTGGGTGCCTGGAGCTGACTCCCGCTGAAGTGTGGGCGTGGTTGGAGAGTAGCTGGGACAGACAGGCGAGTCCCTGAGGGTTGGAGATAAAGACGTGCTAGAGACTGAGGAGTAACTGAGTGAAATTGGTGAGTTTGGTGGTGAGTCCGGGGTGCCTGGAACTGACTCCAGCTGAAATGTGGGCGTGGTTGGAGAGTAGCTGGGACAGACGGGAGAGTCCCTGAGGGATGGTGAAGACATGAGAGAGACTGGGGAGTAACGCAGTGAAATTGGTGAGTTTGGTGGTGATTTCTGGGTGCCTGGAACTGACTCCCGCTGAAGTGTGGGCGTGTTTGGAGAGTAGCTGGGACAGACAGGCGAGTCCCTGAGGGTTGGAGATAAAGACGTGCTGGAGACTGGGGAGTAACTCAGTGAAAGTGGTGGGCTTGGTGGTGATCCCTGGGTTCCTGGAACTGACCCGCGCTGAAATGTGGGCGTGGTTGGAGAGTAGCTGGGACAGACTGGAGGGTCCGTAAGGGCTGGGGGTGAAGACGTGAGAGAGACTGGCGAGGATCCCACTGAGGTCTGTGAGTTTGTAGGTGTTTCTGGGGTGTGGGGTAGAGACTGCCGCTGAAATCTGGGCGTAGTTGGAGAGTAGCTGGGACAGACAGGCGAGTCATGGGTGGCTGGGGGTGAGCTGCTGGATGATGGCAGTAAGAACATATGGTATATTATTGATGAATGAGGTGACTGTGGAGAATCTCCAGAGGAGGACACGGGAGAACACAATGACATGATTGACTGTCCTGCTTGGTTAGGAAAGGGAAACGTAAAGTTGTGGAGTTCTGTTGATGATGGATGTGAGAGTGGTGAAGCCCTGCGGGGTGATGTAGAGTACTTCCACATCCCTGGTGAGGAGCTGCCCCTTGGGTCTGAGTTTCTGGGAGGGGAGAGGGAGAAGCTGGGTGAGGCAGGCATGAATCTTGAGGAGTCAGGGCTGGGGGACCGCTCATATTCTCCCGAGACGTGTGAGTCTCTGGGGGACTCCTGGGTGCATGGGGCTGACTCCCGCAGGAACCTGGGGATGGCTGGAGAGTAACTGGGAGCCACAGGAGAGTCCCTGAGGCCTGGGGGTGAAGAGATGAAAGACACAGGGGTGGAGCACCGTGAGGCTCGTGAGTTTGTAGGTGATTCCTGGGTGTGGGGGGCTGACTCCAGCTGAAATCTGGGGTTGTTTGGAGAGTAGCTGGGAGACACAGGAGACCCCCCGAGAGCTGGGGGTGAGCTGCTGGGTGATGGCAGTAAGAACATGTGGTATATTATTGATGAACGTGGGGACTCTGAGGAATCCTCAGAGGAGGACACGGGAGAGCCCAATGGCTTCATTGATTGCCCATCACGGTGAGGACAGGGAAATGGGAGCTTGTGGGATTCTGGTGATGACAGAGGTGAGTGTGGTGAAGCCCTAGGGGATGGTGAATGGTAGCTCCGGATCCCTGGTGAGGAGCTTCCCCTTAAGCCTGAGTTTCTGATAGGGGAGAGGGAGAAGCTGGGTGAAGCTCGCATGGACCTTGGGGAGTCCGGGCTGGGGGACCGTTCATAAGAAGAGCCAGACAAGACCCTACTGTTCTTAGGTGCAGACATGATTAGGAAACCTGCAGCTCCCAGGGGCCCCTACTAATTTTCTAACTCGCAGAAAGAAGAAGTGTGTGTGCGTGTGTGTGTGTGTGTGTGTGTGCGGTGTGAGGTATGTGCCCCTTAAGAAAATGGAAATCAACCAACCAATGAGACAGACAGACAGACAGACAGACAGAGATTCACTTGCCCAAGTGTTCTGTCCTGTCCTCTGAATCCGCTTCCAAGTCGCAAGACGCTGTGAGCTCCAAGTCCACGCAGAGTCCGCCAAACGCTCCGGCCGCTGATCCGCTCCGCGAAGATCTGAGTACAGGCCAGCCAGGGTGGGTTTAAATAGCCTCGGGCGCAGCCTAGCAGCGGAAAGGGCGGAGCTTCACTCCTCCTTTCCATCAGTCACCCCCAACTTTCCCAGGCTACACCTCGTGGGAAACTGTTCTCCTGCTTTGATTTCATGCGCCACCTTTGGGACAATCTAAGAACTTACAAGTTTTCTTGGCCAGATATGTTAGGAATTGTATGCACTGAAACACTGAAAACCAACTAGTGGTTCTGTGGTTCCCACGTTGTGGTTTTGACACCAGCAGCATCCTTGCCACAATCAAAACCCGGAGATCCACAGATCTGCGTTGTAACAAGACCTCCCCCTGACCCTGATGCATGGCAGTTTAAGAAGTCTTTCCGTGTAAGCGAAAAGACTTTGAAGAAAAGGTGGAGATATGCGTTGTATAAACATTCTTTTGCTCTGGAACCACGTAGAGACTTGGGAGCCAGTTGGGTGGAGCATTCGTTGGATGAGGGTGCTCGGGTTAGGAATATCAAGGTGTGGCTCCAGATAATCCAATCATCTAATTAAGATTCCAGTTATGCTCATCTGTTTCAAAATTCCGTTTGGGTAAATTCTTTTAGTCAGACTGAGAATGGCAAAGCCTCAACCCCAATTTCCAGGGAGGGTTGAGAGCCTCAGGTGGAGTTGATCACCAATAGCCTATGGTTTAACCCATCATGCCTATAGAATGAGGTCTCCATAAAAACCCAAAAGGACTGGGATCAGAGAGCTTCTGGATAACACTTCCTGGAAGGTAGTGCGCCCCTCCCCACATGCCGGGCCCCACATTAATTTCTGAACTTTTTGCAATGTCCGCTAAAATACAACGGCAACTGTAAGTGCTTCCCTGCGTGCTGTGAGCTCTTCCAGCAAATGAATGCAACTAAATCTGGGAGTGGTGGCAACCTGATTTATAGCCAGTTGCTGAGAAGCACAGGTAAAACCACGTAGGGCTTCCCATTGTTATTAGTGTGGGAGGCCTGTGTGGCGGGACCCGGCCCTTTGGAATCTAATGCTATGTCCCGGGAGGTAGCGTCACCATTGAATTAGAAGACACACATATGTTGAGAATAATCTTTCTGGTCATTTGCTGCATGTCTTATTTACAATATGTAATCAAATTCTTTATCCTGACCTTATGGCACCTGGGTTGAGAACCATGATTTGAACCAAACATTGGTCTGTCACGTTCTGAGTTTGAAACTTTAGTTTGCCTTTAGCGTTTTGCTATTGCTTTTTCGTTTTCTTTTGTTTCGTTTCGTTTCTAAGTTCTGGGGTATATGTGCAGGATGTGCAGATTTGTTACTAAGGTAAACGTGTGCCATGGTGGTTTGCTGCACCTGTCAACCCATCACCTAGGCATTAAGCCCAGCATGCAGTAGCTGTTCTTCTTAACGCTCTGCCCCCCGAAAGGCCCCAATGTGTGTTGTTCCCCTTCCTGTGTCCATGTGATCTCCTTTTTCAGCTCCCATTACAAGTGAGAATGTGGCGTTTGGTTTTCTTTCCCTGGATTAGTTTGCTGAGGATAACGACCACACATCACCACTGTTTTTGTTTTTTTAGTATAAAGAGTATTATTTTATTGAATAAGATTTGCTCCCAGAAAAATAAGCTTAAATCTACAATGAATGCCAGACTCTACAGCAGAAAGCAATTTTCTCACTTTTCCACACACAATGGTTTCTACTAAGTGAAAAAAAGCCATAAAATTTCATTCACAAATGTACTACTCTGTCTCAAAACATCTCACATAATCATGCACTCGACTAAAGCCATTAGATCAGTTCTTCAGTCAGGTTAAAGAAGTATCCCTCTAATAACTGACTTTTATAATGGTATCAATATCCACTCCCAGTCAGTCTGCCGTGGTTAATGGTGTACAGCATGACTGAATACAATGGAATTGATGACGCCCATATCCACGGACAAACCGTGACTTATGATGGTTTGATTTATGATTTTTCAACGTTATGATGGGTTTATTGGACTATTAGATGCGCTTCTGAGTTACACTGGGTTTATGAGCATGCGACCCTAGACTACAGAAACAGCTGTATAAGGAAAAACAGGTGTACCTAATAAACATATGCTTAGTGACTTGGGATAAACCAATAGATGTGCACAACTGATGGAGAGCCGTGAAAGAGAGATAGCGGTAAATAGTTACAATAACACAATTTTCCTGCACCTGTCGTGGATTTCCCCAAAAAAATGCAGAATGTGGGATGCACCTAAGGTATATGAAAGAGAGAGGGCAGAAGGAGTAAGAGAGAAGTAGGAGGAAGGAAGGAAGGAAGGAAGGAAGGAAGGAAGGCAGGAAAATAGGAAGGAAGGAAGGGAGGAAGGAAGGAAGGAAGGAAAGAAGGACGAAAGGAAGGAGAAAACACCCGGTGTTACTAAAACCCCCCAATAAAATGGTTTCCCCCTGTGGGTAAGCCTACAATGTGGATGAATCTTGAAAATATTGTGCTACGTGTTATGTCAGTCATAACAGCTCACCTATTGTGCAATTCCGTTTATAGGAAATGTCCAAAATATGGAAATCTATGCATATGGGATTGATGGCACTAGGTAGTTGCTACCTAGGGCTGAGGGTCAGGGAGAGGGTTTGAGACAGAATGAGGAGTGACTAATGTCTACAGGGTTTTTCTCTGGTCGGGGGTGATAAGACGTTCTACAATGGATTGCGAATTATAATTGAATGTGCACAACCACAGGTATACTAAAAGCCACTCAATTCATGACTTTTAATGGGGGAATCTTAAGTGGCGCACTCTCATGGAGACCACGGCAGACATAGTGAGAGAGAAAAAGGTGAGTAAATATCTGAAACGGAGGCAGAAACAGAGAGAACGAAAAGCCCTGTGAAAGGAAGGGAGAGCGAAAAGGGAAAATGGTCCTATTTAGAAATGACAGATGTGAAACTGGGGTTCACATCAACAGTGTCACTGCCAGGAAGGAGGGTCATGCTAGCCACGTCACCGGTAGTGTGGCCCGCAGGGACGCCGACCTGCTGGAGCGTCGTGCCAGCATGGGCTCTGGCAGCCACGTGGGCCAGCAGGAGGGACCCGCTGCACAGCTGTGGGGTGAGGATAGACTGGGTGGTGATATCGGCCATTACAGGGGCCTCTTCTGCTGGCAAGAGTGTGACAGTAGCAAGTAGATGGACAGGCCTGCGTGTGAGGACGGAATGCAGGAGGGGCTCTTGTGCGGCTGGGCGTGGGGCCCTCACGGGAACCGTGGAGAAATGGCCAGGTAACTGCGTCATGTGGGCTAGTAGATTGGCCAGGGCTTCGAACTGAAGGACAATAACGGGGAGTAGCTGTCAGGCCCTGGGAGTGTCTGAGTGTAAGTGGAGATGGGTTTGGGGTCACTGAGGGATGCGTGAGAGCCATCCCTGTGTAGGTACAGGTCATAGGGAGATAGTCTCGTGAGGCCTGTGAGTGTCTATGGTTGCCCTGGGTGCCTGGGGCTGACTGTGGCAGAAATCTGGGGAAGGCTGGAGAGAAGCTGGGAGGCCCAGGAGAGTCCCTTAAGGCAGGGGGTGAAGAGGTGAAAGAAATGGGGGAGGGTGGCAGTAAGGTCCGTGAGTTTGTAGATGACTCCTGGGTGCGGGAAGCTGACTCCAGGTGCAATCTGGAGATGGTTGGAGAGTAGCTGAGAGAGACAGAAGAGTCCCTGAGGGCTGGGGGTGAGAACATGAGGGAGACTGGGGAGTAAGTCAGTGAAATTCGTGAGTTCGGTGGTGTATCGTGGGTGCCTGGAACTGACTCCAGCTGGAATCTAGAGAAGTTTTGAGAGTAGCTGAAAGAGACACAAGAGTCCCTGTGGGCTGAGGGCAAAGACCTGAGAGAGACCAGGGAGGACCTCAGTGAAGTCTGTGAGTCTGTAGGTGATTCCGGAGTGTGGGAGGCTGACTCCCGCTGAAATCTGGGCGTGGTGGGAGAGTAGCTGGGACAGACAGGAGAGTCCCAGGGGGCTGGGGGTGAAGACATGAGAGAGACTGGGGAGTAACTCAGCGAAACTGCTGAGTTTGGTGGTGATACCTGGGTGCCTGGAACGGACTCCCGCTGAAATCTGGGCATGGATGGAGAGTAGCTGGGACACACAGGAGAGTCCCTGAGGGCTGGGGGTGAAGACATGAGAGAGACCGGGGAGTACCTCAGTGAAACTGGTGAGTTTGGTGGTGACTCCGGGGTGCCTGGAACTGACCCCAGCTGAAATGTGGGCGTGGTTGGAGAGTAGCTGGGACAGACGGGAGAGTCCCTGAGGGATGGTGAAGACATGAGAGAGACTGGGGAGTAACGCAGTGAAATTGGTGAGTTTGATGGTGATTCCTGGGTGCCTGGAGCTGACTCCCGCTGAAGTGTGGGCGTGGTTGGAGAGTAGCTGGGACAGACAGGCGAGTCCCTGAGGGTTGGAGATAAAGACGTGCTAGAGACTGAGGAGTAACTGAGTGAAATTGGTGAGTTTGGTGGTGAGTCCGGGGTGCCTGGAACTGACTCCAGCTGAAATGTGGGCGTGGTTGGAGAGTAGCTGGGACAGACGGGAGAGTCCCTGAGGGATGGTGAAGACATGAGAGAGACTGGGGAGTAACGCAGTGAAATTGGTGAGTTTGGTGGTGATTTCTGGGTGCCTGCAACGAACTCCCGCTGAAGTGTGGGCGTGTTTGGAGAGTAGCTGGGACAGACAGGCGAGTCCCTGAGGGTTGGAGATAAAGACGTGCTGGAGACTGGGGAGTAACTCAGTGAAAGTGGTGGGCTTGGTGGTGATCCCTGGGTTCCTGGAACTGACCCGCGCTGAAATGTGGGCGTGGTTGGAGAGTAGCTGGGACAGACTGGAGGGTCCGTAAGGGCTGGGGGTGAAGACGTGAGAGAGACTGGCGAGGATCCCACTGAGGTCTGTGAGTTTGTAGGTGTTTCTGGGGTGTGGGGTAGAGACTGCCGCTGAAATCTGGGCGTAGTTGGAGAGTAGCTGGGACAGACAGGCGAGTCATGGGTGGCTGGGGGTGAGCTGCTGGATGATGGCAGTAAGAACATATGGTATATTATTGATGAATGAGGTGACTGTGGAGAATCTCCAGAGGAGGACACGGGAGAACACAATGACATGAGTGACTGTCCTGCTTGGTTAGGAAAGGGAAACGTAAAGTTGTGGAGTTCTGTTGATGATGGATGTGAGAGTGGTGAAGCCCTGCGGGGTGATGTAGAGTACTTCCACATCCCTGGTGAGGAGCTGCCCCTTGGGTCTGAGTTTCTGGGAGGGGAGAGGGAGAAGCTGGGTGAGGCAGGCATGAATCTTGAGGAGTCAGGGCTGGGGGACCGCTCATATTCTCCCGAGACGTGTGAGTCTCTGGGGGACTCCTGGGTGCATGGGGCTGACTCCCGCAGGAACCTGGGGATGGCTGGAGAGTAACTGGGAGCCACAGGAGAGTCCCTGAGGCCTGGGGGTGAAGAGATGAAAGACACAGGGGTGGAGCACCGTGAGGCTCGTGAGTTTGTAGGTGATTCCTGGGTGTGGGGGGCTGACTCCAGCTGAAATCTGGGGTTGTTTGGAGAGTAGCTGGGAGACACAGGAGACCCCCCGAGAGCTGGGGGTGAGCTGCTGGGTGATGGCAGTAAGAACATGTGGTATATTATTGATGAACGTGGGGACTCTGAGGAATCCTCAGAGGAGGACACGGGAGAGCCCAATGGCTTCATTGATTGCCCATCACGGTGAGGACAGGGAAATGGGAGCTTGTGGGATTCTGGTGATGACAGAGGTGAGTGTGGTGAAGCCCTAGGGGATGGTGAATGGTAGCTCCGGATCCCTGGTGAGGAGCTTCCCCTTAAGCCTGAGTTTCTGATAGGGGAGAGGGAGAAGCTGGGTGAAGCTCGCATGGACCTTGGGGAGTCCGGGCTGGGGGACCGTTCATAAGAAGAGCCAGACAAGACCCTACTGTTCTTAGGTGCAGACATGATTAGGAAACCTGCAGCTCCCAGGGGCCCCTACTAATTTTCTAACTCGCAGAAAGAAGAAGTGTGTGTGCGTGTGTGTGTGTGTGTGTGTGTGCGGTGTGAGGTATGTGCCCCTTAAGAAAATGGAAATCAACCAACCAATGAGACAGACAGACAGACAGACAGACAGACAGAGATTCACTTGCCCAAGTGTTCTGTCCTGTCCTCTGAATCCGCTTCCGAGTCGCAAGACGCTGTGAGCTCCAAGTCCACGCAGACCGCCAAACGCTCCGGCCGCTGATCCGCTCCGCGAAGATCTGAGTACAGGCCAGCCAGGGTGGGTTTAAATAGCCTCGGGCGCAGCCTAGCAGCGGAAAGGGCGGAGCTTCACTCCTCCTTTCCATCAGTCACCCCCAACTTTCCCAGGCTACACCTCGTGGGAAACTGTTCTCCTGCTTTGATTTCATGCGCCACCTTTGGGACAATCTAAGAACTTACAAGTTTTCTTGGCCAGATATGTTAGGAATTGTATGCACTGAAACACTGAAAACCAACTAGTGGTTCTGTGGTTCCCACGTTGTGGTTTTGACACCAGCAGCATCCTTGCCACAATCAAAACCCGGAGATCCACAGATCTGCGTTGTAACAAGACCTCCCCCTGACCCTGATGCATGGCAGTTTAAGAAGTCTTTCCGTGTAAGCGAAAAGACTTTGAAGAAAAGGTGGAGATATGCGTTGTATAAACATTCTTTTGCTCTGGAACCACGTAGAGACTTGGGAGCCAGTTGGGTGGAGCATTCGTTGGATGAGGGTGCTCGGGTTAGGAATATCAAGGTGTGGCTCCAGATAATCCAATCATCTAATTAAGATTCCAGTTATGCTCATCTGTTTCAAAATTCCGTTTGGGTAAATTCTTTTAGTCAGACTGAGAATGGCAAAGCCTCAACCCCAATTTCCAGGGAGGGTTGAGAGCCTCAGGTGGAGTTGATCACCAATAGCCTATGGTTTAACCCATCATGCCTATAGAATGAGGTCTCCATAAAAACCCAAAAGGACTGGGATCAGAGAGCTTCTGGATAACACTTCCTGGAAGGTAGTGCGCCCCTCCCCACATGCCGGGCCCCACATTAATTTCTGAACTTTTTGCAATGTCCGCTAAAATACAACGGCAACTGTAAGTGCTTCCCTGCGTGCTGTGAGCTCTTCCAGCAAATGAATGCAACTAAATCTGGGAGTGGTGGCAACCTGATTTATAGCCAGTTGCTGAGAAGCACAGGTAAAACCACGTAGGGCTTCCCATTGTTATTAGTGTGGGAGGCCTGTGTGGCGGGACCCGGCCCTTTGGAATCTAATGCTATGTCCCGGGAGGTAGCGTCACCATTGAATTAGAAGACACACATATGTTGAGAATAATCTTTCTGGTCATTTGCTGCATGTCTTATTTACAATATGTAATCAAATTCTTTATCCTGACCTTATGGCACCTGGGTTGAGAACCATGATTTGAACCAAACATTGGTCTGTCACGTTCTGAGTTTGAAACTTTAGTTTGCCTTTAGCGTTTTGCTATTGCTTTTTCGTTTTCTTTTGTTTCGTTTCGTTTCTAAGTTCTGGGGTATATGTGCAGGATGTGCAGATTTGTTACTAAGGTAAACGTGTGCCATGGTGGTTTGCTGCACCTGTCAACCCATCACCTAGGCATTAAGCCCAGCATGCAGTAGCTGTTCTTCTTAACGCTCTGCCCCCCGAAAGGCCCCAGTGTGTGTTGTTCCCCTTCCTGTGTCCATGTGATCTCCTTTTTCAGCTCCCATTATAAGTGAGAATGTGGCGTTTGGTTTTCTTTCCCTGGATTAGTTTGCTGAGGATAACGACCACACATCACCACTGTTTTTGTTTTTTTAGTAGAAAGAGTAGTATTTTATTGAATAAGATTTGCTCCCAGAAAAATAAGCTTAAATCTACAATGAATGCCAGACTCTACAGCAGAAAGCAATTTTCTCACTTTTCCACAAACAATGGTTTCTACTAAGTGAAAAAATGCCATAAAATTTCATTCACAAATGTACTACTCTGTCTCAAAACATCTCACATAATCATGCACTCGACTAAAGCCATTAGATCAGTTCTTCAGTCAGGTTAAAGAAGTATCCCTCTAATAACTGACTTTTATAATGGTATCAATATCCACTCCCAGTCAGTCTGCCGTGGTTAATGGTGTACAGCATGACTGAATACAATGGAATTGATGACGCCCATATCCACGGACAAACCGTGACTTATGATGGTTTGATTTATGATTTTTCAACGTTATGATGGGTTTATTGGACTATTAGATGCGTTTCTGAGTTACACTGGGTTTATGAGCATGCGACCCTAGACTCCAGAAACAGCTGTATAAGGAAAAACAGGTGTACCTAATAAACATATGCTTAGTGACTTGGGATAAACCAATAGATGTGCACGACTGATGGAGAGCCGTGAAAGAGAGATAGCGGTAAATAGTTACAATAACACAATTTTCCTGCACCTGTCGTGGATTTCCCCAAAAAAATGCAGAATGTGGGATGCACCTAAGGCATATGAAAGAGAGAGGGCAAAAGGAGTAAGAGAGAAGTAGGAGGAAGGAAGGAAGGAAGGAAGGAAGGAAGGAAGGAAGGAAGGCAGGAAAATAGGAAGGAAGGAAGGAAGGAAGGAAGGAAGGAAGGAAGGAAAGAAGGACGAAAGGAAGGAGAAAACACCCGGTGTTAGTAAAACCCCCCAATAAAATGGTTTCCCCCTGTGGGTAAGCCTACAATGTGGATGAATCTTGAAAATATTGTGCTACGTGTTATGTCAGTCATAACAGCTCACCTATTGTGCAATTCCGTTTATAGGAAATGTCCACAATATGGAAATCTATGCATATGGGATTGATGGCACTAGGTAGTTGCTACCTAGGGCTGAGGGTCAGGGAGAGGGTTTGAGACAGAATGAGGAGTGACTAATGTCTACAGGGTTTTTCTCTGGTCGGGGGTGATAAGACGTTCTACAATGGATTGCGAATTATAATTGAATGTGCACAACCACAGGTATACTAAAAGCCACTCAATTCATGACTTTTAATGGGGGAATCTTAAGTGGCGCACTCTCATGGAGACCACGGCAGACATAGTGAGAGAGAAAAAGGTGAGTAAATATCTGAAACGGAGGCAGAAACAGAGAGAACGAAAAGCCCTGTGAAAGGAAGGGAGAGCGAAAAGGGAAAATGGTCCTATTTAGAAATGACAGATGTGAAACTGGGGTTCACATCAACAGTGTCACTGCCAGGAAGGAGGGTCATGCTAGCCACGTCACCGGTAGTGTGGCCCGCAGGGACGCCGACCTGCTGGAGCGTCGTGCCAGCATGGGCTCTGGCAGCCACGTGGGCCAGCAGGAGGGACCCGCTGCACAGCTGTGGGGTGAGGATAGACTGGGTGGTGATATCGGCCATTACAGGGGCCTCTTCTGCTGGCAAGAGTGTGACAGTAGCAAGTAGATGGACAGGCCTGCGTGTGAGGACGGAATGCAGGAGGGGCTCTTGTGCGGCTGGGCGTGGGGCCCTCACGGGAACCGTGGAGAAATGGCCAGGTAACTGCGTCATGTGGGCTAGTAGATTGGCCAGGGCTTCGAACTGAAGGACAATAACGGGGAGTAGCTGTCAGGCCCTGGGAGTGTCTGAGTGTAAGTGGAGATGGGTTTGGGGTCACTGAGGGATGCGTGAGAGCCATCCCTGTGTAGGTACAGGTCATAGGGAGATAGTCTCGTGAGGCCTGTGAGTGTCTATGGTTGCCCTGGGTGCCTGGGGCTGACTGTGGCAGAAATCTGGGGAAGGCTGGAGAGAAGCTGGGAGGCCCAGGAGAGTCCCTTAAGGCAGGTGGTGAAGAGGTGAAAGAAATGGGGGAGGGTGGCAGTAAGGTCCGTGAGTTTGTAGATGATTCCTGGGTGCGGGAAGCTGACTCCAGGTGCAATCTGGAGATGGTTGGAGAGTAGCAGAGAGAGACAGAAGAGTCCCTGAGGGCTGGGGGTGAGAACATGAGGGAGACTGGGGAGTAAGTCAGTGAAATTCGTGAGTTCGGTGGTGTATCGTGGGTGCCTGGAACTGACTCCAGCTGGAATCTAGAGAAGTTTTGAGAGTAGCTGAAAGAGACACAAGAGTCCCTGTGGGCTGAGGGCAAAGACCTGAGAGAGACCAGGGAGGACCTCAGTGAAGTCTGTGAGTCTGTAGGTGATTCCGGAGTGTGGGAGGCTGACTCCCGCTGAAATCTGGGCGTGGTGGGAGAGTAGCTGGGACAGACAGGAGAGTCCCAGGGGGCTGGGGGTGAAGACATGAGAGAGACTGGGGAGTAACTCAGCGAAACTGCTGAGTTTGGTGGTGATACCTGGGTGCCTGGAACGGACTCCCGCTGAAATCTGGGCATGGATGGAGAGTAGCTGGGACACACAGGAGAGTCCCTGAGGGCTGGGGGTGAAGACATGAGAGAGACCGGGGAGTACCTCAGTGAAACTGGTGAGTTTGGTGGTGACTCCGGGGTGCCTGGAACTGACCCCAGCTGAAATGTGGGCGTGGTTGGAGAGTAGCTGGGACAGACGGGAGAGTCCCTGAGGGATGGTGAAGACATGAGAGAGACTGGGGAGTAACGCAGTGAAATTGGTGAGTTTGATGGTGATTCCTGGGTGCCTGGAGCTGACTCCCGCTGAAGTGTGGGCGTGGTTGGAGAGTAGCTGGGACAGACAGGCGAGTCCCTGAGGGTTGGAGATAAAGACGTGCTAGAGACTGAGGAGTAACTGAGTGAAATTGGTGAGTTTGGTGGTGAGTCCGGGGTGCCTGGAACTGACTCCAGCTGAAATGTGGGCGTGGTTGGAGAGTAGCTGGGACAGACGGGAGAGTCCCTGAGGGATGGTGAAGACATGAGAGAGACTGGGGAGTAACGCAGTGAAATTGGTGAGTTTGGTGGTGATTTCTGGGTGCCTGGAACTGACTCCCGCTGAAGTGTGGGCGTGTTTGGAGAGTAGCTGGGACAGACAGGCGAGTCCCTGAGGGTTGGAGCTAAAGACGTGCTGGAGACTGGGGAGTAACTCAGTGAAAGTGGTGGGCTTGGTGGTGATCCCTGGGTTCCTGGAACTGACCCGCGCTGAAATGTGGGCGTGGTTGGAGAGTAGCTGGGACAGACTGGAGGGTCCGTAAGGGCTGGGGGTGAAGACGTGAGAGAGACTGGCGAGGATCCCACTGAGGTCTGTGAGTTTGTAGGTGTTTCTGGGGTGTGGGGTAGAGACTGCCGCTGAAATCTGGGCGTAGTTGGAGAGTAGCTGGGACAGACAGGCGAGTCATGGGTGGCTGGGGGTGAGCTGCTGGATGATGGCAGTAAGAACATATGGTATATTATTGATGAATGAGGTGACTGTGGAGAATCTCCAGAGGAGGACACGGGAGAACACAATGACATGAGTGACTGTCCTGCTTGGTTAGGAAAGGGAAACGTAAAGTTGTGGAGTTCTGTTGATGATGGATGTGAGAGTGGTGAAGCCCTGCGGGGTGATGTAGAGTACTTCCACATCCCTGGTGAGGAGCTGCCCCTTGGGTCTGAGTTTCTGGGAGGGGAGAGGGAGAAGCTGGGTGAGGCAGGCATGAATCTTGAGGAGTCAGGGCTGGGGGACCGCTCATATTCTCCCGAGACGTGTGAGTCTCTGGGGGACTCCTGGGTGCATGGGGATGACTCCCGCAGGAACCTGGGGATGGCTGGAGAGTAACTGGGAGCCACAGGAGAGTCCCTGAGGCCTGGGGGTGAAGAGATGAAAGACACAGGGGTGGAGCACCGTGAGGCTCGTGAGTTTGTAGGTGATTCCTGGGTGTGGGGGGCTGACTCCAGCTGAAATCTGGGGTTGTTTGGAGAGTAGCTGGGAGACACAGGAGACCCCCCGAGAGCTGGGGGTGAGCTGCTGGGTGATGGCAGTAAGAACATGTGGTATATTATTGATGAACGTGGGGACTCTGAGGAATCCTCAGAGGAGGACACGGGAGAGCCCAATGGCTTCATTGATTGCCCATCACGGTGAGGACAGGGAAATGGGAGCTTGTGGGATTCTGGTGATGACAGAGGTGAGTGTGGTGAAGCCCTAGGGGATGGTGAATGGTAGCTCCGGATCCCTGGTGAGGAGCTTCCCCTTAAGCCTGAGTTTCTGATAGGGGAGAGGGAGAAGCTGGGTGAAGCTCGCATGGACCTTGGGGAGTCCGGGCTGGGGGAACGTTCATAAGAAGAGCCAGACAAGACCCTACTGTTCTTAGGTGCAGACATGATTAGGAAACCTGCAGCTCCCAGGGGCCCCTACTAATTTTCTAACTCGCAGAAAGAAGGAGTGTGTGTGCGTGCGTGTGCGTGTGTGTGTGTGTGTGTGTGTGTGCGGTGTGAGGTATGTGCCCCTTAAGAAAATGGAAATCAACCAACCAATGAGACAGAGAGACAGACAGACAGACAGACAGACAGAGATTCACTTGCCCAAGTGTTCTGTCCTGTCCTCTGAATCCGCTTCCAAGTCGCAAGACGCTGTGAGCTCCAAGTCCACGCAGACCGCCAAACGCTCCGGCCGCTGATCCGCTCCGCGAAGATCTGAGTACAGGCCAGCCAGGGTGGGTTTAAATAGCCTCGGGCGCAGCCTAGCAGCGGAAAGGGCGGAGCTTCACTCCTCCTTTCCATCAGTCACCCCCAACTTTCCCAGGCTACACCTCGTGGGAAACTGTTCTCCTGCTTTGATTTCATGCGCCACCTTTGGGACAATCTAAGAACTTACAAGTTTTCTTGGCCAGATATGTTAGGAATTGTATGCACTGAAACACTGAAAACCAACTAGTGGTTCTGTGGTTCCCACGTTGTGGTTTTGACACCAGCAGCATCCTTGCCACAATCAAAACCCGGAGATCCACAGATCTGCGTTGTAACAAGACCTCCCCCTGACCCTGATGCATGGCAGTTTAAGAAGTCTTTCCGTGTAAGCGAAAAGACTTTGAAGAAAAGGTGGAGATATGCGTTGTATAAACATTCTTTTGCTCTGGAACCACGTAGAGACTTGGGAGCCAGTTGGGTGGAGCATTCGTTGGATGAGGGTGCTCGGGTTAGGAATATCAAGGTGTGGCTCCAGATAATCCAATCATCTAATTAAGATTCCAGTTATGCTCATCTGTTTCAAAATCCCGTTTGGGTAAATTCTTTTAGTCAGACTGAGAATGGCAAAGCCTCAACCCCAATTTCCAGGGAGGGTTGAGAGCCTCAGGTGGAGTTGATCACCAATAGCCTATGGTTCAACCCATCATGCCTATAGAATGAGGTCTCCATAAAAACCCAAAAGGACTGGGATCAGAGAGCTTCTGGATAACACTTCCTGGAAGGTAGTGCGCCCCTCCCCACATGCCGGGCCCCACATTAATTTCTGAACTTTTTGCAATGTCCGCTAAAATACAACGGCAACTGTAAGTGCTTCCCTGCGTGCTGTGAGCTCTTCCAGCAAATGAATGCAACTAAATCTGGGAGTGGTGGCAACCTGATTTATAGCCAGTTGCTGAGAAGCACAGGTAAAACCACGTAGGGCTTCCCATTGTTATTAGTGTGGGAGGCCTGTGTGGCGGGACCCGGCCCTTTGGAATCTAATGCTATGTCCCGGGAGGTAGCGTCACCATTGAATTAGAAGACACACATATGTTGAGAATAATCTTTCTGGTCATTTGCTGCATGTCTTATTTACAATATGTAATCAAATTCTTTATCCTGACCTTATGGCACCTGGGTTGAGAACCATGATTTGAACCAAACATTGGTCTGTCACGTTCTGAGTTTGAAACTTTAGTTTGCCTTTAGCGTTTTGCTATTGCTTTTTCGTTTTCTTTTGTTTCGTTTCGTTTCTAAGTTCTGGGGTATATGTGCAGGATGTGCAGATTTGTTACTAAGGTAAACGTGTGCCATGGTGGTTTGCTGCACCTGTCAACCCATCACCTAGGCATTAAGCCCAGCATGCAGTAGCTGTTCTTCTTAACGCTCTGCCCCCCGAAAGGCCCCAGTGTGTGTTGTTCCCCTTCCTGTGTCCATGTGATCTCCTTTTTCAGCTCCCATTATAAGTGAGAATGTGGCGTTTGGTTTTCTTTCCCTGGATTAGTTTGCTGAGGATAACGACCACACATCACCACTGTTTTTGTTTTTTTACTATAAAGAGTAGTATTTTACTGAATAAGATTTGCTCCCAGAAAAATAAGCTTAAATCTACAATGAATGCCAGACTCTACAGCAGAAAGCAATTTTCTCACTTTTCCACACACAATGGTTCCTACTAAGTGAAAAAAAGCCAGAAAATTTCATTCACAAATGTACTACTCTGTCTCAAAACATCTCACATAATCATGCACTCGACTAAAGCCATTAGATCAGTTCTTCAGTCAGGTTAAAGAAGTATCCCTCTAATAACTGACTTTTATAATGGTATCAATATCCACTCCCAGTCAGTCTGCCGTGGTTAATGGTGTACAGCATGACTGAATACAATGGAATTGATGACGCCCATATCCACGGACAAACCGTGACTTATGATGGTTTGATTTATGATTTTTCAACGTTATGATGGGTTTATTGGACTATTAGATGCGTTTCTGAGTTACACTGGGTTTATGAGCATGCGACCCTAGACTCCAGAAACAGCTGTATAAGGAAAAACAGGTGTACCTAATAAACATATGCTTAGTGACTTGGGATAAACCAATAGATGTGCACAACTGATGGAGAGCCGTGAAAGAGAGATAGCGGTAAATAGTTACAATAACACAATTTTCCTGCACCTGTCGTGGATTTCCCCAAAAAAATGCAGAATGTGGGATGCACCTAAGGCATATGAAAGAGAGAGGGCAGAAGGAGTAAGAGAGAAGTAGGAGGAAGGAAGGAAGGAAGGAAGGAAGGAAGGAAGGAAGGAAGGAAGGCAGGAAAATAGAAAGGAAGGAAGGAAGGAAGGAAGGAAGGAAAGAAGGACGAAAGGAAGGAGAAAACACCCGGTGTTACTAAAACCCCCCAATAAAATGGTTTCCCCCTGTGGGTAAGCCTACAATGTGGATGAATCTTGAAAATATTGTGCTACGTGTTATGTCAGTCATAACAGCTCACCTATTGTGCAATTCCGTTTATAGGAAATGTCCAAAATATGGAAATCTATGCATATGGGATTGATCGCACTAGGTAGTTGCTACCTAGGGCTGAGGGTCAGGGAGAGGGTTTGAGACAGAATGAGGAGTGACTAATGTCTACAGGGTTTTTCTCTGGTCGGGGGTGATAAGACGTTCTACAATGGATTGCGAATTATAATTGAATGTGCACAACCACAGTTATACTAAAAGCCACTCAATTCATGACTTTTAATGGGGGAATCTTAAGTGGCGCACTCTCATGGAGACCACGGCAGACATAGTGAGAGAGAAAAAGGTGAGTAAATATCTGAAACGGAGGCAGAAACAGAGAGAACGAAAAGCCCTGTGAAAGGAAGGGAGAGCGAAAAGGGAAAATGGTCCTATTTAGAAATGACAGATGTGAAACGGGTTCACATCAACAGTGTCACTGCCAGGAAGGAGGGTCATGCTTGCCACGTCACCGGTAGTGTGGCCCGCAGGGACGCCGACCTGCTGGAGCGTCGTGCCAGCATGGGCTCTGGCAGCCACGTGGGCCAGCAGGAGGGACCCGCTGCACAGCTGTGGGGTGTGGATAGACTGGGTGGTGATATCGGCCATTACAGGGGCCTCTTCTGCTGGCAAGAGTGTGACAGTAGCAAGTAGATGGACAGGCCTGCGTGTGAGGATGGAATGCAGGAGGGGCTCTTGTGCGGCTGGGCGTGGGGCCCTCACGGGAACCGTGGAGAAATGGCCAGGTAACTGCGTCATGTGGGCTAGTAGATTGGCCAGGGCTTCGAACTGAAGGACAATAACGGGGAGTAGCTGTCAGGCCCTGGGAGTGTCTGAGTGTAAGTGGAGATGGGTTTGGGGTCACTGAGGGATGCGTGAGAGCCATCCCTGTGTAGGTACAGGTCATAGGGAGATAGTCTCGTGAGGCCTGTGAGTGTCTATGGTTGCCCTGGGTGCCTGGGGCTGACTGTGGCAGAAATCTGGGGAAGGCTGGAGAGAAGCTGGGAGGCCCAGGAGAGTCCCTTAAGGCAGGGGGTGAAGAGGTGAAAGAAATGGGGGAGGGTGGCAGTAAGGTCCGTGAGTTTGTAGATGATTCCTGGGTGCGGGAAGCTGACTCCAGGTGCAATCTGGAGATGTTTGGAGAGTAGCCGAGAGAGACAGAAGAGTCCCTGAGGGCTGGGGGTGAGAACATGAGGGAGACTGGGGAGTAAGTCAGTGAAATTCGTGAGTTCGGTGGTGTATCGTGGGTGCCTGGAACTGACTCCAGCTGGAATCTAGAGAAGTTTTGAGAGTAGCTGAAAGAGACACAAGAGTCCCTGTGGGCTGAGGGCAAAGACCTGAGAGAGATCAGGGAGGACCTCAGTGAAGTCTGTGAGTCTGTAGGTGATTCCGGAGTGTGGGAGGCTGACTACCGCTGAAATCTGGGCGTGGTGGGAGAGTAGCTGGGACAGACAGGAGAGTCCCAGGGGGCTGGGGGTGAAGACATGAGAGAGACTGGGGAGTAACTCAGCGAAACTGCTGAGTTTGGTGGTGATACCTGGGTGCCTGGAACGGACTCCCGCTGAAATCTGGGCATGGATGGAGAGTAGCTGGGACACACAGGAGAGTCCCTGAGGGCTGGGGGTGAAGACATGAGAGAGACCGGGGAGTACCTCAGTGAAACTGGTGAGTTTGTTGGTGACTCCGGGGTGCCTGGAACTGACCCCAGCTGAAATGTGGGCGTGGTTGGAGAGTAGCTGGGACAGACGGGAGAGTCCCTGAAGGATGGTGAAGACATGAGAGAGACTGGGGAGTAACGCAGTGAAATTGGTGAGTTTGATGGTGATTCCTGGGTGCCTGGAACTGACTCCCGCTGAAGTGTGGGCGTGGTTGGAGAGTAGCTGGGACACACAGGAGAGTCCCTGAGGGTTGGAGATAAAGACGTGCTAGAGACTGAGGAGTAACTGAGTGAAATTGGTGAGTATGGTGGTGAGTCCGGGGTGCCTGGAACTGACTCCAGCTGAAATGTGGGCGTGGTTGGAGAGTAGCTGGGACAGACGGGAGAGTCCCTGAGGGATGGTGAAGACATGAGAGAGACTGGGGAGTAACGCAGTGAAATTGGTGAGTTTGATGGTGATTCCTGGGTGCCTGGAACTGACTCCCGCTGAAGTGTGGGCGTGGTTGGAGAGTAGCTGGGACACACAGGAGAGTCCCTGAGGGTTGGAGATAAAGACGTGCTAGAGACTGAGGAGTAACTGCGTGAAATTGGTGAGTTTGGTGGTGAGTCCGGGGTGACTGGAACTGACCCCAGCTGAAATGTGGGCGTGGTTGGAGAGTAGCTGGGACAGACGGGAGAGTCCCTGAGGGATGGTGAAGACATGAGAGAGACTGGGGAGTAACGCAGTGAAATTGGTGAGTTTGATGGTGATTCCTGGGTGCCTGGAACTGACTCCCGCTGAAGTGTGGGCGTGGTTGGAGAGTAGCTGGGACACACAGGAGAGTCCCTGAGGGTTGGAGATAAAGACGTGCTAGAGACTGAGGAGTAACTGAGTGAAATTGGTGAGTTTGGTGGTGAGTCCGGGGTTCCTGGAACTGACTCCAGCTGAAATGTGTGCGTGGTTGGAGAGTAGCTGGGACAGACGGGAGAGTCCCTGAGGGATGGTGAAGACATGAGAGAGACTGGGGAGTAACGCAGTGAAATTGGTGAGTTTGGTGGTGATTTCTGGGTGCCTGCAACGAACTCCCGCTGAAGTGTGGGCGTGTTTGGAGAGTAGATGGGACAGACAGACGAGTCCCTGAGGGTTGGAGATAAAGACGTGCTGGAGACTGGGGAGTAACTCAGTGAAAGTGGTGGGCTTGGTGGTGATCCCTGGGTTCCTGGAACTGACCCGCGCTGAAATGTGGGCGTGGTTGGAGAGTAGCTGGGACAGACTGGAGGGTCCGTAAGGGCTGGGGGTGAAGACGTGAGAAAGACTGGCGAGGATCCCACTGAGGTCTGTGAGTTTGTAGGTGTTTCTGGGGTGTGGGGTAGAGACTGCCGCTGAAATCTGGGCGTAGTTGGAGAGTAGCTGGGACAGACAGGCGAGTCATGGGTGGCTGGGGGTGAGCTGCTGGATGATGGCAGTAAGAACATATGGTATATTATTGATGAATGAGGTGACTGTGGAGAATCTCCAGAGGAGGACACGGGAGAACACAATGACATGAGTGACTGTCCTGCTTGGTTAGGAAAGGGAAACGTAAAGTTGTGGAGTTCTGTTGATGATGGATGTGAGAGTGGTGAAGCCCTGCGGGGTGATGTAGAGTACTTCCACATCCCTGGTGAGGAGCTGCCCCTTGGGTCTGAGTTTCTGGGAGGGGAGAGGGAGAAGCTGGGTGAGGCAGGCATGAATCTTGAGGAGTCAGGGCTGGGGGACCGCTCATATTCTCCCGAGACGTGTGAGTCTCTGGGGGACTCCTGGGTGCATGGGACTGACTCCCGCAGGAACCTGGGGATGGCTGGAGAGTAACTGGGAGCCACAGGAGAGTCCCTGAGGCCTGGGGGTGAAGAGATGAAAGACACAGGGGTGGAGCACCGTGAGGCTCGTGAGTTTGTAGGTGATTCCTGGGTGTGGGGGGCTGACTCCAGCTGAAATCTGGGGTTGTTTGGAGAGTAGCTGGGAGACACAGGAGACCCCCCGAGAGCTGGGGGTGAGCTGCTGGGTGATGGCAGTAAGAACATGTGGTAGATTATTGATGAACGTGGGGACTCTGAGGAATCCTCAGAGGAGGACACGGGAGAGCCCAATGGCTTCATTGATTGCCCATCACGGTGAGGACAGGGAAATGGGAGCTTGTGGGATTCTGGTGATGACAGAGGTGAGTGTGGTGAAGCCCTAGGGGATGGTGAATGGTAGCTCCGGATCCCTGGTGAGGAGCTTCCCCTTAAGCCTGAGTTTCTGATAGGGGAGAGGGAGAAGCTGGGTGAAGCTCGCATGGACCTTGGGGAGTCCGGGCTGGGGGAACGTTCATAAGAAGAGCCAGACAAGACCCTACTGTTCTTAGGTGCAGACAGGATTAGGAAACCTGCAGCTCCCAGGGGCCCCTACTAATTTTCTAACTCGCAGAAAGAAGGAGTGTGTTTGCGTGTGTGTGCGTGTGTGTGTGTGTGTGCGGTGTGAGGTATGTGCCCCTTAAGAAAATGGAAATCTACCAACCAATGAGACAGAGAGACAGACAGACAGACAGACAGACAGAGATTCACTTGCCCAAGTGTTCTGTCCTGTCCTCTGAATCCGCTTCCAAGTCGCAAGACGCTGTGAGCTCCAAGTCCACGCAGACCGCCAAACGCTCCGGCCGCTGATCCGCTCCGCGAAGATCTGAGTACAGGCCAGCCAGGGTGGGTTTAAATAGCCTCGGGCGCAGCCTAGCAGCGGAAAGGGCGGAGCTTCACTCCTCCTTTCCATCAGTCACCCCCAACTTTCCCAGGCTACACCTCGTGGGAAACTGTTCTCCTGCTTTGATTTCATGCGCCACCTTTGGGACAATCTAAGAACTTACAAGTTTTCTTGGCCAGATATGTTAGGAATTGTATGCACTGAAACACTGAAAACCAACTAGTGGTTCTGTGGTTCCCACGTTGTGGTTTTGACACCAGCAGCATCCTTGCCACAATCAAAACCCGGAGATCCACAGATCTGCGTTGTAACAAGACCTCCCCCTGACCCTGATGCATGGCAGTTTAAGAAGTCTTTCCGTGTAAGCGAAAAGACTTTGAAGAAAAGGTGGAGATATGCGTTGTATAAACATTCTTTTGCTCTGGAACCACGTAGAGACTTGGGAGCCAGTTGGGTGGAGCATTCGTTGGATGAGGGTGCTCGGGTTAGGAATATCAAGGTGTGGCTCCAGATAATCCAATCATCTAATTAAGATTCCAGTTATGCTCATCTGTTTCAAAATCCCGTTTGGGTAAATTCTTTTAGTCAGACTGAGAATGGCAAAGCCTCAACCCCAATTTCCAGGGAGGGTTGAGAGCCTCAGGTGGAGTTGATCACCAATAGCCTATGGTTCAACCCATCATGCCTATAGAATGAGGTCTCCATAAAAACCCAAAAGGACTGGGATCAGAGAGCTTCTGGATAACACTTCCTGGAAGGTAGTGCGCCCCTCCCCACATGCCGGGCCCCACATTAATTTCTGAACTTTTTGCAATGTCCGCTAAAATACAACGGCAACTGTAAGTGCTTCCCTGCGTGCTGTGAGCTCTTCCAGCAAATGAATGCAACTAAATCTGGGAGTGGTGGCAACCTGATTTATAGCCAGTTGCTGAGAAGCACAGGTAAAACCACGTAGGGCTTCCCATTGTTATTAGTGTGGGAGGCCTGTGTGGCGGGACCCGGCCCTTTGGAATCTAATGCTATGTCCCGGGAGGTAGCGTCACCATTGAATTAGAAGACACACATATGTTGAGAATAATCTTTCTGGTCATTTGCTGCATGTCTTATTTACAATATGTAATCAAATTCTTTATCCTGACCTTATGGCACCTGGGTTGAGAACCATGATTTGAACCAAACATTGGTCTGTCACGTTCTGAGTTTGAAACTTTAGTTTGCCTTTAGCGTTTTGCTATTGCTTTTTCGTTTTCTTTTGTTTCGTTTCGTTTCTAAGTTCTGGGGTATATGTGCAGGATGTGCAGATTTGTTACTAAGGTAAACGTGTGCCATGGTGGTTTGCTGCACCTGTCAACCCATCACCTAGGCATTAAGCCCAGCATGCAGTAGCTGTTCTTCTTAACGCTCTGCCCCCCGAAAGGCCCCAGTGTGTGTTGTTCCCCTTCCTGTGTCCATGTGATCTCCTTTTTCAGCTCCCATTATAAGTGAGAATGTGGCGTTTGGTTTTCTTTCCCTGGATTAGTTTGCTGAGGATAACGACCACACATCACCACTGTTTTTGTTTTTTTACTATAAAGAGTAGTATTTTACTGAATAAGATTTGCTCCCAGAAAAATAAGCTTAAATCTACAATGAATGCCAGACTCTACAGCAGAAAGCAATTTTCTCACTTTTCCACACACAATGGTTCCTACTAAGTGAAAAAAAGCCAGAAAATTTCATTCACAAATGTACTACTCTGTCTCAAAACATCTCACATAATCATGCACTCGACTAAAGCCATTAGATCAGTTCTTCAGTCAGGTTAAAGAAGTATCCCTCTAATAACTGACTTTTATAATGGTATCAATATCCACTCCCAGTCAGTCTGCCGTGGTTAATGGTGTACAGCATGACTGAATACAATGGAATTGATGACGCCCATATCCACGGACAAACCGTGACTTATGATGGTTTGATTTATGATTTTTCAACGTTATGATGGGTTTATTGGACTATTAGATGCGTTTCTGAGTTACACTGGGTTTATGAGCATGCGACCCTAGACTCCAGAAACAGCTGTATAAGGAAAAACAGGTGTACCTAATAAACATATGCTTAGTGACTTGGGATAAACCAATAGATGTGCACAACTGATGGAGAGCCGTGAAAGAGAGATAGCGGTAAATAGTTACAATAACACAATTTTCCTGCACCTGTCGTGGATTTCCCCAAAAAAATGCAGAATGTGGGATGCACCTAAGGCATATGAAAGAGAGAGGGCAGAAGGAGTAAGAGAGAAGTAGGAGGAAGGAAGGAAGGAAGGAAGGAAGGAAGGAAGGAAGGAAGGAAGGCAGGAAAATAGAAAGGAAGGAAGGAAGGAAGGAAGGAAGGAAAGAAGGACGAAAGGAAGGAGAAAACACCCGGTGTTACTAAAACCCCCCAATAAAATGGTTTCCCCCTGTGGGTAAGCCTACAATGTGGATGAATCTTGAAAATATTGTGCTACGTGTTATGTCAGTCATAACAGCTCACCTATTGTGCAATTCCGTTTATAGGAAATGTCCAAAATATGGAAATCTATGCATATGGGATTGATCGCACTAGGTAGTTGCTACCTAGGGCTGAGGGTCAGGGAGAGGGTTTGAGACAGAATGAGGAGTGACTAATGTCTACAGGGTTTTTCTCTGGTCGGGGGTGATAAGACGTTCTACAATGGATTGCGAATTATAATTGAATGTGCACAACCACAGTTATACTAAAAGCCACTCAATTCATGACTTTTAATGGGGGAATCTTAAGTGGCGCACTCTCATGGAGACCACGGCAGACATAGTGAGAGAGAAAAAGGTGAGTAAATATCTGAAACGGAGGCAGAAACAGAGAGAACGAAAAGCCCTGTGAAAGGAAGGGAGAGCGAAAAGGGAAAATGGTCCTATTTAGAAATGACAGATGTGAAACGGGTTCACATCAACAGTGTCACTGCCAGGAAGGAGGGTCATGCTTGCCACGTCACCGGTAGTGTGGCCCGCAGGGACGCCGACCTGCTGGAGCGTCGTGCCAGCATGGGCTCTGGCAGCCACGTGGGCCAGCAGGAGGGACCCGCTGCACAGCTGTGGGGTGTGGATAGACTGGGTGGTGATATCGGCCATTACAGGGGCCTCTTCTGCTGGCAAGAGTGTGACAGTAGCAAGTAGATGGACAGGCCTGCGTGTGAGGACGGAATGCAGGAGGGGCTCTTGTGCGGCTGGGCGTGGGGCCCTCACGGGAACCGTGGAGAAATGGCCAGGTAACTGCGTCATGTGGGCTAGTAGATTGGCCAGGGCTTCGAACTGAAGGACAATAACGGGGAGTAGCTGTCAGGCCCTGGGAGTGTCTGAGTGTAAGTGGAGATGGGTTTGGGGTCACTGAGGGATGCGTGAGAGCCATCCCTGTGTAGGTACAGGTCATAGGGAGATAGTCTCGTGAGGCCTGTGAGTGTCTATGGTTGCCCTGGGTGCCTGGGGCTGACTGTGGCAGAAATCTGGGGAAGGCTGGAGAGAAGCTGGGAGGCCCAGGAGAGTCCCTTAAGGCAGGGGGTGAAGAGGTGAAAGAAATGGGGGAGGGTGGCAGTAAGGTCCGTGAGTTTGTAGATGATTCCTGGGTGCGGGAAGCTGACTCCAGGTGCAATCTGGAGATGTTTGGAGAGTAGCCGAGAGAGACAGAAGAGTCCCTGAGGGCTGGGGGTGAGAACATGAGGGAGACTGGGGAGTAAGTCAGTGAAATTCGTGAGTTCGGTGGTGTATCGTGGGTGCCTGGAACTGACTCCAGCTGGAATCTAGAGAAGTTTTGAGAGTAGCTGAAAGAGACACAAGAGTCCCTGTGGGCTGAGGGCAAAGACCTGAGAGAGATCAGGGAGGACCTCAGTGAAGTCTGTGAGTCTGTAGGTGATTCCGGAGTGTGGGAGGCTGACTACCGCTGAAATCTGGGCGTGGTGGGAGAGTAGCTGGGACAGACAGGAGAGTCCCAGGGGGCTGGGGGTGAAGACATGAGAGAGACTGGGGAGTAACTCAGCGAAACTGCTGAGTTTGGTGGTGATACCTGGGTGCCTGGAACGGACTCCCGCTGAAATCTGGGCATGGATGGAGAGTAGCTGGGACACACAGGAGAGTCCCTGAGGGCTGGGGGTGAAGACATGAGAGAGACCGGGGAGTACCTCAGTGAAACTGGTGAGTTTGGTGGTGACTCCGGGGTGCCTGGAACTGACCCCAGCTGAAATGTGGGCGTGGTTGGAGAGTAGCTGGGACAGACGGGAGAGTCCCTGAAGGATGGTGAAGACATGAGAGAGACTGGGGAGTAACGCAGTGAAATTGGTGAGTTTGATGGTGATTCCTGGGTGCCTGGAACTGACTCCCGCTGAAGTGTGGGCGTGGTTGGAGAGTAGCTGGGACACACAGGAGAGTCCCTGAGGGTTGGAGATAAAGACGTGCTAGAGACTGAGGAGTAACTGAGTGAAATTGGTGAGTATGGTGGTGAGTCCGGGGTGCCTGGAACTGACTCCAGCTGAAATGTGGGCGTGGTTGGAGAGTAGCTGGGACAGACGGGAGAGTCCCTGAGGGATGGTGAAGACATGAGAGAGACTGGGGAGTAACGCAGTGAAATTGGTGAGTTTGATGGTGATTCCTGGGTGCCTGGAACTGACTCCCGCTGAAGTGTGGGCGTGGTTGGAGAGTAGCTGGGACACACAGGAGAGTCCCTGAGGGTTGGAGATAAAGACGTGCTAGAGACTGAGGAGTAACTGCGTGAAATTGGTGAGTTTGGTGGTGAGTCCGGGGTGACTGGAACTGACCCCAGCTGAAATGTGGGCGTGGTTGGAGAGTAGCTGGGACAGACGGGAGAGTCCCTGAGGGATGGTGAAGACATGAGAGAGACTGGGGAGTAACGCAGTGAAATTGGTGAGTTTGATGGTGATTCCTGGGTGCCTGGAACTGACTCCCGCTGAAGTGTGGGCGTGGTTGGAGAGTAGCTGGGACACACAGGAGAGTCCCTGAGGGTTGGAGATAAAGACGTGCTAGAGACTGAGGAGTAACTGAGTGAAATTGGTGAGTTTGGTGGTGAGTCCGGGGTTCCTGGAACTGACTCCAGCTGAAATGTGTGCGTGGTTGGAGAGTAGCTGGGACAGACGGGAGAGTCCCTGAGGGATGGTGAAGACATGAGAGAGACTGGGGAGTAACGCAGTGAAATTGGTGAGTTTGGTGGTGATTTCTGGGTGCCTGCAACGAACTCCCGCTGAAGTGTGGGCGTGTTTGGAGAGTAGATGGGACAGACAGACGAGTCCCTGAGGGTTGGAGATAAAGACGTGCTGGAGACTGGGGAGTAACTCAGTGAAAGTGGTGGGCTTGGTGGTGATCCCTGGGTTCCTGGAACTGACCCGCGCTGAAATGTGGGCGTGGTTGGAGAGTAGCTGGGACAGACTGGAGGGTCCGTAAGGGCTGGGGGTGAAGACGTGAGAAAGACTGGCGAGGATCCCACTGAGGTCTGTGAGTTTGTAGGTGTTTCTGGGGTGTGGGGTAGAGACTGCCGCTGAAATCTGGGCGTAGTTGGAGAGTAGCTGGGACAGACAGGCGAGTCATGGGTGGCTGGGGGTGAGCTGCTGGATGATGGCAGTAAGAACATATGGTATATTATTGATGAATGAGGTGACTGTGGAGAATCTCCAGAGGAGGACACGGGAGAACACAATGACATGAGTGACTGTCCTGCTTGGTTAGGAAAGGGAAACGTAAAGTTGTGGAGTTCTGTTGATGATGGATGTGAGAGTGGTGAAGCCCTGCGGGGTGATGTAGAGTACTTCCACATCCCTGGTGAGGAGCTGCCCCTTGGGTCTGAGTTTCTGGGAGGGGAGAGGGAGAAGCTGGGTGAGGCAGGCATGAATCTTGAGGAGTCAGGGCTGGGGGACCGCTCATATTCTCCCGAGACGTGTGAGTCTCTGGGGGACTCCTGGGTGCATGGGACTGACTCCCGCAGGAACCTGGGGATGGCTGGAGAGTAACTGGGAGCCACAGGAGAGTCCCTGAGGCCTGGGGGTGAAGAGATGAAAGACACAGGGGTGGAGCACCGTGAGGCTCGTGAGTTTGTAGGTGATTCCTGGGTGTGGGGGGCTGACTCCAGCTGAAATCTGGGGTTGTTTGGAGAGTAGCTGGGAGACACAGGAGACCCCCCGAGAGCTGGGGGTGAGCTGCTGGGTGATGGCAGTAAGAACATGTGGTATATTATTGATGAACGTGGGGACTCTGAGGAATCCTCAGAGGAGGACACGGGAGAGCCCAATGGCTTCATTGATTGCCCATCACGGTGAGGACAGGGAAATGGGAGCTTGTGGGATTCTGGTGATGACAGAGGTGAGTGTGGTGAAGCCCTAGGGGATGGTGAATGGTAGCTCCGGATCCCTGGTGAGGAGCTTCCCCTTAAGCCTGAGTTTCTGATAGGGGAGAGGGAGAAGCTGGGTGAAGCTCGCATGGACCTTGGGGAGTCCGGGCTGGGGGAACGTTCATAAGAAGAGCCAGACAAGACCCTACTGTTCTTAGGTGCAGACAGGATTAGGAAACCTGCAGCTCCCAGGGGCCCCTACTAATTTTCTAACTCGCAGAAAGAAGGAGTGTGTTTGCGTGTGTGTGCGTGTGTGTGTGTGTGTGTGTGTGTGCGGTGTGAGGTATGTGCCCCTTAAGAAAATGGAAATCTACCAACCAATGAGACAGAGAGACAGACAGACAGACAGACAGACAGAGATTCACTTGCCCAAGTGTTCTGTCCTGTCCTCTGAATCCGCTTCCAAGTCGCAAGACGCTGTGAGCTCCAAGTCCACGCAGAGTCCGCCAAACGCTCCGGCCGCTGATCCGCTCCGCGAAGATCTGAGTACAGGCCAGCCAGGGTGGGTTTAAATAGCCTCGGGCGCAGCCTAGCAGCGGAAAGGGCGGAGCTTCACTCCTCCTTTCCATCAGTCACCCCCAACTTTCCCAGGCTACACCTCGTGGGAAACTGTTCTCCTGCTTTGATTTCATGCGCCACCTTTGGGACAATCTAAGAACTTACAAGTTTTCTTGGCCAGATATGTTAGGAATTGTATGCACTGAAACACTGAAAACCAACTAGTGGTTCTGTGGTTCCCACGTTGTGGTTTTGACACCAGCAGCATCCTTGCCACAATCAAAACCCGGAGATCCACAGATCTGCGTTGTAACAAGACCTCCCCCTGACCCTGATGCATGGCAGTTTAAGAAATCTTTCCGTGTAAGCGAAAAGACTTTGAAGAAAAGGTGGAGATATGCGTTGTATAAACATTCTTTTGCTCTGGAACCACGTAGAGACTTGGGAGCCAGTTGGGTGGAGCATTCGTTGGATGAGGGTGCTCGGGTTAGGAATATCAAGGTGTGGCTCCAGATAATCCAATCATCTAATTAAGATTCCAGTTATGCTCATCTGTTTCAAAATTCCGTTTGGGTAAATTCTTTTAGTCAGACTGAGAATGGCAAAGCCTCAACCCCAATTTCCAGGGAGGGTTGAGAGCCTCAGGTGGAGTTGATCACCAATAGCCTATGGTTTAACCCATCATGCCTATAGAATGAGGTCTCCATAAAAACCCAAAAGGACTGGGATCAGAGAGCTTCTGGATAACACTTCCTGGAAGGTAGTGCGCCCCTCCCCACATGCCGGGCCCCACATTAATTTCTGAACTTTTTGCAATGTCCGCTAAAATACAACGGCAACTGTAAGTGCTTCCCTGCGTGCTGTGAGCTCTTCCAGCAAATGAATGCAACTAAATCTGGGAGTGGTGGCAACCTGATTTATAGCCAGTTGCTGAGAAGCACAGGTAAAACCACGTAGGGCTTCCCATTGTTATTAGTGTGGGAGGCCTGTGTGGCGGGACCCGGCCCTTTGGAATCTAATGCTATGTCCCGGGAGGTAGCGTCACCATTGAATTAGAAGACACACATATGTTGAAAATAAACTTTCTGGTCATTTGCTGCATGTCTTATTTACAATATGTAATCAAATTCTTTATCCTGACCTTATGGCACCTGGGTTGAGAACCATGATTTGAACCAAACATTGGTCTGTCACGTTCTGAGTTTGAAACTTTAGTTTGCCTTTAGCGTTTTGCTATTGCTTTTTCGTTTTCTTTTGTTTCGTTTCGTTTCTAAGTTCTGGGGTATATGTGCAGGATGTGCAGATTTGTTACTAAGGTAAACGTGTGCCATGGTGGTTTGCTGCACCTGTCAACCCATCACCTAGGCATTAAGCCCAGCATGCAGTAGCTGTTCTTCTTAACGCTCTGCCCCCCGAAAGGCCCCAGTGTGTGTTGTTCCCCTTCCTGTGTCCATGTGATCTCCTTTTTCAGCTCCCATTATAAGTGAGAATGTGGCGTTTGGTTTTCTTTCCCTGGATTAGTTTGCTGAGGATAATGACCACACATCACCACTGTTTTTGTTTTTTTAGTATAAAGAGTAGTATTTTATTGAATAAGATTTGCTCCCAGAAAAATAAGCTTAAATCTACAATGAATGCCAGACTCTACAGCAGAAAGCAATTTTCTCACTTTTCCACACACAATGGTTCCTACTAAGTGAAAAAAAGCCATAAAATTTCATTCACAAATGTACTACTCTGTCTCAAAACATCTCACATAATCATGCACTCGACTAAAGCCATTAGATCAGTTCTTCAGTCAGGTTAAAGAAGTATCCCTCTAATAACTGACTTTTATAATGGTATCAATATCCACTCCCAGTCAGTCTGCCGTGGTTAATGGTGTACAGCATGACTGAATACAATGGAATTGATGACGCCCATATCCACGGACAAACCGTGACTTATGATGGTTTGATTTATGATTTTTCAACGTTATGATGGGTTTATTGGACTATTAGATGCGTTTCTGAGTTACACTGGGTTTATGAGCATGCGACCCTAGACTCCAGAAACAGCTGTATAAGGAAAAACAGGTGTACCTAATAAACATATGCTTAGTGACTTGGGATAAACCAATAGATGTGCACAACTGATGGAGAGCCGTGAAAGAGAGATAGCGGTAAATAGTTACAATAACACAATTTTCCTGCACCTGTCGTGGATTTCCCCAAAAAAATGCAGAATGTGGGATGCACCTAAGGCATATGAAAGAGAGAGGGCAGAAGGAGTAAGAGAGAAGTAGGAGGAAGGAAGGAAGGAAGGAAGGAAGGAAGGAAGGAAGGAAGGAAAATAGAAAGGAAGGAAGGAAGGAAGGAAGGAAGGAAAGAAGGACGAAAGGAAGGAGAAAACACCCGGTGTTACTAAAACCCCCCAAAAAAATGGTTTCCCCCTGTGGGTAAGCCTACAATGTGGATGAATCTTGAAAATATTGTGCTACGTGTTATGTCAGTCATAACAGCTCACCTATTGTGCAATTCCGTTTATAGGAAATGTCTACAATATGGAAATCTATGCATATGGGATTGATCGCACTAGGTAGTTGCTACCTAGGGCTGAGGGTCAGGGAGAGGGTTTGAGACAGAATGAGGAGTGACTAATGTCTACAGGGTTTTTCTCTGGTCGGGGGGGGATAAGACGTTCTACAATGGATTGCGAATTATAATTGAATGTGCACAACCACAGTTATACTAAAAGCCACTCAATTCATGACTTTTAATGGGGAATCTTAAGTGGCGCACTCTCATGGAGACCACGGCAGACATAGTGAGAGAGAAAAAGGTGAGTAAATATCTGAAACGGAGGCAGAAACAGAGAGAACGGAAAGCCCTGTGAAAGGAAGGGAGAGCGAAAAGGGAAAATGGTCCTATTTAGAAATGACAGATGTGAAACTGGGGTTCACATCAACAGTGTCACTGCCAGGAAGGAGGGTCATGCTAGCCACGTCACCGGTAGTGTGGCCCGCAGGGACGCCGACCTGCTGGAGCGTCGTGCCAGCATGGGCTCTGGCAGCCACGTGGGCCAGCAGGAGGGACCCGCTGCACAGCTGTGGGGTGAGGATAGACTGGGTGGTGATATCGGCCATTACAGGGGCCTCTTCTGCTGGCAAGAGTGTGACAGTAGCAAGTAGATGGACAGGCCTGCGTGTGAGGACGGAATGCAGGAGGGGCTCTTGTGCGGCTGGGCGTGGGGCCCTCACGGGAACCGTGGAGAAATGGCCAGGTAACTGCGTCATGTGGGCTAGTAGATTGGCCAGGGCTTCGAACTGAAGGACAATAACGGGGAGTAGCTGTCAGGCCCTGGGAGTGTCAGAGTGTAAGTGGAGATGGGTTTGGGGTCACTGAGGGATGCGTGAGAGCCATCCCTGTGTAGGTACAGGTCATAGGGAGATAGTCTCGTGAGGCCTGTGAGTGTCTATGGTTGCCCGGGTGCCTGGGGCTGACTGTGGCAGAAATCTGGGGAAGGCTGGAGAGAAGCTGGGAGGCCCAGGAGAGTCCCTTAAGGCAGGGGGTGAAGAGGTGAAAGAAATGGGGGAGGGTGGCAGTAAGGTCCGTGAGTTTGTAGATGATTCCTGGGTGCGGGAAGCTGACTCCAGGTGCAATCTGGAGATGGTTGGAGAGTAGCCGAGAGAGACAGAAGAGTCCCTGAGGGCTGGGGGTGAGAACATGAGGGAGACTGGGGAGTAAGTCAGTGAAATTCGTGAGTTCGGTGGTGTATCGTGGGTGCCTGGAACTGACTCCAGCTGGAATCTAGAGAAGTTTTGAGAGTAGCTGAAAGAGACACAAGAGTCCCTGTGGGCTGAGGGCAAAGACCTGAGAGAGATCAGGGAGGACCTCAGTGAAGTCTGTGAGTCTGTAGGTGATTCCGGAGTGTGGGAGGCTGACTCCCGCTGAAATCTGGGCGTGGTGGGAGAGTAGCTGGGACAGACAGGAGAGTCCCAGGGGGCTGGGGGTGAAGACATGAGAGAGACTGGGGTGTAACTCAGCGAAACTGCTGAGTTTGGTGGTGATACCAGGGTGCCTGGAACGGACTCCCGCTGAAATCTGGGCATGGATGGAGAGTAGCTGGGACACACAGGAGAGTCCCTGAGGGCTGGGGGTGAAGACATGAGAGAGACCGGGGAGTACCTCAGTGAAACTGGTGAGTTTGTTGGTGACTCCGGGGTGCCTGGAACTGACCCCAGCTGAAATGTGGGCGTGGTTGGAGAGTAGCTGGGACAGACGGGAGAGTCCCTGAAGGATGGTGAAGACATGAGAGAGACTGGGGAGTAACGCAGTGAAATTGGTGAGTTTGATGGTGATTCCTGGGTGCCTGGAACTGACTCCCGCTGAAGTGTGGGCGTGGTTGGAGAGTAGCTGGGACACACAGGAGAGTCCCTGAGGGTTGGAGATAAAGACGTGCTAGAGACTGAGGAGTAACTGAGTGAAATTGGTGAGTATGGTGGTGAGTCCGGGGTGCCTGGAACTGACTCCAGCTGAAATGTGGGCGTGGTTGGAGAGTAGCTGGGACAGACGGGAGAGTCCCTGAGGGATGGTGAAGACATGAGAGAGACTGGGGAGTAACGCAGTGAAATTGGTGAGTTTGATGGTGATTCCTGGGTGCCTGGAACTGACTCCCGCTGAAGTGTGGGCGTGGTTGGAGAGTAGCTGGGACACACAGGAGAGTCCCTGAGGGTTGGAGATAAAGACGTGCTAGAGACTGAGGAGTAACTGCGTGAAATTGGTGAGTTTGGTGGTGAGTCCGGGGTGACTGGAACTGACCCCAGCTGAAATGTGGGCGTGGTTGGAGAGTAGCTGGGACAGACGGGAGAGTCCCTGAGGGATGGTGAAGACATGAGAGAGACTGGGGAGTAACGCAGTGAAATTGGTGAGTTTGATGGTGATTCCTGGGTGCCTGGAACTGACTCCCGCTGAAGTGTGGGCGTGGTTGGAGAGTAGCTGGGACACACAGGAGAGTCCCTGAGGGTTGGAGATAAAGACGTGCTAGAGACTGAGGAGTAACTGAGTGAAATTGGTGAGTTTGGTGGTGAGTCCGGGGTTCCTGGAACTGACTCCAGCTGAAATGTGTGCGTGGTTGGAGAGTAGCTGGGACAGACGGGAGAGTCCCTGAGGGATGGTGAAGACATGAGAGAGACTGGGGAGTAACGCAGTGAAATTGGTGAGTTTGGTGGTGATTTCTGGGTGCCTGCAACGAACTCCCGCTGAAGTGTGGGCGTGTTTGGAGAGTAGATGGGACAGACAGACGAGTCCCTGAGGGTTGGAGATAAAGACGTGCTGGAGACTGGGGAGTAACTCAGTGAAAGTGGTGGGCTTGGTGGTGATCCCTGGGTTCCTGGAACTGACCCGCGCTGAAATGTGGGCGTGGTTGGAGAGTAGCTGGGACAGACTGGAGGGTCCGTAAGGGCTGGGGGTGAAGACGTGAGAAAGACTGGCGAGGATCCCACTGAGGTCTGTGAGTTTGTAGGTGTTTCTGGGGTGTGGGGTAGAGACTGCCGCTGAAATCTGGGCGTAGTTGGAGAGTAGCTGGGACAGACAGGCGAGTCATGGGTGGCTGGGGGTGAGCTGCTGGATGATGGCAGTAAGAACATATGGTATATTATTGATGAATGAGGTGACTGTGGAGAATCTCCAGAGGAGGACACGGGAGAACACAATGACATGAGTGACTGTCCTGCTTGGTTAGGAAAGGGAAACGTAAAGTTGTGGAGTTCTGTTGATGATGGATGTGAGAGTGGTGAAGCCCTGCGGGGTGATGTAGAGTACTTCCACATCCCTGGTGAGGAGCTGCCCCTTGGGTCTGAGTTTCTGGGAGGGGAGAGGGAGAAGCTGGGTGAGGCAGGCATGAATCTTGAGGAGTCAGGGCTGGGGGACCGCTCATATTCTCCCGAGACGTGTGAGTCTCTGGGGGACTCCTGGGTGCATGGGACTGACTCCCGCAGGAACCTGGGGATGGCTGGAGAGTAACTGGGAGCCACAGGAGAGTCCCTGAGGCCTGGGGGTGAAGAGATGAAAGACACAGGGGTGGAGCACCGTGAGGCTCGTGAGTTTGTAGGTGATTCCTGGGTGTGGGGGGCTGACTCCAGCTGAAATCTGGGGTTGTTTGGAGAGTAGCTGGGAGACACAGGAGACCCCCCGAGAGCTGGGGGTGAGCTGCTGGGTGATGGCAGTAAGAACATGTGGTATATTATTGATGAACGTGGGGACTCTGAGGAATCCTCAGAGGAGGACACGGGAGAGCCCAATGGCTTCATTGATTGCCCATCACGGTGAGGACAGGGAAATGGGAGCTTGTGGGATTCTGGTGATGACAGAGGTGAGTGTGGTGAAGCCCTAGGGGATGGTGAATGGTAGCTCCGGATCCCTGGTGAGGAGCTTCCCCTTAAGCCTGAGTTTCTGATAGGGGAGAGGGAGAAGCTGGGTGAAGCTCGCATGGACCTTGGGGAGTCCGGGCTGGGGGAACGTTCATAAGAAGAGCCAGACAAGACCCTACTGTTCTTAGGTGCAGACAGGATTAGGAAACCTGCAGCTCCCAGGGGCCCCTACTAATTTTCTAACTCGCAGAAAGAAGGAGTGTGTTTGCGTGTGTGTGCGTGTGTGTGTGTGTGTGTGTGTGTGCGGTGTGAGGTATGTGCCCCTTAAGAAAATGGAAATCAACCAACCAATGAGACAGAGAGACAGACAGACAGACAGACAGACAGACAGAGATTCACTTGCCCAAGTGTTCTGTCCTGTCCTCTGAATCCGCTTCCAAGTCGCAAGACGCTGTGAGCTCCAAGTCCACGCAGAGTCCGCCAAACGCTCCGGCCGCTGATCCGCTCCGCGAAGATCTGAGTACAGGCCAGCCAGGGTGGGTTTAAATAGCCTCGGGCGCAGCCTAGCAGCGGAAAGGGCGGAGCTTCACTCCTCCTTTCCATCAGTCACCCCCAACTTTCCCAGGCTACACCTCGTGGGAAACTGTTCTCCTGCTTTGATTTCATGCGCCACCTTTGGGACAATCTAAGAACTTACAAGTTTTCTTGGCCAGATATGTTAGGAATTGTATGCACTGAAACACTGAAAACCAACTAGTGGTTCTGTGGTTCCCACGTTGTGGTTTTGACACCAGCAGCATCCTTGCCACAATCAAAACCCGGAGATCCACAGATCTGCGTTGTAACAAGACCTCCCCCTGACCCTGATGCATGGCAGTTTAAGAAGTCTTTCCGTGTAAGCGAAAAGACTTTGAAGAAAAGGTGGAGATATGCGTTGTATAAACATTCTTTTGCTCTGGAACCACGTAGAGACTTGGGAGCCAGTTGGGTGGAGCATTCGTTGGATGAGGGTGCTCGGGTTAGGAATATCAAGGTGTGGCTCCAGATAATCCAATCATCTAATTAAGATTCCAGTTATGCTCATCTGTTTCAAAATTCCGTTTGGGTAAATTCTTTTAGTCAGACTGAGAATGGCAAAGCCTCAACCCCAATTTCCAGGGAGGGTTGAGAGCCTCAGGTGGAGTTGATCACCAATAGCCTATGGTTTAACCCATCATGCCTATAGAATGAGGTCTCCATAAAAACCCAAAAGGACTGGGATCAGAGAGCTTCTGGATAACACTTCCTGGAAGGTAGTGCGCCCCTCCCCACATGCCGGGCCCCACATTAATTTCTGAACTTTTTGCAATGTCCGCTAAAATACAACGGCAACTGTAAGTGCTTCCCTGCGTGCTGTGAGCTCTTCCAGCAAATGAATGCAACTAAATCTGGGAGTGGTGGCAACCTGATTTATAGCCAGTTGCTGAGAAGCACAGGTAATACCACGTAGGGCTTCCCATTGTTATTAGTGTGGGAGGCCTGTGTGGCGGGACCCGGCCCTTTGGAATCTAATGCTATTTCCCGGGAGGTAGCGTCACCATTGAATTAGAAGACACACATATGTTGAGAATAATCTTTCTGGTCATTTGCTGCATGTCTTATTTACAATATGTAATCAAATTCTTTATCCTGACCTTATGGCACCTGGGTTGAGAACCATGATTTGAACCAAACATTGGTCTGTCACGTTCTGAGTTTGAAACTTTAGTTTGCCTTTAGCGTTTTGCTATTGCTTTTTCGTTTTCTTTTGTTTCGTTTCGTTTCTAAGTTCTGGGGTATATGTGCAGGATGTGCAGATTTGTTACTAAGGTAAACGTGTGCCATGGTGGTTTGCTGCACCTGTCAACCCATCACCTAGGCATTAAGCCCAGCATGCAGTAGCTGTTCTTCTTAACGCTCTGCCCCCCGAAAGGCCCCAGTGTGTGTTGTTCCCCTTCCTGTGTCCATGTGATCTCCTTTTTCAGCTCCCATTATAAGTGAGAATGTGGCGTTTGGTTTTCTTTCCCTGGATTAGTTTGCTGAGGATAATGACCACACATCACCACTGTTTTTGTTTTTTTAGTATAAAGAGTAGTATTTTATTGAATAAGATTTGCTCCCAGAAAAATAAGCTTAAATCTACAATGAATGCCAGACTCTACAGCAGAAAGCAATTTTCTCACTTTTCCACACACAATGGTTCCTACTAAGTGAAAAAAAGCCAGAAAATTTCATTCACAAATGTACTACTCTGTCTCAAAACATCTCACATAATCATGCACTCGACTAAAGCCATTAGATCAGTTCTTCAGTCAGGTTAAAGAAGTATCCCTCTAATAACTGACTTTTATAATGGTATCAATATCCACTCCCAGTCAGTCTGCCGTGGTTAATGGTGTACAGCATGACTGAATACAATGGAATTGATGACGCCCATATCCACGGACAAACCGTGACTTATGATGGTTTGATTTATGATTTTTCAACGTTATGATGGGTTTATTGGACTATTAGATGCGTTTCTGAGTTACACTGGGTTTATGAGCATGCGACCCTAGACTCCAGAAACAGCTGTATAAGGAAAAACAGGTGTACCTAATAAACATATGCTTAGTGACTTGGGATAAACCAATAGATGTGCACAACTGATGGAGAGCCGTGAAAGAGAGATAGCGGTAAATAGTTACAATAACACAATTTTCCTGCACCTGTCGTGGATTTCCCCAAAAAAATGCAGAATGTGGGATGCACCTAAGGCATATGAAAGAGAGAGGGCAGAAGGAGTAAGAGAGAAGTAGGAGGAAGGAAGGAAGGAAGGAAGGAAGGAAGGAAGGAAAATAGAAAGGAAGGAAGGAAGGAAGGAAGGAAGGAAGGAAAGAAGGACGAAAGGAAGGAGAAAACACCCGGTGTTACTAAAACCCCCCAAAAAAATGGTTTCCCCCTGTGGGTAAGCCTACAATGTGGATGAATCTTGAAAATATTGTGCTACGTGTTATGTCAGTCATAACAGCTCACCTATTGTGCAATTCCGTTTATAGGAAATGTCTACAATATGGAAATCTATGCATATGGGATTGATCGCACTAGGTAGTTGCTACCTAGGGCTGAGGGTCAGGGAGAGGGTTTGAGACAGAATGAGGAGTGACTAATGTCTACAGGGTTTTTCTCTGGTCGGGGGGGGATAAGACGTTCTACAATGGATTGCGAATTATAATTGAATGTGCACAACCACAGTTATACTAAAAGCCACTCAATTCATGACTTTTAATGGGGAATCTTAAGTGGCGCACTCTCATGGAGACCACGGCAGACATAGTGAGAGAGAAAAAGGTGAGTAAATATCTGAAACGGAGGCAGAAACAGAGAGAACGGAAAGCCCTGTGAAAGGAAGGGAGAGCGAAAAGGGAAAATGGTCCTATTTAGAAATGACAGATGTGAAACTGGGGTTCACATCAACAGTGTCACTGCCAGGAAGGAGGGTCATGCTAGCCACGTCACCGGTAGTGTGGCCCGCAGGGACGCCGACCTGCTGGAGCGTCGTGCCAGCATGGGCTCTGGCAGCCACGTGGGCCAGCAGGAGGGACCCGCTGCACAGCTGTGGGGTGAGGATAGACTGGGTGGTGATATCGGCCATTACAGGGGCCTCTTCTGCTGGCAAGAGTGTGACAGTAGCAAGTAGATGGACAGGCCTGCGTGTGAGGACGGAATGCAGGAGGGGCTCTTGTGCGGCTGGGCGTGGGGCCCTCACGGGAACCGTGGAGAAATGGCCAGGTAACTGCGTCATGTGGGCTAGTAGATTGGCCAGGGCTTCGAACTGAAGGACAATAACGGGGAGTAGCTGTCAGGCCCTGGGAGTGTCTGAGTGTAAGTGGAGATGGGTTTGGGGTCACTGAGGGATGCGTGAGAGCCATCCCTGTGTAGGTACAGGTCATAGGGAGATAGTCTCGTGAGGCCTGTGAGTGTCTATGGTTGCCCGGGTGCCTGGGGCTGACTGTGGCAGAAATCTGGGGAAGGCTGGAGAGAAGCTGGGAGGCCCAGGAGAGTCCCTTAAGGCAGGGGGTGAAGAGGTGAAAGAAATGGGGGAGGGTGGCAGGAAGGTCCGTGAGTTTGTAGATGATTCCTGGGTGCGGGAAGCTGACTCCAGGTGCAATCTGGAGATGGTTGGAGAGTAGCCGAGAGAGACAGAAGAGTCCCTGAGGGCTGGGGGTGAGAACATGAGGGAGACTGGGGAGTAAGTCAGTGAAATTCGTGAGTTCGGTGGTGTATCGTGGGTGCCTGGAACTGACTCCAGCTGGAATCTAGAGAAGTTTTGAGAGTAGCTGAAAGAGACACAAGAGTCCCTGTGGGCTGAGGGCAAAGACCTGAGAGAGATCAGGGAGGACCTCAGTGAAGTCTGTGAGTCTGTAGGTGATTCCGGAGTGTGGGAGGCTGACTCCCGCTGAAATCTGGGCGTGGTGGGAGAGTAGCTGGGACAGACAGGAGAGTCCCAGGGGGCTGGGGGTGAAGACATGAGAGAGACTGGGGTGTAACTCAGCGAAACTGCTGAGTTTGGTGGTGATACCTGGGTGCCTGGAACGGACTCCCGCTGAAATCTGGGCATGGATGGAGAGTAGCTGGGACACACAGGAGAGTCCCTGAGGGCTGGGGGTGAAGACATGAGAGAGACCGGGGAGTACCTCAGTGAAACTGGTGAGTTTGTTGGTGACTCCGGGGTGCCTGGAACTGACCCCAGCTGAAATGTGGGCGTGGTTGGAGAGTAGCTGGGACAGACGGGAGAGTCCCTGAAGGATGGTGAAGACATGAGAGAGACTGGGGAGTAACGCAGTGAAATTGGTGAGTTTGATGGTGATTCCTGGGTGCCTGGAACTGACTCCCGCTGAAGTGTGGGCGTGGTTGGAGAGTAGCTGGGACACACAGGAGAGTCCCTGAGGGTTGGAGATAAAGACGTGCTAGAGACTGAGGAGTAACTGAGTGAAATTGGTGAGTATGGTGGTGAGTCCGGGGTGCCTGGAACTGACTCCAGCTGAAATGTGGGCGTGGTTGGAGAGTAGCTGGGACAGACGGGAGAGTCCCTGAGGGATGGTGAAGACATGAGAGAGACTGGGGAGTAACGCAGTGAAATTGGTGAGTTTGATGGTGATTCCTGGGTGCCTGGAACTGACTCCCGCTGAAGTGTGGGCGTGGTTGGAGAGTAGCTGGGACACACAGGAGAGTCCCTGAGGGTTGGAGATAAAGACGTGCTAGAGACTGAGGAGTAACTGCGTGAAATTGGTGAGTTTGGTGGTGAGTCCGGGGTGACTGGAACTGACCCCAGCTGAAATGTGGGCGTGGTTGGAGAGTAGCTGGGACAGACGGGAGAGTCCCTGAGGGATGGTGAAGACATGAGAGAGACTGGGGAGTAACGCAGTGAAATTGGTGAGTTTGATGGTGATTCCTGGGTGCCTGGAACTGACTCCCGCTGAAGTGTGGGCGTGGTTGGAGAGTAGCTGGGACACACAGGAGAGTCCCTGAGGGTTGGAGATAAAGACGTGCTAGAGACTGAGGAGTAACTGAGTGAAATTGGTGAGTTTGGTGGTGAGTCCGGGGTTCCTGGAACTGACTCCAGCTGAAATGTGTGCGTGGTTGGAGAGTAGCTGGGACAGACGGGAGAGTCCCTGAGGGATGGTGAAGACATGAGAGAGACTGGGGAGTAACGCAGTGAAATTGGTGAGTTTGGTGGTGATTTCTGGGTGCCTGCAACGAACTCCCGCTGAAGTGTGGGCGTGTTTGGAGAGTAGATGGGACAGACAGACGAGTCCCTGAGGGTTGGAGATAAAGACGTGCTGGAGACTGGGGAGTAACTCAGTGAAAGTGGTGGGCTTGGTGGTGATCCCTGGGTTCCTGGAACTGACCCGCGCTGAAATGTGGGCGTGGTTGGAGAGTAGCTGGGACAGACTGGAGGGTCCGTAAGGGCTGGGGGTGAAGACGTGAGAAAGACTGGCGAGGATCCCACTGAGGTCTGTGAGTTTGTAGGTGTTTCTGGGGTGTGGGGTAGAGACTGCCGCTGAAATCTGGGCGTAGTTGGAGAGTAGCTGGGACAGACAGGCGAGTCATGGGTGGCTGGGGGTGAGCTGCTGGATGATGGCAGTAAGAACATATGGTATATTATTGATGAATGAGGTGACTGTGGAGAATCTCCAGAGGAGGACACGGGAGAACACAATGACATGAGTGACTGTCCTGCTTGGTTAGGAAAGGGAAACGTAAAGTTGTGGAGTTCTGTTGATGATGGATGTGAGAGTGGTGAAGCCCTGCGGGGTGATGTAGAGTACTTCCACATCCCTGGTGAGGAGCTGCCCCTTGGGTCTGAGTTTCTGGGAGGGGAGAGGGAGAAGCTGGGTGAGGCAGGCATGAATCTTGAGGAGTCAGGGCTGGGGGACCGCTCATATTCTCCCGAGACGTGTGAGTCTCTGGGGGACTCCTGGGTGCATGGGACTGACTCCCGCAGGAACCTGGGGATGGCTGGAGAGTAACTGGGAGCCACAGGAGAGTCCCTGAGGCCTGGGGGTGAAGAGATGAAAGACACAGGGGTGGAGCACCGTGAGGCTCGTGAGTTTGTAGGTGATTCCTGGGTGTGGGGGGCTGACTCCAGCTGAAATCTGGGGTTGTTTGGAGAGTAGCTGGGAGACACAGGAGACCCCCCGAGAGCTGGGGGTGAGCTGCTGGGTGATGGCAGTAAGAACATGTGGTATATTATTGATGAACGTGGGGACTCTGAGGAATCCTCAGAGGAGGACACGGGAGAGCCCAATGGCTTCATTGATTGCCCATCACGGTGAGGACAGGGAAATGGGAGCTTGTGGGATTCTGGTGATGACAGAGGTGAGTGTGGTGAAGCCCTAGGGGATGGTGAATGGTAGCTCCGGATCCCTGGTGAGGAGCTTCCCCTTAAGCCTGAGTTTCTGATAGGGGAGAGGGAGAAGCTGGGTGAAGCTCGCATGGACCTTGGGGAGTCCGGGCTGGGGGAACGTTCATAAGAAGAGCCAGACAAGACCCTACTGTTCTTAGGTGCAGACAGGATTAGGAAACCTGCAGCTCCCAGGGGCCCCTACTAATTTTCTAACTCGCAGAAAGAAGGAGTGTGTTTGCGTGTGTGTGCGTGTGTGTGTGTGTGTGTGTGTGTGCGGTGTGAGGTATGTGCCCCTTAAGAAAATGGAAATCAACCAACCAATGAGACAGAGAGACAGACAGACAGACAGACAGACAGACAGAGATTCACTTGCCCAAGTGTTCTGTCCTGTCCTCTGAATCCGCTTCCAAGTCGCAAGACGCTGTGAGCTCCAAGTCCACGCAGAGTCCGCCAAACGCTCCGGCCGCTGATCCGCTCCGCGACGATCTGAGTACAGGCCAGCCAGGGTGGGTTTAAATAGCCTCGGGCGCAGCCTAGCAGCGGAAAGGGCGGAGCTTCACTCCTCCTTTCCATCAGTCACCCCCAACTTTCCCAGGCTACACCTCGTGGGAAACTGTTCTCCTGCTTTGATTTCATGCGCCACCTTTGGGACAATCTAAGAACTTACAAGTTTTCTTGGCCAGATATGTTAGGAATTGTATGCACTGAAACACTGAAAACCAACTAGTGGTTCTGTGGTTCCCACGTTGTGGTTTTGACACCAGCAGCATCCTTGCCACAATCAAAACCCGGAGATCCACAGATCTGCGTTGTAACAAGACCTCCCCCTGACCCTGATGCATGGCAGTTTAAGAAGTCTTTCCGTGTAAGCGAAAAGACTTTGAAGAAAAGGTGGAGATATGCGTTGTATAAACATTCTTTTGCTCTGGAACCACGTAGAGACTTGGGAGCCAGTTGGGTGGAGCATTCGTTGGATGAGGGTGCTCGGGTTAGGAATATCAAGGTGTGGCTCCAGATAATCCAATCATCTAATTAAGATTCCAGTTATGCTCATCTGTTTCAAAATTCCGTTTGGGTAAATTCTTTTAGTCAGACTGAGAATGGCAAAGCCTCAACCCCAATTTCCAGGGAGGGTTGAGAGCCTCAGGTGGAGTTGATCACCAATAGCCTATGGTTTAACCCATCATGCCTATAGAATGAGGTCTCCATAAAAACCCAAAAGGACTGGGATCAGAGAGCTTCTGGATAACACTTCCTGGAAGGTAGTGCGCCCCTCCCCACATGCCGGGCCCCACATTAATTTCTGAACTTTTTGCAATGTCCGCTAAAATACAACGGCAACTGTAAGTGCTTCCCTGCGTGCTGTGAGCTCTTCCAGCAAATGAATGCAACTAAATCTGGGAGTGGTGGCAACCTGATTTATAGCCAGTTGCTGAGAAGCACAGGTAAAACCACGTAGGGCTTCCCATTGTTATTAGTGTGGGAGGCCTGTGTGGCGGGACCCGGCCCTTTGGAATCTAATGCTATGTCCCGGGAGGTAGCGTCACCATTGAATTAGAAGACACACATATGTTGAGAATAATCTTTCTGGTCATTTGCTGCATGTCTTATTTACAATATGTAATCAAATTCTTTATCCTGACCTTATGGCACCTGGGTTGAGAACCATGATTTGAACCAAACATTGGTCTGTCACGTTCTGAGTTTGAAACTTTAGTTTGCCTTTAGCGTTTTGCTATTGCTTTTTCGTTTTCTTTTGTTTCGTTTCGTTTCTAAGTTCTGGGGTATATGTGCAGGATGTGCAGATTTGTTACTAAGGTAAACGTGTGCCATGGTGGTTTGCTGTACCTGTCAACCCATCACCTAGGCATTAAGCCCAGCATGCAGTAGCTGTTCTTCTTAACGCTCTGCCCCCCGAAAGGCCCCAGTGTGTGTTGTTCCCCTTCCTGTGTCCATGTGATCTCCTTTTTCAGCTCCCATTATAAGTGAGAATGTGGCGTTTGGTTTTCTTTCCCTGGATTAGTTTGCTGAGGATAATGACCACACATCACCACTGTTTTTGTTTTTTTAGTATAAAGAGTAGTATTTTATTGAATAAGATTTGCTCCCAGAAAAATAAGCTTAAATCTACAATGAATGCCAGACTCTACAGCAGAAAGCAATTTTCTCACTTTTCCACACACAATGGTTCCTACTAAGTGAAAAAAAGCCAGAAAATTTCATTCACAAATGTACTACTCTGTCTCAAAACATCTCACATAATCATGCACTCGACTAAAGCCATTAGATCAGTACTTCAGTCAGGTTAAAGAAGTATCCCTCTAATAACTGACTTTTATAATGGTATCAATATCCACTCCCAGTCAGTCTGCCGTGGTTAATGGTGTACAGCATGACTGAATACAATGGAATTGATGACGCCCATATCCAGGGACAAACCGTGACTTATGATGGTTTGATTTATGATTTTTCAACGTTATGATGGGTTTATTGGACTATTAGATGCGTTTCTGATTTACACTGGGTTTATGAGCATGCGACCCTAGACTCCAGAAACAGCTGTATAAGGAAAAACAGGTGTACCTAATAAACATACGCTTAGTGACTTGGGATAAACCAATAGATGTGCACAACTGATGGAGAGCCGGGAAAGAGAGATAGCGGTAAATAGTTACAATAACACAATTTTCCTGCACCTGTCGTGGATTTCTCCAAAAAAATGCAGAATGTGGGATGCACCTAAGGCATATGAAAGAGAGAGGGCAGAAGGAGTAAGAGAGAAGTAGGAGGAAGGAAGGAAGGAAGGAAGGAAGGAAGGAAGGAAGGAAAGTAGGAAGGTAGGAAAGAAGGAAGGAAAGAAGGAAGGAAGGAAGGAAGGAAGGAAAGAAGGACGAAAGGAAGGAGAAAACACCCGGTGTTACTAAAACCCCCCAAAAAAATGGTTTCCCCCTGTGGGTAAGACTACATTGTGGATGAATCTTGAAAATATTGTGCTACGTGTTATGTCAGTCATAACAGCTCACCTATTGTGCAATTCCGTTTATAGGAAATGTCTACAATATGGAAAACTATGCATATGGGATTGATCGCACTAGGTAGTTGCTACCTAGGGCTGAGGGTCAGGGAGAGGGTTTGAGACAGAATGAGGAGTTACTAATGTCTACAGGGTTTTTCTCTGGTCGGGGGTGATAAGACGTTCTACAATGTATTGCGAATTATAATTGAATGTGCACAACCACAGGTATACTAAAAGCCACTCAATTCATGACTTTTAATGGGGGAATCTTAAGTGGCGCACTCTCATGGAGACCACGGCAGACATAGTGAGAGAGAAAAAGGTGAGTAAATATCTGAAACGGAGGCAGAAACAGAGAGAACGAAAAGCCCTGTGAAAGGAAGGGAGAGCGAAAAGGGAAAATGGTCCTATTTAGAAATGACAGATGTGAAACTGGGGTTCACATCAACAGTGTCACTGCCAGGAAGGAGGGTCATGCTAGCCACGTCACCGGTAGTGTGGCCCGCAGGGACGCCGACCTGCTGGAGCGTCGTGCCAGCATGGGCTCTGGCAGCCACGTGGGCCAGCAGGAGGGACCCGCTGCACAGCTGTGTGGTGAGGATAGACTGGGTGGTGATATCGGCCATTACAGGGGCCTCTTCTGCTGGCAAGAGTGTGACAGTAGCAAGTAGATGGACAGGCCTGCGTGTGAGGACGGAATGCAGGAGGGGCTCTTGTGCGGCTGGGCGTGGGGCCCTCACGGGAACCGTGGAGAAATGGCCAGGTAACTGCGTCATGTGGGCTAGTAGATTGGCCAGGGCTTCGAACTGAAGGACAATAACGGGGAGTAGCTGTCAGGCCCTGGGAGTGTCTGAGTGTAAGTGGAGATGGGTTTGGGGTCACTGAGGGATGCGTGAGAGCCATCCCTGTGTAGGTACAGGTCATAGGGAGATAGTCTCGTGAGGCCTGTGAGTGTCTATGGTTGCCCTGGGTGCCTGGGGCTGACTGTGGCAGAAATCTGGGGAAGGCTGGAGAGAAGCTGGGAGGCCCAGGAGAGTCCCTTAAGGCAGGGGGTGAAGAGGTGAAAGAAATGGGGGAGGGTGGCAGTAAGGTCCGTGAGTTTGTAGATGATTCCTGGGTGCGGGAAGCTGACTCCAGGTGCAATCTGGAGATGGTTGGAGAGTAGCTGAGAGAGACAGAAGAGTCCTTGAGGGCTGGGGGTGAGAACATGAGGGAGACTGGGGAGTAAGTCAGTGAAATTCGTGAGTTCGGTGGTGTATCATGGGTGCCTGGAACTGACTGCAGCTGGAATCTAGAGAAGTTTTGAGAGTAGCTGAAAGAGACACAAGAGTCCCTGTGGGCTGAGGGCAAAGACCTGAGAGAGATCAGGGAGGACCTCAGTGAAGTCTGTGAGTCTGTAGGTGATTCCGGAGTGTGGGAGGCTGACTCCCGCTGAAATCTGGGCGTGGTGGGAGAGTAGCTGGGACAGACAGGAGAGTCCCAGGGGGCTGGGGGTGAAGACATGAGAGAGACTGGGGAGTAACCCAGCGAAACTGCTGAGTTTGGTGGTGATACCTGGGTGCCTGGAACGGACTCCCGCTGAAATCTGGGCATGGATGGAGAGTAGCTGGGACACACAGGAGAGTCCCTGAGGGCTGGGGGTGAAGACATGAGAGAGACCGGGGAGTACCTCAGTGAAACTGGTGAGTTTGGTGGTGACTCCGGGGTGCCTGGAACTGACCCCAGCTGAAATGTGGGCGTGGTTGGAGAGTAGCTGGGACAGACGGGAGAGTCCCTGAAGGATGGTGAAGACATGAGAGAGACTGGGGAGTAACGCAGTGAAATTGGTGAGTTTGATGGTGATTCCTGGGTGCCTGGAACTGACTCCCGCTGAAGTGTGGGCGTGGTTGGAGAGTAGCTGGGACACACAGGAGAGTCCCTGAGGGTTGGAGATAAAGACGTGCTAGAGACTGAGGAGTAACTGAGTGAAATTGGTGAGTATGGTGGTGAGTCCGGGGTGCCTGGAACTGACTCCAGCTGAAATGTGGGCGTGGTTGGAGAGTAGCTGGGACAGACGGGAGAGTCCCTGAGGGATGGTGAAGACATGAGAGAGACTGGGGAGTAACGCAGTGAAATTGGTGAGTTTGATGGTGATTCCTGGGTGCCTGGAACTGACTCCCGCTGAAGTGTGGGCGTGGTTGGAGAGTAGCTGGGACACACAGGAGAGTCCCTGAGGGTTGGAGATAAAGACGTGCTAGAGACTCAGGAGTAACTGCGTGAAATTGGTGAGTTTGGTGGTGAGTCCGGGGTGACTGGAACTGACCCCAGCTGAAATGTGGGCGTGGTTGGAGAGTAGCTGGGACAGACGGGAGAGTCCCTGAGGGATGGTGAAGACATGAGAGAGACTGGGGAGTAACGCAGTGAAATTGGTGAGTTTGATGGTGATTCCTGGGTGCCTGGAACTGACTCCCGCTGAAGTGTGGGCGTGGTTGGAGAGTAGCTGGGACACACAGGAGAGTCCCTGAGGGTTGGAGATAAAGACGTGCTAGAGACTGAGGAGTAACTGAGTGAAATTGGTGAGTTTGGTGGTGAGTCCGGGGTTCCTGGAACTGACTCCAGCTGAAATGTGGGCGTGGTTGGAGAGTAGCTGGGACAGACGGGAGAGTCCCTGAGGGATGGTGAAGACATGAGAGAGACTGGGGAGTAACGCAGTGAAATTGGTGAGTTTGGTGGTGATTTCTGGGTGCCTGCAACGAACTCCCGCTGAAGTGTGGGCGTGTTTGGAGAGTAGATGGGACAGACAGACGAGTCCCTGAGGGTTGGAGATAAAGACGTGCTGGAGACTGGGGAGTAACTCAGTGAAAGTGGTGGGCTTGGTGGTGATCCCTGGGTTCCTGGAACTGACCCGCGCTGAAATGTGGGCGTGGTTGGAGAGTAGCTGGGACAGACTGGAGGGTCCGTAAGGGCTGGGGGTGAAGACGTGAGAAAGACTGGCGAGGATCCCACTGAGGTCTGTGAGTTTGTAGGTGTTTCTGGGGTGTGGGGTAGAGACTGCCGCTGAAATCTGGGCGTAGTTGGAGAGTAGCTGGGACAGACAGGCGAGTCATGGGTGGCTGGGGGTGAGCTGCTGGATGATGGCAGTAAGAACATATGGTATATTATTGATGAATGAGGTGACTGTGGAGAATCTCCAGAGGAGGACACGGGAGAACACAATGACATGAGTGACTGTCCTGCTTGGTTAGGAAAGGGAAACGTAAAGTTGTGGAGTTCTGTTGATGATGGATGTGAGAGTGGTGAAGCCCTGCGGGGTGATGTAGAGTACTTCCACATCCCTGGTGAGGAGCTGCCCCTTGGGTCTGAGTTTCTGGGAGGGGAGAGGGAGAAGCTGGGTGAGGCAGGCATGAATCTTGAGGAGTCAGGGCTGGGGGACCGCTCATATTCTCCCGAGACGTGTGAGTCTCTGGGGGACTCCTGGGTGCATGGGACTGACTCCCGCAGGAACCTGGGGATGGCTGGAGAGTAACTGGGAGCCACAGGAGAGTCCCTGAGGCCTGGGGGTGAAGAGATGAAAGACACAGGGGTGGAGCACCGTGAGGCTCGTGAGTTTGTAGGTGATTCCTGGGTGTGGGGGGCTGACTCCAGCTGAAATCTGGGGTTGTTTGGAGAGTAGCTGGGAGACACAGGAGACCCCCCGAGAGCTGGGGGTGAGCTGCTGGGTGATGGCAGTAAGAACATGTGGTATATTATTGATGAACGTGGGGACTCTGAGGAATCCTCAGAGGAGGACACGGGAGAGCCCAATGGCTTCATTGATTGCCCATCACGGTGAGGACAGGGAAATGGGAGCTTGTGGGATTCTGGTGATGACAGAGGTGAGTGTGGTGAAGCCCTAGGGGATGGTGAATGGTAGCTCCGGATCCCTGGTGAGGAGCTTCCCCTTAAGCCTGAGTTTCTGATAGGGGAGAGGGAGAAGCTGGGTGAAGCTCGCATGGACTTTGGGGAGTCCGGGCTGGGGGAACGTTCATAAGAAGAGCCAGACAAGACCCTACTGTTCTTAGGTGCAGACATGATTAGGAAACCTGCAGCTCCCAGGGGCCCCTACTAATTTTCTAACTCGCAGAAAGAAGGAGTGTGTTTGCGTGTGTGTGCGTGTGTGTGTGTGTGTGTGTGTGTGCGGTGTGAGGTATGTGCCCCTTAAGAAAATGGAAATCAACCAACCAATGAGACAGAGAGACAGACAGACAGACAGACAGACAGACAGAGATTCACTTGCCCAAGTGTTCTGTCCTGTCCTCTGAATCCGCTTCCAAGTCGCAAGACGCTGTGAGCTCCAAGTCCACGCAGAGTCCGCCAAACGCTCCGGCCGCTGATCCGCTCCGCGAAGATCTGAGTACAGGCCAGCCAGGGTGGGTTTAAATAGCCTCGGGCGCAGCCTAGCAGCGGAAAGGGCGGAGCTTCACTCCTCCTTTCCATCAGTCACCCCCAACTTTCCCAGGCTACACCTCGTGGGAAACTGTTCTCCTGCTTTGATTTCATGCGCCACCTTTGGGACAATCTAAGAACTTACAAGTTTTCTTGGCCAGATATGTTAGGAATTGTATGCACTGAAACACTGAAAACCAACTAGTGGTTCTGTGGTTCCCACGTTGTGGTTTTGACACCAGCAGCATCCTTGCCACAATCAAAACCCGGAGATCCACAGATCTGCGTTGTAACAAGACCTCCCCCTGACCCTGATGCATGGCAGTTTAAGAAGTCTTTCCGTGTAAGCGAAAAGACTTTGAAGAAAAGGTGGAGATATGCGTTGTATAAACATTCTTTTGCTCTGGAACCACGTAGAGACTTGGGAGCCAGTTGGGTGGAGCATTCGTTGGATGAGGGTGCTCGGGTTAGGAATATCAAGGTGTGGCTCCAGATAATCCAATCATCTAATTAAGATTCCAGTTATGCTCATCTGTTTCAAAATTCCGTTTGGGTAAATTCTTTTAGTCAGACTGAGAATGGCAAAGCCTCAACCCCAATTTCCAGGGAGGGTTGAGAGCCTCAGGTGGAGTTGATCACCAATAGCCTATGGTTTAACCCATCATGCCTATAGAATGAGGTCTCCATAAAAACCCAAAAGGACTGGGATCAGAGAGCTTCTGGATAACACTTCCTGGAAGGTAGTGCGCCCCTCCCCACATGCCGGGCCCCACATTAATTTCTGAACTTTTTGCAATGTCCGCTAAAATACAACGGCAACTGTAAGTGCTTCCCTGCGTGCTGTGAGCTCTTCCAGCAAATGAATGCAACTAAATCTGGGAGTGGTGGCAACCTGATTTATAGCCAGTTGCTGAGAAGCACAGGTAAAACCACGTAGGGCTTCCCATTGTTATTAGTGTGGGAGGCCTGTGTGGCGGGACCCGGCCCTTTGGAATCTAATGCTATGTCCCGGTAGGTAGCGTCACCATTGAATTAGAAGACACACATATGTTGAAAATAAACTTTCTGGTCATTTGCTGCATGTCTTATTTACAATATGTAATCAAATTCTTTATCCTGACCTTATGGCACCTGGGTTGAGAACCATGATTTGAACCAAACATTGGTCTGTCACGTTCTGAGTTTGAAACTTTAGTTTGCCTTTAGCGTTTTGCTATTGCTTTTTCGTTTTCTTTTGTTTCGTTTCGTTTCTAAGTTCTGGGGTATATGTGCAGGATGTGCAGATTTGTTACTAAGGTAAACGTGTGCCATGGTGGTTTGCTGCACCTGTCAACCCATCACCTAGGCATTAAGCCCAGCATGCAGTAGCTGTTCTTCTTAACGCTCTGCCCCCCGAAAGGCCCCAGTGTGTGTTGTTCCCCTTCCTGTGTCCATGTGATCTCCTTTTTCAGCTCCCATTATAATTGAGAATGTGGCGTTTGGTTTTCTTTCCCTGGATTAGTTTGCTGAGGATAATGACCACACATCACCACTGTTTTTGTTTTTTTAGTATAAAGAGTAGTATTTTATTGAATAAGATTTGCTCCCAGAAAAATAAGCTTAAATCTACAATGAATGCCAGACTCTACAGCAGAAAGCAATTTTCTCACTTTTCCACACACAATGGTTCCTACTAAGTGAAAAAAAGCCATAAAATTTCATTCACAAATGTACTACTCTGTCTCAAAACATCTCACATAATCATGCACTCGACTAAAGCCATTAGATCAGTTCTTCAGTCAGGTTAAAGAAGTATCCCTCTAATAACAGACTTTTATAATGGTATCAATATCCACTCCCAGTCAGTCTGCCGTGGTTAATGGTGTACAGCATGACTGAATACAATGGAATTGATGACGCCCATATCCACGGACAAACCGTGACTTATGATGGTTTGATTTATGATTTTTCAACGTTATGATGGGTTTATTGGACTATTAGATGCGTTTCTGAGTTACACTGGGTTTATGAGCATGCGACCCTAGACTCCAGAAACAGCTGTATAACGAAAAACAGGTGTACCTAATAAACATATGCTTAGTGACTTGGGATAAACCAATAGATGTGCACAACTGATGGAGAGCCGTGAAAGAGAGATAGCGGTAAATAGTTACAATAACACAATTTTCCTGCACCTGTCGTGGATTTCCCCAAAAAAATGCAGAATGTGGGATGCACCTAAGGCATATGAAAGAGAGAGGGCAGAAGGAGTAAGAGAGAAGTAGGAGGAAGGAAGGAAGGAAGGAAGGAAGGAAGGAAGGAAGGAAGGAAAGAAGGAAGGTAGGAAAGAAGGAAGGAAGGAAGGAAGGAAGGAAGGAAGGAAGGAAAGAAGGAAGGTAGGAAAGAAGGAAGGAAGGAAGGAAGGAAGGAAGGAAGGAAAGAAGGACGAAAGGAAGGAGAAAACACCCGGTGTTACTAAAACCCCCCAAAAAAATGGTTTCCCCCTGTGGGTAAGCCTACAATGTGGATGAATCTTGAAAATATTGTGCTACGTGTTATGTCAGTCATAACAGCTCACCTATTGTGCAATTCCGTTTATAGGAAATGTCTACAATATGGAAATCTATGCATATGGGATTGATCGCACTAGGTAGTTGCTACCTAGGGCTGAGGGTCAGGGAGAGGGTTTGAGACAGAATGAGGAGTGACTAATGTCTACAGGGTTTTTCTCTGGTCGGGGGGGGATAAGACGTTCTACAATGGATTGCGAATTATAATTGAATGTGCACAACCACAGGTATACTAAAAGCCACTCAATTCATGACTTTTAATGGGGAATCTTAAGTGGCGCACTCTCATGGAGACCACGGCAGACATAGTGAGAGAGAAAAAGGTGAGTAAATATCTGAAACGGAGGCAGAAACAGAGAGAACGGAAAGCCCTGTGAAAGGAAGGGAGAGCGAAAAGGGAAAATGGTCCTATTTAGAAATGACAGATGTGAAACTGGGGTTCACATCAACAGTGTCACTGCCAGGAAGGAGGGTCATGCTAGCCACGTCACCGGTAGTGTGGCCCGCAGGGACGCCGACCTGCTGGAGCGTCGTGCCAGCATGGGCTCTGGCAGCCACGTGGGCCAGCAGGAGGGACCCGCTGCACAGCTGTGGGGTGAGGATAGACTGGGTGGTGATATCGGCCATTACAGGGGCCTCTTCTGCTGGCAAGAGTGTGACAGTAGCAAGTAGATGGACAGGCCTGCGTGTGAGGACGGAATGCAGGAGGGGCTCTTGTGCGGCTGGGCGTGGGGCCCTCACGGGAACCGTGGAGAAATGGCCAGGTAACTGCGTCATGTGGGCTAGTAGATTGGCCAGGGCTTCGAACTGAAGGACAATAACGGGGAGTAGCTGTCAGGCCCTGGGAGTGTCTGAGTGTAAGTGGAGATGGGTTTGGGGTCACTGAGGGATGCGTGAGAGCCATCCCTGTGTAGGTACAGGTCATAGGGAGATAGTCTCGTGAGGCCTGTGAGTGTCTATGGTTGCCCGGGTGCCTGGGGCTGACTGTGGCAGAAATCTGGGGAAGGCTGGAGAGAAGCTGGGAGGCCCAGGAGAGTCCCTTAAGGCAGGGGGTAAAGAGGTGAAAGAAATGGGGGAGGGTGGCAGTAAGGTCCGTGAGTTTGTAGATGATTCCTGGGTGCGGGAAGCTGACTCCAGGTGCAATCTGGAGATGGTTGGAGAGTAGCTGAGAGAGACAGAAGAGTCCCTGAGGGCTGGGGGTGAGAACATGAGGGAGACTGGGGAGTAAGTCAGTGAAATTCGTGAGTTCGGTGGTGTATCGTGGGTGCCTGGAACTGACTCCAGCTGGAATCTAGAGAAGTTTTGAGAGTAGCTGAAAGAGACACAAGAGTCCCTGTGGGCTGAGGGCAAAGACCTGAGAGAGATCAGGGAGGACCTCAGTGAAGTCTGTGAGTCTGTAGGTGATTCCGGAGTGTGGGAGGCTGACTCCCGCTGAAATCTGGGCGTGGTGGGAGAGTAGATGGGACAGACAGGAGAGTCCCAGGGGGCTGGGGGTGAAGACATGAGAGAGACTGGGGAGTAACTCAGCGAAACTGCTGAGTTTGGTGGTGATACCTGGGTGCCTGGAACGGACTCCCGCTGAAATCTGGGCATGGATGGAGAGTAGCTGGGACACACAGGAGAGTCCCTGAGGGCTGGGGGTGAAGACATGAGAGAGACCGGCGGAGTACCTCAGTGAAACTGGTGAGTTTGGTGGTGACTCCGGGGTGCCTGGAACTGACCCCAGCTGAAATGTGGGCGTGGTTGGAGAGTAGCTGGGACAGACGGGAGAGTCCCTGAAGGATGGTGAAGACATGAGAGAGACTGGGGAGTAACGCAGTGAAATTGGTGAGTTTGATGGTGATTCCTGGGTGCCTGGAACTGACTCCCGCTGAAGTGTGAGCGTGGTTGGAGAGTAGCTGGGACACACAGGAGAGTCCCTGAGGGTTGGAGATAAAGAGGTGCTAGAGACTGAGGAGTAACTGAGTGAAATTGGTGAGTATGGTGGTGAGTCCGGGGTGCCTGGAACTGACTCCAGCTGAAATGTGGGCGTGGTTGGAGAGTAGCTGGGACAGACGGGAGAGTCCCTGAGGGATGGTTTAGACATGAGAGAGACTGGGGAGTAACACAGTGAAATTGGTGAGTTTGATGGTGATTCCTGGGTGCCTGGAACTGACTCCCGCTGAAGTGTGGGCGTGGTTGGAGAGTAGCTGGGACACACAGGAGAGTCCCTGAGGGTTGGAGATAAAGACGTGCTAGAGACTGAGGAGTAACTGAGTGAAATTGGTGAGTTTGGTGGTGAGTCCGGGGTGACTGGAACTGACTCCAGCTGAAATGTGGGCGTGGTTGGAGAGTAGCTGGGACAGACGGGAGAGTCCCTGAGGGATGGTGAAGACATGAGAGAGACTGGGGAGTAACGCAGTGAAATTGGTGAGTTTGATGGTGATTCCTGGGTGCCTGGAACTGACTCCCGCTGAAGTGTGGGCGTGGTTGGAGAGTAGCTGGGACACACAGGAGAGTCCCTGAGGGTTGGAGATAAAGACGTGCTAGAGACTGAGGAGTAACTGAGTGAAATTGGTGAGTTTGGTGGTGAGTCCGGGGTGCCTGGAACTGACTCCAGCTGAAATGTGGGCGTGGTTGGAGAGTAGCTGGGACAGACGGGAGAGTCCCTGAGGGATGGTGAAGACGTGAGAGAGACTGGGGAGTAACGCAGTGAAATTGGTGAGTTTGGTGGTGATTTCTGGGTGCCTGCAACGAACTCCCGCTGAAGTGTGGGCGTGTTTGGAGAGTAGCTGGGACAGACAGGCGAGTCCCTGAGGGTTGGAGATCAAGACGTGCTGGAGACTGGGGAGTAACTCAGTGAAAGTGGTGGGCTTGGTGGTGATCCCTGGGTTCCTGGAACTGACCCGCGCTGAAATGTGGGCGTGGTTGGAGAGTAGCTGGGATAGACTGGAGTGTCCGTAAGGGCTGGGGGTGAAGACGTGAGAGAGACTGGCGAGGATCCTACTGAGGTCTGTGAGTTTGTAGGTGTTTCTGGGGTGTGGGGTAGAGACTGCCGCTGAAATCTGGGCGTAGTTGGAGAGTAGCTGGGACAGACAGGCGAGTCATGGGTGGCTGGGGGTGAGCTGCTGGATGATGGCAGTAAGAACATATGGTATATTATTGATGAATGAGGTGACTGTGGAGAATCTCCAGAGGAGGACACGGGAGAACACAATGACATGAGTGACTGTCCTGCTTGGTTAGGAAAGGGAAACGTAAAGTTGTGGAGTTCTGTTGATGATGGATGTGAGAGTGGTGAAGCCCTGCGGGGTGATGTAGAGTACTTCCACATCCCTGGTGAGGAGCTGCCCCTTGGGTCTGAGTTTCTGGGAGGGGAGAGGGAGAAGCTGGGTGAGGCAGGCATGAATCTTGAGGAGTCAGGGCTGGGGGACCGCTCATATTCTCCCGAGACGTGTGAGTCTCTGGGGGACTCCTGGGTGCATGGGACTGACTCCCGCAGGAACCTGGGGATGGCTGGAGAGTAACTGGGAGCCACAGGAGAGTCCCTGAGGCCTGGGGGTGAAGAGATGAAAGACACAGGGGTGGAGCACCGTGAGGCTCGTGAGTTTGTAGGTGATTCCTGGGTGTGGGGGGCTGACTCCAGCTGAAATCTGGGGTTGTTTGGAGAGTAGCTGGGAGACACAGGAGACCCCCCGAGAGCTGGGGGTGAGCTGCTGGGTGATGGCAGTAAGAACATGTGGTATATTATTGATGAACGTGGGGACTCTGAGGAATCCTCAGAGGAGGACACGGGAGAGCCCAATGGCTTCATTGATTGCCCATCACGGTGAGGACAGGGAAATGGGAGCTTGTGGGATTCTGGTGATGACAGAGGTGAGTGTGGTGAAGCCCTAGGGGATGGTGAATGGTAGCTCCGGATCCCTGGTGAGGAGCTTCCCCTTAAGCCTGAGTTTCTGATAGGGGAGAGGGAGAAGCTGGGTGAAGCTCGCATGGACCTTGGGGAGTCCGGGCTGGGGGAACGTTCATAAGAAGAGCCAGACAAGACCCTACTGTTCTTAGGTGCAGACAGGATTAGGAAACCTGCAGCTCCCAGGGGCCCCTACTAATTTTCTAACTCGCAGAAAGAAGGAGTGTGTTTGCGTGTGTGTGCGTGTGTGTGTGTGTGTGTGTGTGTGTGCGGTGTGAGGTATGTGCCCCTTAAGAAAATGGAAATCAACCAACCAATGAGACAGAGAGACAGACAGACAGACAGACAGACAGACAGAGATTCACTTGCCCAAGTGTTCTGTCCTGTCCTCTGAATCCGCTTCCAAGTCGCAAGACGCTGTGAGCTCCAAGTCCACGCAGAGTCCGCCAAACGCTCCGGCCGCTGATCCGCTCCGCGAAGATCTGAGTACAGGCCAGCCAGGGTGGGTTTAAATAGCCTCGGGCGCAGCCTAGCAGCGGAAAGGGCGGAGCTTCACTCCTCCTTTCCATCAGTCACCCCCAACTTTCCCAGGCTACACCTCGTGGGAAACTGTTCTCCTGCTTTGATTTCATGCGCCACCTTTGGGACAATCTAAGAACTTACAAGTTTTCTTGGCCAGATAAGTTAGGAATTGTATGCACTGAAACACTGAAAACCAACTAGTGGTTCTGTGGTTCCCACGTTGTGGTTTTGACACCAGCAGCATCCTTGCCACAATCAAAACCCGGAGATCCACAGATCTGCGTTGTAACAAGACCTCCCCCTGACCCTGATGCATGGCAGTTTAAGAAGTCTTTCCGTGTAAGCGAAAAGACTTTGAAGAAAAGGTGGAGATATGCGTTGTATAAACATTCTTTTGCTCTGGAACCACGTAGAGACTTGGGAGCCAGTTGGGTGGAGCATTCGTTGGATGAGGGTGCTCGGGTTAGGAATATCAAGGTGTGGCTCCAGATAATCCAATCATCTAATTAAGATTCCAGTTATGCTCATCTGTTTCAAAATTCCGTTTGGGTAAATTCTTTTAGTCAGACTGAGAATGGCAAAGCCTCAACCCCAATTTCCAGGGAGGGTTGAGAGCCTCAGGTGGAGTTGATCACCAATAGCCTATGGTTTAACCCATCATGCCTATAGAATGAGGTCTCCATAAAAACCCAAAAGGACTGGGATCAGAGAGCTTCTGGATAACACTTCCTGGAAGGTAGTGCGCCCCTCCCCACATGCCGGGCCCCACATTAATTTCTGAACTTTTTGCAATGTCCGCTAAAATACAACGGCAACTGTAAGTGCTTCCCTGCGTGCTGTGAGCTCTTCCAGCAAATGAATGCAACTAAATCTGGGAGTGGTGGCAACCTGATTTATAGCCAGTTGCTGAGAAGCACAGGTAAAACCACGTAGGGCTTCCCATTGTTATTAGTGTGGGAGGCCTGTGTGGCGGGACCCGGCCCTTTGGAATCTAATGCTATGTCCCGGGAGGTAGCGTCACCATTGAATTAGAAGACACACATATGTTGAGAATAATCTTTCTGGTCATTTGCTGCATGTCTTATTTACAATATGTAATCAAATTCTTTATCCTGACCTTATGGCACCTGGGTTGAGAACCATGATTTGAACCAAACATTGGTCTGTCACGTTCTGAGTTTGAAACTTTAGTTTGCCTTTAGCGTTTTGCTATTGCTTTTTCGTTTTCTTTTGTTTCGTTTCGTTTCTAAGTTCTGGGGTATATGTGCAGGATGTGCAGATTTGTTACTAAGGTAAACGTGTGCCATGGTGGTTTGCTGCACCTGTCAACCCATCACCTAGGCATTAAGCCCAGCATGCAGTAGCTGTTCTTCTTAACGCTCTGCCCCCCGAAAGGCCCCAGTGTGTGTTGTTCCCCTTCCTGTGTCCATGTGATCTCCTTTTTCAGCTCCCATTATAAGTGAGAATGTGGCGTTTGGTTTTCTTTCCCTGGATTAGTTTGCTGAGGATAATGACCACACATCACCACTGTTTTTGTTTTTTTAGTATAAAGGGTATTATTTTATTGAATAAGATTTGCTCCCAGAAAAATAAGCTTAAATCTACAATGAATGTCAGACTCTACAGCAGAAAGCAATTTTCTCACTTTTCCACACACAATGGTTCCTACTAAGTGAAAAAAAGCCATAAAATTTCATACACAAATGTACTACTCTGTCTCAAAACATCTCACATAATCATGCACTCGACTAAAGCCATTAGATCAGTTCTTCAGTCAGGTTAAAGAAGTATCCCTCTAATAACTGACTTTTATAATGGTATCAATATCCACTCCCAGTCAGTCTGCCGTGGTTAATGGTGTACAGCATGACTGAATACAATGGAATTGATGACGCCCATATCCACGGACAAACCGTGACTTATGATGGTTTGATTTATGATTTTTCAACGTTATGATGGGTTTATTGGACTATTAGATGCGTTTCTGAGTTACACTGGGTTTATGAGCATGCGACCCTAGACTCCAGAAACAGCTGTATAAGGAAAAACAGGTGTACCTAATAAACATATGCTTAGTGACTTGGGATAAACCAATAGATGTGCACAACTGATGGAGAGCCGTGAAAGAGAGATAGCGGTAAATAGTTACAATAACACAATTTTCCTGCACCTGTCGTGGATTTCTCCAAAAAAATGCAGAATGTGGGATGCACCTAAGGCATATGAAAGAGAGAGGGCAGAAGGAGTAAGAGAGAAGTAGGAGGAAGGAAGGAAGGAAGGAAGGAAGGAAGGAAAGAAGGAAGGTAGGAAAGAAGGAAGGAAAGAAGGAAAGAAGAAGGAAGGAAGGAAAGAAGGACGAAAGGAAGGAGAAAACACCCGGTGTTACTAAAACCCCCCAAAAAAATGGTTTCCCCCTGTGGGTAAGCCTACAATGTGGATGAATCTTGAAAATATTGTGCTACGTGTTATGTCAGTCATAACAGCTCACCTATTGTGCAATTCCGTTTATAGGAAATGTCTACAATATGGAAAACTATGCATATGGGATTGATTGCACTAGGTAGTTGCTACCTAGGGCTGAGGGTCAGGGAGAGGGTTTGAGACAGAATGAGGAGTGACTAATGTCTACAGGGTTTTTCTCTGGTCGGGGGTGATAAGACGTTCTACAATGGATTGCGAATTATAATTGAATGTGCACAACCACAGGTATACTAAAAGCCACTCAATTCATGACTTTTAATGGGGGAATCTTAAGTGGCGCACTCTCATGGAGACCATGGCAGACATAGTGAGAGAGAAAAAGGTGAGTAAATATCTGAAACGGAGGCAGAAACAGAGAGAACGAAAAGCCCTGTGAAAGGAAGGGAGAGCGAAAAGGGAAAATGGTCCTATTTAGAAATGACAGATGTGAAACGGGTTCACATCAACAGTGTCACTGCCAGGAAGGAGGGTCATGCTAGCCACGTCACCGGTAGTGTGGCCCGCAGGGACGCCGACCTGCTGGAGCGTCGTGCCAGCATGGGCTCTGGCAGCCACGTGGGCCAGCAGGAGGGACCCGCTGCACAGCTGTGGGGTGAGGATAGACTGGGTGGTGATATCGGCCATTACAGGGGCCTCTTCTGCTGGCAAGAGTGTGACAGTAGCAAGTAGATGGACAGGCCTGCGTGTGAGGACGGAATGCAGGAGGGGCTCTTGTGCGGCTGGGCGTGGGGCCCTCACGGGAACCGTGGAGAAATGGCCAGGTAACTGCGTCATGTGGGCTAGTAGATTGGCCAGGGCTTCGAACTGAAGGACAATAACGGGGAGTAGCTGTCAGGCCCTGGGAGTGTCTGAGTGTAAGTGGAGATGGGTTTGGGGTCACTGAGGGATGCGTGAGAGCCATCCCTGTGTAGGTACAGGTCATAGGGAGATAGTCTCGTGAGGCCTGTGAGTGTCTATGGTTGCCCTGGGTGCCTGGGGCTGACTGTGGCAGAAATCTGGGGAAGGCTGGAGAGAAGCTGGGAGGCCCAGGAGAGTCCCTTAAGGCAGGGGGTGAAGAGGTGAAAGAAATGGGGGAGGGTGGCAGTAAGGTCCGTGAGTTTGTAGATGATTCCTGGGTGCGGGAAGCTGACTCCAGGTGCAATCTGGAGATGGTTGGAGAGTAGCTGAGAGAGACAGAAGAGTCCCTGAGGGCTGGGGGTGAGAACATGAGGGAGACTGGGGAGTAAGTCAGTGAAATTCGTGAGTTCGGTGGTGTATCACGGGTGCCTGGAACTGACTCCAGCTGGAATCTAGAGAAGTTTTGAGAGTAGCTGAAAGAGACACAAGAGTCCCTGTGGGCCGAGGGCAAAGACCTGAGAGAGACCAGGGAGGACCTCAGTGAAGTCTGTGAGTCTGTAGGGGATTCCGGAGTGTGGGAGGCTGACTCCCGCTGAAATCTGGGCGTGGTGGGAGAGTAGCTGGGACAGACAGGAGAGTCCCAGGGGGCTGGGGGTGAAGACATGAGAGAGACTGGGGAGTAACTCAGCGAAACTGCTGAGTTTGGTGGTGATACCTGGGTGCCTGGAACGGACTCCCGCTGAAATCTGGGCATGGATGGAGAGTAGCTGGGACACACAGGAGAGTCCCTGAGGGCTGGGGGTGAAGACATGAGAGAGACCGGGGAGTACCTCAGTGAAACTGGTGAGTTTGTTGGTGACTCCGGGGTGCCTGGAACTGACCCCAGCTGAAATGTGGGCGTGGTTGGAGAGTAGCTGGGACAGACGGGAGAGTCCCTGAGGGATGGTGAAGACATGAGAGAGACTGGGGAGTAACGCAGTGAAATTGGTGAGTTTGATGGTGATTCCTGGGTGCCTGGAACTGACTCCCGCTGAAGTGTGGGCGTGGTTGGAGAGTAGCTGGGACACACAGGAGAGTCCCTGAGGGTTGGAGATAAAGACGTGCTAGAGACTGAGGAGTAACTGAGTGAAATTGGTGAGTTTGGTGGTGAGTCCGGGGTGACTGGAACTGACTCCAGCTGAAATGTGGGCGTGGTTGGAGAGTAGCTGGGACAGACGGGAGAGTCCCTGAGGGATGGTGAAGACATGAGAGAGACTGGGGAGTAACGCAGTGAAATTGGTGAGTTGTGTGGTGATTTCTGTGTGCCTGCAACGAACTCCTGCTGAAGTGTGGGCGTGTTTGGAGAGTAGCTGGGACAGACAGGCGAGTGCCTGGGGGTTGGAGATAAAGACGTGCTAGAGACTGGGGTGTAACTCAGTGAAAGTGGTGGGCTTGGTGGTGATCCCTGGGTTCCTGGAACTGACCCGCGCTGAAATGTGGGCGTGGTTGGAGAGTAGCTGGGACAGACTGGAGGGTCCGTAAGGGCTGGGGGTGAAGACGTGAGAGAGACTGGCGAGGATCCCACTGAGGTCTGTGAGTTTGTAGGTGTTTCTGGGGTGTGGGGTAGAGACTGCCGCTGAAATCTGGGCGTAGTTGGAGAGTAGCTGGGACAGACAGGCGAGTCATGGGTGGCTGGGGGTGAGCTGCTAGATGATGGCAGTAAGAACATATGGTATATTACTGATGAATGAGGTGACTGTGGAGAATCTCCAGAGGAGGACACGGGAGAACACAATGACATGAGTGACTGTCCTGCTTGGTTAGGAAAGGGAAACGTAAAGTTGTGGAGTTCTGTTGATGATGGATGTGAGAGTGGTGAAGCCCTGCGGGGTGATGTAGAGTACTTCCACATCCCTGGTGAGGAGCTGCCCCTTGGGTCTGAGTTTCTGGGAGGGGAGAGGGAGAAGCTGGGTGAGGCAGGCATGAATCTTGAGGAGTCAGGGCTGGGGGACCGCTCATATTCTCCCGAGACGTGTGAGTCTCTGGGGGACTCCTGGGTGCATGGGGCTGACTCCCGCAGGAACCTGGGGATGGCTGGAGAGTAACTGGGAGCCACAGGAGAGTCCCTGAGGCCTGGGGGTGAAGAGATGAAAGACACAGGGGTGGAGCACCGTGAGGCTCGTGAGTTTGTAGGTGATTCCTGGGTGTGGGGGGCTGACTCCAGCTGAAATCTGGGGTTGTTTGGAGAGTAGCTGGGAGACACAGGAGACCCCCCGAGAGCTGGGGGTGAGCTGCTGGGTGATGGCAGTAAGAACATGTGGTATATTATTGATGAACGTGGGGACTCTGAGGAATCCTCAGAGGAGGACACGGGAGAGCCCAATGGCTTCATTGATTGCCCATCACGGTGAGGACAGGGAAATGGGAGCTTGTGGGATTCTGGTGATGACAGAGGTGAGTGTGGTGAAGCCCTAGGGGATGGTGAATGGTAGCTCCGGATCCCTGGTGAGGAGCTTCCCCTTAAGCCTGAGTTTCTGATAGGGGAGAGGGAGAAGCTGGGTGAAGCTCGCATGGACCTTGGGGAGTCCGGGCTGGGGGACCGTTCATAAGAAGAGCCAGACAAGACCCTACTGTTCTTAGGTGCAGACATGATTAGGAAACCTGCAGCTCCCAGGGGCCCCTACTAATTTTCTAACTCGCAGAAAGAAGGAGTGTGTGTGCGTGTGTGTGCGTGTGTGTGTGTGTGTGTGTGTGTGTGCGGTGTGAGGTATGTGCCCCTTAAGAAAATGGAAATCAACCAACCAATGAGACAGACAGACAGACAGACAGACAGAGATTCACTTGCCCAAGTGTTCTGTCCTGTCCTCTGAATCCGCTTCCAAGTCGCAAGACGCTGTGAGCTCCAAGTCCACGCAGAGTCCGCCAAACGCTCCGGCCGCTGATCCGCTCCGCGAAGATCTGAGTACAGGCCAGCCAGGGTGGGTTTAAATAGCCTCGGGCGCAGCCTAGCAGCGGAAAGGGCGGAGCTTCACTCCTCCTTTCCATCAGTCACCCCCAACTTTCCCAGGCTACACCTCGTGGGAAACTGTTCTCCTGCTTTGATTTCATGCGCCACCTTTGGGACAATCTAAGAACTTACAAGTTTTCTTGGCCAGATATGTTAGGAATTGTATGCACTGAAACACTGAAAACCAACTAGTGGTTCTGTGGTTCCCACGTTGTGGTTTTGACACCAGCAGCATCCTTGCCACAATCAAAACCCGGAGATCCACAGATCTGCGTTGTAACAAGACCTCCCCCTGACCCTGATGCATGGCAGTTTAAGAAGTCTTTCCGTGTAAGCGAAAAGACTTTGAAGAAAAGGTGGAGATATGCGTTGTATAAACATTCTTTTGCTCTGGAACCACGTAGAGACTTGGGAGCCAGTTGGGTGGAGCATTCGTTGGATGAGGGTGCTCGGGTTAGGAATATCAAGGTGTGGCTCCAGATAATCCAATCATCTAATTAAGATTCCAGTTATGCTCATCTGTTTCAAAATTCCGTTTGGGTAAATTCTTTTAGTCAGACTGAGAATGGCAAAGCCTCAACCCCAATTTCCAGGGAGGGTTGAGAGCCTCAGGTGGAGTTGATCACCAATAGCCTATGGTTTAACCCATCATGCCTATAGAATGAGGTCTCCATAAAAACCCAAAAGGACTGGGATCAGAGAGCTTCTGGATAACACTTCCTGGAAGGTAGTGCGCCCCTCCCCACATGCCGGGCCCCACATTAATTTCTGAACTTTTTGCAATGTCCGCTAAAATACAACGGCAACTGTAAGTGCTTCCCTGCGTGCTGTGAGCTCTTCCAGCAAATGAATGCAACTAAATCTGGGAGTGGTGGCAACCTGATTTATAGCCAGTTGCTGAGAAGCACAGGTAAAACCACGTAGGGCTTCCCATTGTTATTAGTGTGGGAGGCCTGTGTGGCGGGACCCGGCCCTTTGGAATCTAATGCTATGTCCCGGGAGGTAGCGTCACCATTGAATTAGAAGACACACATATGTTGAGAATAATCTTTCTGGTCATTTGCTGCATGTCTTATTTACAATATGTAATCAAATTCTTTATCCTGACCTTATGGCACCTGGGTTGAGAACCATGATTTGAACCAAACATTGGTCTGTCACGTTCTGAGTTTGAAACTTTAGTTTGCCTTTAGCGTTTTGCTATTGCTTTTTCGTTTTCTTTTGTTTCGTTTCGTTTCTAAGTTCTGGGGTATATGTGCAGGATGTGCAGATTTGTTACTAAGGTAAACGTGTGCCATGGTGGTTTGCTGCACCTGTCAACCCATCACCTAGGCATTAAGCCCAGCATGCAGTAGCTGTTCTTCTTAACGCTCTGCCCCCCGAAAGGCCCCAGTGTGTGTTGTTCCCCTTCCTGTGTCCATGTGATCTCCTTTTTCAGCTCCCATTATAAGTGAGAATGTGGCGTTTGGTTTTCTTTCCCTGGATTAGTTTGCTGAGGATAATGACCACACATCACCACTGTTTTTGTTTTTTTAGTATAAAGAGTAGTATTTTATTGAATAAGATTTGCTCCCAGAAAAATAAGCTTAAATCTACAATGAATGTCAGACTCTACAGCAGAAAGCAATTTTCTCACTTTTCCACACACAATGGTTCCTACTAAGTGAAAAAAAGCCAGAAAATTTCATTCACAAATGTACTACTCTGTCTCAAAACATCTCACATAATCATGCACTCGACTAAAGCCATTAGGTCAGTTCTTCAATCAGGTTAAAGAAGTATCCCTCTAATAACTGACTTTTATAATGGTATCAATATCCACTCCCAGTCAGTCTGCCGTGGTTAATGGTGTACAGCATGACTGAATACAATGGAATTGATGACGCCCATATCCAGGGACAAACCGTGACTTATGATGGTTTGATTTATGATTTTTCAACGTTATGATGGGTTTATTGGACTATTAGATGCGTTTCTGAGTTACTCTGGGTTTATGAGCATGCGACCCTAGACTCCAGAAACAGCTGTATAAGGAAAAACAGGTGTACCTAATAAACATACGCTTAGTGACTTGGGATAAACCAATAGATGTGCACAACTGATGGAGAGCCGGGAAAGACAGATAGCGGTAAATAGTTACAATAACACAATTTTCCTGCACCTGTCGTGGATTTCTCCAAAAAAATGCAGAATGTGGGATGCACCTAAGGCATATGAAAGAGAGAGGGCAGAAGGAGTAAGAGAGAAGTAGGAGGAAGGAGGGAAGGAAGGAAGGAAGGAAGGAAGGAAAGTAGGAAGGTAGGAAAGAAGGAAGGAAAGAAGGAAGGAAGGAAGGAAGGAAGGAAAGAAGGACGAAAGGAAGGAGAAAACACCCGGTGTTACTAAAACCCCCCAAAAAAATGGTTTCCCCCTGTGGGTAAGACTACAATGTGGATGAATCTTGAAAATATTGTGCTACGTGTTATGTCAGTCATAACAGCTCACCTATTGTGCAATTCCGTTTATAGGAAATGTCTACAATATGGAAAACTATGCATATGGGATTGATCGCACTAGGTAGTTGCTACCTAGGGCTGAGGGTCAGGGAGAGGGTTTGAGACAGAATGAGGAGTTACTAATGTCTACAGGGTTTTTCTCTGGTCGGGGGTGATAAGACGTTCTACAATGTATTGCGAATTATAATTGAATGTGCACAACCACAGGTATACTAAAAGCCACTCAATTCATGACTTTTAATGGGGGAATCTTAAGTGGCGCACTCTCATGGAGACCACGGCAGACATAGTGAGAGAGAAAAAGGTGAGTAAATATCTGAAACAGAGGCAGAAACAGAGAGAACGAAAAGCCCTGTGAAAGGAAGGGAGAGCGAAAAGGGAAAATGGTCCTATTTAGAAATGACAGATGTGAAACTGGGGTTCACATCAACAGTGTCACTGCCAGGAAGGAGGGTCATGCTAGCCACGTCACCGGTAGTGTGGCCCGCAGGGACGCCGACCTGCTGGAGCGTCGTGCCAGCATGGGCTCTGGCAGCCACGTGGGCCAGCAGGAGGGACCCGCTGCACAGCTGTGGGGTGAGGATAGACTGGGTGGTGATATCGGCCATTACAGGGGCCTCTTCTGCTGGCAAGAGTGTGACAGTAGCAAGTAGATGGACAGGCCTGCGTGTGAGGACGGAATGCAGGAGGGGCTCTTGTGCGGCTGGGCGTGGGGCCCTCACGGGAACCGTGGAGAAATGGCCAGGTAACTGCGTCATGTGGGCTAGTAGATTGGCCAGGGCTTCGAACTGAAGGACAATAACGGGGAGTAGCTGTCAGGCCCTGGGAGTGTCTGAGTGTAAGTGGAGATGGGTTTGGGGTCACTGAGGGATGCGTGAGAGCCATCCCTGTGTAGGTACAGGTCATAGGGAGATAGTCTCGTGAGGCCTGTGAGTGTCTATGGTTGCCCTGGGTGCCTGGGGCTGACTGTGGCAGAAATCTGGGGAAGGCTGGAGAGAAGCTGGGAGGCCCAGGAGAGTCCCTTAAGGCAGGGGGTGAAGAGGTGAAAGAAATGGGGGAGGGTGGCAGTAAGGTCCGTGAGTTTGTAGATGATTCCTGGGTGCGGGAAGCTGACTCCAGGTGCAATCTGGAGATGGTTGGAGAGTAGCTGAGAGAGACAGAAGAGTCCCTGAGGGCTGGGGGTGAGAACATGAGGGAGACTGGGGAGTAAGTCAGTGAAATTCGTGAGTTCGGTGGTGTATCGTGGGTGCCTGGAACTGACTGCAGCTGGAATCTAGAGAAGTTTTGAGAGTAGCTGAAAGAGACACAAGAGTCCCTGTGGGCTGAGGGCAAAGACCTGAGAGAGATCAGGGAGGACCTCAGTGAAGTCTGTGAGTCTGTAGGTGATTCCGGAGTGTGGGAGGCTGACTCCCGCTGAAATCTGGGCGTGGTGGGAGAGTAGCTGGGACAGACAGGAGAGTCCCAGGGGGCTGGGGGTGAAGACATGAGAGAGACTGGGGAGTAACCCAGCGAAACTGCTGAGTTTGGTGGTGATACCTGGGTGCCTGGAACGGACTCCCGCTGAAATCTCGGCATGGATGGAGAGTAGCTGGGACACACAGGAGAGTCCCTGAGGGCTGGGGGTGAAGACATGAGAGAGACCGGGGAGTACCTCAGTGAAACTGGTGAGTTTGGTGGTGACTCCGGGGTGCCTGGAACTGACCCCAGCTGAAATGTGGGCGTGGTTGGAGAGTAGCTGGGACAGACGGGAGAGTCCCTGAAGGATGGTGAAGACATGAGAGAGACTGGGGAGTAACGCAGTGAAATTGGTGAGTTTGATGGTGATTCCTGGGTGCCTGGAACTGACTCCCGCTGAAGTGTGGGCGTGGTTGGAGAGTAGCTGGGACACACAGGAGAGTCCCTGAGGGTTGGAGATAAAGACGTGCTAGAGACTGAGGAGTAACTGAGTGAAATTGGTGAGCATGGTGGTGAGGCCGGGGTGCCTGGAACTGACTCCAGCTGAAATGTGGGCGTGGTTGGAGAGTAGCTGGGACAGACGGGAGAGTCCCTGAGGGATGGTGAAGACATGAGAGAGACTGGGGAGTAACGCAGTGAAATTGGTGAGTTTGATGGTGATTCCTGGGTGCCTGGAACTGACTCCCGCTGAAGTGTGGGCGTGGTTGGAGAGTAGCTGGGACACACAGGAGAGTCCCTGAGGGTTGGAGATAAAGACGTGCTAGAGACTGAGGAGTAACTGAGTGAAATTGGTGAGTTTGGTGGTGAGTCCGGGGTGACTGGAACTGACTCCAGCTGAAATGTGGGCGTGGTTGGAGAGTAGCTGGGACAGACGGGAGAGTCCCTGAGGGATGGTGAAGACATGAGAGAGACTGGGGAGTAACGCAGTGAAATTGGTGAGTCTGGTGGTGATTTCTGGGTGCCTGGAACTGACTCCCGCTGAAGTGTGGGCGTGGTTGGAGAGTAGCTGGGACACACAGGAGAGTCCCTGAGGGTTGGAGATAAAGACGTGCTAGAGACTGAGGAGTAACTGAGTGAAATTGGTGAGCATGGTGGTGAGTCCGGGGTGCCTGGAACTGACTCCAGCTGAAATGTGGGCGTGGTTGGAGAGTAGCTGGGACAGACGGGAGAGTCCCTGAGGGATGGTGAAGACATGAGAGAGACTGGGGAGTAACGCAGTGAAATTGGTGAGTTTGATGGTGATTCCTGGGTGCCTGGAACTGACTCCCGCTGAAGTGTGGGCGTGGTTGGAGAGTAGCTGGGACACACAGGAGATTCCCTGAGGGTTGGAGATAAAGATGTGCTAGAGACTGAGGAGTAACTGAGTGAAATTGGTGAGTTTGGTGGTGAGTCCGGGGTGACTGGAACTGACTACAGCTGAAATGTGGGCGTGGTTGGAGAGTAGCTGGGACAGACGGGAGAGTCCCTGAGGGATGGTGAAGACATGAGAGAGACTGGGGAGTAACGCAGTGAAATTGGTGAGTTTGGTGGTGATTTCTGGGTGCCTGCAATGAACTCCCGCTGAAGTGTGGGCGTGTTTGGAGAGTAGCTGGGACAGACAGGCGAGTCCCTGAGGGTTGGAGATAAAGACGTGCTGGAGACTGGGGAGTAACTCAGTGAAAGTGGTGGGCTTGGTGGTGATCCCTGGGTTCCTGGAACTGACCCGCGCTGAAATGTGGGCGTGGTTGGAGAGTAGCTGGGACAGACTGGAGGGTCCGTAAGGTCTGGGGGTGAAGACGTGAGAGAGACTGGCGAGGATCCCACTGAGGTCTGTGAGTTTGTAGGTGTTTCTGGGGTGTGGGGTAGAGACTGCCGCTGAAATCTGGGCGTAGTTGGAGAGTAGCTGGGACAGACAGGCGAGTCATGGGTGGCTGGGGGTGAGCTGCTGGATGATGGCAGTAAGAACATATGGTATATTATTGATGAATGAGGTGACTGTGGAGAATCTCCAGAGGAGGACACGGGAGAACACAATGACATGAGTGACTGTCCTGCTTGGTTAGGAAAGGGAAACGTAAAGTTGTGGAGTTCTGTTGATGATGGATGTGAGAGTGGTGAAGCCCTGCGGGGTGATGTAGAGTACTTCCACATCCCTGGTGAGGAGCTGCCCCTTGGGTCTGAGTTTCTGGGAGGGGAGAGGGAGAAGCTGGGTGAGGCAGGCATGAATCTTGAGGAGTCAGGGCTGGGGGACCGCTCATATTCTCCCGAGACTTGTGAGTCTCTGGGGGACTCCTGGGTGCATGGGACTGACTCCCGCAGGAACCTGGGGATGGCTGGAGAGTAACTGGGAGCCACAGGAGAGTCCCTGAGGCCTGGGGGTGAAGAGATGAAAGACACAGGGGTGGAGCACCGTGAGGCTCGTGAGTTTGTAGGTGATTCCTGGGTGTGGGGGGCTGACTCCAGCTGAAATCTGGGGTTGTTTGGAGAGTAGCTGGGAGACACAGGAGACCCCCCGAGAGCTGGGGGTGAGCTGCTGGGTGATGGCAGTAAGAACATGTGGTATATTATTGATGAACGTGGGGACTCTGAGGAATCCTCAGAGGAGGACACGGGAGAGCCCAATGGCTTCATTGATTGCCCATCACGGTGAGGACAGGGAAATGGGAGCTTGTGGGATTCTGGTGATGACAGAGGTGAGTGTGGTGAAGCCCTAGGGGATGGTGAATGGTAGCTCCGGATCCCTGGTGAGGAGCTTCCCCTTAAGCCTGAGTTTCTGATAGGGGAGAGGGTGAAGCTGGGTGAAGCTCGCATCGACCTTGGGGAGTCCGGGCTGGGGGACCGTTCATAAGAAGAGCCAGACAAGACCCTACTGTTCTTAGGTGCAGACATGATTAGGAAACCTGCAGCTCCCAGGGGCCCCTACTAATTTTCTAACTCGCAGAAAGAAGGAGTGTGTGTGCGTGTGTGTGCGTGTGTGTGTGTGTGTGTGTGTGTGTGCGGTGTGAGGTATGTGCCCCTTAAGAAAATGGAAATCAACCAACCAATGAGACAGAGAGACAGACAGACAGACAGAGATTCACTTGCCCAAGTGTTCTGTCCTGTCCTCTGAATCCGCTTCCAAGTCGCAAGACGCTGTGAGCTCCAAGTCCACGCAGAGTCCGCCAAACGCTCCGGCCGCTGATCCGCTCCGCGAAGATCTGAGTACAGGCCAGCCAGGGTGGGTTTAAATAGCCTCGGGCGCAGCCTAGCAGCGGAAAGGGCGGAGCTTCACTCCTCCTTTCCATCAGTCACCCCCAACTTTCCCAGGCTACACCTCGTGGGAAACTGTTCTCCTGCTTTGATTTCATGCGCCACCTTTGGGACAATCTAAGAACTTACAAGTTTTCTTGGCCAGATATGTTAGGAATTGTATGCACTGAAACACTGAAAACCAACTAGTGGTTCTGTGGTTCCCACGTTGTGGTTTTGACACCAGCAGCATCCTTGCCACAATCAAAACCCGGAGATCCACAGATCTGCGTTGTAACAAGACCTCCCCCTGACCCTGATGCATGGCAGTTTAAGAAGTCTTTCCGTGTAAGCGAAAAGACTTTGAAGAAAAGGTGGAGATATGCGTTGTATAAACATTCTTTTGCTCTGGAACCACGTAGAGACTTGGGAGCCAGTTGGGTGGAGCATTCGTTGGATGAGGGTGCTCGGGTTAGGAATATCAAGGTGTGGCTCCAGATAATCCAATCATCTAATTAAGATTCCAGTTATGCTCATCTGTTTCAAAATTCCGTTTGGGTAAATTCTTTTAGTCAGACTGAGAATGGCAAAGCCTCAACCCCAATTTCCAGGGAGGGTTGAGAGCCTCAGGTGGAGTTGATCACCAATAGCCTATGGTTTAACCCATCATGCCTATAGAATGAGGTCTCCATAAAAACCCAAAAGGACTGGGATCAGAGAGCTTCTGGATAACACTTCCTGGAAGGTAGTGCGCCCCTCCCCACATGCCGGGCCCCACATTAATTTCTGAACTTTTTGCAATGTCCGCTAAAATACAACGGCAACTGTAAGTGCTTCCCTGCATGCTGTGAGCTCTTCCAGCAAATGAATGCAACTAAATCTGGGAGTGGTGGCAACCTGATTTATAGCCAGTTGCTGAGAAGCACAGGTAAAACCACGTAGGGCTTCCCATTGTTATTAGTGTGGGAGGCCTGTGTGGCGGGACCCGGCCCTTTGGAATCTAATGCTATGTCCCGGGAGGTAGCGTCACCATTGAATTAGAAGACACACATATGTTGAGAATAATCTTTCTGGTCATTTGCTGCATGTCTTATTTACAATATGTAATCAAATTCTTTATCCTGACCTTATGGCACCTGGGTTGAGAACCATGATTTGAACCAAACATTGGTCTGTCACGTTCTGAGTTTGAAACTTTAGTTTGCCTTTAGCGTTTTGCTATTGCTTTTTCGTTTTCTTTTGTTTCGTTTCGTTTCTAAGTTCTGGGGTATATGTGCAGGATGTGCAGATTTGTTACTAAGGTAAACGTGTGCCATGGTGGTTTGCTGCACCTGTCAACCCATCACCTAGGCATTACGCCCAGCATGAAGTAGCTGTTCTTCTTAACGCTCTGCCCCCCGAAAGGCCCCAGTGTGTGTTGTTCCCCTTCCTGTGTCCATGTGATCTCCTTTTTCAGCTCCCATTATAAGTGAGAATGTGGCGTTTGGTTTTCTTTCCCTGGATTAGTTTGCTGAGGATAATGACCACACATCACCACTGTTTTTGTTTTTTTAGTATAAAGAGTAGTATTTTATTGAATAAGATTTGCTCCCAGAAAAATAAGCTTAAATCTACAATGAATGCCAGACTCTACAGCAGAAAGCAACTTTCTGACTTTTCCACACACAATGGTTCCTACTAAGTGAAAAAAAGCCATAAAATTTCATTCACAAATGTACTACTCTGTCTCAAAACATCTCACATAATCATGCACTCGACTAAAGCCATTAGATCAGTTCTTCAGTCAGGTTAAAGAAGTATCCCTCTAATAACTGACTTTTATAATGGTATCAATATCCACTCCCAGTCAGTCTGCCGTGGTTAATGGTGTACAGCATGACTGAATACAATGGAATTGATGACGCCCATATCCACGGACAAACCGTGACTTATGATGGTTTGATTTATGATTTTTCAACGTTATGATGGGTTTATTGGACTATTAGATGCATTTCTGAGTTACACTGGGTTTATGAGCATGCGACCCTAGACTCCAGAAACAGCTGTATAAGGAAAAACAGGTGTACCTAATAAACATATGCTTAGTGACTTGGGATAAACCAATAGATGTGCACAACTGATGGAGAGCCGTGAAAGAGAGATAGCGGTAAATAGTTACAATAACACAATTTTCCTGCACCTGTCGTGGATTTCCCCAAAAAAATGCAGAATGTGGGATGCACCTAAGGCATATGAAAGAGAGAGGGCAGAAGGAGTAAGAGAGAAGTAGGAGGAAGGAAGGAAGGAAGGAAGGAAGGAAAGAAGGAAGGTAGGAAAGAAGGAAGGAAGGAAGGAAGGAAGGAAGGAAGGAAGGAAAGAAGGACGAAAGGAAGGAGAAAACACCCGGTGTTACTAAAACCCCCCAATAAAATGGTTTCCCCCTGTGGGTAAGACTACAATGTGGATGAATCTTGAAAATACTGTGCTACGTGTTATGTCAGTCATAACAGCTCACCTATTGTGCAATTCCGTTTATAGGAAATGTCCAAAATATGGAAATCTATGCATATGGGATTGATGGCACTAGGTAGTTGCTACCTAGGGCTGAGGGTCAGGGAGAGGGTTTGAGACAGAATGAGGAGTGACTAATGTCTACAGGGTTTTTCTCTGGTCGGGGGTGATAAGACGTTCTACAATGGATTGCGAATTATAATTGAATGTGCACAACCACAGGTATACTAAAAGCCACTCAATTCATGACTTTTAATGGGGAATCTTAAGTGGCGCACTCTCATGGAGACCACGGCAGACATAGTGAGAGAGAAAAAGGTGAGTAAATATCTGAAACGGAGGCAGAAACAGAGCGAACGAAAAGCCCTGTGAAAGGAAGGGAGAGCGAAAAGGGAAAATGGTCCTATTTAGAAATGACAGATGTGAAACTGGGGTTCACATCAACAGTGTCACTGCCAGGAAGGAGGGTCATGCTAGCCACGTCACCGGTAGTGTGGCCCTCAGGGACGCCGACCTGCTGGAGCGTCGTGCCAGCATGGGCTCTGGCAGCCACGTGGGCCAGCAGGAGGGACCCGCTGCACAGCTGTGGGGTGAGGATAGACTGGGTGGTGATATCGGCCATTACAGGGGCCTCTTCTGCTGGCAAGAGTGTGACAGTAGCAAGTAGATGGACAGGCCTGCGTGTGAGGACGGAATGCAGGAGAGGCTCTTGTGCAGCTGGGCGTGGGGCCCTCACGGGAACCGTGGAGAAATGGCCAGGTAACTGCGTCATGTGGGCTAGTAGATTGGCCAGGGCTTCGAACTGAAGGACAATAACGGGGAGTAGCTGTCAGGCCCTGGGAGTGTCTGAGTGTAAGTGGAGATGGGTTTGGGGTCACTGAGGGATGCGTGAGAGCCATCCCTGTGTAGGTACAGGTCATAGGGAGATAGTCTCGTGAGGCCTGTGAGTGTCTATGGTTGCCCTGGGTGCCTGGGGCTGACTGTGGCAGAAATCTGGGGAAGGCTGGAGAGAAGCTGGGAGGCCCAGGAGAGTCCCTTAAGGCAGGGGGTGAAGAGGTGAAAGAAATGGGGGAGGGTGGCAGGAAGGTCCGTGAGTTTGTAGATGATTCCTGGGTGCGGGAAGCTGACTCCAGGTGCAATCTGGAGATGGTTGGAGAGTAGCTGAGAGAGACAGAAGTGTCCCTGAGGGCTGGGGGTGAGAACATGAGGGAGACTGGGGAGTAAGTCAGTGAAATTCGTGAGTTCGGTGGTGTATCGTGGGTGCCTGGAACTGACTCCAGCTGGAATCTAGAGAAGTTTTGAGAGTAGCTGAAAGAGACACAAGAGTCCCTGTGGGCTGAGGGCAAAGACCTGAGAGAGACCAGGGAGGACCTCAGTGAAGTCTGTGAGTCTGTAGGTGATTCCGGAGTGTGGGAGGCTGACTCCCGCTGAAATCTGGGCGTGGTGGGAGAGTAGCTGGGACAGACAGGAGAGTCCCAGGGGGCTGGGGGTGAAGACATGAGAGAGACTGGGGAGTAACTCAGCGAAACTGCTGAGTTTGGTGGTGATACCTGGGTGCCTGGAACGGACTCCCGCTGAAATCTGGGCATGGATGGAGAGTAGCTGGGACACACAGGAGAGTCCCTGAGGGCTGGGGGTGAAGACATGAGAGAGACCGGGGAGTACCTCAGTGAAACTGGTGAGTTTGGTGGTGACTCCGGGGTGCCTGGAACCGACCCCAGCTGAAATGTGGGCGTGGTTGGAGAGTAGCTGGGACAGACGGGAGAGTCCCTGAGGGATGGTGAAGACATGAGAGAGACTGGGGAGTAACGCAGTGAAATTGGTGAGTTTGATGGTGATTCCTGGGTGCCTGGAACTGACTCCCGCTGAAGTGTGGGCGTGGTTGGAGAGTAGCTGGGACACACAGGAGAGTCCCTGAGGGTTGGAGATAAAGACGTGCTAGAGACTGAGGAGTAACTGAGTGAAATTGGTGAGTTTGGTGGTGAGTCCGGGGTGCCTGGAACTGACTCCAGCTGAAATGTGGGCGTGGTTGGAGAGTAGCTGGGACAGACGGGAGAGTCCCTGAGGGATGGTGAAGACATGAGAGAGACTGGGGAGTAACGCAGTGAAATTGGTGAGTTTGGTGGTGATTTCTGGGTGCCTGCAACGAACTCCCGCTGAAGTGTGGGCGTGTTTGGAGAGTAGCTGGGACAGACAGGCGAGTCCCTGAGGGTTGGAGATAAAGACGTGCTGGAGACTGGGGAGTAACTCAGTGAAAGTGGTGGGCTTGGTGGTGATCCCTGGGTTCCTGGAACTGACCCGCGCTGAAATGTGGGCGTGGTTGGAGAGTAGCTGGGACAGACTGGAGGGTCCGTAAGGGCTGGGGGTGAAGACGTGAGAGAGACTGGCGAGGATCCCACTGAGGTCTGTGAGTTTGTAGGTGTTTCTGGGGTGTGGGGTAGAGACTGCCGCTGAAATCTGGGCGTAGTTGGAGAGTAGCTGGGACAGACAGGCGAGTCATGGGTGGCTGGGGGTGAGCTGCTGGATGATGGCAGTAAGAACATATGGTATATTATTGATGAATGAGGTGACTGTGGAGAATCTCCAGAGGAGGACACGGGAGAACACAATGGCATGAGTGACTGTCCTGCTTGGTTAGGAAAGGGAAACGTAAAGTTGTGGAGTTCTGTTGACGATGGATGTGAGAGTGGTGAAGCCCTGCGGGGTGATGTAGAGTACTTCCACATCCCTGGTGAGGAGCTGCCCCTTGGGTCTGAGTTTCTGGGAGGGGAGAGGGAGAAGCTGGGTGAGGCAGGCATGAATCTTGAGGAGTCATGGCTGGGGGACCGCTCATATTCTCCCGAGACGTGTGAGTCTCTGGGGGACTCCTGGGTGCATGGGACTGACTCCCGCAGGAACCTGGGGATGGCTGGAGAGTAACTGGGAGCCACAGGAGAGTCCCTGAGGCCTGGGGGTGAAGAGATGAAAGACACAGGGGTGGAGCACCGTGAGGCTCGTGAGTTTGTAGGTGATTCCTGGGTGTGGGGGGCTGACTCCAGCTGAAATCTGGGGTTGTTTGGAGAGTAGCTGGGAGACACAGGAGACCCCCCGAGAGCTGGGGGTGAGCTGCTGGGTGATGGCAGTAAGAACATGTGGTATATTATTGATGAACGTGGGGACTCTGAGGAATCCTCAGAGGAGGACACGGGAGAGCCCAATGGCTTCATTGATTGCCCATCACGGTGAGGACAGGGAAATGGGAGCTTGTGGGATTCTGGTGATGACAGAGGTGAGTGTGGTGAAGCCCTAGGGGCTGGTGAATGGTAGCTCCGGATCCCTGGTGAGGAGCTTCCCCTTAAGCCTGAGTTTCTGATAGGGGAGAGGGAGAAGCTGGGTGAAGCTCGCATGGACCTTGGGGAGTCCGGGCTGGGGGACCGTTCATAAGAAGAGCCAGACAAGACCCTACTGTTCTTAGGTGCAGACATGATTAGGAAACCTGCAGCTCCCAGGGGCCCCTACTAATTTTCTAACTCGCAGAAAGAAGGAGTGTGTTTGCGTGTGTGTGCGTGTGTGTGTGTGTGTGTGCGTGTGTGTGCGGTGTGAGGTATGTGCCCCTTAAGAAAATGGAAATCAACCAACCAATGAGACAGAGAGACAGACAGACAGACAGACAGACAGAGATTCACTTGCCCAAGTGTTCTGTCCTGTCCTCTGAATCCGCTTCCGAGTCGCAAGACGCTGTGAGCTCCAAGTCCACGCAGAGTCCGCCAAACGCTCCGGCCGCTGATCCGCTCCGCGAAGATCTGAGTACAGGCCAGCCAGGATGGGTTTAAATAGCCTCGGGCGCAGCCTAGCAGCGGAAAGGGCGGAGCTTCACTCCTCCTTTCCATCAGTCACCCCCAACTTTCCCAGGCTACACCTCGTGGGAAACTGTTCTCCTGCTTTGATTTCATGCGCCACCTTTGGGACAATCTAAGAACTTACAAGTTTTCTTGGCCAGATAAGTTAGGAATTGTATGCACTGAAACACTGAAAACCAACTAGTGGTTCTGTGGTTCCCACGTTGTGGTTTTGACACCAGCAGCATCCTTGCCACAATCAAAACCCGGAGATCCACAGATCTGCGTTGTAACAAGACCTCCCCCTGACCCTGATGCATGGCAGTTTAAGAAGTCTTTCCGTGTAAGCGAAAAGACTTTGAAGAAAAGGTGGAGATATGCGTTGTATAAACATTCTTTTGCTCTGGAACCACGTAGAGACTTGGGAGCCAGTTGGGTGGAGCATTCGTTGGATGAGGGTGCTCGGGTTAGGAATATCAAGGTGTGGCTCCAGATAATCCAATCATCTAATTAAGATTCCAGTTATGCTCATCTGTTTCAAAATTCCGTTTGGGTAAATTCTTTTAGTCAGACTGAGAATGGCAAAGCCTCAACCCCAATTTCCAGGGAGGGTTGAGAGCCTCAGGTGGAGTTGATCACCAATAGCCTATGGTTTAACCCATCATGCCTATAGAATGAGGTCTCCATAAAAACCCGAAAGGACTGGGATCAGAGAGCTTCTGGATAACACTTCCTGGAAGGTAGTGCGCCCCTCCCCACATGCCGGGCCCCACATTAATTTCTGAACTTTTTGCAATGTCCGCTAAAATACAACGGCAACTGTAAGTGCTTCCCTGCGTGCTGTGAGCTCTTCCAGCAAATGAATGCAACTAAATCTGGGAGTGGTGGCAACCTGATTTATAGCCAGTTGCTGAGAAGCACAGGTAAAACCACGTAGGGCTTCCCATTGTTATTAGTGTGGGAGGCCTGTGTGGCGGGACCCGGCCCTTTGGAATCTAATGCTATGTCCCGGTAGGTAGCGTCACCATTGAATTAGAAGACACACATATGTTGAGAATAATCTTTCTGGTCATTTGCTGCATGTCTTATTTACAATATGTAATCAAATTCTTTATCCTGACCTTATGGCACCTGGGTTGAGAACCATGATTTGAACCAAACATTGGTCTGTCACGTTCTGAGTTTGAAACTTTAGTTTGCCTTTAGCGTTTTGCTATTGCTTTTTCGTTTTCTTTTGTTTCGTTTCGTTTCTAAGTTCTGGGGTATATGTGCAGGATGTGCAGATTTGTTACTAAGGTAAACGTGTGCCATGGTGGTTTGCTGCACCTGTCAACCCATCACCTAGGCATTAAGCCCAGCATGCAGTAGCTGTTCTTCTTAACGCTCTGCCCCCCGAAAGGCCCCAGTGTGTGTTGTTCCCCTTCCTGTGTCCATGTGATCTCCTTTTTCAGCTCCCATTATAAGTGAGAATGTGGCGTTTGGTTTTCTTTCCCTGGATTAGTTTGCTGAGGATAACGACCACACATCACCACTGTTTTTGTTTTTTTAGTATAAAGAGTATTATTTTATTGAATAAGATTTGCTCCCAGAAAAATAAGCTTAAATCTACAATGAATGCCAGACTCTACAGCAGAAAGCAATTTTCTCACTTTTCCACACACAATGGTTTCTACTAAGTGAAAAAAAGCCAGAAAATTTCATTCACAAATGTACTACTCTGTCTCAAAACATCTCACATAATCATGCACTCGACTAAAGCCATTAGATCAGTTCTTCAGTCAGGTTAAAGAAGTATCCCTCTAATAACTGACTTTTATAATGGTATCAATATCCACTCCCAGTCAGTCTGCCGTGGTTAATGGTGTACAGCATGACTGAATACAATGGAATTGATGACGCCCATATCCACGGACAAACCGTGACTTATGATGGTTTGATTTATGATTTTTCAAAGTTATGATGGGTTTATTGGACTATTAGATGCATTTCTGAGTTACACTGGGTTTATGAGCATGCGACCCTAGACTCCAGAAACAGCTGTATAAGGAAAAACAGGTGTACCTAATAAACATATGCTTAGTGACTTGGGATAAACCAATAGATGTGCACAACTGATGGAGAGCCGTGAAAGAGAGATAGCGGTAAATAGTTACAATAACACAATTTTCCTGCACCTGTCGTGGATTTCCCCAAAAAAATGCAGAATGTGGGATGCACCTAAGGCATATGAAAGAGAGAGGGCAGAAGGAGTAAGAGAGAACTAGGAGGAAGGAAGGAAGGAAGGAAGGAAGGAAAGAAGGAAGGTAGGAAAGAAGGAAGGAAGGAAGGAAGGAAGGAAGGAAGGAAAGAAGGACGAAAGGAAGGAGAAAACACCCGGTGTTACTAAAACACCCCAATAAAATGGTTTCCCCCTGTGGGTAAGACTACAATGTGGATGAATCTTGAAAATATTGTGCTACGTGTTATGTCAGTCATAACAGCTCACCTATTGTGCAATTCCGTTTATAGGAAATGTCCAAAATATGGAAATCTATGCATATGGGATTGATGGCACTAGGTAGTTGCTACCTAGGGCTGAGGGTCAGGGAGAGGGTTTGAGACAGAATGAGGAGTGACTAATGTCTACAGGGTTTTTCTCTGGTCGGGGGTGATAAGACGTTCTACAATGGATTGCGAATTATAATTGAATGTGCACAACCACAGGTATACTAAAAGCCACTCAATTCATGACTTTTAATGGGGGAATCTTAAGTGGCGCACTCTCATGGAGACCACGGCAGACCTAGTGAGAGAGAAAAAGGTTTGTAAATATCTGAAACGGAGGCAGAAACAGAGAGAACGAAAAGCCCTGTGAAAGGAAGGGAGAGCGAAAAGGGAAAATGGTCCTATTTAGAAATGACAGATGTGAAACGGGTTCACATCAACAGTGTCACTGCCAGGAAGGAGGGTCATGCTAGCCATGTCACCGGTAGTGTGGCCCGCAGGGACGCCGACCTGCTGGAGCGTCGTGCCAGCATGGGCTCTGGCAGCCACGTGGGCCAGCAGGAGGGACCCGCTGCACAGCTGTGGGGTGAGGATAGACTGGGTGGTGATATCGGCCATTACAGGGGCCTCTTCTGCTGGCAAGAGTGTGACAGTAGCAAGTAGATGGACAGGCCTGCGTGTGAGGACGGAATGCAGGAGGGGCTCTTGTGCGGCTGGGCGTGGGGCCCTCACGGGAACCGTGGAGAAATGGCCAGGTAACTGCGTCATGTGGGCTAGTAGATTGGCCAGGGCTTCGAACTGAAGGACAATAACGGGGAGTAGCTGTCAGGCCCTGGGAGTGTCTGAGTGTAAGTGGAGATGGGTTTGGGGTCACTGAGGGATGCGTGAGAGCCATCCCTGTGTAGGTACAGGTCATAGGGAGATAGTCTCGTGAGGCCTGTGAGTGTCTATGGTTGCCCTGGGTGCCTGGGGCTGACTGTGGCAGAAATCTGGGGAAGGCTGGAGAGAAGCTGGGAGGCCCAGGAGAGTCCCTTAAGGCAGGTGGTGAAGAGGTGAAAGAAATGGGGGAGGGTGGCAGTAAGGTCCGTGAGTTTGTAGATGATTCCTGGGTGCGGGAAGCTGACTCCAGGTGCAATCTGGAGATGGTTGGAGAGTAGCAGAGAGAGACAGAAGAGTCCCTGAGGGCTGGGGGTGAGAACATGAGGGAGACTGGGGAGTAAGTCAGTGAAATTCGTGAGTTCGGTGGTGTATCGTGGGTGCCTGGAACTGACTCCAGCTGGAATCTAGAGAAGTTTTGAGAGTAGCTGAAAGAGACACAAGAGTCCCTGTGGGCTGAGGGCAAAGACCTGAGAGAGACCAGGGAGGACCTCAGTGAAGTCTGTGAGTCTGTAGGTGATTCCGGAGTGTGGGAGGCTGACTCCCGCTGAAATCTGGGCGTGGTGGGAGAGTAGATGGGACAGACAGGAGAGTCCCAGGGGGCTGGGGGTGAAGACATGAGAGAGACTGGGGAGTAACTCAGCGAAACTGCTGAGTTTGGTGGTGATACCTGGGTGCCTGGAACGGACTCCCGCTGAAATCTGGGCATGGATGGAGAGTAGCTGGGACACACAGGAGAGTCCCTGAGGGCTGGGGGTGAAGACATGAGAGAGACCGGGGAGTACCTCAGTGAAACTGGTGAGTTTGGTGGTGACTCCGGGGTGCCTGGAACTGACCCCAGCTGAAATGTGGGCGTGGTTGGAGAGTAGCTGGGACAGATGGGAGATTCCCTGAGGGATGGTGAAGACATGAGAGAGACTGGGGAGTAACGCAGTGAAATTGGTGAGTTTGATGGTGATTCCTGGGTGCCTGGAGCTGACTCCCGCTGAAGTGTGGGCGTGGTTGGAGAGTAGCTGGGACACACAGGAGAGTCCCTGAGGGTTGGAGATAAAGACGTGCTAGAGACTGAGGAGTAACTGAGTGAAATTGGTGAGTTTGGTGGTGAGTCCGGGGTGCCTGGAACTGACTCCAGCTGAAATGTGGGCGTGGTTGGAGAGTAGCTGGGACAGACGGGAGAGTCCCTGAGGGATGGTGAAGACATGAGAGAGACTGGGGAGTAACGCAGTGAAATTGGTGAGTTTGGTGGTGATTTCTGGGTGCCTGCAACGAACTCCCGCTGAAGTGTGGGCGTGTTTGGAGAGTAGCTGGGACAGACAGGCGAGTCCCTGAGGGTTGGAGATAAAGACGTGCTGGAGACTGGGGAGTAACTCAGTGAAAGTGGTGGGCTTGGTGGTGATCCCTGGGTTCCTGGAACTGACCCGCGCTGAAATGTGGGCGTGGTTGGAGAGTAGCTGGGACAGACTGGAGGGTCCGTAAGGGCTGGGGGTGAAGACGTGAGAGAGACTGGCGAGGATCCCACTGAGGTCTGTGAGTTTGTAGGTGTTTCTGGGGTGTGGGGTAGAGACTGCCGCTGAAATCTGGGCGTAGTTGGAGAGTAGCTGGGACAGACAGGCGAGTCATGGGTGGCTGGGGGTGAGCTGCTGGATGATGGCAGTAAGAACATATGGTATATTATTGATGAATGAGGTGACTGTGGAGAATCTCCAGAGGAGGACACGGGAGAACACAATGACATGAGTGACTGTCCTGCTTGGTTAGGAAAGGGAAACGTAAAGTTGTGGAGTTCTGTTGATGATGGATGTGAGAGTGGTGAAGCCCTGCGGGGTGATGTAGAGTACTTCCACATCCCTGGTGAGGAGCTGCCCCTTGGGTCTGAGTTTCTGGGAGGGGAGAGGGAGAAGCTGGGTGAGGCAGGCATGAATCTTGAGGAGTCAGGGCTGGGGGACCGCTCATATTCTCCCGAGACGTGTGAGTCTCTGGGGGACTCCTGGGTGCATGGGGCTGACTCCCGCAGGAACCTGGGGATGGCTGGAGAGTAACTGGGAGCCACAGGAGAGTCCCTGAGGCCTGGGGGTGAAGAGATGAAAGACACAGGGGTGGAGCACCGTGAGGCTCGTGAGTTTGTAGGTGATTCCTGGGTGTGGGGGGCTGACTCCAGCTGAAATCTGGGGTTGTTTGGAGAGTAGCTGGGAGACACAGGAGACCCCCCGAGAGCTGGGGGTGAGCTGCTGGGTGATGGCAGTAAGAACATGTGGTATATTATTGATGAACGTGGGGACTCTGAGGAATCCTCAGAGGAGGACACGGGAGAGCCCAATGGCTTCATTGATTGCCCATCACGGTGAGGACAGGGAAATGGGAGCTTGTGGGATTCTGGTGATGACAGAGGTGAGTGTGGTGAAGCCCTAGGGGATGGTGAATGGTAGCTCCAGATCCCTGGTGAGGAGCTTCCCCTTAAGCCTGAGTTTCTGATAGGGGAGAGGGAGAAGCTGGGTGAAGCTCGCATGGACCTTGGGGAGTCCGGGCTGGGGGACCGTTCATAAGAAGAGCCAGACAAGACCCTACTGTTCTTAGGTGCAGACATGATTAGGAAACCTGCAGCTCCCAGGGGCCCCTACTAATTTTCTAACTCGCAGAAAGAAGAAGTGTGTGTGCGTGTGTGTGTGTGTGTGTGTGTGTGCGGTGTGAGGTATGTGCCCCTTAAGAAAATGGAAATCAACCAACCAATGAGACAGACAGACAGACAGACAGACAGACAGAGATTCACTTGCCCAAGTGTTCTGTCCTGTCCTCTGAATCCGCTTCCGAGTCGCAAGACGCTGTGAGCTCCAAGTCCACGCAGACCGCCAAACGCTCCGGCCGCTGATCCGCTCCGCGAAGATCTGAGTACAGGCCAGCCAGGGTGGGTTTAAATAGCCTCGGGCGCAGCCTAGCAGCGGAAAGGGCGGAGCTTCACTCCTCCTTTCCATCAGTCACCCCCAACTTTCCCAGGCTACACCTCGTGGGAAACTGTTCTCCTGCTTTGATTTCATGCGCCACCTTTGGGACAATCTAAGAACTTACAAGTTTTCTTGGCCAGATATGTTAGGAATTGTATGCACTGAAACACTGAAAACCAACTAGTGGTTCTGTGGTTCCCACGTTGTGGTTTTGACACCAGCAGCATCCTTGCCACAATCAAAACCCGGAGATCCACAGATCTGCGTTGTAACAAGACCTCCCCCTGACCCTGATGCATGGCAGTTTAAGAAGTCTTTCCGTGTAAGCGAAAAGACTTTGAAGAAAAGGTGGAGATATGCGTTGTATAAACATTCTTTTGCTCTGGAACCACGTAGAGACTTGGGAGCCAGTTGGGTGGAGCATTCGTTGGATGAGGGTGCTCGGGTTAGGAATATCAAGGTGTGGCTCCAGATAATCCAATCATCTAATTAAGATTCCAGTTATGCTCATCTGTTTCAAAATTCCGTTTGGGTAAATTCTTTTAGTCAGACTGAGAATGGCAAAGCCTCAACCCCAATTTCCAGGGAGGGTTGAGAGCCTCAGGTGGAGTTGATCACCAATAGCCTATGGTTTAACCCATCATGCCTATAGAATGAGGTCTCCATAAAAACCCGAAAGGACTGGGATCAGAGAGCTTCTGGATAACACTTCCTGGAAGGTAGTGCGCCCCTCCCCACATGCCGGGCCCCACATTAATTTCTGAACTTTTTGCAATGTCCGCTAAAATACAACGGCAACTGTAAGTGCTTCCCTGCGTGCTGTGAGCTCTTCCAGCAAATGAATGCAACTAAATCTGGGAGTGGTGGCAACCTGATTTATAGCCAGTTGCTGAGAAGCACAGGTAAAACCACGTAGGGCTTCCCATTGTTATTAGTGTGGGAGGCCTGTGTGGCGGGACCCGGCCCTTTGGAATCTAATGCTATGTCCCGGTAGGTAGCGTCACCATTGAATTAGAAGACACACATATGTTGAGAATAATCTTTCTGGTCATTTGCTGCATGTCTTATTTACAATATGTAATCAAATTCTTTATCCTGACCTTATGGCACCTGGGTTGAGAACCATGATTTGAACCAAACATTGGTCTGTCACGTTCTGAGTTTGAAACTTTAGTTTGCCTTTAGCGTTTTGCTATTGCTTTTTCGTTTTCTTTTGTTTCGTTTCGTTTCTAAGTTCTGGGGTATATGTGCAGGATGTGCAGATTTGTTACTAAGGTAAACGTGTGCCATGGTGGTTTGCTGCACCTGTCAACCCATCACCTAGGCATTAAGCCCAGCATGCAGTAGCTGTTCTTCTTAACGCTCTGCCCCCCGAAAGGCCCCAGTGTGTGTTGTTCCCCTTCCTGTGTCCATGTGATCTCCTTTTTCAGCTCCCATTATAAGTGAGAATGTGGCGTTTGGTTTTCTTTCCCTGGATTAGTTTGCTGAGGATAACGACCACACATCACCACTGTTTTTGTTTTTTTAGTATAAAGAGTATTATTTTATTGAATAAGATTTGCTCCCAGAAAAATAAGCTTAAATCTACAATGAATGCCAGACTCTACAGCAGAAAGCAATTTTCTCACTTTTCCACACACAATGGTTTCTACTAAGTGAAAAAAAGCCAGAAAATTTCATTCACAAATGTACTACTCTGTCTCAAAACATCTCACATAATCATGCACTCGACTAAAGCCATTAGATCAGTTCTTCAGTCAGGTTAAAGAAGTATCCCTCTAATAACTGACTTTTATAATGGTATCAATATCCACTCCCAGTCAGTCTGCCGTGGTTAATGGTGTACAGCATGACTGAATACAATGGAATTGATGACGCCCATATCCACGGACAAACCGTGACTTATGATGGTTTGATTTATGATTTTTCAACGTTATGATGGGTTTATTGGACTATTAGATGCGCTTCTGAGTTACACTGGGTTTATGAGCATGCGACCCTAGACTACAGAAACAGCTGTATAAGGAAAAACAGGTGTACCTAATAAACATATGCTTAGTGACTTGGGATAAACCAATAGATGTGCACAACTGATGGAGAGCCGGGAAAGAGAGATAGCGGTAAATAGTTACAATAACACAATTTTCCTGCACCTGTCGTGGATTTCCCCAAAAAAATGCAGAATGTGGGATGCACCTAAGGTATATGAAAGAGAGAGGGCAGAAGGAGTAAGAGAGAAGTAGGAGGAAGGAAGGAAGGAAGGAAGGAAGGAAGGCAGGCAGGAAAATAGGAAGGAAGGAAGGGAGGAAGGAAGGAAGGAAGGAAAGAAGGACGAAAGGAAGGAGAAAACACCCGGTGTTACTAAAACCCCCCAATAAAATGGTTTCCCCCTGTGGGTAAGCCTACAATGTGGATGAATCTTGAAAATATTGTGCTACGTGTTATGTCAGTCATAACAGCTCACCTATTGTGCAATTCCGTTTATAGGAAATGTCCACAATATGGAAATCTATGCATATGGGATTGATCGCACTAGGTAGTTGCTACCTAGGGCTGAGGGTCAGGGAGAGGGTTTGAGACAGAATGAGGAGTGACTAATGTCTACAGGGTTTTTCTCTGGTCGGGGGTGATAAGACGTTCTACAATGGATTGCGAATTATAATTGAATGTGCACAACCACAGGTATACTAAAAGCCACTCAATTCATGACTTTTAATGGGGGAATCTTAAGTGGCGCACTCTCATGGAGACCACGGCAGACATAGTGAGAGAGAAAAAGGTGAGTAAATATCTGAAACGGAGGCAGAAACAGAGAGAACGAAAAGCCCTGTGAAAGGAAGGGAGAGCGAAAAGGGAAAATGGTCCTATTTAGAAATGACAGATGTGAAACTGGGGTTCACATCAACAGTGTCACTGCCAGGAAGGAGGGTCATGCTAGCCACGTCACCGGTAGTGTGGCCCGCAGGGACGCCGACCTGCTGGAGCGTCGTGCCAGCATGGGCTCTGGCAGCCACGTGGGCCAGCAGGAGGGACCCGCTGCACAGCTGTGGGGTGAGGATAGACTGGGTGGTGATATCGGCCATTACAGGGGCCTCTTCTGCTGGCAAGAGTGTGACAGTAGCAAGTAGATGGACAGGCCTGCGTGTGAGGACGGAATGCAGGAGGGGCTCTTGTGCGGCTGGGCGTGGGGCCCTCACGGGAACCGTGGAGAAATGGCCAGGTAACTGCGTCATGTGGGCTAGTAGATTGGCCAGGGCTTCGAACTGAAGGACAATAACGGGGAGTAGCTGTCAGGCCCTGGGAGTGTCTGAGTGTAAGTGGAGATGGGTTTGGGGTCACTGAGGGATGCGTGAGAGCCATCCCTGTGTAGGTACAGGTCATAGGGAGATAGTCTCGTGAGGCCTGTGAGTGTCTATGGTTGCCCTGGGTGCCTGGGGCTGACTGTGGCAGAAATCTGGGGAAGGCTGGAGAGAAGCTGGGAGGCCCAGGAGAGTCCCTTAAGGCAGGGGGTGAAGAGGTGAAAGAAATGGGGGAGGGTGGCAGTAAGGTCCGTGAGTTTGTAGATGATTCCTGGGTGCGGGAAGCTGACTCCAGGTGCAATCTGGAGATGGTTGGAGAGTAGCAGAGAGAGACAGAAGAGTCCCTGAGGGCAGGGGGTGAGAACATGAGGGAGACTGGGGAGTAAGTCAGTGAAATTCGTGAGTTCGGTGGTGTATCGTGGGTGCCTGGAACTGACTCCAGCTGGAATCTAGAGAAGTTTTGAGAGTAGCTGAAAGAGACACAAGAGTCCCTGTGGGCTGAGGGCAAAGACCTGAGAGAGACCAGGGAGGACCTCAGTGAAGTCTGTGAGTCTGTAGGTGATTCCGGAGTGTGGGAGGCTGACTCCCGCTGAAATCTGGGCGTGGTGGGAGAGTAGCTGGGACAGACAGGAGAGTCCCAGGGGGCTGGGGGTGAAGACATGAGAGAGACTGGGGAGTAACTCAGCGAAACTGCTGAGTTTGGTGGTGATACCTGGGTGCCTGGAACGGACTCCCGCTGAAATCTGGGCATGGATGGAGAGTAGCTGGGACAAACAGGAGAGTCCCTGAGGGCTGGGGGTGAAGACATGAGAGAGACCGGGGAGTACCTCAGTGAAACTGGTGAGTTTGGTGGTGACTCCGGGGTGCCTGGAACTGACCCCAGCTGAAATGTGGGCGTGGTTGGAGAGTAGCTGGGACAGATGGGAGATTCCCTGAGGGATGGTGAAGACATGAGAGAGACTGGGGAGTAACGCAGTGAAATTGGTGAGTTTGATGGTGATTCCTGGGTGCCTGGAGCTGACTCCCGCTGAAGTGTGGGCGTGGTTGGAGAGTAGCTGGGACACACAGGAGAGTCCCTGAGGGTTGGAGATAAAGACGTGCTAGAGACTGAGGAGTAACTGAGTGAAATTGGTGAGTTTGGTGGTGAGTCCGGGGTGACTGGAACTGACTCCAGCTGAAATGTGGGCGTGGTTGGAGAGTAGCTGGGACAGACGGGAGAGTCCCTGAGGGATGGTGAAGACATGAGAGAGACTGGGGAGTAACGCAGTGAAATTGGTGAGTTTGGTGGTGATTTCTGTGTGCCTGCAACGAACTCCCGCTGAAGTGTGGGCGTGTTTGGAGAGTAGCTGGGACAGACAGGCGAGTCCCTGAGGGTTGGAGATAAAGACGTGCTGGAGACTGGGGAGTAACTCAGTGAAAGTGGTGGGCTTGGTGGTGATCCCTGGGTTCCTGGAACTGACCCGCGCTGAAATGTGGGCGTGGTTGGAGAGTAGCTGGGACAGACTGGAGGGTCCGTAAGGGCTGGGGGTGAAGACGTGAGAGAGACTGGCGAGGATCCCACTGAGGTCTGTGAGTTTGTAGGTGTTTCTGGGGTGTGGGGTAGAGACTGCCGCTGAAATCTGGGCGTAGTTGGAGAGTAGCTGGGACAGACAGGCGAGTCATGGGTGGCTGGGGGTGAGCTGCTGGATGATGGCAGTAAGAACATATGGTATATTATTGATGAATGAGGTGACTGTGGAGAATCTCCAGAGGAGGACACGGGAGAACACAATGACATGAGTGACTGTCCTGCTTGGTTAGGAAAGGGAAACGTAAAGTTGTGGAGTTCTGTTGATGATGGATGTGAGAGTGGTGAAGCCCTGCGGGGTGATGTAGAGTACTTCCACATCCCTGGTGAGGAGCTGCCCCTTGGGTCTGAGTTTCTGGGAGGGGAGAGGGAGAAGCTGGGTGAGGCAGGCATGAATCTTGAGGAGTCAGGGCTGGGGGACCGCTCATATTCTCCCGAGACGTGTGAGTCTCTGGGGGACTCCTGGGTGCATTTGACTGACTCCCGCAGGAACCTGGGGATGGCTGGAGAGTAACTGGGAGCCACAGGAGAGTCCCTGAGGCCTGGGGGTGAAGAGATGAAAGACACAGGGGTGGAGCACCGTGAGGCTCGTGAGTTTGTAGGTGATTCCTGGGTGTGGGGGGCTGACTCCAGCTGAAATCTGGGGTTGTTTGGAGAGTAGCTGGGAGACACAGGAGACCCCCCGAGAGCTGGGGGTGAGCTGCTGGGTGATGGCAGTAAGAACATGTGGTAGATTATTGATGAACGTGGGGACTCTGAGGAATCCTCAGAGGAGGACACGGGAGAGCCCAATGGCTTCATTGATTGCCCATCACGGTGAGGACAGGGAAATGGGAGCTTGTGGGATTCTGGTGATGACAGAGGTGAGTGTGGTGAAGCCCTAGGGGATGGTGAATGGTAGCTCCGGATCCCTGGTGAGGAGCTTCCCCTTAAGCCTGAGTTTCTGATAGGGGAGAGGGAGAAGCTGGGTGAAGCTCGCATGGACCTTGGGGAGTCCGGGCTGGGGGACCGTTCATAAGAAGAGCCAGACAAGACCCTACTGTTCTTAGGTGCAGACATGATTAGGAAACCTGCAGCTCCCAGGGGCCCCTACTAATTTTCTAACTCGCAGAAAGAAGGAGTGTGTTTGCGTGTGTGTGCGTGTGTGTGTGTGTGTGTGCGTGTGTGTGCGGTGTGAGGTATGTGCCCCTTAAGAAAATGGAAATCAACCAACCAATGAGACAGAGAGACAGACAGACAGACAGACAGACAGAGATTCACTTGCCCAAGTGTTCTGTCCTGTCCTCTGAATCCGCTTCCGAGTCGCAAGACGCTGTGAGCTCCAAGTCCACGCAGAGTCCGCCAAACGCTCCGGCCGCTGATCCGCTCCGCGAAGATCTGAGTACAGGCCAGCCAGGATGGGTTTAAATAGCCTCGGGCGCAGCCTAGCAGCGGAAAGGGCGGAGCTTCACTCCTCCTTTCCATCAGTCACCCCCAACTTTCCCAGGCTACACCTCGTGGGAAACTGTTCTCCTGCTTTGATTTCATGCGCCACCTTTGGGACAATCTAAGAACTTACAAGTTTTCTTGGCCAGATATGTTAGGAATTGTATGCACTGAAACACTGAAAACCAACTAGTGGTTCTGTGGTTCCCACGTTGTGGTTTTGACACCAGCAGCATCCTTGCCACAATCAAAACCCGGAGATCCACAGATCTGCGTTGTAACAAGACCTCCCCCTGACCCTGATGCATGGCAGTTTAAGAAGTCTTTCCGTGTAAGCGAAAAGACTTTGAAGAAAAGGTGGAGATATGCGTTGTATAAACATTCTTTTGCTCTGGAACCACGTAGAGACTTGGGAGCCAGTTGGGTGGAGCATTCGTTGGATGAGGGTGCTCGGGTTAGGAATATCAAGGTGTGGCTCCAGATAATCCAATCATCTAATTAAGATTCCAGTTATGCTCATCTGTTTCAAAATTCCGTTTGGGTAAATTCTTTTAGTCAGACTGAGAATGGCAAAGCCTCAACCCCAATTTCCAGGGAGGGTTGAGAGCCTCAGGTGGAGTTGATCACCAATAGCCTATGGTTTAACCCATCATGCCTATAGAATGAGGTCTCCATAAAAACCCAAAAGGACTGGGATCAGAGAGCTTCTGGATAACACTTCCTGGAAGGTAGTGCGCCCCTCCCCACATGCCGGGCCCCACATTAATTTCTGAACTTTTTGCAATGTCCGCTAAAATACAACGGCAACTGTAAGTGCTTCCCTGCGTGCTGTGAGCTCTTCCAGCAAATGAATGCAACTAAATCTGGGAGTGGTGGCAACCTGATTTATAGCCAGTTGCTGAGAAGCACAGGTAAAACCACGTAGGGCTTCCCATTGTTATTAGTGTGGGAGGCCTGTGTGGCGGGACCCGGCCCTTTGGAATCTAATGCTATGTCCCGGGAGGTAGCGTCACCATTGAATTAGAAGACACACATATGTTGAGAATAATCTTTCTGGTCATTTGCTGCATGTCTTATTTACAATATGTAATCAAATTCTTTATCCTGACCTTATGGCACCTGGGTTGAGAACCATGATTTGAACCAAACATTGGTCTGTCACGTTCTGAGTTTGAAACTTTAGTTTGCCTTTAGCGTTTTGCTATTGCTTTTTCGTTTTCTTTTGTTTCGTTTCGTTTCTAAGTTCTGGGGTATATGTGCAGGATGTGCAGATTTGTTACTAAGGTAAACGTGTGCCATGGTGGTTGGCTGCACCTGTCAACCCATCACCTAGGCATTAAGCCCAGCATGCAGTAGCTGTTCTTCTTAACGCTCTGCCCCCCGAAAGGCCCCAGTGTGTGTTGTTCCCCTTCCTGTGTCCATGTGATCTCCTTTTTCAGCTCCCATTATAAGTGAGAATGTGGCGTTTGGTTTTCTTTCCCTGGATTAGTTTGCTGAGGATAACGACCACACATCACCACTGTTTTTGTTTTTTTAGTATAAAGAGTATTATTTTATTGAATAAGATTTGCTCCCAGAAAAATAAGCTTAAATCTACAATGAATGCCAGACTCTACAGCAGAAAGCAATTTTCTCACTTTTCCACACACAATGGTTTCTACTAAGTGAAAAAAAGCCATCAAATTTCATTCACAAATGTACTACTCTGTCTCAAAACATCTCACATAATCATGCACTCGACTAAAGCCATTAGATCAGTTCTTCAGTCAGGTTAAAGAAGTATCCCTCTAATAACTGACTTTTATAATGGTATCAATATCCACTCCCAGTCAGTCTGCCGTGGTTAATGGTGTACAGCATGACTGAATACAATGGAATTGATGACGCCCATATCCACGGACAAACCGTGACTTATGATGGTTTGATTTATGATTTTTCAACGTTATGATGGGTTTATTGGACTATTAGATGCGCTTCTGAGTTACACTGGGTTTATGAGCATGCGACCCTAGACTACAGAAACAGCTGTATAAGGAAAAACAGGTGTACCTAATAAACATATGCTTAGTGACTTGGGATAAACCAATAGATGTGCACAACTGATGGAGAGCCGTGAAAGAGAGATAGCGGTAAATAGTTACAATAACACAATTTTCCTGCACCTGTCGTGGATTTCCCCAAAAAAATGCAGAATGTGGGATGCACCTAAGGTATATGAAAGAGAGAGGGCAGAAGGAGTAAGAGAGAAGTAGGAGGAAGGAAGGAAGGAAGGAAGGAAGGAAGGCAGGCAGGAAAATAGGAAGGAAGGAAGGGAGGAAGGAAGGAAGGAAGGAAAGAAGGACGAAAGGAAGGAGAAAACACCCGGTGTTACTAAAACCCCCCAATAAAATGGTTTCCCCCTGTGGGTAAGCCTACAATGTGGATGAATCTTGAAAATATTGTGCTACGTGTTATGTCAGTCATAACAGCTCACCTATTGTGCAATTCCGTTTATAGGAAATGTCCACAATATGGAAATCTATGCATATGGGATTGATCGCACTAGGTAGTTGCTACCTAGGGCTGAGGGTCAGGGAGAGGGTTTGAGACAGAATGAGGAGTGACTAATGTCTACAGGGTTTTTCTCTGGTCGGGGGTGATAAGACGTTCTACAATGGATTGCGAATTATAATTGAATGTGCACAACCACAGGTATACTAAAAGCCACTCAATTCATGACTTTTAATGGGGGAATCTTAAGTGGCGCACTCTCATGGAGACCACGGCAGACATAGTGAGAGAGAAAAAGGTGAGTAAATATCTGAAACGGAGGCAGAAACAGAGAGAACGAAAAGCCCTGTGAAAGGAAGGGAGAGCGAAAAGGGAAAATGGTCCTATTTAGAAATGACAGATGTGAAACTGGGGTTCACATCAACAGTGTCACTGCCAGGAAGGAGGGTCATGCTAGCCACGTCACCGGTAGTGTGGCCCGCAGGGACGCCGACCTGCTGGAGCGTCGTGCCAGCATGGGCTCTGGCAGCCACGTGGGCCAGCAGGAGGGACCCGCTGCACAGCTGTGGGGTGAGGATAGACTGGGTGGTGATATCGGCCATTACAGGGGCCTCTTCTGCTGGCAAGAGTGTGACAGTAGCAAGTAGATGGACAGGCCTGCGTGTGAGGACGGAATGCAGGAGGGGCTCTTGTGCGGCTGGGCGTGGGGCCCTCACGGGAACCGTGGAGAAATGGCCAGGTAACTGCGTCATGTGGGCTAGTAGATTGGCCAGGGCTTCGAACTGAAGGACAATAACGGGGAGTAGCTGTCAGGCCCTGGGAGTGTCTGAGTGTAAGTGGAGATGGGTTTGGGGTCACTGAGGGATGCGTGAGAGCCATCCCTGTGTAGGTACAGGTCATAGGGAGATAGTCTCGTGAGGCCTGTGAGTGTCTATGGTTGCCCTGGGTGCCTGGGGCTGACTGTGGCAGAAATCTGGGGAAGGCTGGAGAGAAGCTGGGAGGCCCAGGAGAGTCCCTTAAGGCAGGGGGTGAAGAGGTGAAAGAAATGGGGGAGGGTGGCAGTAAGGTCCGTGAGTTTGTAGATGATTCCTGGGTGCGGGAAGCTGACTCCAGGTGCAATCTGGAGATGGTTGGAGAGTAGCAGAGAGAGACAGAAGAGTCCCTGAGGGCTGGGGGTGAGAACATGAGGGAGACTGGGGAGTAAGTCAGTGAAATTCGTGAGTTCGGTGGTGTATCGTGGGTGCCTGGAACTGACTCCAGCTGGAATCTAGAGAAGTTTTGAGAGTAGCTGAAAGAGACACAAGAGTCCCTGTGGGCTGAGGGCAAAGACCTGAGAGAGACCAGGGAGGACCTCAGTGAAGTCTGTGAGTCTGTAGGTGATTCCGGAGTGTGGGAGGCTGACTCCCGCTGAAATCTGGGCGTGGTGGGAGAGTAGCTGGGACAGACAGGAGAGTCCCAGGGGGCTGGGGGTGAAGACATGAGAGAGACTGGGGAGTAACTCAGCGAAACTGCTGAGTTTGGTGGTGATACCTGGGTGCCTGGAACGGACTCCCGCTGAAATCTGGGCATGGATGGAGAGTAGCTGGGACACACAGGAGAGTCCCTGAGGGCTGGGGGTGAAGACATGAGAGAGACCGGGGAGTACCTCAGTGAAACTGGTGAGTTTGGTGGTGACTCCGGGGTGCCTGGAACTGACCCCAGCTGAAATGTGGGCGTGGTTGGAGAGTAGCTGGGACAGATGGGAGATTCCCTGAGGGATGGTGAAGACATGAGAGAGACTGGGGAGTAACGCAGTGAAATTGGTGAGTTTGATGGTGATTCCTGGGTGCCTGGAGCTGACTCCCGCTGAAGTGTGGGCGTGGTTGGAGAGTAGCTGGGACACACAGGAGAGTCCCTGAGGGTTGGAGATAAAGACGTGCTAGAGACTGAGGAGTAACTGAGTGAAATTGGTGAGTTTGGTGGTGAGTCCGGGGTGCCTGGAACTGACTCCAGCTGAAATGTGGGCGTGGTTGGAGAGTAGCTGGGACAGACGGGAGAGTCCCTGAGGGATGGTGAAGACATGAGAGAGACTGGGGAGTAACGCAGTGAAATTGGTGAGTTTGGTGGTGATTTCTGTGTGCCTGCAACGAACTCCCGCTGAAGTGTGGGCGTGTTTGGAGAGTAGCTGGGACAGACAGGCGAGTCCCTGAGGGTTGGAGATAAAGACGTGCTGGAGACTGGGGAGTAACTCAGTGAAAGTGGTGGGCTTGGTGGTGATCCCTGGGTTCCTGGAACTGACCCGCGCTGAAATGTGGGCGTGGTTGGAGAGTAGCTGGGACAGACTGGAGGGTCCGTAAGGGCTGGGGGTGAAGACGTGAGAGAGACTGGCGAGGATCCCACTGAGGTCTGTGAGTTTGTAGGTGTTTCTGGGGTGTGGGGTAGAGACTGCCGCTGAAATCTGGGCGTAGTTGGAGAGTAGCTGGGACAGACAGGCGAGTCATGGGTGGCTGGGGGTGAGCTGCTGGATGATGGCAGTAAGAACATATGGTATATTATTGATGAATGAGGTGACTGTGGAGAATCTCCAGAGGAGGACACGGGAGAACACAATGACATGAGTGACTGTCCTGCTTGGTTAGGAAAGGGAAACGTAAAGTTGTGGAGTTCTGTTGATGATGGATGTGAGAGTGGTGAAGCCCTGCGGGGTGATGTAGAGTACTTCCACATCCCTGGTGAGGAGCTGCCCCTTGGGTCTGAGTTTCTGGGAGGGGAGAGGGAGAAGCTGGGTGAGGCAGGCATGAATCTTGAGGAGTCAGGGCTGGGGGACCGCTCATATTCTCCCGAGACGTGTGAGTCTCTGGGGGACTCCTGGGTGCATTTGACTGACTCCCGCAGGAACCTGGGGATGGCTGGAGAGTAACTGGGAGCCACAGGAGAGTCCCTGAGGCCTGGGGGTGAAGAGATGAAAGACACAGGGGTGGAGCACCGTGAGGCTCGTGAGTTTGTAGGTGATTCCTGGGTGTGGGGGGCTGACTCCAGCTGAAATCTGGGGTTGTTTGGAGAGTAGCTGGGAGACACAGGAGACCCCCCGAGAGCTGGGGGTGAGCTGCTGGGTGATGGCAGTAAGAACATGTGGTAGATTATTGATGAACGTGGGGACTCTGAGGAATCCTCAGAGGAGGACACGGGAGAGCCCAATGGCTTCATTGATTGCCCATCACGGTGAGGACAGGGAAATGGGAGCTTGTGGGATTCTGGTGATGACAGAGGTGAGTGTGGTGAAGCCCTAGGGGATGGTGAATGGTAGCTCCGGATCCCTGGTGAGGAGCTTCCCCTTAAGCCTGAGTTTCTGATAGGGGAGAGGGAGAAGCTGGGTGAAGCTCGCATGGACCTTGGGGAGTCCGGGCTGGGGGACCGTTCATAAGAAGAGCCAGACAAGACCCTACTGTTCTTAGGTGCAGACATGATTAGGAAACCTGCAGCTCCCAGGGGCCCCTACTAATTTTCTAACTCGCAGAAAGAAGGAGTGTGTTTGCGTGTGTGTGCGTGTGTGTGTGTGTGTGTGCGTGTGTGTGCGGTGTGAGGTATGTGCCCCTTAAGAAAATGGAAATCAACCAACCAATGAGACAGAGAGACAGACAGACAGACAGACAGACAGAGATTCACTTGCCCAAGTGTTCTGTCCTGTCCTCTGAATCCGCTTCCGAGTCGCAAGACGCTGTGAGCTCCAAGTCCACGCAGAGTCCGCCAAACGCTCCGGCCGCTGATCCGCTCCGCGAAGATCTGAGTACAGGCCAGCCAGGATGGGTTTAAATAGCCTCGGGCGCAGCCTAGCAGCGGAAAGGGCGGAGCTTCACTCCTCCTTTCCATCAGTCACCCCCAACTTTCCCAGGCTACACCTCGTGGGAAACTGTTCTCCTGCTTTGATTTCATGCGCCACCTTTGGGACAATCTAAGAACTTACAAGTTTTCTTGGCCAGATATGTTAGGAATTGTATGCACTGAAACACTGAAAACCAACTAGTGGTTCTGTGGTTCCCACGTTGTGGTTTTGACACCAGCAGCATCCTTGCCACAATCAAAACCCGGAGATCCACAGATCTGCGTTGTAACAAGACCTCCCCCTGACCCTGATGCATGGCAGTTTAAGAAGTCTTTCCGTGTAAGCGAAAAGACTTTGAAGAAAAGGTGGAGATATGCGTTGTATAAACATTCTTTTGCTCTGGAACCACGTAGAGACTTGGGAGCCAGTTGGGTGGAGCATTCGTTGGATGAGGGTGCTCGGGTTAGGAATATCAAGGTGTGGCTCCAGATAATCCAATCATCTAATTAAGATTCCAGTTATGCTCATCTGTTTCAAAATTCCGTTTGGGTAAATTCTTTTAGTCAGACTGAGAATGGCAAAGCCTCAACCCCAATTTCCAGGGAGGGTTGAGAGCCTCAGGTGGAGTTGATCACCAATAGCCTATGGTTTAACCCATCATGCCTATAGAATGAGGTCTCCATAAAAACCCAAAAGGACTGGGATCAGAGAGCTTCTGGATAACACTTCCTGGAAGGTAGTGCGCCCCTCCCCACATGCCGGGCCCCACATTAATTTCTGAACTTTTTGCAATGTCCGCTAAAATACAACGGCAACTGTAAGTGCTTCCCTGCGTGCTGTGAGCTCTTCCAGCAAATGAATGCAACTAAATCTGGGAGTGGTGGCAACCTGATTTATAGCCAGTTGCTGAGAAGCACAGGTAAAACCACGTAGGGCTTCCCATTGTTATTAGTGTGGGAGGCCTGTGTGGCGGGACCCGGCCCTTTGGAATCTAATGCTATGTCCCGGGAGGTAGCGTCACCATTGAATTAGAAGACACACATATGTTGAGAATAATCTTTCTGGTCATTTGCTGCATGTCTTATTTACAATATGTAATCAAATTCTTTATCCTGACCTTATGGCACCTGGGTTGAGAACCATGATTTGAACCAAACATTGGTCTGTCACGTTCTGAGTTTGAAACTTTAGTTTGCCTTTAGCGTTTTGCTATTGCTTTTTCGTTTTCTTTTGTTTCGTTTCGTTTCTAAGTTCTGGGGTATATGTGCAGGATGTGCAGATTTGTTACTAAGGTAAACGTGTGCCATGGTGGTTGGCTGCACCTGTCAACCCATCACCTAGGCATTAAGCCCAGCATGCAGTAGCTGTTCTTCTTAACGCTCTGCCCCCCGAAAGGCCCCAGTGTGTGTTGTTCCCCTTCCTGTGTCCATGTGATCTCCTTTTTCAGCTCCCATTATAAGTGAGAATGTGGCGTTTGGTTTTCTTTCCCTGGATTAGTTTGCTGAGGATAACGACCACACATCACCACTGTTTTTGTTTTTTTAGTATAAAGAGTATTATTTTATTGAATAAGATTTGCTCCCAGAAAAATAAGCTTAAATCTACAATGAATGCCAGACTCTACAGCAGAAAGCAATTTTCTCACTTTTCCACACACAATGGTTTCTACTAAGTGAAAAAAAGCCAGAAAATTTCATTCACAAATGTACTACTCTGTCTCAAAACATCTCACATAATCATGCACTCGACTAAAGCCATTAGATCAGTTCTTCAGTCAGGTTAAAGAAGTATCCCTCTAATAACTGAATTTTATAATGGTATCAATATCCACTCCCAGTCAGTCTGCCGTGGTTAATGGTGTACAGCATGACTGAATACAATGGAATTGATGACGCCCATATCCACGGACAAACCGTGACTTATGATGGTTTGATTTATGATTTTTCAACGTTATGATGGGTTTATTGGACTATTAGATGCGCTTCTGAGTTACACTGGGTTTATGAGCATGCGACCCTAGACTACAGAAACAGCTGTATAAGGAAAAACAGGTGTACCTAATAAACATATGCTTAGTGACTTGGGATAAACCAATAGATGTGCACAACTGATGGAGAGCCGTGAAAGAGAGATAGCGGTAAATAGTTACAATAACACAATTTTCCTGCACCTGTCGTGGATTTCCCCAAAAAAATGCAGAATGTGGGATGCACCTAAGGTATATGAAAGAGAGAGGGCAGAAGGAGTAAGAGAGAAGTAGGAGGAAGGAAGGAAGGAAGGAAGGAAGGAAGGCAGGCAGGAAAATAGGAAGGAAGGAAGGGAGGAAGGAAGGAAGGAAGGAAAGAAGGACGAAAGGAAGGAGAAAACACCCGGTGTTACTAAAACCCCCCAATAAAATGGTTTCCCCCTGTGGGTAAGCCTACAATGTGGATGAATCTTGAAAATATTGTGCTACGTGTTATGTCAGTCATAACAGCTCACCTATTGTGCAATTCCGTTTATAGGAAATGTCCACAATATGGAAATCTATGCATATGGGATTGATCGCACTAGGTAGTTGCTACCTAGGGCTGAGGGTCAGGGAGAGGGTTTGAGACAGAATGAGGAGTGACTAATGTCTACAGGGTTTTTCTCTGGTCGGGGGTGATAAGACGTTCTACAATGGATTGCGAATTATAATTGAATGTGCACAACCACAGGTATACTAAAAGCCACTCAATTCATGACTTTTAATGGGGGAATCTTAAGTGGCGCACTCTCATGGAGACCACGGCAGACATAGTGAGAGAGAAAAAGGTGAGTAAATATCTGAAACGGAGGCAGAAACAGAGAGAACGAAAAGCCCTGTGAAAGGAAGGGAGAGCGAAAAGGGAAAATGGTCCTATTTAGAAATGACAGATGTGAAACTGGGGTTCACATCAACAGTGTCACTGCCAGGAAGGAGGGTCATGCTAGCCACGTCACCGGTAGTGTGGCCCGCAGGGACGCCGACCTGCTGGAGCGTCGTGCCAGCATGGGCTCTGGCAGCCACGTGGGCCAGCAGGAGGGACCCGCTGCACAGCTGTGGGGTGAGGATAGACTGGGTGGTGATATCGGCCATTACAGGGGCCTCTTCTGCTGGCAAGAGTGTGACAGTAGCAAGTAGATGGACAGGCCTGCGTGTGAGGACGGAATGCAGGAGGGGCTCTTGTGCGGCTGGGCGTGGGGCCCTCACGGGAACCGTGGAGAAATGGCCAGGTAACTGCGTCATGTGGGCTAGTAGATTGGCCAGGGCTTCGAACTGAAGGACAATAACGGGGAGTAGCTGTCAGGCCCTGGGAGTGTCTGAGTGTAAGTGGAGATGGGTTTGGGGTCACTGAGGGATGCGTGAGAGCCATCCCTGTGTAGGTACAGGTCATAGGGAGATAGTCTCGTGAGGCCTGTGAGTGTCTATGGTTGCCCTGGGTGCCTGGGGCTGACTGTGGCAGAAATCTGGGGAAGGCTGGAGAGAAGCTGGGAGGCCCAGGAGAGTCCCTTAAGGCAGGGGGTGAAGAGGTGAAAGAAATGGGGGAGGGTGGCAGTAAGGTCCGTGAGTTTGTAGATGATTCCTGGGTGCGGGAAGCTGACTCCAGGTGCAATCTGGAGATGGTTGGAGAGTAGCAGAGAGAGACAGAAGAGTCCCTGAGGGCAGGGGGTGAGAACATGAGGGAGACTGGGGAGTAAGTCAGTGAAATTCGTGAGTTCGGTGGTGTATCGTGGGTGCCTGGAACTGACTCCAGCTGGAATCTAGAGAAGTTTTGAGAGTAGCTGAAAGAGACACAAGAGTCCCTGTGGGCTGAGGGCAAAGACCTGAGAGAGACCAGGGAGGACCTCAGTGAAGTCTGTGAGTCTGTAGGTGATTCCGGAGTGTGGGAGGCTGACTCCCGCTGAAATCTGGGCGTGGTGGGAGAGTAGCTGGGACAGACAGGAGAGTCCCAGGGGGCTGGGGGTGAAGACATGAGAGAGACTGGGGAGTAACTCAGCGAAACTGCTGAGTTTGGTGGTGATACCTGGGTGCCTGGAACGGACTCCCGCTGAAATCTGGGCATGGATGGAGAGTAGCTGGGACAAACAGGAGAGTCCCTGAGGGCTGGGGGTGAAGACATGAGAGAGACCGGGGAGTACCTCAGTGAAACTGGTGAGTTTGGTGGTGACTCCGGGGTGCCTGGAACTGACCCCAGCTGAAATGTGGGCGTGGTTGGAGAGTAGCTGGGACAGATGGGAGATTCCCTGAGGGATGGTGAAGACATGAGAGAGACTGGGGAGTAACGCAGTGAAATTGGTGAGTTTGATGGTGATTCCTGGGTGCCTGGAGCTGACTCCCGCTGAAGTGTGGGCGTGGTTGGAGAGTAGCTGGGACACACAGGAGAGTCCCTGAGGGTTGGAGATAAAGACGTGCTAGAGACTGAGGAGTAACTGAGTGAAATTGGTGAGTTTGGTGGTGAGTCCGGGGTGACTGGAACTGACTCCAGCTGAAATGTGGGCGTGGTTGGAGAGTAGCTGGGACAGACGGGAGAGTCCCTGAGGGATGGTGAAGACATGAGAGAGACTGGGGAGTAACGCAGTGAAATTGGTGAGTTTGGTGGTGATTTCTGTGTGCCTGCAACGAACTCCCGCTGAAGTGTGGGCGTGTTTGGAGAGTAGCTGGGACAGACAGGCGAGTCCCTGAGGGTTGGAGATAAAGACGTGCTGGAGACTGGGGAGTAACTCAGTGAAAGTGGTGGGCTTGGTGGTGATCCCTGGGTTCCTGGAACTGACCCGCGCTGAAATGTGGGCGTGGTTGGAGAGTAGCTGGGACAGACTGGAGGGTCCGTAAGGGCTGGGGGTGAAGACGTGAGAGAGACTGGCGAGGATCCCACTGAGGTCTGTGAGTTTGTAGGTGTTTCTGGGGTGTGGGGTAGAGACTGCCGCTGAAATCTGGGCGTAGTTGGAGAGTAGCTGGGACAGACAGGCGAGTCATGGGTGGCTGGGGGTGAGCTGCTGGATGATGGCAGTAAGAACATATGGTATATTATTGATGAATGAGGTGACTGTGGAGAATCTCCAGAGGAGGACACGGGAGAACACAATGACATGAGTGACTGTCCTGCTTGGTTAGGAAAGGGAAACGTAAAGTTGTGGAGTTCTGTTGATGATGGATGTGAGAGTGGTGAAGCCCTGCGGGGTGATGTAGAGTACTTCCACATCCCTGGTGAGGAGCTGCCCCTTGGGTCTGAGTTTCTGGGAGGGGAGAGGGAGAAGCTGGGTGAGGCAGGCATGAATCTTGAGGAGTCAGGGCTGGGGGACCGCTCATATTCTCCCGAGACGTGTGAGTCTCTGGGGGACTCCTGGGTGCATTTGACTGACTCCCGCAGGAACCTGGGGATGGCTGGAGAGTAACTGGGAGCCACAGGAGAGTCCCTGAGGCCTGGGGGTGAAGAGATGAAAGACACAGGGGTGGAGCACCGTGAGGCTCGTGAGTTTGTAGGTGATTCCTGGGTGTGGGGGGCTGACTCCAGCTGAAATCTGGGGTTGTTTGGAGAGTAGCTGGGAGACACAGGAGACCCCCCGAGAGCTGGGGGTGAGCTGCTGGGTGATGGCAGTAAGAACATGTGGTAGATTATTGATGAACGTGGGGACTCTGAGGAATCCTCAGAGGAGGACACGGGAGAGCCCAATGGCTTCATTGATTGCCCATCACGGTGAGGACAGGGAAATGGGAGCTTGTGGGATTCTGGTGATGACAGAGGTGAGTGTGGTGAAGCCCTAGGGGATGGTGAATGGTAGCTCCGGATCCCTGGTGAGGAGCTTCCCCTTAAGCCTGAGTTTCTGATAGGGGAGAGGGAGAAGCTGGGTGAAGCTCGCATGGACCTTGGGGAGTCCGGGCTGGGGGACCGTTCATAAGAAGAGCCAGACAAGACCCTACTGTTCTTAGGTGCAGACATGATTAGGAAACCTGCAGCTCCCAGGGGCCCCTACTAATTTTCTAACTCGCAGAAAGAAGGAGTGTGTTTGCGTGTGTGTGCGTGTGTGTGTGTGTGTGTGCGTGTGTGTGCGGTGTGAGGTATGTGCCCCTTAAGAAAATGGAAATCAACCAACCAATGAGACAGAGAGACAGACAGACAGACAGACAGACAGAGATTCACTTGCCCAAGTGTTCTGTCCTGTCCTCTGAATCCGCTTCCGAGTCGCAAGACGCTGTGAGCTCCAAGTCCACGCAGAGTCCGCCAAACGCTCCGGCCGCTGATCCGCTCCGCGAAGATCTGAGTACAGGCCAGCCAGGATGGGTTTAAATAGCCTCGGGCGCAGCCTAGCAGCGGAAAGGGCGGAGCTTCACTCCTCCTTTCCATCAGTCACCCCCAACTTTCCCAGGCTACACCTCGTGGGAAACTGTTCTCCTGCTTTGATTTCATGCGCCACCTTTGGGACAATCTAAGAACTTACAAGTTTTCTTGGCCAGATATGTTAGGAATTGTATGCACTGAAACACTGAAAACCAACTAGTGGTTCTGTGGTTCCCACGTTGTGGTTTTGACACCAGCAGCATCCTTGCCACAATCAAAACCCGGAGATCCACAGATCTGCGTTGTAACAAGACCTCCCCCTGACCCTGATGCATGGCAGTTTAAGAAGTCTTTCCGTGTAAGCGAAAAGACTTTGAAGAAAAGGTGGAGATATGCGTTGTATAAACATTCTTTTGCTCTGGAACCACGTAGAGACTTGGGAGCCAGTTGGGTGGAGCATTCGTTGGATGAGGGTGCTCGGGTTAGGAATATCAAGGTGTGGCTCCAGATAATCCAATCATCTAATTAAGATTCCAGTTATGCTCATCTGTTTCAAAATTCCGTTTGGGTAAATTCTTTTAGTCAGACTGAGAATGGCAAAGCCTCAACCCCAATTTCCAGGGAGGGTTGAGAGCCTCAGGTGGAGTTGATCACCAATAGCCTATGGTTTAACCCATCATGCCTATAGAATGAGGTCTCCATAAAAACCCAAAAGGACTGGGATCAGAGAGCTTCTGGATAACACTTCCTGGAAGGTAGTGCGCCCCTCCCCACATGCCGGGCCCCACATTAATTTCTGAACTTTTTGCAATGTCCGCTAAAATACAACGGCAACTGTAAGTGCTTCCCTGCGTGCTGTGAGCTCTTCCAGCAAATGAATGCAACTAAATCTGGGAGTGGTGGCAACCTGATTTATAGCCAGTTGCTGAGAAGCACAGGTAAAACCACGTAGGGCTTCCCATTGTTATTAGTGTGGGAGGCCTGTGTGGCGGGACCCGGCCCTTTGGAATCTAATGCTATGTCCCGGGAGGTAGCGTCACCATTGAATTAGAAGACACACATATGTTGAGAATAATCTTTCTGGTCATTTGCTGCATGTCTTATTTACAATATGTAATCAAATTCTTTATCCTGACCTTATGGCACCTGGGTTGAGAACCATGATTTGAACCAAACATTGGTCTGTCACGTTCTGAGTTTGAAACTTTAGTTTGCCTTTAGCGTTTTGCTATTGCTTTTTCGTTTTCTTTTGTTTCGTTTCGTTTCTAAGTTCTGGGGTATATGTGCAGGATGTGCAGATTTGTTACTAAGGTAAACGTGTGCCATGGTGGTTGGCTGCACCTGTCAACCCATCACCTAGGCATTAAGCCCAGCATGCAGTAGCTGTTCTTCTTAACGCTCTGCCCCCCGAAAGGCCCCAGTGTGTGTTGTTCCCCTTCCTGTGTCCATGTGATCTCCTTTTTCAGCTCCCATTATAAGTGAGAATGTGGCGTTTGGTTTTCTTTCCCTGGATTAGTTTGCTGAGGATAACGACCACACATCACCACTGTTTTTGTTTTTTTAGTATAAAGAGTATTATTTTATTGAATAAGATTTGCTCCCAGAAAAATAAGCTTAAATCTACAATGAATGCCAGACTCTACAGCAGAAAGCAATTTTCTCACTTTTCCACACACAATGGTTTCTACTAAGTGAAAAAAAGCCATCAAATTTCATTCACAAATGTACTACTCTGTCTCAAAACATCTCACATAATCATGCACTCGACTAAAGCCATTAGATCAGTTCTTCAGTCAGGTTAAAGAAGTATCCCTCTAATAACTGACTTTTATAATGGTATCAATATCCACTCCCAGTCAGTCTGCCGTGGTTAATGGTGTACAGCATGACTGAATACAATGGAATTGATGACGCCCATATCCACGGACAAACCGTGACTTATGATGGTTTGATTTATGATTTTTCAACGTTATGATGGGTTTATTGGACTATTAGATGCGCTTCTGAGTTACACTGGGTTTATGAGCATGCGACCCTAGACTACAGAAACAGCTGTATAAGGAAAAACAGGTGTACCTAATAAACATATGCTTAGTGACTTGGGATAAACCAATAGATGTGCACAACTGATGGAGAGCCGTGAAAGAGAGATAGCGGTAAATAGTTACAATAACACAATTTTCCTGCACCTGTCGTGGATTTCCCCAAAAAAATGCAGAATGTGGGATGCACCTAAGGTATATGAAAGAGAGAGGGCAGAAGGAGTAAGAGAGAAGTAGGAGGAAGGAAGGAAGGAAGGAAGGAAGGAAGGCAGGCAGGAAAATAGGAAGGAAGGAAGGGAGGAAGGAAGGAAGGAAGGAAAGAAGGACGAAAGGAAGGAGAAAACACCCGGTGTTACTAAAACCCCCCAATAAAATGGTTTCCCCCTGTGGGTAAGCCTACAATGTGGATGAATCTTGAAAATATTGTGCTACGTGTTATGTCAGTCATAACAGCTCACCTATTGTGCAATTCCGTTTATAGGAAATGTCCACAATATGGAAATCTATGCATATGGGATTGATCGCACTAGGTAGTTGCTACCTAGGGCTGAGGGTCAGGGAGAGGGTTTGAGACAGAATGAGGAGTGACTAATGTCTACAGGGTTTTTCTCTGGTCGGGGGTGATAAGACGTTCTACAATGGATTGCGAATTATAATTGAATGTGCACAACCACAGGTATACTAAAAGCCACTCAATTCATGACTTTTAATGGGGGAATCTTAAGTGGCGCACTCTCATGGAGACCACGGCAGACATAGTGAGAGAGAAAAAGGTGAGTAAATATCTGAAACGGAGGCAGAAACAGAGAGAACGAAAAGCCCTGTGAAAGGAAGGGAGAGCGAAAAGGGAAAATGGTCCTATTTAGAAATGACAGATGTGAAACTGGGGTTCACATCAACAGTGTCACTGCCAGGAAGGAGGGTCATGCTAGCCACGTCACCGGTAGTGTGGCCCGCAGGGACGCCGACCTGCTGGAGCGTCGTGCCAGCATGGGCTCTGGCAGCCACGTGGGCCAGCAGGAGGGACCCGCTGCACAGCTGTGGGGTGAGGATAGACTGGGTGGTGATATCGGCCATTACAGGGGCCTCTTCTGCTGGCAAGAGTGTGACAGTAGCAAGTAGATGGACAGGCCTGCGTGTGAGGACGGAATGCAGGAGGGGCTCTTGTGCGGCTGGGCGTGGGGCCCTCACGGGAACCGTGGAGAAATGGCCAGGTAACTGCGTCATGTGGGCTAGTAGATTGGCCAGGGCTTCGAACTGAAGGACAATAACGGGGAGTAGCTGTCAGGCCCTGGGAGTGTCTGAGTGTAAGTGGAGATGGGTTTGGGGTCACTGAGGGATGCGTGAGAGCCATCCCTGTGTAGGTACAGGTCATAGGGAGATAGTCTCGTGAGGCCTGTGAGTGTCTATGGTTGCCCTGGGTGCCTGGGGCTGACTGTGGCAGAAATCTGGGGAAGGCTGGAGAGAAGCTGGGAGGCCCAGGAGAGTCCCTTAAGGCAGGGGGTGAAGAGGTGAAAGAAATGGGGGAGGGTGGCAGTAAGGTCCGTGAGTTTGTAGATGATTCCTGGGTGCGGGAAGCTGACTCCAGGTGCAATCTGGAGATGGTTGGAGAGTAGCAGAGAGAGACAGAAGAGTCCCTGAGGGCTGGGGGTGAGAACATGAGGGAGACTGGGGAGTAAGTCAGTGAAATTCGTGAGTTCGGTGGTGTATCGTGGGTGCCTGGAACTGACTCCAGCTGGAATCTAGAGAAGTTTTGAGAGTAGCTGAAAGAGACACAAGAGTCCCTGTGGGCTGAGGGCAAAGACCTGAGAGAGACCAGGGAGGACCTCAGTGAAGTCTGTGAGTCTGTAGGTGATTCCGGAGTGTGGGAGGCTGACTCCCGCTGAAATCTGGGCGTGGTGGGAGAGTAGCTGGGACAGACAGGAGAGTCCCAGGGGGCTGGGGGTGAAGACATGAGAGAGACTGGGGAGTAACTCAGCGAAACTGCTGAGTTTGGTGGTGATACCTGGGTGCCTGGAACGGACTCCCGCTGAAATCTGGGCATGGATGGAGAGTAGCTGGGACACACAGGAGAGTCCCTGAGGGCTGGGGGTGAAGACATGAGAGAGACCGGGGAGTACCTCAGTGAAACTGGTGAGTTTGGTGGTGACTCCGGGGTGCCTGGAACTGACCCCAGCTGAAATGTGGGCGTGGTTGGAGAGTAGCTGGGACAGATGGGAGATTCCCTGAGGGATGGTGAAGACATGAGAGAGACTGGGGAGTAACGCAGTGAAATTGGTGAGTTTGATGGTGATTCCTGGGTGCCTGGAGCTGACTCCCGCTGAAGTGTGGGCGTGGTTGGAGAGTAGCTGGGACACACAGGAGAGTCCCTGAGGGTTGGAGATAAAGACGTGCTAGAGACTGAGGAGTAACTGAGTGAAATTGGTGAGTTTGGTGGTGAGTCCGGGGTGCCTGGAACTGACTCCAGCTGAAATGTGGGCGTGGTTGGAGAGTAGCTGGGACAGACGGGAGAGTCCCTGAGGGATGGTGAAGACATGAGAGAGACTGGGGAGTAACGCAGTGAAATTGGTGAGTTTGGTGGTGATTTCTGTGTGCCTGCAACGAACTCCCGCTGAAGTGTGGGCGTGTTTGGAGAGTAGCTGGGACAGACAGGCGAGTCCCTGAGGGTTGGAGATAAAGACGTGCTGGAGACTGGGGAGTAACTCAGTGAAAGTGGTGGGCTTGGTGGTGATCCCTGGGTTCCTGGAACTGACCCGCGCTGAAATGTGGGCGTGGTTGGAGAGTAGCTGGGACAGACTGGAGGGTCCGTAAGGGCTGGGGGTGAAGACGTGAGAGAGACTGGCGAGGATCCCACTGAGGTCTGTGAGTTTGTAGGTGTTTCTGGGGTGTGGGGTAGAGACTGCCGCTGAAATCTGGGCGTAGTTGGAGAGTAGCTGGGACAGACAGGCGAGTCATGGGTGGCTGGGGGTGAGCTGCTGGATGATGGCAGTAAGAACATATGGTATATTATTGATGAATGAGGTGACTGTGGAGAATCTCCAGAGGAGGACACGGGAGAACACAATGACATGAGTGACTGTCCTGCTTGGTTAGGAAAGGGAAACGTAAAGTTGTGGAGTTCTGTTGATGATGGATGTGAGAGTGGTGAAGCCCTGCGGGGTGATGTAGAGTACTTCCACATCCCTGGTGAGGAGCTGCCCCTTGGGTCTGAGTTTCTGGGAGGGGAGAGGGAGAAGCTGGGTGAGGCAGGCATGAATCTTGAGGAGTCAGGGCTGGGGGACCGCTCATATTCTCCCGAGACGTGTGAGTCTCTGGGGGACTCCTGGGTGCATGGGACTGACTCCCGCAGGAACCTGGGGATGGCTGGAGAGTAACTGGGAGCCACAGGAGAGTCCCTGAGGCCTGGGGGTGAAGAGATGAAAGACACAGGGGTGGAGCACCGTGAGGCTCGTGAGTTTGTAGGTGATTCCTGGGTGTGGGGGGCTGACTCCAGCTGAAATCTGGGGTTGTTTGGAGAGTAGCTGGGAGACACAGGAGACCCCCCGAGAGCTGGGGGTGAGCTGCTGGGTGATGGCAGTAAGAACATGTGGTAGATTATTGATGAACGTGGGGACTCTGAGGAATCCTCAGAGGAGGACACGGGAGAGCCCAATGGCTTCATTGATTGCCCATCACGGTGAGGACAGGGAAATGGGAGCTTGTGGGATTCTGGTGATGACAGAGGTGAGTGTGGTGAAGCCCTAGGGGATGGTGAATGGTAGCTCCGGATCCCTGGTGAGGAGCTTCCCCTTAAGCCTGAGTTTCTGATAGGGGAGAGGGAGAAGCTGGGTGAAGCTCGCATGGACCTTGGGGAGTCCGGGCTGGGGGACCGTTCATAAGAAGAGCCAGACAAGACCCTACTGTTCTTAGGTGCAGACATGATTAGGAAACCTGCAGCTCCCAGGGGCCCCTACTAATTTTCTAACTCGCAGAAAGAAGGAGTGTGTTTGCGTGTGTGTGCGTGTGTGTGTGTGTGTGTGCGTGTGTGTGCGGTGTGAGGTATGTGCCCCTTAAGAAAATGGAAATCAACCAACCAATGAGACAGAGAGACAGACAGACAGACAGACAGACAGAGATTCACTTGCCCAAGTGTTCTGTCCTGTCCTCTGAATCCGCTTCCGAGTCGCAAGACGCTGTGAGCTCCAAGTCCACGCAGAGTCCGCCAAACGCTCCGGCCGCTGATCCGCTCCGCGAAGATCTGAGTACAGGCCAGCCAGGATGGGTTTAAATAGCCTCGGGCGCAGCCTAGCAGCGGAAAGGGCGGAGCTTCACTCCTCCTTTCCATCAGTCACCCCCAACTTTCCCAGGCTACACCTCGTGGGAAACTGTTCTCCTGCTTTGATTTCATGCGCCACCTTTGGGACAATCTAAGAACTTACAAGTTTTCTTGGCCAGATATGTTAGGAATTGTATGCACTGAAACACTGAAAACCAACTAGTGGTTCTGTGGTTCCCACGTTGTGGTTTTGACACCAGCAGCATCCTTGCCACAATCAAAACCCGGAGATCCACAGATCTGCGTTGTAACAAGACCTCCCCCTGACCCTGATGCATGGCAGTTTAAGAAGTCTTTCCGTGTAAGCGAAAAGACTTTGAAGAAAAGGTGGAGATATGCGTTGTATAAACATTCTTTTGCTCTGGAACCACGTAGAGACTTGGGAGCCAGTTGGGTGGAGCATTCGTTGGATGAGGGTGCTCGGGTTAGGAATATCAAGGTGTGGCTCCAGATAATCCAATCATCTAATTAAGATTCCAGTTATGCTCATCTGTTTCAAAATTCCGTTTGGGTAAATTCTTTTAGTCAGACTGAGAATGGCAAAGCCTCAACCCCAATTTCCAGGGAGGGTTGAGAGCCTCAGGTGGAGTTGATCACCAATAGCCTATGGTTTAACCCATCATGCCTATAGAATGAGGTCTCCATAAAAACCCAAAAGGACTGGGATCAGAGAGCTTCTGGATAACACTTCCTGGAAGGTAGTGCGCCCCTCCCCACATGCCGGGCCCCACATTAATTTCTGAACTTTTTGCAATGTCCGCTAAAATACAACGGCAACTGTAAGTGCTTCCCTGCGTGCTGTGAGCTCTTCCAGCAAATGAATGCAACTAAATCTGGGAGTGGTGGCAACCTGATTTATAGCCAGTTGCTGAGAAGCACAGGTAAAACCACGTAGGGCTTCCCATTGTTATTAGTGTGGGAGGCCTGTGTGGCGGGACCCGGCCCTTTGGAATCTAATGCTATGTCCCGGGAGGTAGCGTCACCATTGAATTAGAAGACACACATATGTTGAGAATAATCTTTCTGGTCATTTGCTGCATGTCTTATTTACAATATGTAATCAAATTCTTTATCCTGACCTTATGGCACCTGGGTTGAGAACCATGATTTGAACCAAACATTGGTCTGTCACGTTCTGAGTTTGAAACTTTAGTTTGCCTTTAGCGTTTTGCTATTGCTTTTTCGTTTTCTTTTGTTTCGTTTCGTTTCTAAGTTCTGGGGTATATGTGCAGGATGTGCAGATTTGTTACTAAGGTAAACGTGTGCCATGGTGGTTGGCTGCACCTGTCAACCCATCACCTAGGCATTAAGCCCAGCATGCAGTAGCTGTTCTTCTTAACGCTCTGCCCCCCGAAAGGCCCCAGTGTGTGTTGTTCCCCTTCCTGTGTCCATGTGATCTCCTTTTTCAGCTCCCATTATAAGTGAGAATGTGGCGTTTGGTTTTCTTTCCCTGGATTAGTTTGCTGAGGATAACGACCACACATCACCACTGTTTTTGTTTTTTTAGTATAAAGAGTATTATTTTATTGAATAAGATTTGCTCCCAGAAAAATAAGCTTAAATCTACAATGAATGCCAGACTCTACAGCAGAAAGCAATTTTCTCACTTTTCCACACACAATGGTTTCTACTAAGTGAAAAAAAGCCATCAAATTTCATTCACAAATGTACTACTCTGTCTCAAAACATCTCACATAATCATGCACTCGACTAAAGCCATTAGATCAGTTCTTCAGTCAGGTTAAAGAAGTATCCCTCTAATAACTGACTTTTATAATGGTATCAATATCCACTCCCAGTCAGTCTGCCGTGGTTAATGGTGTACAGCATGACTGAATACAATGGAATTGATGACGCCCATATCCACGGACAAACCGTGACTTATGATGGTTTGATTTATGATTTTTCAAAGTTATGATGGGTTTATTGGACTATTAGATGCATTTCTGAGTTACACTGGGTTTATGAGCATGCGACCCTAGACTCCAGAAACAGCTGTATAAGGAAAAACAGGTGTACCTAATAAACATATGCTTAGTGACTTGGGATAAACCAATAGATGTGCACAACTGATGGAGAGCCGTGAAAGAGAGATAGCGGTAAATAGTTACAATAACACAATTTTCCTGCACCTGTCGTGGATTTCCCCAAAAAAATGCAGAATGTGGGATGCACCTAAGGCATATGAAAGAGAGAGGGCAGAAGGAGTAAGAGAGAACTAGGAGGAAGGAAGGAAGGAAGGAAGGAAGGAAAGAAGGAAGGTAGGAAAGAAGGAAGGAAGGAAGGAAGGAAGGAAGGAAGGAAGGAAGGAAGGAAAGAAGGACGAAAGGAAGGAGAAAACACCCGGTGTTACTAAAACACCCCAATAAAATGGTTTCCCTCTGTGGGTAAGACTACAATGTGGATGAATCTTGAAAATATTGTGCTACGTGTTATGTCAGTCATAACAGCTCACCTATTGTGCAATTCCGTTTATAGGAAATGTCCAAAATATGGAAATCTATGCATATGGGATTGATGGCACTAGGTAGTTGCTACCTAGGGCTGAGGGTCAGGGAGAGGGTTTGAGACAGAATGAGGAGTGACTAATGTCTACAGGGTTTTTCTCTGGTCGGGGGTGATAAGACGTTCTACAATGGATTGCGAATTATAATTGAATGTGCACAACCACAGGTATACTAAAAGCCACTCAATTCATGACTTTTAATGGGGGAATCTTAAGTGGCGCACTCTCATGGAGACCACGGCAGACCTAGTGAGAGAGAAAAAGGTTTGTAAATATCTGAAACGGAGGCAGAAACAGAGAGAACGAAAAGCCCTGTGAAAGGAAGGGAGAGCGAAAAGGGAAAATGGTCCTATTTAGAAATGACAGATGTGAAACGGGTTCACATCAACAGTGTCACTGCCAGGAAGGAGGGTCATGCTAGCCATGTCACCGGTAGTGTGGCCCGCAGGGACGCCGACCTGCTGGAGCGTCGTGCCAGCATGGGCTCTGGCAGCCACGTGGGCCAGCAGGAGGGACCCGCTGCACAGCTGTGGGGTGAGGATAGACTGGGTGGTGATATCGGCCATTACAGGGGCCTCTTCTGCTGGCAAGAGTGTGACAGTAGCAAGTAGATGGACAGGCCTGCGTGTGAGGACGGAATGCAGGAGGGGCTCTTGTGCGGCTGGGCGTGGGGCCCTCACGGGAACCGTGGAGAAATGGCCAGGTAACTGCGTCATGTGGGCTAGTAGATTGGCCAGGGCTTCGAACTGAAGGACAATAACGGGGAGTAGCTGTCAGGCCCTGGGAGTGTCTGAGTGTAAGTGGAGATGGGTTTGGGGTCACTGAGGGATGCGTGAGAGCCATCCCTGTGTAGGTACAGGTCATAGGGAGATAGTCTCGTGAGGCCTGTGAGTGTCTATGGTTGCCCTGGGTGCCTGGGGCTGACTGTGGCAGAAATCTGGGGAAGGCTGGAGAGAAGCTGGGAGGCCCAGGAGAGTCCCTTAAGGCAGGGGGTGAAGAGGTGAAAGAAATGGGGGAGGGTGGCAGTAAGGTCCGTGAGTTTGTAGATGATTCCTGGGTGCGGGAAGCTGACTCCAGGTGCAATCTGGAGATGGTTGGAGAGTAGCAGAGAGAGACAGAAGAGTCCCTGAGGGCTGGGGGTGAGAACATGAGGGAGACTGGGGAGTAAGTCAGTGAAATTCGTGAGTTCGGTGGTGTATCGTGGGTGCCTGGAACTGACTCCAGCTGGAATCTAGAGAAGTTTTGAGAGTAGCTGAAAGAGACACAAGAGTCCCTGTGGGCTGAGGGCAAAGACCTGAGAGAGACCAGGGAGGACCTCAGTGAAGTCTGTGAGTCTGTAGGTGATTCCGGAGTGTGGGAGGCTGACTCCCGCTGAAATCTGGGCGTGGTGGGAGAGTAGATGGGACAGACAGGAGAGTCCCAGGGGGCTGGGGGTGAAGACATGAGAGAGACTGGGGAGTAACTCAGCGAAACTGCTGAGTTTGGTGGTGATACCTGGGTGCCTGGAACGGACTCCCGCTGAAATCTGGGCATGGATGGAGAGTAGCTGGGACACACAGGAGAGTCCCTGAGGGCTGGGGGTGAAGACATGAGAGAGACCGGGGAGTACCTCAGTGAAACTGGTGAGTTTGGTGGTGACTCCGGGGTGCCTGGAACTGACCCCAGCTGAAATGTGGGCGTGGTTGGAGAGTAGCTGGGACAGACGGGAGAGTCCCTGAGGGATGGTGAAGACATGAGAGAGACTGGGGAGTAACGCAGTGAAATTGGTGAGTTTGATGGTGATTCCTGGGTGCCTGGAGCTGACTCCCGCTGAAGTGTGGGCGTGGTTGGAGAGTAGCTGGGACAGACAGGCGAGTCCCTGAGGGTTGGAGATAAAGACGTGCTAGAGACTGAGGAGTAACTGAGTGAAATTGGTGAGTTTGGTGGTGAGTCCGGGGTGCCTGGAACTGACTCAAGCTGAAATGTGGGCGTGGTTGGAGAGTAGCTGGGACAGACGGGAGAGTCCCTGAGGGATGGTGAAGACATGAGAGAGACTGGGGAGTAACGCAGTGAAATTGGTGAGTTTGGTGGTGATTTCTGGGTGCCTGGAACTGACTCCCGCTGAAGTGTGGGCGTGTTTGGAGAGTAGCTGGGACAGACAGGCGAGTCCCTGAGGGTTGGAGATAAAGACGTGCTGGAGACTGGGGAGTAACTCAGTGAAAGTGGTGGGCTTGGTGGTGATCCCTGGGTTCCTGGAACTGACCCGCGCTGAAATGTGGGCGTGGTTGGAGAGTAGCTGGGACAGACTGGAGGGTCCGTAAGGGCTGGGGGTGAAGACGTGAGAGAGACTGGCGAGGATCCCACTGAGGTCTGTGAGTTTGTAGGTGTTTCTGGGGTGTGGGGTAGAGACTGCCGCTGAAATCTGGGCGTAGTTGGAGAGTAGCTGGGACAGACAGGCGAGTCATGGGTGGCTGGGGGTGAGCTGCTGGATGATGGCAGTAAGAACATATGGTATATTATTGATGAATGAGGTGACTGTGGAGAATCTCCAGAGGAGGACACGGGAGAACACAATGACATGAGTGACTGTCCTGCTTGGTTAGGAAAGGGAAACGTAAAGTTGTGGAGTTCTGTTGATGATGGATGTGAGAGTGGTGAAGCCCTGCGGGGTGATGTAGAGTACTTCCACATCCCTGGTGAGGAGCTGCCCCTTGGGTCTGAGTTTCTGGGAGGGGAGAGGGAGAAGCTGGGTGAGGCAGGCATGAATCTTGAGGAGTCAGGGCTGGGGGACCGCTCATATTCTCCCGAGACGTGTGAGTCTCTGGGGGACTCCTGGGTGCATTTGACTGACTCCCGCAGGAACCTGGGGATGGCTGGAGAGTAACTGGGAGCCACAGGAGAGTCCCTGAGGCCTGGGGGTGAAGAGATGAAAGACACAGGGGTGGAGCACCGTGAGGCTCGTGAGTTTGTAGGTGATTCCTGGGTGTGGGGGGCTGACTCCAGCTGAAATCTGGGGTTGTTTGGAGAGTAGCTGGGAGACACAGGAGACCCCCCGAGAGCTGGGGGTGAGCTGCTGGGTGATGGCAGTAAGAACATGTGGTAGATTATTGATGAACGTGGGGACTCTGAGGAATCCTCAGAGGAGGACACGGGAGAGCCCAATGGCTTCATTGATTGCCCATCACGGTGAGGACAGGGAAATGGGAGCTTGTGGGATTCTGGTGATGACAGAGGTGAGTGTGGTGAAGCCCTAGGGGATGGTGAATGGTAGCTCCGGATCCCTGGTGAGGAGCTTCCCCTTAAGCCTGAGTTTCTGATAGGGGAGAGGGAGAAGCTGGGTGAAGCTCGCATGGACCTTGGGGAGTCCGGGCTGGGGGACCGTTCATAAGAAGAGCCAGACAAGACCCTACTGTTCTTAGGTGCAGACATGATTAGGAAACCTGCAGCTCCCAGGGGCCCCTACTAATTTTCTAACTCGCAGAAAGAAGAAGTGTGTGTGCGTGTGTGTGTGTGTGTGTGTGTGCGGTGTGAGGTATGTGCCCCTTAAGAAAATGGAAATCAACCAACCAATGAGACAGACAGACAGACAGACAGACAGACAGAGATTCACTTGCCCAAGTGTTCTGTCCTGTCCTCTGAATCCGCTTCCGAGTCGCAAGACGCTGTGAGCTCCAAGTCCACGCAGACCGCCAAACGCTCCGGCCGCTGATCCGCTCCGCGAAGATCTGAGTACAGGCCAGCCAGGGTGGGTTTAAATAGCCTCGGGCGCAGCCTAGCAGCGGAAAGGGCGGAGCTTCACTCCTCCTTTCCATCAGTCACCCCCAACTTTCCCAGGCTACACCTCGTGGGAAACTGTTCTCCTGCTTTGATTTCATGCGCCACCTTTGGGACAATCTAAGAACTTACAAGTTTTCTTGGCCAGATATGTTAGGAATTGTATGCACTGAAACACTGAAAACCAACTAGTGGTTCTGTGGTTCCCACGTTGTGGTTTTGACACCAGCAGCATCCTTGCCACAATCAAAACCCGGAGATCCACAGATCTGCGTTGTAACAAGACCTCCCCCTGACCCTGATGCATGGCAGTTTAAGAAGTCTTTCCGTGTAAGCGAAAAGACTTTGAAGAAAAGGTGGAGATATGCGTTGTATAAACATTCTTTTGCTCTGGAACCACGTAGAGACTTGGGAGCCAGTTGGGTGGAGCATTCGTTGGATGAGGGTGCTCGGGTTAGGAATATCAAGGTGTGGCTCCAGATAATCCAATCATCTAATTAAGATTCCAGTTATGCTCATCTGTTTCAAAATTCCGTTTGGGTAAATTCTTTTAGTCAGACTGAGAATGGCAAAGCCTCAACCCCAATTTCCAGGGAGGGTTGAGAGCCTCAGGTGGAGTTGATCACCAATAGCCTATGGTTTAACCCATCATGCCTATAGAATGAGGTCTCCATAAAAACCCAAAAGGACTGGGATCAGAGAGCTTCTGGATAACACTTCCTGGAAGGTAGTGCACCCCTCCCCACATGCCGGGCCCCACATTAATTTCTGAACTTTTTGCAATGTCCGCTAAAATACAACGGCAACTGTAAGTGCTTCCCTGCGTGCTGTGAGCTCTTCCAGCAAATGAATGCAACTAAATCTGGGAGTGGTGGCAACCTGATTTATAGCCAGTTGCTGAGAAGCACAGGTAAAACCACGTAGGGCTTCCCATTGTTATTAGTGTGGGAGGCCTGTGTGGCGGGACCCGGCCCTTTGGAATCTAATGCTATGTCCCGGGAGGTAGCGTCACCATTGAATTAGAAGACACACATATGTTGAGAATAATCTTTCTGGTCATTTGCTGCATGTCTTATTTACAATATGTAATCAAATTCTTTATCCTGACCTTATGGCACCTGGGTTGAGAACCATGATTTGAACCAAACATTGGTCTGTCACGTTCTGAGTTTGAAACTTTAGTTTGCCTTTAGCGTTTTGCTATTGCTTTTTCGTTTTCTTTTGTTTCGTTTCGTTTCTAAGTTCTGGGGTATATGTGCAGGATGTGCAGATTTGTTACTAAGGTAAACGTGTGCCATGGTGGTTTGCTGCACCTGTCAACCCATCACCTAGGCATTAAGCCCAGCATGCAGTAGCTGTTCTTCTTAACGCTCTGCCCCCCGAAAGGCCCCAGTGTGTGTTGTTCCCCTTCCTGTGTCCATGTGATCTCCTTTTTCAGCTCCCATTATAAGTGAGAATGTGGCGTTTGGTTTTCTTTCCCTGGATTAGTTTGCTGAGGATAACGACCACACATCACCACTGTTTTTGTTTTTTTAGTATAAAGAGTATTATTTTATTGAATAAGATTTGCTCCCAGAAAAATAAGCTTAAATCTACAATGAATGCCAGACTCTACAGCAGAAAGCAATTTTCTCACTTTTCCACACACAATGGTTTCTACTAAGTGAAAAAAAGCCAGAAAATTTCATTCACAAATGTACTACTCTGTCTCAAAACATCTCACATAATCATGCACTCGACTAAAGCCATTAGATCAGTTCTTCAGTCAGGTTAAAGAAGTATCCCTCTAATAACTGACTTTTATAATGGTATCAATATCCACTCCCAGTCAGTCTGCCGTGGTTAATGGTGTACAGCATGACTGAATACAATGGAATTGATGACGCCCATATCCACGGACAAACCGTGACTTATGATGGTTTGATTTATGATTTTTCAAAGTTATGATGGGTTTATTGGACTATTAGATGCATTTCTGAGTTACACTGGGTTTATGAGCATGCGACCCTAGACTCCAGAAACAGCTGTATAAGGAAAAACAGGTGTACCTAATAAACATATGCTTAGTGACTTGGGATAAACCAATAGATGTGCACAACTGATGGAGAGCCGTGAAAGAGAGATAGCGGTAAATAGTTACAATAACACAATTTTCCTGCACCTGTCGTGGATTTCCCCAAAAAAATGCAGAATGTGGGATGCACCTAAGGCATATGAAAGAGAGAGGGCAGAAGGAGTAAGAGAGAACTAGGAGGAAGGAAGGAAGGAAGGAAGGAAGGAAAGAAGGAAGGTAGGAAAGAAGGAAGGAAGGAAGGAAGGAAGGAAGGAAGGAAAGAAGGACGAAAGGAAGGAGAAAACACCCGGTGTTACTAAAACACCCCAATAAAATGGTTTCCCCCTGTGGGTAAGACTACAATGTGGATGAATCTTGAAAATATTGTGCTACGTGTTATGTCAGTCATAACAGCTCACCTATTGTGCAATTCCGTTTATAGGAAATGTCCAAAATATGGAAATCTATGCATATGGGATTGATGGCACTAGGTAGTTGCTACCTAGGGCTGAGGGTCAGGGAGAGGGTTTGAGACAGAATGAGGAGTGACTAATGTCTACAGGGTTTTTCTCTGGTCGGGGGTGATAAGACGTTCTACAATGGATTGCGAATTATAATTGAATGTGCACAACCACAGGTATACTAAAAGCCACTCAATTCATGACTTTTAATGGGGGAATCTTAAGTGGCGCACTCTCATGGAGACCACGGCAGACCTAGTGAGAGAGAAAAAGGTTTGTAAATATCTGAAACGGAGGCAGAAACAGAGAGAACGAAAAGCCCTGTGAAAGGAAGGGAGAGCGAAAAGGGAAAATGGTCCTATTTAGAAATGACAGATGTGAAACGGGTTCACATCAACAGTGTCACTGCCAGGAAGGAGGGTCATGCTAGCCATGTCACCGGTAGTGTGGCCCGCAGGGACGCCGACCTGCTGGAGCGTCGTGCCAGCATGGGCTCTGGCAGCCACGTGGGCCAGCAGGAGGGACCCGCTGCACAGCTGTGGGGTGAGGATAGACTGGGTGGTGATATCGGCCATTACAGGGGCCTCTTCTGCTGGCAAGAGTGTGACAGTAGCAAGTAGATGGACAGGCCTGCGTGTGAGGACGGAATGCAGGAGGGGCTCTTGTGCGGCTGGGCGTGGGGCCCTCACGGGAACCGTGGAGAAATGGCCAGGTAACTGCGTCATGTGGGCTAGTAGATTGGCCAGGGCTTCGAACTGAAGGACAATAACGGGGAGTAGCTGTCAGGCCCTGGGAGTGTCTGAGTGTAAGTGGAGATGGGTTTGGGGTCACTGAGGGATGCGTGAGAGCCATCCCTGTGTAGGTACAGGTCATAGGGAGATAGTCTCGTGAGGCCTGTGAGTGTCTATGGTTGCCCTGGGTGCCTGGGGCTGACTGTGGCAGAAATCTGGGGAAGGCTGGAGAGAAGCTGGGAGGCCCAGGAGAGTCCCTTAAGGCAGGGGGTGAAGAGGTGAAAGAAATGGGGGAGGGTGGCAGTAAGGTCCGTGAGTTTGTAGATGATTCCTGGGTGCGGGAAGCTGACTCCAGGTGCAATCTGGAGATGGTTGGAGAGTAGCAGAGAGAGACAGAAGAGTCCCTGAGGGCTGGGGGTGAGAACATGAGGGAGACTGGGGAGTAAGTCAGTGAAATTCGTGAGTTCGGTGGTGTATCGTGGGTGCCTGGAACTGACTCCAGCTGGAATCTAGAGAAGTTTTGAGAGTAGCTGAAAGAGACACAAGAGTCCCTGTGGGCTGAGGGCAAAGACCTGAGAGAGACCAGGGAGGACCTCAGTGAAGTCTGTGAGTCTGTAGGTGATTCCGGAGTGTGGGAGGCTGACTCCCGCTGAAATCTGGGCGTGGTGGGAGAGTAGATGGGACAGACAGGAGAGTCCCAGGGGGCTGGGGGTGAAGACATGAGAGAGACTGGGGAGTAACTCAGCGAAACTGCTGAGTTTGGTGGTGATACCTGGGTGCCTGGAACGGACTCCCGCTGAAATCTGGGCATGGATGGAGAGTAGCTGGGACACACAGGAGAGTCCCTGAGGGCTGGGGGTGAAGACATGAGAGAGACCGGGGAGTACCTCAGTGAAACTGGTGAGTTTGGTGGTGACTCCGGGGTGCCTGGAACTGACCCCAGCTGAAATGTGGGCGTGGTTGGAGAGTAGCTGGGACAGACGGGAGATTCCCTGAGGGATGGTGAAGACATGAGAGAGACTGGGGAGTAACGCAGTGAAATTGGTGAGTTTGATGGTGATTCCTGGGTGCCTGGAGCTGACTCCCGCTGAAGTGTGGGCGTGGTTGGAGAGTAGCTGGGACACACAGGAGAGTCCCTGAGGGTTGGAGATAAAGACGTGCTAGAGACTGAGGAGTAACTGAGTGAAATTGGTGAGTTTGGTGGTGAGTCCGGGGTGCCTGGAACTGACTCCAGCTGAAATGTGGGCGTGGTTGGAGAGTAGCTGGGACAGACGGGAGAGTCCCTGAGGGATGGTGAAGACATGAGAGAGACTGGGGAGTAACAGTGAAATTGGTGAGTTTGGTGGTGATTTCTGGGTGCCTGCAACGAACTCCCGCTGAAGTGTGGGCGTGTTTGGAGAGTAGCTGGGACAGACAGGCGAGTCCCTGAGGGTTGGAGATAAAGACGTGCTGGAGACTGGGGAGTAACTCAGTGAAAGTGGTGGGCTTGGTGGTGATCCCTGGGTTCCTGGAACTGACCCGCGCTGAAATGTGGGCGTGGTTGGAGAGTAGCTGGGACAGACTGGAGGGTCCGTAAGGGCTGGGGGTGAAGACGTGAGAGAGACTGGCGAGGATCCCACTGAGGTCTGTGAGTTTGTAGGTGTTTCTGGGGTGTGGGGTAGAGACTGCCGCTGAAATCTGGGCGTAGTTGGAGAGTAGCTGGGACAGACAGGCGAGTCATGGGTGGCTGGGGGTGAGCTGCTGGATGATGGCAGTAAGAACATATGGTATATTATTGATGAATGAGGTGACTGTGGAGAATCTCCAGAGGAGGACACGGGAGAACACAATGACATGAGTGACTGTCCTGCTTGGTTAGGAAAGGGAAACGTAAAGTTGTGGAGTTCTGTTGATGATGGATGTGAGAGTGGTGAAGCCCTGCGGGGTGATGTAGAGTACTTCCACATCCCTGGTGAGGAGCTGCCCCTTGGGTCTGAGTTTCTGGGAGGGGAGAGGGAGAAGCTGGGTGAGGCAGGCATGAATCTTGAGGAGTCAGGGCTGGGGGACCGCTCATATTCTCCCGAGACGTGTGAGTCTCTGGGGGACTCCTGGGTGCATGGGACTGACTCCCGCAGGAACCTGGGGATGGCTGGAGAGTAACTGGGAGCCACAGGAGAGTCCCTGAGGCCTGGGGGTGAAGAGATGAAAGACACAGGGGTGGAGCACCGTGAGGCTCGTGAGTTTGTAGGTGATTCCTGGGTGTGGGGGGCTGACTCCAGCTGAAATCTGGGGTTGTTTGGAGAGTAGCTGGGAGACACAGGAGACCCCCCGAGAGCTGGGGGTGAGCTGCTGGGTGATGGCAGTAAGAACATGTGGTAGATTATTGATGAACGTGGGGACTCTGAGGAATCCTCAGAGGAGGACACGGGAGAGCCCAATGGCTTCATTGATTGCCCATCACGGTGAGGACAGGGAAATGGGAGCTTGTGGGATTCTGGTGATGACAGAGGTGAGTGTGGTGAAGCCCTAGGGGATGGTGAATGGTAGCTCCGGATCCCTGGTGAGGAGCTTCCCCTTAAGCCTGAGTTTCTGATAGGGGAGAGGGAGAAGCTGGGTGAAGCTCGCATGGACCTTGGGGAGTCCGGGCTGGGGGACCGTTCATAAGAAGAGCCAGACAAGACCCTACTGTTCTTAGGTGCAGACATGATTAGGAAACCTGCAGCTCCCAGGGGCCCCTACTAATTTTCTAACTCGCAGAAAGAAGAAGTGTGTGTGCGTGTGTGTGTGTGTGTGTGTGTGCGGTGTGAGGTATGTGCCCCTTAAGAAAATGGAAATCAACCAACCAATGAGACAGACAGACAGACAGACAGACAGACAGAGATTCACTTGCCCAAGTGTTCTGTCCTGTCCTCTGAATCCGCTTCCGAGTCGCAAGACGCTGTGAGCTCCAAGTCCACGCAGACCGCCAAACGCTCCGGCCGCTGATCCGCTCCGCGAAGATCTGAGTACAGGCCAGCCAGGGTGGGTTTAAATAGCCTCGGGCGCAGCCTAGCAGCGGAAAGGGCGGAGCTTCACTCCTCCTTTCCATCAGTCACCCCCAACTTTCCCAGGCTACACCTCGTGGGAAACTGTTCTCCTGCTTTGATTTCATGCGCCACCTTTGGGACAATCTAAGAACTTACAAGTTTTCTTGGCCAGATATGTTAGGAATTGTATGCACTGAAACACTGAAAACCAACTAGTGGTTCTGTGGTTCCCACGTTGTGGTTTTGACACCAGCAGCATCCTTGCCACAATCAAAACCCGGAGATCCACAGATCTGCGTTGTAACAAGACCTCCCCCTGACCCTGATGCATGGCAGTTTAAGAAGTCTTTCCGTGTAAGCGAAAAGACTTTGAAGAAAAGGTGGAGATATGCGTTGTATAAACATTCTTTTGCTCTGGAACCACGTAGAGACTTGGGAGCCAGTTGGGTGGAGCATTCGTTGGATGAGGGTGCTCGGGTTAGGAATATCAAGGTGTGGCTCCAGATAATCCAATCATCTAATTAAGATTCCAGTTATGCTCATCTGTTTCAAAATTCCGTTTGGGTAAATTCTTTTAGTCAGACTGAGAATGGCAAAGCCTCAACCCCAATTTCCAGGGAGGGTTGAGAGCCTCAGGTGGAGTTGATCACCAATAGCCTATGGTTTAACCCATCATGCCTATAGAATGAGGTCTCCATAAAAACCCGAAAGGACTGGGATCAGAGAGCTTCTGGATAACACTTCCTGGAAGGTAGTGCGCCCCTCCCCACATGCCGGGCCCCACATTAATTTCTGAACTTTTTGCAATGTCCGCTAAAATACAACGGCAACTGTAAGTGCTTCCCTGCGTGCTGTGAGCTCTTCCAGCAAATGAATGCAACTAAATCTGGGAGTGGTGGCAACCTGATTTATAGCCAGTTGCTGAGAAGCACAGGTAAAACCACGTAGGGCTTCCCATTGTTATTAGTGTGGGAGGCCTGTGTGGCGGGACCCGGCCCTTTGGAATCTAATGCTATTTCCCGGGAGGTAGCGTCACCATTGAATTAGAAGACACACATATGTTGAGAATAATCTTTCTGGTCATTTGCTGCATGTCTTATTTACAATATGTAATCAAATTCTTTATCCTGACCTTATGGCACCTGGGTTGAGAACCATGATTTGAACCAAACATTGGTCTGTCACGTTCTGAGTTTGAAACTTTAGTTTGCCTTTAGCGTTTTGCTATTGCTTTTTCGTTTTCTTTTGTTTCGTTTCGTTTCTAAGTTCTGGGGTATATGTGCAGGATGTGCAGATTTGTTACTAAGGTAAACGTGTGCCATGGTGGTTTGCTGCACCTGTCAACCCATCACCTAGGCATTAAGCCCAGCATGCAGTAGCTGTTCTTCTTAACGCTCTGCCCCCCGAAAGGCCCCAGTGTGTGTTGTTCCCCTTCCTGTGTCCATGTGATCTCCTTTTTCAGCTCCCATTATAAGTGAGAATGTGGCGTTTGGTTTTCTTTCCCTGGATTAGTTTGCTGAGGATAACGACCACACATCACCACTGTTTTTGTTTTTTTAGTATAAAGAGTATTATTTTATTGAATAAGATTTGCTCCCAGAAAAATAAGCTTAAATCTACAATGAATGCCAGACTCTACAGCAGAAAGCAATTTTCTCACTTTTCCACACACAATGGTTTCTACTAAGTGAAAAAAAGCCAGAAAATTTCATTCACAAATGTACTACTCTGTCTCAAAACATCTCACATAATCATGCACTCGACTAAAGCCATTAGATCAGTTCTTCAGTCAGGTTAAAGAAGTATCCCTCTAATAACTGACTTTTATAATGGTATCAATATCCACTCCCAGTCAGTCTGCCGTGGTTAATGGTGTACAGCATGACTGAATACAATGGAATTGATAACGCCCATATCCACGGACAAACCGTGACTTATGATGGTTTGATTTATGATTTTTCAAAGTTATGATGGGTTTATTGGACTATTAGATGCATTTCTGAGTTACACTGGGTTTATGAGCATGCGACCCTAGACTCCAGAAACAGCTGTATAAGGAAAAACAGGTGTACCTAATAAACATATGCTTAGTGACTTGGGATAAACCAATAGATGTGCACAACTGATGGAGAGCCGTGAAAGAGAGATAGCGGTAAATAGTTACAATAACACAATTTTCCTGCACCTGTCGTGGATTTCCCCAAAAAAATGCAGAATGTGGGATGCACCTAAGGCATATGAAAGAGAGAGGGCAGAAGGAGTAAGAGAGAAGTAGGAGGAAGGAAGGAAGGAAGGAAGGAAGGAAGGAAGGAAAGAAGGAAGGTAGGAAAGAAGGAAGGAAGGAAGGAAGGAAGGAAGGAAGGAAGGAAGGAAAGAAGGACGAAAGGAAGGAGAAAACACCCGGTGTTACTGAAACCCCCCAATAAAATGGTTTCCCCCTGTGGGTAAGCCTACAATGTGGATGAATCTTGAAAATATTGTGCTACGTGTTATGTCAGTCATAACAGCTCACCTATTGTGCAATTCCGTTTATAGGAAATGTCTACAATATGGAAATCTATGCATATGGGATTGATCGCACTAGGTAGTTGCTACCTAGGGCTGAGGGTCAGGGAGAGGGTTTGAGACAGAATGAGGAGTGACTAATGTCTACAGGGTTTTTCTCTGGTCGGGGGTGATAAGACGTTCTACAATGGATTGCGAATTATAATTGAATGTGCACAACCACAGGTATACTAAAAGCCACTCAATTCATGACTTTTAATGGGGGAATCTTAAGTGGCGCACTCTCATGGAGACCACGGCAGACATAGTGAGAGAGAAAAAGGTGAGTAAATATCTGAAACGGAGGCAGAAACAGAGAGAACGAAAAGCCCTGTGAAAGGAAGGGAGAGCGAAAAGGGAAAATGGTCCTATTTAGAAATGACAGATGTGAAACTGGGGTTCACATCAACAGTGTCACTGCCAGGAAGGAGGGTCATGCTAGCCACGTCACCGGTAGTGTGGCCCGCAGGGACACCGACCTGCTGGAGCGTCGTGCCAGCATGGGCTCTGGCAGCCACGTGGGCCAGCAGGAGGGACCCGCTGCACAGCTGTGGGGTGAGGATAGACTGGGTGGTGATATCGGCCATTACAGGGGCCTCTTCTGCTGGCAAGAGTGTGACAGTAGCAAGTAGATGGACAGGCCTGCGTGTGAGGACGGAATGCAGGAGGGGCTCTTGTGCGGCTGGGCGTGGGGCCCTCACGGGAACCGTGGAGAAATGGCCAGGTAACTGCGTCATGTGGGCTAGTAGATTGGCCAGGGCTTCGAACTGAAGGACAATAACGGGGAGTAGCTGTCAGGCCCTGGGAGTGTCTGAGTGTAAGTGGAGATGGGTTTGGGGTCACTGAGGGATGCGTGAGAGCCATCCCTGTGTAGGTACAGGTCATAGGGAGATAGTCTCGTGAGGCCTGTGAGTGTCTATGGTTGCCCTGGGTGCCTGGGGCTGACTGTGGCAGAAATCTGGGGAAGGCTGGAGAGAAGCTGGGAGGCCCAGGAGAGTCCCTTAAGGCAGGGGGTGAAGAGGTGAAAGAAATGGGGGAGGGTGGCAGTAAGGTCCGTGAGTTTGTAGATGATTCCTGGGTGCGGGAAGCTGACTCCAGGTGCAATCTGGAGATGGTTGGAGAGTAGCAGAGAGAGACAGAAGAGTCCCTGAGGGCTGGGGGTGAGAACATGAGGGAGACTGGGGAGTAAGTCAGTGAAATTCGTGAGTTCGGTGGTGTATCGTGGGTGCCTGGAACTGACTCCAGCTGGAATCTAGAGAAGTTTTGAGAGTAGCTGAAAGAGACACAAGAGTCCCTGTGGGCTGAGGGCAAAGACCTGAGAGAGACCAGGGAGGACCTCAGTGAAGTCTGTGAGTCTGTAGGTGATTCCGGAGTGTGGGAGGCTGACTCCCGCTGAAATCTGGGCGTGGTGGGAGAGTAGCTGGGACAGACAGGAGAGTCCCAGGGGGCTGGGGGTGAAGACATGAGAGAGACTGGGGAGTAACTCAGCGAAACTGCTGAGTTTGGTGGTGATACCTGGGTGCCTGGAACGGACTCCCGCTGAAATCTGGGCATGGATGGAGAGTAGCTGGGACACACAGGAGAGTCCCTGAGGGCTGGGGGTGAAGACATGAGAGAGACCGGGGAGTACCTCAGTGAAACTGGTGAGTTTGGTGGTGACTCCGGGGTGCCTGGAACTGACCCCAGCTGAAATGTGGGCGTGGTTGGAGAGTAGCTGGGACAGACGGGAGATTCCCTGAGGGATGGTGAAGACATGAGAGAGACTGGGGAGTAACGCAGTGAAATTGGTGAGTTTGATGGTGATTCCTGGGTGCCTGGAGCTGACTCCCGCTGAAGTGTGGGCGTGGTTGGAGAGTAGCTGGGACACACAGGAGAGTCCCTGAGGGTTGGAGATAAAGACGTGCTAGAGACTGAGGAGTAACTGAGTGAAATTGGTGAGTTTGGTGGTGAGTCCGGGGTGACTGGAACTGACTACAGCTGAAATGTGGGCGTGGTTGGAGAGTAGCTGGGACAGACGGGAGAGTCCCTGAGGGATGGTGAAGACATGAGAGAGACTGGGGAGTAACGCAGTGAAATTGGTGAGTTTGGTGGTGATTTCTGTGTGCCTGCAACGAACTCCCGCTGAAGTGTGGGCGTGTTTGGAGAGTAGCTGGGACAGACAGGCGAGTCCCTGAGGGTTGGAGATAAAGACGTGCTGGAGACTGGGGAGTAACTCAGTGAAAGTGGTGGGCTTGGTGGTGATCCCTGGGTTCCTGGAACTGACCCGCGCTGAAATGTGGGCGTGGTTGGAGAGTAGCTGGGACAGACTGGAGGGTCCGTAAGGGCTGGGGGTGAAGACGTGAGAGAGACTGGCGAGGATCCCACTGAGGTCTGTGAGTTTGTAGGTGTTTCTGGGGTGTGGGGTAGAGACTGCCGCTGAAATCTGGGCGTAGTTGGAGAGTAGCTGGGACAGACAGGCGAGTCATGGGTGGCTGGGGGTGAGCTGCTGGATGATGGCAGTAAGAACATATGGTATATTATTGATGAATGAGGTGACTGTGGAGAATCTCCAGAGGAGGACACGGGAGAACACAATGACATGAGTGACTGTCCTGCTTGGTTAGGAAAGGGAAACGTAAAGTTGTGGAGTTCTGTTGATGATGGATGTGAGAGTGGTGAAGCCCTGCGGGGTGATGTAGAGTACTTCCACATCCCTGGTGAGGAGCTGCCCCTTGGGTCTGAGTTTCTGGGAGGGGAGAGGGAGAAGCTGGGTGAGGCAGGCATGAATCTTGAGGAGTCAGGGCTGGGGGACCGCTCATATTCTCCCGAGACGTGTGAGTCTCTGGGGGACTCCTGGGTGCATGGGACTGACTCCCGCAGGAACCTGGGGATGGCTGGAGAGTAACTGGGAGCCACAGGAGAGTCCCTGAGGCCTGGGGGTGAAGAGATGAAAGACACAGGGGTGGAGCACCGTGAGGCTCGTGAGTTTGTAGGTGATTCCTGGGTGTGGGGGGCTGACTCCAGCTGAAATCTGGGGTTGTTTGGAGAGTAGCTGGGAGACACAGGAGACCCCCCGAGAGCTGGGGGTGAGCTGCTGGGTGATGGCAGTAAGAACATGTGGTAGATTATTGATGAACGTGGGGACTCTGAGGAATCCTCAGAGGAGGACACGGGAGAGCCCAATGGCTTCATTGATTGCCCATCACGGTGAGGACAGGGAAATGGGAGCTTGTGGGATTCTGGTGATGACAGAGGTGAGTGTGGTGAAGCCCTAGGGGCTGGTGAATGGTAGCTCCGGATCCCTGGTGAGGAGCTTCCCCTTAAGCCTGAGTTTCTGATAGGGGAGAGGGAGAAGCTGGGTGAAGCTCGCATGGACCTTGGGGAGTCCGGGCTGGGGGACCGTTCATAAGAAGAGCCAGACAAGACCCTACTGTTCTTAGGTGCAGACAGGATTAGGAAACCTGCAGCTCCCAGGGGCCCCTACTAATTTTCTAACTCGCAGAAAGAAGGAGTGTGTGTGCGTGTGTGTGTGTGTGTGTGCGTGTGTGTGCGGTGTGAGGTATGTGCCCCTTAAGAAAATGGAAATCAACCAACCAATGAGACAGAGAGACAGACAGACAGACAGACAGACAGAGATTCACTTGCCCAAGTGTTCTGTCCTGTCCTCTGAATCCGCTTCCCAGTCGCAAGACGCTGTGAGCTCCAAGTCCACGCAGAGTCCGCCAAACGCTCCGGCCGCTGATCCGCTCCGCGAAGATCTGAGTACAGGCCAGCCAGGATGGGTTTAAATAGCCTCGGGCGCAGCCTAGCAGCGGAAAGGGCGGAGCTTCACTCCTCCTTTCCATCAGTCACCCCCAACTTTCCCAGGCTACACCTCGTGGGAAACTGTTCTCCTGCTTTGATTTCATGCGCCACCTTTGGGACAATCTAAGAACTTACAAGTTTTCTTGGCCAGATATGTTAGGAATTGTATGCACTGAAACACTGAAAACCAACTAGTGGTTCTGTGGTTCCCACGTTGTGGTTTTGACACCAGCAGCATCCTTGCCACAATCAAAACCCGGAGATCCACAGATCTGCGTTGTAACAAGACCTCCCCCTGACCCTGATGCATGGCAGTTTAAGAAGTCTTTCCGTGTAAGCGAAAAGACTTTGAAGAAAAGGTGGAGATATGCGTTGTATAAACATTCTTTTGCTCTGGAACCACGTAGAGACTTGGGAGCCAGTTGGGTGGAGCATTCGTTGGATGAGGGTGCTCGGGTTAGGAATATCAAGGTGTGGCTCCAGATAATCCAATCATCTAATTAAGATTCCAGTTATGCTCATCTGTTTCAAAATTCCGTTTGGGTAAATTCTTTTAGTCAGACTGAGAATGGCAAAGCCTCAACCCCAATTTCCAGGGAGGGTTGAGAGCCTCAGGTGGAGTTGATCACCAATAGCCTATGGTTTAACCCATCATGCCTATAGAATGAGGTCTCCATAAAAACCCGAAAGGACTGGGATCAGAGAGCTTCTGGATAACACTTCCTGGAAGGTAGTGCGCCCCTCCCCACATGCCGGGCCCCACATTAATTTCTGAACTTTTTGCAATGTCCGCTAAAATACAACGGCAACTGTAAGTGCTTCCCTGCGTGCTGTGAGCTCTTCCAGCAAATGAATGCAACTAAATCTGGGAGTGGTGGCAACCTGATTTATAGCCAGTTGCTGAGAAGCACAGGTAAAACCACGTAGGGCTTCCCATTGTTATTAGTGTGGGAGGCCTGTGTGGCGGGACCCGGGCCTTTGGAATCTAATGCTATGTCCCGGTAGGTAGCGTCACCATTGAATTAGAAGACACACATATGTTGAGAATAATCTTTCTGGTCATTTGCTGCATGTCTTATTTACAATATGTAATCAAATTCTTTATCCTGACCTTATGGCACCTGGGTTGAGAACCATGATTTGAACCAAACATTGGTCTGTCACGTTCTGAGTTTGAAACTTTAGTTTGCCTTTAGCGTTTTGCTATTGCTTTTTCGTTTTCTTTTGTTTCGTTTCGTTTCTAAGTTCTGGGGTATATGTGCAGGATGTGCAGATTTGTTACTAAGGTAAACGTGTGCCATGGTGGTTTGCTGCACCTGTCAACCCATCACCTAGGCATTAAGCCCAGCATGCAGTAGCTGTTCTTCTTAACGCTCTGCCCCCCGAAAGGCCCCAGTGTGTGTTGTTCCCCTTCCTGTGTCCATGTGATCTCCTTTTTCAGCTCCCATTATAAGTGAGAATGTGGCGTTTGGTTTTCTTTCCCTGGATTAGTTTGCTGAGGATAACGACCACACATCACCACTGTTTTTGTTTTTTTAGTATAAAGAGTATTATTTTATTGAATAAGATTTGCTCCCAGAAAAATAAGCTTAAATCTACAATGAATGCCAGACTCTACAGCAGAAAGCAATTTTCTCACTTTTCCACACACAATGGTTTCTACTAAGTGAAAAAAAGCCAGAAAATTTCATTCACAAATGTACTACTCTGTCTCAAAACATCTCACATAATCATGCACTCGACTAAAGCCATTAGATCAGTTCTTCAGTCAGGTTAAAGAAGTATCCCTCTAATAACTGACTTTTATAATGGTATCAATATCCACTCCCAGTCAGTCTGCCGTGGTTAATGGTGTACAGCATGACTGAATACAATGGAATTGATGACGCCCATATCCACGGACAAACCGTGACTTATGATGGTTTGATTTATGATTTTTCAAAGTTATGATGGGTTTATTGGACTATTAGATGCATTTCTGAGTTACACTGGGTTTATGAGCATGCGACCCTAGACTCCAGAAACAGCTGTATAAGGAAAAACAGGTGTACCTAATAAACATATGCTTAGTGACTTGGGATAAACCAATAGATGTGCACAACTGATGGAGAGCCGTGAAAGAGAGATAGCGGTAAATAGTTACAATAACACAATTTTCCTGCACCTGTCGTGGATTTCCCCAAAAAAATGCAGAATGTGGGATGCACCTAAGGCATATGAAAGAGAGAGGGCAGAAGGAGTAAGAGAGAAGTAGGAGGAAGGAAGGAAGGAAGGAAGGAAGGAAGGAAGGAAAGAAGGAAGGTAGGAAAGAAGGAAGGAAGGAAGGAAGGAAGGAAGGAAGGAAGGAAAGAAGGACGAAAGGAAGGAGAAAACACCCGGTGTTACTGAAACCCCCCAATAAAATGGTTTCCCCCTGTGGGTAAGCCTACAATGTGGATGAATCTTGAAAATATTGTGCTACGTGTTATGTCAGTCATAACAGCTCACCTATTGTGCAATTCCGTTTATAGGAAATGTCTACAATATGGAAATCTATGCATATGGGATTGATCGCACTAGGTAGTTGCTACCTAGGGCTGAGGGTCAGGGAGAGGGTTTGAGACAGAATGAGGAGTGACTAATGTCTACAGGGTTTTTCTCTGGTCGGGGGTGATAAGACGTTCTACAATGGATTGCGAATTATAATTGAATGTGCACAACCACAGGTATACTAAAAGCCACTCAATTCATGACTTTTAATGGGGGAATCTTAAGTGGCGCACTCTCATGGAGACCACGGCAGACATAGTGAGAGAGAAAAAGGTGAGTAAATATCTGAAACGGAGGCAGAAACAGAGAGAACGAAAAGCCCTGTGAAAGGAAGGGAGAGCGAAAAGGGAAAATGGTCCTATTTAGAAATGACAGATGTGAAACTGGGGTTCACATCAACAGTGTCACTGCCAGGAATGAGGGTCATGCTAGCCACGTCACCGGTAGTGTGGCCCGCAGGGACACCGACCTGCTGGAGCGTCGTGCCAGCATGGGCTCTGGCAGCCACGTGGGCCAGCAGGAGGGACCCGCTGCACAGCTGTGGGGTGAGGATAGACTGGGTGGTGATATCGGCCATTACAGGGGCCTCTTCTGCTGGCAAGAGTGTGACAGTAGCAAGTAGATGGACAGGCCTGCGTGTGAGGACGGAATGCAGGAGGGGCTCTTGTGCGGCTGGGCGTGGGGCCCTCACGGGAACCGTGGAGAAATGGCCAGGTAACTGCGTCATGTGGGCTAGTAGATTGGCCAGGGCTTCGAACTGAAGGACAATAACGGGGAGTAGCTGTCAGGCCCTGGGAGTGTCTGAGTGTAAGTGGAGATGGGTTTGGGGTCACTGAGGGATGCGTGAGAGCCATCCCTGTGTAGGTACAGGTCATAGGGAGATAGTCTCGTGAGGCCTGTGAGTGTCTATGGTTGCCCTGGGTGCCTGGGGCTGACTGTGGCAGAAATCTGGGGAAGGCTGGAGAGAAGCTGGGAGGCCCAGGAGAGTCCCTTAAGGCAGGGGGTGAAGAGGTGAAAGAAATGGGGGAGGGTGGCAGTAAGGTCCGTGAGTTTGTAGATGATTCCTGGGTGCGGGAAGCTGACTCCAGGTGCAATCTGGAGATGGTTGGAGAGTAGCAGAGAGAGACAGAAGAGTCCCTGAGGGCTGGGGGTGAGAACATGAGGGAGACTGGGGAGTAAGTCAGTGAAATTCGTGAGTTCGGTGGTGTATCGTGGGTGCCTGGAACTGACTCCAGCTGGAATCTAGAGAAGTTTTGAGAGTAGCTGAAAGAGACACAAGAGTCCCTGTGGGCTGAGGGCAAAGACCTGAGAGAGACCAGGGAGGACCTCAGTGAAGTCTGTGAGTCTGTAGGTGATTCCGGAGTGTGGGAGGCTGACTCCCGCTGAAATCTGGGCGTGGTGGGAGAGTAGCTGGGACAGACAGGAGAGTCCCAGGGGGCTGGGGGTGAAGACATGAGAGAGACTGGGGAGTAACTCAGCGAAACTGCTGAGTTTGGTGGTGATACCTGGGTGCCTGGAACGGACTCCCGCTGAAATCTGGGCATGGATGGAGAGTAGCTGGGACACACAGGAGAGTCCCTGAGGGCTGGGGGTGAAGACATGAGAGAGACCGGGGAGTACCTCAGTGAAACTGGTGAGTTTGGTGGTGACTCCGGGGTGCCTGGAACTGACCCCAGCTGAAATGTGGGCGTGGTTGGAGAGTAGCTGGGACAGACGGGAGATTCCCTGAGGGATGGTGAAGACATGAGAGAGACTGGGGAGTAACGCAGTGAAATTGGTGAGTTTGATGGTGATTCCTGGGTGCCTGGAGCTGACTCCCGCTGAAGTGTGGGCGTGGTTGGAGAGTAGCTGGGACACACAGGAGAGTCCCTGAGGGTTGGAGATAAAGACGTGCTAGAGACTGAGGAGTAACTGAGTGAAATTGGTGAGTTTGGTGGTGAGTCCGGGGTGACTGGAACTGACTACAGCTGAAATGTGGGCGTGGTTGGAGAGTAGCTGGGACAGACGGGAGAGTCCCTGAGGGATGGTGAAGACATGAGAGAGACTGGGGAGTAACGCAGTGAAATTGGTGAGTTTGGTGGTGATTTCTGTGTGCCTGCAACGAACTCCCGCTGAAGTGTGGGCGTGTTTGGAGAGTAGCTGGGACAGACAGGCGAGTCCCTGAGGGTTGGAGATAAAGACGTGCTGGAGACTGGGGAGTAACTCAGTGAAAGTGGTGGGCTTGGTGGTGATCCCTGGGTTCCTGGAACTGACCCGCGCTGAAATGTGGGCGTGGTTGGAGAGTAGCTGGGACAGACTGGAGGGTCCGTAAGGGCTGGGGGTGAAGACGTGAGAGAGACTGGCGAGGATCCCACTGAGGTCTGTGAGTTTGTAGGTGTTTCTGGGGTGTGGGGTAGAGACTGCCGCTGAAATCTGGGCGTAGTTGGAGAGTAGCTGGGACAGACAGGCGAGTCATGGGTGGCTGGGGGTGAGCTGCTGGATGATGGCAGTAAGAACATATGGTATATTATTGATGAATGAGGTGACTGTGGAGAATCTCCAGAGGAGGACACGGGAGAACACAATGACATGAGTGACTGTCCTGCTTGGTTAGGAAAGGGAAACGTAAAGTTGTGGAGTTCTGTTGATGATGGATGTGAGAGTGGTGAAGCCCTGCGGGGTGATGTAGAGTACTTCCACATCCCTGGTGAGGAGCTGCCCCTTGGGTCTGAGTTTCTGGGAGGGGAGAGGGAGAAGCTGGGTGAGGCAGGCATGAATCTTGAGGAGTCAGGGCTGGGGGACCGCTCATATTCTCCCGAGACGTGTGAGTCTCTGGGGGACTCCTGGGTGCATGGGACTGACTCCCGCAGGAACCTGGGGATGGCTGGAGAGTAACTGGGAGCCACAGGAGAGTCCCTGAGGCCTGGGGGTGAAGAGATGAAAGACACAGGGGTGGAGCACCGTGAGGCTCGTGAGTTTGTAGGTGATTCCTGGGTGTGGGGGGCTGACTCCAGCTGAAATCTGGGGTTGTTTGGAGAGTAGCTGGGAGACACAGGAGACCCCCCGAGAGCTGGGGGTGAGCTGCTGGGTGATGGCAGTAAGAACATGTGGTAGATTATTGATGAACGTGGGGACTCTGAGGAATCTTCAGAGGAGGACACGGGAGAGCCCAATGGCTTCATTGATTGCCCATCACGGTGAGGACAGGGAAATGGGAGCTTGTGGGATTCTGGTGATGACAGAGGTGAGTGTGGTGAAGCCCTAGGGGCTGGTGAATGGTAGCTCCGGATCCCTGGTGAGGAGCTTCCCCTTAAGCCTGAGTTTCTGATAGGGGAGAGGGAGAAGCTGGGTGAAGCTCGCATGGACCTTGGGGAGTCCGGGCTGGGGGACCGTTCATAAGAAGAGCCAGACAAGACCCTACTGTTCTTAGGTGCAGACAGGATTAGGAAACCTGCAGCTCCCAGGGGCCCCTACTAATTTTCTAACTCGCAGAAAGAAGGAGTGTGTGTGCGTGTGTGTGTGTGTGTGTGCGTGTGTGTGCGGTGTGAGGTATGTGCCCCTTAAGAAAATGGAAATCAACCAACCAATGAGACAGAGAGACAGACAGACAGACAGACAGACAGAGATTCACTTGCCCAAGTGTTCTGTCCTGTCCTCTGAATCCGCTTCCCAGTCGCAAGACGCTGTGAGCTCCAAGTCCACGCAGAGTCCGCCAAACGCTCCGGCCGCTGATCCGCTCCGCGAAGATCTGAGTACAGGCCAGCCAGGATGGGTTTAAATAGCCTCGGGCGCAGCCTAGCAGCGGAAAGGGCGGAGCTTCACTCCTCCTTTCCATCAGTCACCCCCAACTTTCCCAGGCTACACCTCGTGGGAAACTGTTCTCCTGCTTTGATTTCATGCGCCACCTTTGGGACAATCTAAGAACTTACAAGTTTTCTTGGCCAGATATGTTAGGAATTGTATGCACTGAAACACTGAAAACCAACTAGTGGTTCTGTGGTTCCCACGTTGTGGTTTTGACACCAGCAGCATCCTTGCCACAATCAAAACCCGGAGATCCACAGATCTGCGTTGTAACAAGACCTCCCCCTGACCCTGATGCATGGCAGTTTAAGAAGTCTTTCCGTGTAAGCGAAAAGACTTTGAAGAAAAGGTGGAGATATGCGTTGTATAAACATTCTTTTGCTCTGGAACCACGTAGAGACTTGGGAGCCAGTTGGGTGGAGCATTCGTTGGATGAGGGTGCTCGGGTTAGGAATATCAAGGTGTGGCTCCAGATAATCCAATCATCTAATTAAGATTCCAGTTATGCTCATCTGTTTCAAAATTCCGTTTGGGTAAATTCTTTTAGTCAGACTGAGAATGGCAAAGCCTCAACCCCAATTTCCAGGGAGGGTTGAGAGCCTCAGGTGGAGTTGATCACCAATAGCCTATGGTTTAACCCATCATGCCTATAGAATGAGGTCTCCATAAAAACCCGAAAGGACTGGGATCAGAGAGCTTCTGGATAACACTTCCTGGAAGGTAGTGCGCCCCTCCCCACATGCCGGGCCCCACATTAATTTCTGAACTTTTTGCAATGTCCGCTAAAATACAACGGCAACTGTAAGTGCTTCCCTGCGTGCTGTGAGCTCTTCCAGCAAATGAATGCAACTAAATCTGGGAGTGGTGGCAACCTGATTTATAGCCAGTTGCTGAGAAGCACAGGTAAAACCACGTAGGGCTTCCCATTGTTATTAGTGTGGGAGGCCTGTGTGGCGGGACCCGGGCCTTTGGAATCTAATGCTATGTCCCGGTAGGTAGCGTCACCATTGAATTAGAAGACACACATATGTTGAGAATAATCTTTCTGGTCATTTGCTGCATGTCTTATTTACAATATGTAATCAAATTCTTTATCCTGACCTTATGGCACCTGGGTTGAGAACCATGATTTGAACCAAACATTGGTCTGTCACGTTCTGAGTTTGAAACTTTAGTTTGCCTTTAGCGTTTTGCTATTGCTTTTTCGTTTTCTTTTGTTTCGTTTCGTTTCTAAGTTCTGGGGTATATGTGCAGGATGTGCAGATTTGTTACTAAGGTAAACGTGTGCCATGGTGGTTTGCTGCACCTGTCAACCCATCACCTAGGCATTAAGCCCAGCATGCAGTAGCTGTTCTTCTTAACGCTCTGCCCCCCGAAAGGCCCCAGTGTGTGTTGTTCCCCTTCCTGTGTCCATGTGATCTCCTTTTTCAGCTCCCATTATAAGTGAGAATGTGGCGTTTGGTTTTCTTTCCCTGGATTAGTTTGCTGAGGATAACGACCACACATCACCACTGTTTTTGTTTTTTTAGTATAAAGAGTATTATTTTATTGAATAAGATTTGCTCCCAGAAAAATAAGCTTAAATCTACAATGAATGCCAGACTCTACAGCAGAAAGCAATTTTCTCACTTTTCCACACACAATGGTTTCTACTAAGTGAAAAAAAGCCAGAAAATTTCATTCACAAATGTACTACTCTGTCTCAAAACATCTCACATAATCATGCACTCGACTAAAGCCATTAGATCAGTTCTTCAGTCAGGTTAAAGAAGTATCCCTCTAATAACTGACTTTTATAATGGTATCAATATCCACTCCCAGTCAGTCTGCCGTGGTTAATGGTGTACAGCATGACTGAATACAATGGAATTGATGACGCCCATATCCACGGACAAACCGTGACTTATGATGGTTTGATTTATGATTTTTCAAAGTTATGATGGGTTTATTGGACTATTAGATGCATTTCTGAGTTACACTGGGTTTATGAGCATGCGACCCTAGACTCCAGAAACAGCTGTATAAGGAAAAACAGGTGTACCTAATAAACATATGCTTAGTGACTTGGGATAAACCAATAGATGTGCACAACTGATGGAGAGCCGTGAAAGAGAGATAGCGGTAAATAGTTACAATAACACAATTTTCCTGCACCTGTCGTGGATTTCCCCAAAAAAATGCAGAATGTGGGATGCACCTAAGGCATATGAAAGAGAGAGGGCAGAAGGAGTAAGAGAGAAGTAGGAGGAAGGAAGGAAGGAAGGAAGGAAGGAAGGAAGGAAAGAAGGAAGGTAGGAAAGAAGGAAGGAAGGAAGGAAGGAAGGAAGGAAGGAAGGAAAGAAGGACGAAAGGAAGGAGAAAACACCCGGTGTTACTGAAACCCCCCAATAAAATGGTTTCCCCCTGTGGGTAAGCCTACAATGTGGATGAATCTTGAAAATATTGTGCTACGTGTTATGTCAGTCATAACAGCTCACCTATTGTGCAATTCCGTTTATAGGAAATGTCTACAATATGGAAATCTATGCATATGGGATTGATCGCACTAGGTAGTTGCTACCTAGGGCTGAGGGTCAGGGAGAGGGTTTGAGACAGAATGAGGAGTGACTAATGTCTACAGGGTTTTTCTCTGGTCGGGGGTGATAAGACGTTCTACAATGGATTGCGAATTATAATTGAATGTGCACAACCACAGGTATACTAAAAGCCACTCAATTCATGACTTTTAATGGGGGAATCTTAAGTGGCGCACTCTCATGGAGACCACGGCAGACATAGTGAGAGAGAAAAAGGTGAGTAAATATCTGAAACGGAGGCAGAAACAGAGAGAACGAAAAGCCCTGTGAAAGGAAGGGAGAGCGAAAAGGGAAAATGGTCCTATTTAGAAATGACAGATGTGAAACTGGGGTTCACATCAACAGTGTCACTGCCAGGAATGAGGGTCATGCTAGCCACGTCACCGGTAGTGTGGCCCGCAGGGACACCGACCTGCTGGAGCGTCGTGCCAGCATGGGCTCTGGCAGCCACGTGGGCCAGCAGGAGGGACCCGCTGCACAGCTGTGGGGTGAGGATAGACTGGGTGGTGATATCGGCCATTACAGGGGCCTCTTCTGCTGGCAAGAGTGTGACAGTAGCAAGTAGATGGACAGGCCTGCGTGTGAGGACGGAATGCAGGAGGGGCTCTTGTGCGGCTGGGCGTGGGGCCCTCACGGGAACCGTGGAGAAATGGCCAGGTAACTGCGTCATGTGGGCTAGTAGATTGGCCAGGGCTTCGAACTGAAGGACAATAACGGGGAGTAGCTGTCAGGCCCTGGGAGTGTCTGAGTGTAAGTGGAGATGGGTTTGGGGTCACTGAGGGATGCGTGAGAGCCATCCCTGTGTAGGTACAGGTCATAGGGAGATAGTCTCGTGAGGCCTGTGAGTGTCTATGGTTGCCCTGGGTGCCTGGGGCTGACTGTGGCAGAAATCTGGGGAAGGCTGGAGAGAAGCTGGGAGGCCCAGGAGAGTCCCTTAAGGCAGGGGGTGAAGAGGTGAAAGAAATGGGGGAGGGTGGCAGTAAGGTCCGTGAGTTTGTAGATGATTCCTGGGTGCGGGAAGCTGACTCCAGGTGCAATCTGGAGATGGTTGGAGAGTAGCAGAGAGAGACAGAAGAGTCCCTGAGGGCTGGGGGTGAGAACATGAGGGAGACTGGGGAGTAAGTCAGTGAAATTCGTGAGTTCGGTGGTGTATCGTGGGTGCCTGGAACTGACTCCAGCTGGAATCTAGAGAAGTTTTGAGAGTAGCTGAAAGAGACACAAGAGTCCCTGTGGGCTGAGGGCAAAGACCTGAGAGAGACCAGGGAGGACCTCAGTGAAGTCTGTGAGTCTGTAGGTGATTCCGGAGTGTGGGAGGCTGACTCCCGCTGAAATCTGGGCGTGGTGGGAGAGTAGCTGGGACAGACAGGAGAGTCCCAGGGGGCTGGGGGTGAAGACATGAGAGAGACTGGGGAGTAACTCAGCGAAACTGCTGAGTTTGGTGGTGATACCTGGGTGCCTGGAACGGACTCCCGCTGAAATCTGGGCATGGATGGAGAGTAGCTGGGACACACAGGAGAGTCCCTGAGGGCTGGGGGTGAAGACATGAGAGAGACCGGGGAGTACCTCAGTGAAACTGGTGAGTTTGGTGGTGACTCCGGGGTGCCTGGAACTGACCCCAGCTGAAATGTGGGCGTGGTTGGAGAGTAGCTGGGACAGACGGGAGATTCCCTGAGGGATGGTGAAGACATGAGAGAGACTGGGGAGTAACGCAGTGAAATTGGTGAGTTTGATGGTGATTCCTGGGTGCCTGGAGCTGACTCCCGCTGAAGTGTGGGCGTGGTTGGAGAGTAGCTGGGACACACAGGAGAGTCCCTGAGGGTTGGAGATAAAGACGTGCTAGAGACTGAGGAGTAACTGAGTGAAATTGGTGAGTTTGGTGGTGAGTCCGGGGTGACTGGAACTGACTACAGCTGAAATGTGGGCGTGGTTGGAGAGTAGCTGGGACAGACGGGAGAGTCCCTGAGGGATGGTGAAGACATGAGAGAGACTGGGGAGTAACGCAGTGAAATTGGTGAGTTTGGTGGTGATTTCTGTGTGCCTGCAACGAACTCCCGCTGAAGTGTGGGCGTGTTTGGAGAGTAGCTGGGACAGACAGGCGAGTCCCTGAGGGTTGGAGATAAAGACGTGCTGGAGACTGGGGAGTAACTCAGTGAAAGTGGTGGGCTTGGTGGTGATCCCTGGGTTCCTGGAACTGACCCGCGCTGAAATGTGGGCGTGGTTGGAGAGTAGCTGGGACAGACTGGAGGGTCCGTAAGGGCTGGGGGTGAAGACGTGAGAGAGACTGGCGAGGATCCCACTGAGGTCTGTGAGTTTGTAGGTGTTTCTGGGGTGTGGGGTAGAGACTGCCGCTGAAATCTGGGCGTAGTTGGAGAGTAGCTGGGACAGACAGGCGAGTCATGGGTGGCTGGGGGTGAGCTGCTGGATGATGGCAGTAAGAACATATGGTATATTATTGATGAATGAGGTGACTGTGGAGAATCTCCAGAGGAGGACACGGGAGAACACAATGACATGAGTGACTGTCCTGCTTGGTTAGGAAAGGGAAACGTAAAGTTGTGGAGTTCTGTTGATGATGGATGTGAGAGTGGTGAAGCCCTGCGGGGTGATGTAGAGTACTTCCACATCCCTGGTGAGGAGCTGCCCCTTGGGTCTGAGTTTCTGGGAGGGGAGAGGGAGAAGCTGGGTGAGGCAGGCATGAATCTTGAGGAGTCAGGGCTGGGGGACCGCTCATATTCTCCCGAGACGTGTGAGTCTCTGGGGGACTCCTGGGTGCATGGGACTGACTCCCGCAGGAACCTGGGGATGGCTGGAGAGTAACTGGGAGCCACAGGAGAGTCCCTGAGGCCTGGGGGTGAAGAGATGAAAGACACAGGGGTGGAGCACCGTGAGGCTCGTGAGTTTGTAGGTGATTCCTGGGTGTGGGGGGCTGACTCCAGCTGAAATCTGGGGTTGTTTGGAGAGTAGCTGGGAGACACAGGAGACCCCCCGAGAGCTGGGGGTGAGCTGCTGGGTGATGGCAGTAAGAACATGTGGTAGATTATTGATGAACGTGGGGACTCTGAGGAATCCTCAGAGGAGGACACGGGAGAGCCCAATGGCTTCATTGATTGCCCATCACGGTGAGGACAGGGAAATGGGAGCTTGTGGGATTCTGGTGATGACAGAGGTGAGTGTGGTGAAGCCCTAGGGGCTGGTGAATGGTAGCTCCGGATCCCTGGTGAGGAGCTTCCCCTTAAGCCTGAGTTTCTGATAGGGGAGAGGGAGAAGCTGGGTGAAGCTCGCATGGACCTTGGGGAGTCCGGGCTGGGGGACCGTTCATAAGAAGAGCCAGACAAGACCCTACTGTTCTTAGGTGCAGACAGGATTAGGAAACCTGCAGCTCCCAGGGGCCCCTACTAATTTTCTAACTCGCAGAAAGAAGGAGTGTGTGTGCGTGTGTGTGTGTGTGTGTGCGTGTGTGTGCGGTGTGAGGTATGTGCCCCTTAAGAAAATGGAAATCAACCAACCAATGAGACAGAGAGACAGACAGACAGACAGACAGACAGAGATTCACTTGCCCAAGTGTTCTGTCCTGTCCTCTGAATCCGCTTCCCAGTCGCAAGACGCTGTGAGCTCCAAGTCCACGCAGAGTCCGCCAAACGCTCCGGCCGCTGATCCGCTCCGCGAAGATCTGAGTACAGGCCAGCCAGGATGGGTTTAAATAGCCTCGGGCGCAGCCTAGCAGCGGAAAGGGCGGAGCTTCACTCCTCCTTTCCATCAGTCACCCCCAACTTTCCCAGGCTACACCTCGTGGGAAACTGTTCTCCTGCTTTGATTTCATGCGCCACCTTTGGGACAATCTAAGAACTTACAAGTTTTCTTGGCCAGATATGTTAGGAATTGTATGCACTGAAACACTGAAAACCAACTAGTGGTTCTGTGGTTCCCACGTTGTGGTTTTGACACCAGCAGCATCCTTGCCACAATCAAAACCCGGAGATCCACAGATCTGCGTTGTAACAAGACCTCCCCCTGACCCTGATGCATGGCAGTTTAAGAAGTCTTTCCGTGTAAGCGAAAAGACTTTGAAGAAAAGGTGGAGATATGCGTTGTATAAACATTCTTTTGCTCTGGAACCACGTAGAGACTTGGGAGCCAGTTGGGTGGAGCATTCGTTGGATGAGGGTGCTCGGGTTAGGAATATCAAGGTGTGGCTCCAGATAATCCAATCATCTAATTAAGATTCCAGTTATGCTCATCTGTTTCAAAATTCCGTTTGGGTAAATTCTTTTAGTCAGACTGAGAATGGCAAAGCCTCAACCCCAATTTCCAGGGAGGGTTGAGAGCCTCAGGTGGAGTTGATCACCAATAGCCTATGGTTTAACCCATCATGCCTATAGAATGAGGTCTCCATAAAAACCCGAAAGGACTGGGATCAGAGAGCTTCTGGATAACACTTCCTGGAAGGTAGTGCGCCCCTCCCCACATGCCGGGCCCCACATTAATTTCTGAACTTTTTGCAATGTCCGCTAAAATACAACGGCAACTGTAAGTGCTTCCCTGCGTGCTGTGAGCTCTTCCAGCAAATGAATGCAACTAAATCTGGGAGTGGTGGCAACCTGATTTATAGCCAGTTGCTGAGAAGCACAGGTAAAACCACGTAGGGCTTCCCATTGTTATTAGTGTGGGAGGCCTGTGTGGCGGGACCCGGGCCTTTGGAATCTAATGCTATGTCCCGGTAGGTAGCGTCACCATTGAATTAGAAGACACACATATGTTGAGAATAATCTTTCTGGTCATTTGCTGCATGTCTTATTTACAATATGTAATCAAATTCTTTATCCTGACCTTATGGCACCTGGGTTGAGAACCATGATTTGAACCAAACATTGGTCTGTCACGTTCTGAGTTTGAAACTTTAGTTTGCCTTTAGCGTTTTGCTATTGCTTTTTCGTTTTCTTTTGTTTCGTTTCGTTTCTAAGTTCTGGGGTATATGTGCAGGATGTGCAGATTTGTTACTAAGGTAAACGTGTGCCATGGTGGTTTGCTGCACCTGTCAACCCATCACCTAGGCATTAAGCCCAGCATGCAGTAGCTGTTCTTCTTAACGCTCTGCCCCCCGAAAGGCCCCAGTGTGTGTTGTTCCCCTTCCTGTGTCCATGTGATCTCCTTTTTCAGCTCCCATTATAAGTGAGAATGTGGCGTTTGGTTTTCTTTCCCTGGATTAGTTTGCTGAGGATAACGACCACACATCACCACTGTTTTTGTTTTTTTAGTATAAAGAGTATTATTTTATTGAATAAGATTTGCTCCCAGAAAAATAAGCTTAAATCTACAATGAATGCCAGACTCTACAGCAGAAAGCAATTTTCTCACTTTTCCACACACAATGGTTTCTACTAAGTGAAAAAAAGCCATAAAATTTCATTCACAAATGTACTACTCTGTCTCAAAACATCTCACATAATCATGCACTCGACTAAAGCCATTAGATCAGTTCTTCAGTCAGGTTAAAGAAGTATCCCTCTAATAACTGACTTTTATAATGGTATCAATATCCACTCCCAGTCAGTCTGCCGTGGTTAATGGTGTACAGCATGACTGAATACAATGGAATTGATGACGCCCATATCCACGGACAAACCGTGACTTATGATGGTTTGATTTATGATTTTTCAAAGTTATGATGGGTTTATTGGACTATTAGATGCATTTCTGAGTTACACTGGGTTTATGAGCATGCGACCCTAGACTCCAGAAACAGCTGTATAAGGAAAAACAGGTGTACCTAATAAACATATGCTTAGTGACTTGGGATAAACCAATAGATGTGCACAACTGATGGAGAGCCGTGAAAGAGAGATAGCGGTAAATAGTTACAATAACACAATTTTCCTGCACCTGTCGTGGATTTCCCCAAAAAAATGCAGAATGTGGGATGCACCTAAGGCATATGAAAGAGAGAGGGCAGAAGGAGTAAGAGAGAAGTAGGAGGAAGGAAGGAAGGAAGGAAGGAAGGAAGGAAGGAAAGAAGGAAGGTAGGAAAGAAGGAAGGAAGGAAGGAAGGAAGGAAGGAAGGAAGGAAAGAAGGACGAAAGGAAGGAGAAAACACCCGGTGTTACTGAAACCCCCCAATAAAATGGTTTCCCCCTGTGGGTAAGCCTACAATGTGGATGAATCTTGAAAATATTGTGCTACGTGTTATGTCAGTCATAACAGCTCACCTATTGTGCAATTCCGTTTATAGGAAATGTCTACAATATGGAAATCTATGCATATGGGATTGATCGCACTAGGTAGTTGCTACCTAGGGCTGAGGGTCAGGGAGAGGGTTTGAGACAGAATGAGGAGTGACTAATGTCTACAGGGTTTTTCTCTGGTCGGGGGTGATAAGACGTTCTACAATGGATTGCGAATTATAATTGAATGTGCACAACCACAGGTATACTAAAAGCCACTCAATTCATGACTTTTAATGGGGGAATCTTAAGTGGCGCACTCTCATGGAGACCACGGCAGACATAGTGAGAGAGAAAAAGGTGAGTAAATATCTGAAACGGAGGCAGAAACAGAGAGAACGAAAAGCCCTGTGAAAGGAAGGGAGAGCGAAAAGGGAAAATGGTCCTATTTAGAAATGACAGATGTGAAACTGGGGTTCACATCAACAGTGTCACTGCCAGGAATGAGGGTCATGCTAGCCACGTCACCGGTAGTGTGGCCCGCAGGGACACCGACCTGCTGGAGCGTCGTGCCAGCATGGGCTCTGGCAGCCACGTGGGCCAGCAGGAGGGACCCGCTGCACAGCTGTGGGGTGAGGATAGACTGGGTGGTGATATCGGCCATTACAGGGGCCTCTTCTGCTGGCAAGAGTGTGACAGTAGCAAGTAGATGGACAGGCCTGCGTGTGAGGACGGAATGCAGGAGGGGCTCTTGTGCGGCTGGGCGTGGGGCCCTCACGGGAACCGTGGAGAAATGGCCAGGTAACTGCGTCATGTGGGCTAGTAGATTGGCCAGGGCTTCGAACTGAAGGACAATAACGGGGAGTAGCTGTCAGGCCCTGGGAGTGTCTGAGTGTAAGTGGAGATGGGTTTGGGGTCACTGAGGGATGCGTGAGAGCCATCCCTGTGTAGGTACAGGTCATAGGGAGATAGTCTCGTGAGGCCTGTGAGTGTCTATGGTTGCCCTGGGTGCCTGGGGCTGACTGTGGCAGAAATCTGGGGAAGGCTGGAGAGAAGCTGGGAGGCCCAGGAGAGTCCCTTAAGGCAGGGGGTGAAGAGGTGAAAGAAATGGGGGAGGGTGGCAGTAAGGTCCGTGAGTTTGTAGATGATTCCTGGGTGCGGGAAGCTGACTCCAGGTGCAATCTGGAGATGGTTGGAGAGTAGCAGAGAGAGACAGAAGAGTCCCTGAGGGCTGGGGGTGAGAACATGAGGGAGACTGGGGAGTAAGTCAGTGAAATTCGTGAGTTCGGTGGTGTATCGTGGGTGCCTGGAACTGACTCCAGCTGGAATCTAGAGAAGTTTTGAGAGTAGCTGAAAGAGACACAAGAGTCCCTGTGGGCTGAGGGCAAAGACCTGAGAGAGACCAGGGAGGACCTCAGTGAAGTCTGTGAGTCTGTAGGTGATTCCGGAGTGTGGGAGGCTGACTCCCGCTGAAATCTGGGCGTGGTGGGAGAGTAGCTGGGACAGACAGGAGAGTCCCAGGGGGCTGGGGGTGAAGACATGAGAGAGACTGGGGAGTAACTCAGCGAAACTGCTGAGTTTGGTGGTGATACCTGGGTGCCTGGAACGGACTCCCGCTGAAATCTGGGCATGGATGGAGAGTAGCTGGGACACACAGGAGAGTCCCTGAGGGCTGGGGGTGAAGACATGAGAGAGACCGGGGAGTACCTCAGTGAAACTGGTGAGTTTGGTGGTGACTCCGGGGTGCCTGGAACTGACCCCAGCTGAAATGTGGGCGTGGTTGGAGAGTAGCTGGGACAGACGGGAGATTCCCTGAGGGATGGTGAAGACATGAGAGAGACTGGGGAGTAACGCAGTGAAATTGGTGAGTTTGATGGTGATTCCTGGGTGCCTGGAGCTGACTCCCGCTGAAGTGTGGGCGTGGTTGGAGAGTAGCTGGGACACACAGGAGAGTCCCTGAGGGTTGGAGATAAAGACGTGCTAGAGACTGAGGAGTAACTGAGTGAAATTGGTGAGTTTGGTGGTGAGTCCGGGGTGACTGGAACTGACTACAGCTGAAATGTGGGCGTGGTTGGAGAGTAGCTGGGACAGACGGGAGAGTCCCTGAGGGATGGTGAAGACATGAGAGAGACTGGGGAGTAACGCAGTGAAATTGGTGAGTTTGGTGGTGATTTCTGTGTGCCTGCAACGAACTCCCGCTGAAGTGTGGGCGTGTTTGGAGAGTAGCTGGGACAGACAGGCGAGTCCCTGAGGGTTGGAGATAAAGACGTGCTGGAGACTGGGGAGTAACTCAGTGAAAGTGGTGGGCTTGGTGGTGATCCCTGGGTTCCTGGAACTGACCCGCGCTGAAATGTGGGCGTGGTTGGAGAGTAGCTGGGACAGACTGGAGGGTCCGTAAGGGCTGGGGGTGAAGACGTGAGAGAGACTGGCGAGGATCCCACTGAGGTCTGTGAGTTTGTAGGTGTTTCTGGGGTGTGGGGTAGAGACTGCCGCTGAAATCTGGGCGTAGTTGGAGAGTAGCTGGGACAGACAGGCGAGTCATGGGTGGCTGGGGGTGAGCTGCTGGATGATGGCAGTAAGAACATATGGTATATTATTGATGAATGAGGTGACTGTGGAGAATCTCCAGAGGAGGACACGGGAGAACACAATGACATGAGTGACTGTCCTGCTTGGTTAGGAAAGGGAAACGTAAAGTTGTGGAGTTCTGTTGATGATGGATGTGAGAGTGGTGAAGCCCTGCGGGGTGATGTAGAGTACTTCCACATCCCTGGTGAGGAGCTGCCCCTTGGGTCTGAGTTTCTGGGAGGGGAGAGGGAGAAGCTGGGTGAGGCAGGCATGAATCTTGAGGAGTCAGGGCTGGGGGACCGCTCATATTCTCCCGAGACGTGTGAGTCTCTGGGGGACTCCTGGGTGCATGGGACTGACTCCCGCAGGAACCTGGGGATGGCTGGAGAGTAACTGGGAGCCACAGGAGAGTCCCTGAGGCCTGGGGGTGAAGAGATGAAAGACACAGGGGTGGAGCACCGTGAGGCTCGTGAGTTTGTAGGTGATTCCTGGGTGTGGGGGGCTGACTCCAGCTGAAATCTGGGGTTGTTTGGAGAGTAGCTGGGAGACACAGGAGACCCCCCGAGAGCTGGGGGTGAGCTGCTGGGTGATGGCAGTAAGAACATGTGGTAGATTATTGATGAACGTGGGGACTCTGAGGAATCCTCAGAGGAGGACACGGGAGAGCCCAATGGCTTCATTGATTGCCCATCACGGTGAGGACAGGGAAATGGGAGCTTGTGGGATTCTGGTGATGACAGAGGTGAGTGTGGTGAAGCCCTAGGGGCTGGTGAATGGTAGCTCCGGATCCCTGGTGAGGAGCTTCCCCTTAAGCCTGAGTTTCTGATAGGGGAGAGGGAGAAGCTGGGTGAAGCTCGCATGGACCTTGGGGAGTCCGGGCTGGGGGACCGTTCATAAGAAGAGCCAGACAAGACCCTACTGTTCTTAGGTGCAGACAGGATTAGGAAACCTGCAGCTCCCAGGGGCCCCTACTAATTTTCTAACTCGCAGAAAGAAGGAGTGTGTGTGCGTGTGTGTGTGTGTGTGTGCGTGTGTGTGCGGTGTGAGGTATGTGCCCCTTAAGAAAATGGAAATCAACCAACCAATGAGACAGAGAGACAGACAGACAGACAGACAGACAGAGATTCACTTGCCCAAGTGTTCTGTCCTGTCCTCTGAATCCGCTTCCCAGTCGCAAGACGCTGTGAGCTCCAAGTCCACGCAGAGTCCGCCAAACGCTCCGGCCGCTGATCCGCTCCGCGAAGATCTGAGTACAGGCCAGCCAGGATGGGTTTAAATAGCCTCGGGCGCAGCCTAGCAGCGGAAAGGGCGGAGCTTCACTCCTCCTTTCCATCAGTCACCCCCAACTTTCCCAGGCTACACCTCGTGGGAAACTGTTCTCCTGCTTTGATTTCATGCGCCACCTTTGGGACAATCTAAGAACTTACAAGTTTTCTTGGCCAGATATGTTAGGAATTGTATGCACTGAAACACTGAAAACCAACTAGTGGTTCTGTGGTTCCCACGTTGTGGTTTTGACACCAGCAGCATCCTTGCCACAATCAAAACCCGGAGATCCACAGATCTGCGTTGTAACAAGACCTCCCCCTGACCCTGATGCATGGCAGTTTAAGAAGTCTTTCCGTGTAAGCGAAAAGACTTTGAAGAAAAGGTGGAGATATGCGTTGTATAAACATTCTTTTGCTCTGGAACCACGTAGAGACTTGGGAGCCAGTTGGGTGGAGCATTCGTTGGATGAGGGTGCTCGGGTTAGGAATATCAAGGTGTGGCTCCAGATAATCCAATCATCTAATTAAGATTCCAGTTATGCTCATCTGTTTCAAAATTCCGTTTGGGTAAATTCTTTTAGTCAGACTGAGAATGGCAAAGCCTCAACCCCAATTTCCAGGGAGGGTTGAGAGCCTCAGGTGGAGTTGATCACCAATAGCCTATGGTTTAACCCATCATGCCTATAGAATGAGGTCTCCATAAAAACCCGAAAGGACTGGGATCAGAGAGCTTCTGGATAACACTTCCTGGAAGGTAGTGCGCCCCTCCCCACATGCCGGGCCCCACATTAATTTCTGAACTTTTTGCAATGTCCGCTAAAATACAACGGCAACTGTAAGTGCTTCCCTGCGTGCTGTGAGCTCTTCCAGCAAATGAATGCAACTAAATCTGGGAGTGGTGGCAACCTGATTTATAGCCAGTTGCTGAGAAGCACAGGTAAAACCACGTAGGGCTTCCCATTGTTATTAGTGTGGGAGGCCTGTGTGGCGGGACCCGGGCCTTTGGAATCTAATGCTATGTCCCGGTAGGTAGCGTCACCATTGAATTAGAAGACACACATATGTTGAGAATAATCTTTCTGGTCATTTGCTGCATGTCTTATTTACAATATGTAATCAAATTCTTTATCCTGACCTTATGGCACCTGGGTTGAGAACCATGATTTGAACCAAACATTGGTCTGTCACGTTCTGAGTTTGAAACTTTAGTTTGCCTTTAGCGTTTTGCTATTGCTTTTTCGTTTTCTTTTGTTTCGTTTCGTTTCTAAGTTCTGGGGTATATGTGCAGGATGTGCAGATTTGTTACTAAGGTAAACGTGTGCCATGGTGGTTTGCTGCACCTGTCAACCCATCACCTAGGCATTAAGCCCAGCATGCAGTAGCTGTTCTTCTTAACGCTCTGCCCCCCGAAAGGCCCCAGTGTGTGTTGTTCCCCTTCCTGTGTCCATGTGATCTCCTTTTTCAGCTCCCATTATAAGTGAGAATGTGGCGTTTGGTTTTCTTTCCCTGGATTAGTTTGCTGAGGATAACGACCACACATCACCACTGTTTTTGTTTTTTTAGTATAAAGAGTATTATTTTATTGAATAAGATTTGCTCCCAGAAAAATAAGCTTAAATCTACAATGAATGCCAGACTCTACAGCAGAAAGCAATTTTCTCACTTTTCCACACACAATGGTTTCTACTAAGTGAAAAAAAGCCAGAAAATTTCATTCACAAATGTACTACTCTGTCTCAAAACATCTCACATAATCATGCACTCGACTAAAGCCATTAGATCAGTTCTTCAGTCAGGTTAAAGAAGTATCCCTCTAATAACTGACTTTTATAATGGTATCAATATCCACTCCCAGTCAGTCTGCCGTGGTTAATGGTGTACAGCATGACTGAATACAATGGAATTGATGACGCCCATATCCACGGACAAACCGTGACTTATGATGGTTTGATTTATGATTTTTCAAAGTTATGATGGGTTTATTGGACTATTAGATGCATTTCTGAGTTACACTGGGTTTATGAGCATGCGACCCTAGACTCCAGAAACAGCTGTATAAGGAAAAACAGGTGTACCTAATAAACATATGCTTAGTGACTTGGGATAAACCAATAGATGTGCACAACTGATGGAGAGCCGTGAAAGAGAGATAGCGGTAAATAGTTACAATAACACAATTTTCCTGCACCTGTCGTGGATTTCCCCAAAAAAATGCAGAATGTGGGATGCACCTAAGGCATATGAAAGAGAGAGGGCAGAAGGAGTAAGAGAGAAGTAGGAGGAAGGAAGGAAGGAAGGAAGGAAGGAAGGAAGGAAAGAAGGAAGGTAGGAAAGAAGGAAGGAAGGAAGGAAGGAAGGAAGGAAGGAAGGAAAGAAGGACGAAAGGAAGGAGAAAACACCCGGTGTTACTGAAACCCCCCAATAAAATGGTTTCCCCCTGTGGGTAAGCCTACAATGTGGATGAATCTTGAAAATATTGTGCTACGTGTTATGTCAGTCATAACAGCTCACCTATTGTGCAATTCCGTTTATAGGAAATGTCTACAATATGGAAATCTATGCATATGGGATTGATCGCACTAGGTAGTTGCTACCTAGGGCTGAGGGTCAGGGAGAGGGTTTGAGACAGAATGAGGAGTGACTAATGTCTACAGGGTTTTTCTCTGGTCGGGGGTGATAAGACGTTCTACAATGGATTGCGAATTATAATTGAATGTGCACAACCACAGGTATACTAAAAGCCACTCAATTCATGACTTTTAATGGGGGAATCTTAAGTGGCGCACTCTCATGGAGACCACGGCAGACATAGTGAGAGAGAAAAAGGTGAGTAAATATCTGAAACGGAGGCAGAAACAGAGAGAACGAAAAGCCCTGTGAAAGGAAGGGAGAGCGAAAAGGGAAAATGGTCCTATTTAGAAATGACAGATGTGAAACTGGGGTTCACATCAACAGTGTCACTGCCAGGAATGAGGGTCATGCTAGCCACGTCACCGGTAGTGTGGCCCGCAGGGACACCGACCTGCTGGAGCGTCGTGCCAGCATGGGCTCTGGCAGCCACGTGGGCCAGCAGGAGGGACCCGCTGCACAGCTGTGGGGTGAGGATAGACTGGGTGGTGATATCGGCCATTACAGGGGCCTCTTCTGCTGGCAAGAGTGTGACAGTAGCAAGTAGATGGACAGGCCTGCGTGTGAGGACGGAATGCAGGAGGGGCTCTTGTGCGGCTGGGCGTGGGGCCCTCACGGGAACCGTGGAGAAATGGCCAGGTAACTGCGTCATGTGGGCTAGTAGATTGGCCAGGGCTTCGAACTGAAGGACAATAACGGGGAGTAGCTGTCAGGCCCTGGGAGTGTCTGAGTGTAAGTGGAGATGGGTTTGGGGTCACTGAGGGATGCGTGAGAGCCATCCCTGTGTAGGTACAGGTCATAGGGAGATAGTCTCGTGAGGCCTGTGAGTGTCTATGGTTGCCCTGGGTGCCTGGGGCTGACTGTGGCAGAAATCTGGGGAAGGCTGGAGAGAAGCTGGGAGGCCCAGGAGAGTCCCTTAAGGCAGGGGGTGAAGAGGTGAAAGAAATGGGGGAGGGTGGCAGTAAGGTCCGTGAGTTTGTAGATGATTCCTGGGTGCGGGAAGCTGACTCCAGGTGCAATCTGGAGATGGTTGGAGAGTAGCAGAGAGAGACAGAAGAGTCCCTGAGGGCTGGGGGTGAGAACATGAGGGAGACTGGGGAGTAAGTCAGTGAAATTCGTGAGTTCGGTGGTGTATCGTGGGTGCCTGGAACTGACTCCAGCTGGAATCTAGAGAAGTTTTGAGAGTAGCTGAAAGAGACACAAGAGTCCCTGTGGGCTGAGGGCAAAGACCTGAGAGAGACCAGGGAGGACCTCAGTGAAGTCTGTGAGTCTGTAGGTGATTCCGGAGTGTGGGAGGCTGACTCCCGCTGAAATCTGGGCGTGGTGGGAGAGTAGCTGGGACAGACAGGAGAGTCCCAGGGGGCTGGGGGTGAAGACATGAGAGAGACTGGGGAGTAACTCAGCGAAACTGCTGAGTTTGGTGGTGATACCTGGGTGCCTGGAACGGACTCCCGCTGAAATCTGGGCATGGATGGAGAGTAGCTGGGACACACAGGAGAGTCCCTGAGGGCTGGGGGTGAAGACATGAGAGAGACCGGGGAGTACCTCAGTGAAACTGGTGAGTTTGGTGGTGACTCCGGGGTGCCTGGAACTGACCCCAGCTGAAATGTGGGCGTGGTTGGAGAGTAGCTGGGACAGACGGGAGATTCCCTGAGGGATGGTGAAGACATGAGAGAGACTGGGGAGTAACGCAGTGAAATTGGTGAGTTTGATGGTGATTCCTGGGTGCCTGGAGCTGACTCCCGCTGAAGTGTGGGCGTGGTTGGAGAGTAGCTGGGACACACAGGAGAGTCCCTGAGGGTTGGAGATAAAGACGTGCTAGAGACTGAGGAGTAACTGAGTGAAATTGGTGAGTTTGGTGGTGAGTCCGGGGTGACTGGAACTGACTACAGCTGAAATGTGGGCGTGGTTGGAGAGTAGCTGGGACAGACGGGAGAGTCCCTGAGGGATGGTGAAGACATGAGAGAGACTGGGGAGTAACGCAGTGAAATTGGTGAGTTTGGTGGTGATTTCTGTGTGCCTGCAACGAACTCCCGCTGAAGTGTGGGCGTGTTTGGAGAGTAGCTGGGACAGACAGGCGAGTCCCTGAGGGTTGGAGATAAAGACGTGCTGGAGACTGGGGAGTAACTCAGTGAAAGTGGTGGGCTTGGTGGTGATCCCTGGGTTCCTGGAACTGACCCGCGCTGAAATGTGGGCGTGGTTGGAGAGTAGCTGGGACAGACTGGAGGGTCCGTAAGGGCTGGGGGTGAAGACGTGAGAGAGACTGGCGAGGATCCCACTGAGGTCTGTGAGTTTGTAGGTGTTTCTGGGGTGTGGGGTAGAGACTGCCGCTGAAATCTGGGCGTAGTTGGAGAGTAGCTGGGACAGACAGGCGAGTCATGGGTGGCTGGGGGTGAGCTGCTGGATGATGGCAGTAAGAACATATGGTATATTATTGATGAATGAGGTGACTGTGGAGAATCTCCAGAGGAGGACACGGGAGAACACAATGACATGAGTGACTGTCCTGCTTGGTTAGGAAAGGGAAACGTAAAGTTGTGGAGTTCTGTTGATGATGGATGTGAGAGTGGTGAAGCCCTGCGGGGTGATGTAGAGTACTTCCACATCCCTGGTGAGGAGCTGCCCCTTGGGTCTGAGTTTCTGGGAGGGGAGAGGGAGAAGCTGGGTGAGGCAGGCATGAATCTTGAGGAGTCAGGGCTGGGGGACCGCTCATATTCTCCCGAGACGTGTGAGTCTCTGGGGGACTCCTGGGTGCATGGGACTGACTCCCGCAGGAACCTGGGGATGGCTGGAGAGTAACTGGGAGCCACAGGAGAGTCCCTGAGGCCTGGGGGTGAAGAGATGAAAGACACAGGGGTGGAGCACCGTGAGGCTCGTGAGTTTGTAGGTGATTCCTGGGTGTGGGGGGCTGACTCCAGCTGAAATCTGGGGTTGTTTGGAGAGTAGCTGGGAGACACAGGAGACCCCCCGAGAGCTGGGGGTGAGCTGCTGGGTGATGGCAGTAAGAACATGTGGTAGATTATTGATGAACGTGGGGACTCTGAGGAATCCTCAGAGGAGGACACGGGAGAGCCCAATGGCTTCATTGATTGCCCATCACGGTGAGGACAGGGAAATGGGAGCTTGTGGGATTCTGGTGATGACAGAGGTGAGTGTGGTGAAGCCCTAGGGGCTGGTGAATGGTAGCTCCGGATCCCTGGTGAGGAGCTTCCCCTTAAGCCTGAGTTTCTGATAGGGGAGAGGGAGAAGCTGGGTGAAGCTCGCATGGACCTTGGGGAGTCCGGGCTGGGGGACCGTTCATAAGAAGAGCCAGACAAGACCCTACTGTTCTTAGGTGCAGACAGGATTAGGAAACCTGCAGCTCCCAGGGGCCCCTACTAATTTTCTAACTCGCAGAAAGAAGGAGTGTGTGTGCGTGTGTGTGTGTGTGTGTGCGTGTGTGTGCGGTGTGAGGTATGTGCCCCTTAAGAAAATGGAAATCAACCAACCAATGAGACAGAGAGACAGACAGACAGACAGACAGACAGAGATTCACTTGCCCAAGTGTTCTGTCCTGTCCTCTGAATCCGCTTCCCAGTCGCAAGACGCTGTGAGCTCCAAGTCCACGCAGAGTCCGCCAAACGCTCCGGCCGCTGATCCGCTCCGCGAAGATCTGAGTACAGGCCAGCCAGGATGGGTTTAAATAGCCTCGGGCGCAGCCTAGCAGCGGAAAGGGCGGAGCTTCACTCCTCCTTTCCATCAGTCACCCCCAACTTTCCCAGGCTACACCTCGTGGGAAACTGTTCTCCTGCTTTGATTTCATGCGCCACCTTTGGGACAATCTAAGAACTTACAAGTTTTCTTGGCCAGATATGTTAGGAATTGTATGCACTGAAACACTGAAAACCAACTAGTGGTTCTGTGGTTCCCACGTTGTGGTTTTGACACCAGCAGCATCCTTGCCACAATCAAAACCCGGAGATCCACAGATCTGCGTTGTAACAAGACCTCCCCCTGACCCTGATGCATGGCAGTTTAAGAAGTCTTTCCGTGTAAGCGAAAAGACTTTGAAGAAAAGGTGGAGATATGCGTTGTATAAACATTCTTTTGCTCTGGAACCACGTAGAGACTTGGGAGCCAGTTGGGTGGAGCATTCGTTGGATGAGGGTGCTCGGGTTAGGAATATCAAGGTGTGGCTCCAGATAATCCAATCATCTAATTAAGATTCCAGTTATGCTCATCTGTTTCAAAATTCCGTTTGGGTAAATTCTTTTAGTCAGACTGAGAATGGCAAAGCCTCAACCCCAATTTCCAGGGAGGGTTGAGAGCCTCAGGTGGAGTTGATCACCAATAGCCTATGGTTTAACCCATCATGCCTATAGAATGAGGTCTCCATAAAAACCCGAAAGGACTGGGATCAGAGAGCTTCTGGATAACACTTCCTGGAAGGTAGTGCGCCCCTCCCCACATGCCGGGCCCCACATTAATTTCTGAACTTTTTGCAATGTCCGCTAAAATACAACGGCAACTGTAAGTGCTTCCCTGCGTGCTGTGAGCTCTTCCAGCAAATGAATGCAACTAAATCTGGGAGTGGTGGCAACCTGATTTATAGCCAGTTGCTGAGAAGCACAGGTAAAACCACGTAGGGCTTCCCATTGTTATTAGTGTGGGAGGCCTGTGTGGCGGGACCCGGGCCTTTGGAATCTAATGCTATGTCCCGGTAGGTAGCGTCACCATTGAATTAGAAGACACACATATGTTGAGAATAATCTTTCTGGTCATTTGCTGCATGTCTTATTTACAATATGTAATCAAATTCTTTATCCTGACCTTATGGCACCTGGGTTGAGAACCATGATTTGAACCAAACATTGGTCTGTCACGTTCTGAGTTTGAAAATTTAGTTTGCCTTTAGCGTTTTGCTATTGCTTTTTCGTTTTCTTTTGTTTCGTTTCGTTTCTAAGTTCTGGGGTATATGTGCAGGATGTGCAGATTTGTTACTAAGGTAAACGTGTGCCATGGTGGTTTGCTGCACCTGTCAACCCATCACCTAGGCATTAAGCCCAGCATGCAGTAGCTGTTCTTCTTAACGCTCTGCCCCCCGAAAGGCCCCAGTGTGTGTTGTTCCCCTTCCTGTGTCCATGTGATCTCCTTTTTCAGCTCCCATTATAAGTGAGAATGTGGCGTTTGGTTTTCTTTCCCTGGATTAGTTTGCTGAGGATAACGACCACACATCACCACTGTTTTTGTTTTTTTAGTATAAAGAGTATTATTTTATTGAATAAGATTTGCTCCCAGAAAAATAAGCTTAAATCTACAATGAATGCCAGACTCTACAGCAGAAAGCAATTTTCTCACTTTTCCACACACAATGGTTTCTACTAAGTGAAAAAAAGCCAGAAAATTTCATTCACAAATGTACTACTCTGTCTCAAAACATCTCACATAATCATGCACTCGACTAAAGCCATTAGATCAGTTCTTCAGTCAGGTTAAAGAAGTATCCCTCTAATAACTGACTTTTATAATGGTATCAATATCCACTCCCAGTCAGTCTGCCGTGGTTAATGGTGTACAGCATGACTGAATACAATGGAATTGATGACGCCCATATCCACGGACAAACCGTGACTTATGATGGTTTGATTTATGATTTTTCAAAGTTATGATGGGTTTATTGGACTATTAGATGCATTTCTGAGTTACACTGGGTTTATGAGCATGCGACCCTAGACTCCAGAAACAGCTGTATAAGGAAAAACAGGTGTACCTAATAAACATATGCTTAGTGACTTGGGATAAACCAATAGATGTGCACAACTGATGGAGAGCCGTGAAAGAGAGATAGCGGTAAATAGTTACAATAACACAATTTTCCTGCACCTGTCGTGGATTTCCCCAAAAAAATGCAGAATGTGGGATGCACCTAAGGCATATGAAAGAGAGAGGGCAGAAGGAGTAAGAGAGAAGTAGGAGGAAGGAAGGAAGGAAGGAAGGAAGGAAGGAAGGAAAGAAGGAAGGTAGGAAAGAAGGAAGGAAGGAAGGAAGGAAGGAAGGAAGGAAGGAAAGAAGGACGAAAGGAAGGAGAAAACACCCGGTGTTACTGAAACCCCCCAATAAAATGGTTTCCCCCTGTGGGTAAGCCTACAATGTGGATGAATCTTGAAAATATTGTGCTACGTGTTATGTCAGTCATAACAGCTCACCTATTGTGCAATTCCGTTTATAGGAAATGTCTACAATATGGAAATCTATGCATATGGGATTGATCGCACTAGGTAGTTGCTACCTAGGGCTGAGGGTCAGGGAGAGGGTTTGAGACAGAATGAGGAGTGACTAATGTCTACAGGGTTTTTCTCTGGTCGGGGGTGATAAGACGTTCTACAATGGATTGCGAATTATAATTGAATGTGCACAACCACAGGTATACTAAAAGCCACTCAATTCATGACTTTTAATGGGGGAATCTTAAGTGGCGCACTCTCATGGAGACCACGGCAGACATAGTGAGAGAGAAAAAGGTGAGTAAATATCTGAAACGGAGGCAGAAACAGAGAGAACGAAAAGCCCTGTGAAAGGAAGGGAGAGCGAAAAGGGAAAATGGTCCTATTTAGAAATGACAGATGTGAAACTGGGGTTCACATCAACAGTGTCACTGCCAGGAATGAGGGTCATGCTAGCCACGTCACCGGTAGTGTGGCCCGCAGGGACACCGACCTGCTGGAGCGTCGTGCCAGCATGGGCTCTGGCAGCCACGTGGGCCAGCAGGAGGGACCCGCTGCACAGCTGTGGGGTGAGGATAGACTGGGTGGTGATATCGGCCATTACAGGGGCCTCTTCTGCTGGCAAGAGTGTGACAGTAGCAAGTAGATGGACAGGCCTGCGTGTGAGGACGGAATGCAGGAGGGGCTCTTGTGCGGCTGGGCGTGGGGCCCTCACGGGAACCGTGGAGAAATGGCCAGGTAACTGCGTCATGTGGGCTAGTAGATTGGCCAGGGCTTCGAACTGAAGGACAATAACGGGGAGTAGCTGTCAGGCCCTGGGAGTGTCTGAGTGTAAGTGGAGATGGGTTTGGGGTCACTGAGGGATGCGTGAGAGCCATCCCTGTGTAGGTACAGGTCATAGGGAGATAGTCTCGTGAGGCCTGTGAGTGTCTATGGTTGCCCTGGGTGCCTGGGGCTGACTGTGGCAGAAATCTGGGGAAGGCTGGAGAGAAGCTGGGAGGCCCAGGAGAGTCCCTTAAGGCAGGGGGTGAAGAGGTGAAAGAAATGGGGGAGGGTGGCAGTAAGGTCCGTGAGTTTGTAGATGATTCCTGGGTGCGGGAAGCTGACTCCAGGTGCAATCTGGAGATGGTTGGAGAGTAGCAGAGAGAGACAGAAGAGTCCCTGAGGGCTGGGGGTGAGAACATGAGGGAGACTGGGGAGTAAGTCAGTGAAATTCGTGAGTTCGGTGGTGTATCGTGGGTGCCTGGAACTGACTCCAGCTGGAATCTAGAGAAGTTTTGAGAGTAGCTGAAAGAGACACAAGAGTCCCTGTGGGCTGAGGGCAAAGACCTGAGAGAGACCAGGGAGGACCTCAGTGAAGTCTGTGAGTCTGTAGGTGATTCCGGAGTGTGGGAGGCTGACTCCCGCTGAAATCTGGGCGTGGTGGGAGAGTAGCTGGGACAGACAGGAGAGTCCCAGGGGGCTGGGGGTGAAGACATGAGAGAGACTGGGGAGTAACTCAGCGAAACTGCTGAGTTTGGTGGTGATACCTGGGTGCCTGGAACGGACTCCCGCTGAAATCTGGGCATGGATGGAGAGTAGCTGGGACACACAGGAGAGTCCCTGAGGGCTGGGGGTGAAGACATGAGAGAGACCGGGGAGTACCTCAGTGAAACTGGTGAGTTTGGTGGTGACTCCGGGGTGCCTGGAACTGACCCCAGCTGAAATGTGGGCGTGGTTGGAGAGTAGCTGGGACAGACGGGAGATTCCCTGAGGGATGGTGAAGACATGAGAGAGACTGGGGAGTAACGCAGTGAAATTGGTGAGTTTGATGGTGATTCCTGGGTGCCTGGAGCTGACTCCCGCTGAAGTGTGGGCGTGGTTGGAGAGTAGCTGGGACACACAGGAGAGTCCCTGAGGGTTGGAGATAAAGACGTGCTAGAGACTGAGGAGTAACTGAGTGAAATTGGTGAGTTTGGTGGTGAGTCCGGGGTGACTGGAACTGACTACAGCTGAAATGTGGGCGTGGTTGGAGAGTAGCTGGGACAGACGGGAGAGTCCCTGAGGGATGGTGAAGACATGAGAGAGACTGGGGAGTAACGCAGTGAAATTGGTGAGTTTGGTGGTGATTTCTGTGTGCCTGCAACGAACTCCCGCTGAAGTGTGGGCGTGTTTGGAGAGTAGCTGGGACAGACAGGCGAGTCCCTGAGGGTTGGAGATAAAGACGTGCTGGAGACTGGGGAGTAACTCAGTGAAAGTGGTGGGCTTGGTGGTGATCCCTGGGTTCCTGGAACTGACCCGCGCTGAAATGTGGGCGTGGTTGGAGAGTAGCTGGGACAGACTGGAGGGTCCGTAAGGGCTGGGGGTGAAGACGTGAGAGAGACTGGCGAGGATCCCACTGAGGTCTGTGAGTTTGTAGGTGTTTCTGGGGTGTGGGGTAGAGACTGCCGCTGAAATCTGGGCGTAGTTGGAGAGTAGCTGGGACAGACAGGCGAGTCATGGGTGGCTGGGGGTGAGCTGCTGGATGATGGCAGTAAGAACATATGGTATATTATTGATGAATGAGGTGACTGTGGAGAATCTCCAGAGGAGGACACGGGAGAACACAATGACATGAGTGACTGTCCTGCTTGGTTAGGAAAGGGAAACGTAAAGTTGTGGAGTTCTGTTGATGATGGATGTGAGAGTGGTGAAGCCCTGCGGGGTGATGTAGAGTACTTCCACATCCCTGGTGAGGAGCTGCCCCTTGGGTCTGAGTTTCTGGGAGGGGAGAGGGAGAAGCTGGGTGAGGCAGGCATGAATCTTGAGGAGTCAGGGCTGGGGGACCGCTCATATTCTCCCGAGACGTGTGAGTCTCTGGGGGACTCCTGGGTGCATGGGACTGACTCCCGCAGGAACCTGGGGATGGCTGGAGAGTAACTGGGAGCCACAGGAGAGTCCCTGAGGCCTGGGGGTGAAGAGATGAAAGACACAGGGGTGGAGCACCGTGAGGCTCGTGAGTTTGTAGGTGATTCCTGGGTGTGGGGGGCTGACTCCAGCTGAAATCTGGGGTTGTTTGGAGAGTAGCTGGGAGACACAGGAGACCCCCCGAGAGCTGGGGGTGAGCTGCTGGGTGATGGCAGTAAGAACATGTGGTAGATTATTGATGAACGTGGGGACTCTGAGGAATCCTCAGAGGAGGACACGGGAGAGCCCAATGGCTTCATTGATTGCCCATCACGGTGAGGACAGGGAAATGGGAGCTTGTGGGATTCTGGTGATGACAGAGGTGAGTGTGGTGAAGCCCTAGGGGCTGGTGAATGGTAGCTCCGGATCCCTGGTGAGGAGCTTCCCCTTAAGCCTGAGTTTCTGATAGGGGAGAGGGAGAAGCTGGGTGAAGCTCGCATGGACCTTGGGGAGTCCGGGCTGGGGGACCGTTCATAAGAAGAGCCAGACAAGACCCTACTGTTCTTAGGTGCAGACAGGATTAGGAAACCTGCAGCTCCCAGGGGCCCCTACTAATTTTCTAACTCGCAGAAAGAAGGAGTGTGTGTGCGTGTGTGTGTGTGTGTGTGCGTGTGTGTGCGGTGTGAGGTATGTGCCCCTTAAGAAAATGGAAATCAACCAACCAATGAGACAGAGAGACAGACAGACAGACAGACAGACAGAGATTCACTTGCCCAAGTGTTCTGTCCTGTCCTCTGAATCCGCTTCCCAGTCGCAAGACGCTGTGAGCTCCAAGTCCACGCAGAGTCCGCCAAACGCTCCGGCCGCTGATCCGCTCCGCGAAGATCTGAGTACAGGCCAGCCAGGATGGGTTTAAATAGCCTCGGGCGCAGCCTAGCAGCGGAAAGGGCGGAGCTTCACTCCTCCTTTCCATCAGTCACCCCCAACTTTCCCAGGCTACACCTCGTGGGAAACTGTTCTCCTGCTTTGATTTCATGCGCCACCTTTGGGACAATCTAAGAACTTACAAGTTTTCTTGGCCAGATATGTTAGGAATTGTATGCACTGAAACACTGAAAACCAACTAGTGGTTCTGTGGTTCCCACGTTGTGGTTTTGACACCAGCAGCATCCTTGCCACAATCAAAACCCGGAGATCCACAGATCTGCGTTGTAACAAGACCTCCCCCTGACCCTGATGCATGGCAGTTTAAGAAGTCTTTCCGTGTAAGCGAAAAGACTTTGAAGAAAAGGTGGAGATATGCGTTGTATAAACATTCTTTTGCTCTGGAACCACGTAGAGACTTGGGAGCCAGTTGGGTGGAGCATTCGTTGGATGAGGGTGCTCGGGTTAGGAATATCAAGGTGTGGCTCCAGATAATCCAATCATCTAATTAAGATTCCAGTTATGCTCATCTGTTTCAAAATTCCGTTTGGGTAAATTCTTTTAGTCAGACTGAGAATGGCAAAGCCTCAACCCCAATTTCCAGGGAGGGTTGAGAGCCTCAGGTGGAGTTGATCACCAATAGCCTATGGTTTAACCCATCATGCCTATAGAATGAGGTCTCCATAAAAACCCGAAAGGACTGGGATCAGAGAGCTTCTGGATAACACTTCCTGGAAGGTAGTGCGCCCCTCCCCACATGCCGGGCCCCACATTAATTTCTGAACTTTTTGCAATGTCCGCTAAAATACAACGGCAACTGTAAGTGCTTCCCTGCGTGCTGTGAGCTCTTCCAGCAAATGAATGCAACTAAATCTGGGAGTGGTGGCAACCTGATTTATAGCCAGTTGCTGAGAAGCACAGGTAAAACCACGTAGGGCTTCCCATTGTTATTAGTGTGGGAGGCCTGTGTGGCGGGACCCGGCCCTTTGGAATCTAATGCTATGTCCCGGGAGGTAGCGTCACCATTGAATTAGAAGACACACATATGTTGAGAATAATCTTTCTGGTCATTTGCTGCATGTCTTATTTACAATATGTAATCAAATTCTTTATCCTGACCTTATGGCACCTGGGTTGAGAACCATGATTTGAACCAAACATTGGTCTGTCACGTTCTGAGTTTGAAACTTTAGTTTGCCTTTAGCGTTTTGCTATTGCTTTTTCGTTTTCTTTTGTTTCGTTTCGTTTCTAAGTTCTGGGGTATATGTGCAGGATGTGCAGATTTGTTACTAAGGTAAACGTGTGCCATGGTGGTTTGCTGCACCTGTCAACCCATCACCTAGGCATTAAGCCCAGCATGCAGTAGCTGTTCTTCTTAACGCTCTGCCCCCCGAAAGGCCCCAGTGTGTGTTGTTCCCCTTCCTGTGTCCATGTGATCTCCTTTTTCAGCTCCCATTACAAGTGAGAATGTGGCGTTTGGTTTTCTTTCCCTGGATTAGTTTGCTGAGGATAACGACCACACATCACCACTGTTTTTGTTTTTTTAGTATAAAGAGTAGTATTTTATTGAATAAGATTTGCTCCCAGAAAAATAAGCTTAAATCTACAATGAATGCCAGACTCTACAGCAGAAAGCAATTTTCTCACTTTTCCACACACAATGGTTTCTACTAAGTGAAAAAAAGCCATAAAATTTCATTCACAAATGTACTACTCTGTCTCAAAACATCTCACATAATCATGCACTCGACTAAAGCCATTAGATCAGTTCTTCAGTCAGGTTAAAGAAGTATCCCTCTAATAACTGACTTTTATAATGGTATCAATATCCACTCCCAGTCAGTCTGCCGTGGTTAATGGTGTACAGCATGACTGAATACAATGGAATTGATGACGCCCATATCCACGGACAAACCGTGACTTATGATGGTTTGATTTATGATTTTTCAAAGTTATGATGGGTTTATTGGACTATTAGATGCATTTCTGAGTTACACTGGGTTTATGAGCATGCGACCCTAGACTCCAGAAACAGCTGTATAAGGAAAAACAGGTGTACCTAATAAACATATGCTTAGTGACTTGGGATAAACCAATAGATGTGCACAACTGATGGAGAGCCGTGAAAGAGAGATAGCGGTAAATAGTTACAATAACACAATTTTCCTGCACCTGTCGTGGATTTCCCCAAAAAAATGCAGAATGTGGGATGCACCTAAGGCATATGAAAGAGAGAGGGCAGAAGGAGTAAGAGAGAAGTAGGAGGAAGGAAGGAAGGAAGGAAGGAAGGAAGGAAGGAAGGAAGGAAAGAAGGAAGGTAGGAAAGAAGGAAGGAAGGAAGGAAGGAAGGAAGGAAGGAAGGAAGGAAGGAAGGAAAGAAGGACGAAAGGAAGGAGAAAACACCCGGTGTTACTGAAACCCCCCAATAAAATGGTTTCCCCCTGTGGGTAAGCCTACAATGTGGATGAATCTTGAAAATATTGTGCTACGTGTTATGTCAGTCATAACAGCTCACCTATTGTGCAATTCCGTTTATAGGAAATGTCTACAATATGGAAATCTATGCATATGGGATTGATCGCACTAGGTAGTTGCTACCTAGGGCTGAGGGTCAGGGAGAGGGTTTGAGACAGAATGAGGAGTGACTAATGTCTACAGGGTTTTTCTCTGGTCGGGGGTGATAAGACGTTCTACAATGGATTGCGAATTATAATTGAATGTGCACAACCACAGGTATACTAAAAGCCACTCAATTCATGACTTTTAATGGGGGAATCTTAAGTGGCGCACTCTCATGGAGACCACGGCAGACATAGTGAGAGAGAAAAAGGTGAGTAAATATCTGAAACGGAGGCAGAAACAGAGAGAACGAAAAGCCCTGTGAAAGGAAGGGAGAGCGAAAAGGGAAAATGGTCCTATTTAGAAATGACAGATGTGAAACTGGGGTTCACATCAACAGTGTCACTGCCAGGAAGGAGGGTCATGCTAGCCACGTCACCGGTAGTGTGGCCCGCAGGGACACCGACCTGCTGGAGCGTCGTGCCAGCATGGGCTCTGGCAGCCACGTGGGCCAGCAGGAGGGACCCGCTGCACAGCTGTGGGGTGAGGATAGACTGGGTGGTGATATCGGCCATTACAGGGGCCTCTTCTGCTGGCAAGAGTGTGACAGTAGCAAGTAGATGGACAGGCCTGCGTGTGAGGACGGAATGCAGGAGGGGCTCTTGTGCGGGTGGGCGTGGGGCCCTCACGGGAACCGTGGAGAAATGGCCAGGTAACTGCGTCATGTGGGCTAGTAGATTGGCCAGGGCTTCGAACTGAAGGACAATAACGGGGAGTAGCTGTCAGGCCCTGGGAGTGTCTGAGTGTAAGTGGAGATGGGTTTGGGGTCACTGAGGGATGCGTGAGAGCCATCCCTGTGTAGGTACAGGTCATAGGGAGATAGTCTCGTGAGGCCTGTGAGTGTCTATGGTTGCCCTGGGTGCCTGGGGCTGACTGTGGCAGAAATCTGGGGAAGGCTGGAGAGAAGCTGGGAGGCCCAGGAGAGTCCCTTAAGGCAGGGGGTGAAGAGGTGAAAGAAATGGGGGAGGGTGGCAGTAAGGTCCGTGAGTTTGTAGATGACTCCTGGGTGCGGGAAGCTGACTCCAGGTGCAATCTGGAGATGGTTGGAGAGTAGCAGAGAGAGACAGAAGAGTCCCTGAGGGCTGGGGGTGAGAACATGAGGGAGACTGGGGAGTAAGTCAGTGAAATTCGTGAGTTCGGTGGTGTATCGTGGGTGCCTGGAACTGACTCCAGCTGGAATCTAGAGAAGTTTTGAGAGTAGCTGAAAGAGACACAAGAGTCCCTGTGGGCTGAGGGCAAAGACCTGAGAGAGACCAGGGAGGACCTCAGTGAAGTCTGTGAGTCTGTAGGTGATTCCGGAGTGTGGGAGGCTGACTCCCGCTGAAATCTGGGCGTGGTGGGAGAGTAGCTGGGACAGACAGGAGAGTCCCAGGGGGCTGGGGGTGAAGACATGAGAGAGACTGGGGAGTAACTCAGCGAAACTGCTGAGTTTGGTGGTGATACCTGGGTGCCTGGAACGGACTCCCGCTGAAATCTGGGCATGGATGGAGAGTAGCTGGGACACACAGGAGAGTCCCTGAGGGCTGGGGGTGAAGACATGAGAGAGACCGGGGAGTACCTCAGTGAAACTGGTGAGTTTGGTGGTGACTCCGGGGTGCCTGGAACTGACCCCCGCTGAAATGTGGGCGTGGTTGGAGAGTAGCTGGGACAGACGGGAGATTCCCTGAGGGATGGTGAAGACATGAGAGAGACTGGGGAGTAACGCAGTGAAATTGGTGAGTTTGATGGTGATTCCTGGGTGCCTGGAGCTGACTCCCGCTGAAGTGTGGGCGTGGTTGGAGAGTAGCTGGGACACACAGGAGAGTCCCTGAGGGTTGGAGATAAAGACGTGCTAGAGACTGAGGAGTAACTGAGTGAAATTGGTGAGTTTGGTGGTGAGTCCGGGGTGCCTGGAACTGACTCCAGCTGAAATGTGGGCGTGGTTGGAGAGTAGCTGGGACAGACGGGAGAGTCCCTGAGGGATGGTGAAGACATGAGAGAGACTGGGGAGTAACGCAGTGAAATTGGTGAGTTTGGTGGTGATTTCTGGGTGCCTGGAACTGACTCCCGCTGAAGTGTGGGCGTGTTTGGAGAGTAGCTGGGACACACAGGCGAGTCCCTGAGGGTTGGAGATAAAGACGTGCTGGAGACTGGGGAGTAACTCAGTGAAAGTGGTGGGCTTGGTGGTGATCCCTGGGTTCCTGGAACTGACCCGCGCTGAAATGTGGGCGTGGTTGGAGAGTAGCTGGGACAGACTGGAGGGTCCGTAAGGTCTGGGGGTGAAGACGTGAGAGAGACTGGCGAGGATCCCACTGAGGTCTGTGAGTTTGTAGGTGTTTCTGGGGTGTGGGGTAGAGACTGCCGCTGAAATCTGGGCGTAGTTGGAGAGTAGCTGGGACAGACAGGCGAGTCATGGGTGGCTGGGGGTGAGCTGCTGGATGATGGCAGTAAGAACATATGGTATATTATTGATGAATGAGGTGACTGTGGAGAATCTCCAGAGGAGGACACGGGAGAACACAATGACATGAGTGACTGTCCTGCTTGGTTAGGAAAGGGAAACGTAAAGTTGTGGAGTTCTGTTGATGATGGATGTGAGAGTGGTGAAGCCCTGCGGGGTGATGTAGAGTACTTCCACATCCCTGGTGAGGAGCTGCCCCTTGGGTCTGAGTTTCTGGGAGGGGAGAGGGAGAAGCTGGGTGAGGCAGGCATGAATCTTGAGGAGTCAGGGCTGGGGGACCGCTCATATTCTCCCGAGACGTGTGAGTCTCTGGGGGACTCCTGGGTGCATGGGACTGACTCCCGCAGGAACCTGGGGATGGCTGGAGAGTAACTGGGAGCCACAGGAGAGTCCCTGAGGCCTGGGGGTGAAGAGATGAAAGACACAGGGGTGGAGCACCGTGAGGCTCGTGAGTTTGTAGGTGATTCCTGGGTGTGGGGGGCTGACTCCAGCTGAAATCTGGGGTTGTTTGGAGAGTAGCTGGGAGACACAGGAGACCCCCCGAGAGCTGGGGGTGAGCTGCTGGGTGATGGCAGTAAGAACATGTGGTAGATTATTGATGAACGTGGGGACTCTGAGGAATCCTCAGAGGAGGACACGGGAGAGCCCAATGGCTTCATTGATTGCCCATCACGGTGAGGACAGGGAAATGGGAGCTTGTGGGATTCTGGTGATGACAGAGGTGAGTGTGGTGAAGCCCTAGGGGCTGGTGAATGGTAGCTCCGGATCCCTGGTGAGGAGCTTCCCCTTAAGCCTGAGTTTCTGATAGGGGAGAGGGAGAAGCTGGGTGAAGCTCGCATGGACCTTGGGGAGTCCGGGCTGGGGGACCGTTCATAAGAAGAGCCAGACAAGACCCTACTGTTCTTAGGTGCAGACAGGATTAGGAAACCTGCAGCTCCCAGGGGCCCCTACTAATTTTCTAACTCGCAGAAAGAAGGAGTGTGTGTGCGTGTGTGTGTGTGTGTGTGCGTGTGTGTGCGGTGTGAGGTATGTGCCCCTTAAGAAAATGGAAATCAACCAACCAATGAGACAGAGAGACAGACAGACAGACAGACAGACAGAGATTCACTTGCCCAAGTGTTCTGTCCTGTCCTCTGAATCCGCTTCCCAGTCGCAAGACGCTGTGAGCTCCAAGTCCACGCAGAGTCCGCCAAACGCTCCGGCCGCTGATCCGCTCCGCGAAGATCTGAGTACAGGCCAGCCAGGATGGGTTTAAATAGCCTCGGGCGCAGCCTAGCAGCGGAAAGGGCGGAGCTTCACTCCTCCTTTCCATCAGTCACCCCCAACTTTCCCAGGCTACACCTCGTGGGAAACTGTTCTCCTGCTTTGATTTCATGCGCCACCTTTGGGACAATCTAAGAACTTACAAGTTTTCTTGGCCAGATATGTTAGGAATTGTATGCACTGAAACACTGAAAACCAACTAGTGGTTCTGTGGTTCCCACGTTGTGGTTTTGACACCAGCAGCATCCTTGCCACAATCAAAACCCGGAGATCCACAGATCTGCGTTGTAACAAGACCTCCCCCTGACCCTGATGCATGGCAGTTTAAGAAGTCTTTCCGTGTAAGCGAAAAGACTTTGAAGAAAAGGTGGAGATATGCGTTGTGTAAACATTCTTTTGCTCTGGAACCACGTAGAGACTTGGGAGCCAGTTGGGTGGAGCATTCGTTGGATGAGGGTGCTCGGGTTAGGAATATCAAGGTGTGGCTCCAGATAATCCAATCATCTAATTAAGATTCCAGTTATGCTCATCTGTTTCAAAATTCCGTTTGGGTAAATTCTTTTAGTCAGACTGAGAATGGCAAAGCCTCAACCCCAATTTCCAGGGAGGGTTGAGAGCCTCAGGTGGAGTTGATCACCAATAGCCTATGGTTTAACCCATCATGCCTATAGAATGAGGTCTCCATAAAAACCCGAAAGGACTGGGATCAGAGAGCTTCTGGATAACACTTCCTGGAAGGTAGTGCGCCCCTCCCCACATGCCGGGCCCCACATTAATTTCTGAACTTTTTGCAATGTCCGCTAAAATACAACGGCAACTGTAAGTGCTTCCCTGCGTGCTGTGAGCTCTTCCAGCAAATGAATGCAACTAAATCTGGGAGTGGTGGCAACCTGATTTATAGCCAGTTGCTGAGAAGCACAGGTAAAACCACGTAGGGCTTCCCATTGTTATTAGTGTGGGAGGCCTGTGTGGCGGGACCCGGGCCTTTGGAATCTAATGCTATGTCCCGGTAGGTAGCGTCACCATTGAATTAGAAGACACACATATGTTGAGAATAATCTTTCTGGTCATTTGCTGCATGTCTTATTTACAATATGTAATCAAATTCTTTATCCTGACCTTATGGCACCTGGGTTGAGAACCATGATTTGAACCAAACATTGGTCTGTCACGTTCTGAGTTTGAAACTTTAGTTTGCCTTTAGCGTTTTGCTATTGCTTTTTCGTTTTCTTTTGTTTCGTTTCGTTTCTAAGTTCTGGGGTATATGTGCAGGATGTGCAGATTTGTTACTAAGGTAAACGTGTGCCATGGTGGTTTGCTGCACCTGTCAACCCATCACCTAGGCATTAAGCCCAGCATGCAGTAGCTGTTCTTCTTAACGCTCTGCCCCCCGAAAGGCCCCAGTGTGTGTTGTTCCCCTTCCTGTGTCCATGTGATCTCCTTTTTCAGCTCCCATTATAAGTGAGAATGTGGCGTTTGGTTTTCTTTCCCTGGATTAGTTTGCTGAGGATAACGACCACACATCACCACTGTTTTTGTTTTTTTAGTATAAAGAGTAGTATTTTATTGAATAAGATTTGCTCCCAGAAAAATAAGCTTAAATCTACAATGAATGCCAGACTCTACAGCAGAAAGCAATTTTCTCACTTTTCCACACACAATGGTTTCTACTAAGTGAAAAAATGCCAGAAAATTTCATTCACAAATGTACTACTCTGTCTCAAAACATCTCACATAATCATGCACTCGACTAAAGCCATTAGATCAGTTCTTCAGTCAGGTTAAAGAAGTATCCCTCTAATAACTGACTTTTATAATGGTATCAATATCCACTCCCAGTCAGTCTGCCGTGGTTAATGGTGTACAGCATGACTGAATACAATGGAATTGATGACGCCCATATCCACGGACAAACCGTGACTTATGATGGTTTGATTTATGATTTTTCAACGTTATGATGGGTTTATTGGACTATTAGATGCGTTTCTGAGTTACACTGGGTTTATGAGCATGCGACCCTAGACTCCAGAAACAGCTGTATAAGGAAAAACAGGTGTACCTAATAAACATATGCTTAGTGACTTGGGATAAACCAATAGATGTGCACGACTGATGGAGAGCCGTGAAAGAGAGATAGCGGTAAATAGTTACAATAACACAATTTTCCTGCACCTGTCGTGGATTTCCCCAAAAAAATGCAGAATGTGGGATGCACCTAAGGCATATGAAAGAGAGAGGGCAGAAGGAGTAAGAGAGAAGTAGGAGGAAGGAAGGAAGGAAGGAAGGAAGGAAGGAAGGAAGGAAGGAAAGAAGGAAGGTAGGAAAGAAGGAAGGAAGGAAGGAAGGAAGGAAGGAAGGAAGGAAGGAAGGAAAGAAGGACGAAAGGAAGGAGAAAACACCCGGTGTTACTGAAACCCCCCAATAAAATGGTTTCCCCCTGTGGGTAAGCCTACAATGTGGATGAATCTTGAAAATATTGTGCTACGTGTTATGTCAGTCATAACAGCTCACCTATTGTGCAATTCCGTTTATAGGAAATGTCTACAATATGGAAATCTATGCATATGGGATTGATCGCACTAGGTAGTTGCTACCTAGGGCTGAGGGTCAGGGAGAGGGTTTGAGACAGAATGAGGAGTGACTAATGTCTACAGGGTTTTTCTCTGGTCGGGGGTGATAAGACGTTCTACAATGGATTGCGAATTATAATTGAATGTGCACAACCACAGGTATACTAAAAGCCACTCAATTCATGACTTTTAATGGGGGAATCTTAAGTGGCGCACTCTCATGGAGACCACGGCAGACATAGTGAGAGAGAAAAAGGTGAGTAAATATCTGAAACGGAGGCAGAAACAGAGAGAACGAAAAGCCCTGTGAAAGGAAGGGAGAGCGAAAAGGGAAAATGGTCCTATTTAGAAATGACAGATGTGAAACTGGGGTTCACATCAACAGTGTCACTGCCAGGAAGGAGGGTCATGCTAGCCACGTCACCGGTAGTGTGGCCCGCAGGGACACCGACCTGCTGGAGCGTCGTGCCAGCATGGGCTCTGGCAGCCACGTGGGCCAGCAGGAGGGACCCGCTGCACAGCTGTGGGGTGAGGATAGACTGGGTGGTGATATCGGCCATTACAGGGGCCTCTTCTGCTGGCAAGAGTGTGACAGTAGCAAGTAGATGGACAGGCCTGCGTGTGAGGACGGAATGCAGGAGGGGCTCTTGTGCGGGTGGGCGTGGGGCCCTCACGGGAACCGTGGAGAAATGGCCAGGTAACTGCGTCATGTGGGCTAGTAGATTGGCCAGGGCTTCGAACTGAAGGACAATAACGGGGAGTAGCTGTCAGGCCCTGGGAGTGTCTGAGTGTAAGTGGAGATGGGTTTGGGGTCACTGAGGGATGCGTGAGAGCCATCCCTGTGTAGGTACAGGTCATAGGGAGATAGTCTCGTGAGGCCTGTGAGTGTCTATGGTTGCCCTGGGTGCCTGGGGCTGACTGTGGCAGAAATCTGGGGAAGGCTGGAGAGAAGCTGGGAGGCCCAGGAGAGTCCCTTAAGGCAGGGGGTGAAGAGGTGAAAGAAATGGGGGAGGGTGGCAGTAAGGTCCGTGAGTTTGTAGATGACTCCTGGGTGCGGGAAGCTGACTCCAGGTGCAATCTGGAGATGGTTGGAGAGTAGCAGAGAGAGACAGAAGAGTCCCTGAGGGCTGGGGGTGAGAACATGAGGGAGACTGGGGAGTAAGTCAGTGAAATTCGTGAGTTCGGTGGTGTATCGTGGGTGCCTGGAACTGACTCCAGCTGGAATCTAGAGAAGTTTTGAGAGTAGCTGAAAGAGACACAAGAGTCCCTGTGGGCTGAGGGCAAAGACCTGAGAGAGACCAGGGAGGACCTCAGTGAAGTCTGTGAGTCTGTAGGTGATTCCGGAGTGTGGGAGGCTGACTCCCGCTGAAATCTGGGCGTGGTGGGAGAGTAGCTGGGACAGACAGGAGAGTCCCAGGGGGCTGGGGGTGAAGACATGAGAGAGACTGGGGAGTAACTCAGCGAAACTGCTGAGTTTGGTGGTGATACCTGGGTGCCTGGAACGGACTCCCGCTGAAATCTGGGCATGGATGGAGAGTAGCTGGGACACACAGGAGAGTCCCTGAGGGCTGGGGGTGAAGACATGAGAGAGACCGGGGAGTACCTCAGTGAAACTGGTGAGTTTGGTGGTGACTCCGGGGTGCCTGGAACTGACCCCCGCTGAAATGTGGGCGTGGTTGGAGAGTAGCTGGGACAGACGGGAGATTCCCTGAGGGATGGTGAAGACATGAGAGAGACTGGGGAGTAACGCAGTGAAATTGGTGAGTTTGATGGTGATTCCTGGGTGCCTGGAGCTGACTCCCGCTGAAGTGTGGGCGTGGTTGGAGAGTAGCTGGGACACACAGGAGAGTCCCTGAGGGTTGGAGATAAAGACGTGCTAGAGACTGAGGAGTAACTGAGTGAAATTGGTGAGTTTGGTGGTGAGTCCGGGGTGCCTGGAACTGACTCCAGCTGAAATGTGGGCGTGGTTGGAGAGTAGCTGGGACAGACGGGAGAGTCCCTGAGGGATGGTGAAGACATGAGAGAGACTGGGGAGTAACGCAGTGAAATTGGTGAGTTTGGTGGTGATTTCTGGGTGCCTGGAACTGACTCCCGCTGAAGTGTGGGCGTGTTTGGAGAGTAGCTGGGACACACAGGCGAGTCCCTGAGGGTTGGAGATAAAGACGTGCTGGAGACTGGGGAGTAACTCAGTGAAAGTGGTGGGCTTGGTGGTGATCCCTGGGTTCCTGGAACTGACCCGCGCTGAAATGTGGGCGTGGTTGGAGAGTAGCTGGGACAGACTGGAGGGTCCGTAAGGTCTGGGGGTGAAGACGTGAGAGAGACTGGCGAGGATCCCACTGAGGTCTGTGAGTTTGTAGGTGTTTCTGGGGTGTGGGGTAGAGACTGCCGCTGAAATCTGGGCGTAGTTGGAGAGTAGCTGGGACAGACAGGCGAGTCATGGGTGGCTGGGGGTGAGCTGCTGGATGATGGCAGTAAGAACATATGGTATATTATTGATGAATGAGGTGACTGTGGAGAATCTCCAGAGGAGGACACGGGAGAACACAATGACATGAGTGACTGTCCTGCTTGGTTAGGAAAGGGAAACGTAAAGTTGTGGAGTTCTGTTGATGATGGATGTGAGAGTGGTGAAGCCCTGCGGGGTGATGTAGAGTACTTCCACATCCCTGGTGAGGAGCTGCCCCTTGGGTCTGAGTTTCTGGGAGGGGAGAGGGAGAAGCTGGGTGAGGCAGGCATGAATCTTGAGGAGTCAGGGCTGGGGGACCGCTCATATTCTCCCGAGACGTGTGAGTCTCTGGGGGACTCCTGGGTGCATGGGACTGACTCCCGCAGGAACCTGGGGATGGCTGGAGAGTAACTGGGAGCCACAGGAGAGTCCCTGAGGCCTGGGGGTGAAGAGATGAAAGACACAGGGGTGGAGCACCGTGAGGCTCGTGAGTTTGTAGGTGATTCCTGGGTGTGGGGGGCTGACTCCAGCTGAAATCTGGGGTTGTTTGGAGAGTAGCTGGGAGACACAGGAGACCCCCCGAGAGCTGGGGGTGAGCTGCTGGGTGATGGCAGTAAGAACATGTGGTAGATTATTGATGAACGTGGGGACTCTGAGGAATCCTCAGAGGAGGACACGGGAGAGCCCAATGGCTTCATTGATTGCCCATCACGGTGAGGACAGGGAAATGGGAGCTTGTGGGATTCTGGTGATGACAGAGGTGAGTGTGGTGAAGCCCTAGGGGCTGGTGAATGGTAGCTCCGGATCCCTGGTGAGGAGCTTCCCCTTAAGCCTGAGTTTCTGATAGGGGAGAGGGAGAAGCTGGGTGAAGCTCGCATGGACCTTGGGGAGTCCGGGCTGGGGGACCGTTCATAAGAAGAGCCAGACAAGACCCTACTGTTCTTAGGTGCAGACAGGATTAGGAAACCTGCAGCTCCCAGGGGCCCCTACTAATTTTCTAACTCGCAGAAAGAAGGAGTGTGTGTGCGTGTGTGTGTGTGTGTGTGCGTGTGTGTGCGGTGTGAGGTATGTGCCCCTTAAGAAAATGGAAATCAACCAACCAATGAGACAGAGAGACAGACAGACAGACAGACAGACAGAGATTCACTTGCCCAAGTGTTCTGTCCTGTCCTCTGAATCCGCTTCCCAGTCGCAAGACGCTGTGAGCTCCAAGTCCACGCAGAGTCCGCCAAACGCTCCGGCCGCTGATCCGCTCCGCGAAGATCTGAGTACAGGCCAGCCAGGATGGGTTTAAATAGCCTCGGGCGCAGCCTAGCAGCGGAAAGGGCGGAGCTTCACTCCTCCTTTCCATCAGTCACCCCCAACTTTCCCAGGCTACACCTCGTGGGAAACTGTTCTCCTGCTTTGATTTCATGCGCCACCTTTGGGACAATCTAAGAACTTACAAGTTTTCTTGGCCAGATATGTTAGGAATTGTATGCACTGAAACACTGAAAACCAACTAGTGGTTCTGTGGTTCCCACGTTGTGGTTTTGACACCAGCAGCATCCTTGCCACAATCAAAACCCGGAGATCCACAGATCTGCGTTGTAACAAGACCTCCCCCTGACCCTGATGCATGGCAGTTTAAGAAGTCTTTCCGTGTAAGCGAAAAGACTTTGAAGAAAAGGTGGAGATATGCGTTGTGTAAACATTCTTTTGCTCTGGAACCACGTAGAGACTTGGGAGCCAGTTGGGTGGAGCATTCGTTGGATGAGGGTGCTCGGGTTAGGAATATCAAGGTGTGGCTCCAGATAATCCAATCATCTAATTAAGATTCCAGTTATGCTCATCTGTTTCAAAATTCCGTTTGGGTAAATTCTTTTAGTCAGACTGAGAATGGCAAAGCCTCAACCCCAATTTCCAGGGAGGGTTGAGAGCCTCAGGTGGAGTTGATCACCAATAGCCTATGGTTTAACCCATCATGCCTATAGAATGAGGTCTCCATAAAAACCCGAAAGGACTGGGATCAGAGAGCTTCTGGATAACACTTCCTGGAAGGTAGTGCGCCCCTCCCCACATGCCGGGCCCCACATTAATTTCTGAACTTTTTGCAATGTCCGCTAAAATACAACGGCAACTGTAAGTGCTTCCCTGCGTGCTGTGAGCTCTTCCAGCAAATGAATGCAACTAAATCTGGGAGTGGTGGCAACCTGATTTATAGCCAGTTGCTGAGAAGCACAGGTAAAACCACGTAGGGCTTCCCATTGTTATTAGTGTGGGAGGCCTGTGTGGCGGGACCCGGGCCTTTGGAATCTAATGCTATGTCCCGGTAGGTAGCGTCACCATTGAATTAGAAGACACACATATGTTGAGAATAATCTTTCTGGTCATTTGCTGCATGTCTTATTTACAATATGTAATCAAATTCTTTATCCTGACCTTATGGCACCTGGGTTGAGAACCATGATTTGAACCAAACATTGGTCTGTCACGTTCTGAGTTTGAAACTTTAGTTTGCCTTTAGCGTTTTGCTATTGCTTTTTCGTTTTCTTTTGTTTCGTTTCGTTTCTAAGTTCTGGGGTATATGTGCAGGATGTGCAGATTTGTTACTAAGGTAAACGTGTGCCATGGTGGTTTGCTGCACCTGTCAACCCATCACCTAGGCATTAAGCCCAGCATGCAGTAGCTGTTCTTCTTAACGCTCTGCCCCCCGAAAGGCCCCAGTGTGTGTTGTTCCCCTTCCTGTGTCCATGTGATCTCCTTTTTCAGCTCCCATTATAAGTGAGAATGTGGCGTTTGGTTTTCTTTCCCTGGATTAGTTTGCTGAGGATAACGACCACACATCACCACTGTTTTTGTTTTTTTAGTATAAAGAGTAGTATTTTATTGAATAAGATTTGCTCCCAGAAAAATAAGCTTAAATCTACAATGAATGCCAGACTCTACAGCAGAAAGCAATTTTCTCACTTTTCCACACACAATGGTTTCTACTAAGTGAAAAAATGCCAGAAAATTTCATTCACAAATGTACTACTCTGTCTCAAAACATCTCACATAATCATGCACTCGACTAAAGCCATTAGATCAGTTCTTCAGTCAGGTTAAAGAAGTATCCCTCTAATAACTGACTTTTATAATGGTATCAATATCCACTCCCAGTCAGTCTGCCGTGGTTAATGGTGTACAGCATGACTGAATACAATGGAATTGATGACGCCCATATCCACGGACAAACCGTGACTTATGATGGTTTGATTTATGATTTTTCAACGTTATGATGGGTTTATTGGACTATTAGATGCGTTTCTGAGTTACACTGGGTTTATGAGCATGCGACCCTAGACTCCAGAAACAGCTGTATAAGGAAAAACAGGTGTACCTAATAAACATATGCTTAGTGACTTGGGATAAACCAATAGATGTGCACGACTGATGGAGAGCCGTGAAAGAGAGATAGCGGTAAATAGTTACAATAACACAATTTTCCTGCACCTGTCGTGGATTTCCCCAAAAAAATGCAGAATGTGGGATGCACCTAAGGCATATGAAAGAGAGAGGGCAGAAGGAGTAAGAGAGAAGTAGGAGGAAGGAAGGAAGGAAGGAAGGAAGGAAGGAAGGAAGGCAGGCAGGAAAATAGGAAGGAAGGAAGGAAGGAAGGAAGGAAGGAAGGAAGGAAGGAAAGAAGGACGAAAGGAAGGAGAAAACACCCGGTGTTACTAAAACCCCCCAATAAAATGGTTTCCCCCTGTGGGTAAGCCTACAATGTGGATGAATCTTGAAAATATTGTGCTACGTGTTATGTCAGTCATAACAGCTCACCTATTGTGCAATTCCGTTTATAGGAAATGTCCACAATATGGAAATCTATGCATATGGGATTGATCGCACTAGGTAGTTGCTACCTAGGGCTGAGGGTCAGGGAGAGGGTTTGAGACAGAATGAGGAGTGACTCATGTCTACAGGGTTCTTCTCTGGTCGGGGGTGATAAGACGTTCTACAATGGATTGCGGATTAAAATTGAATGTGCACAGCCACAGGTATACTAAAAGCCACTCAATTCATAACTTTTAATGGGGGAATCTTACGTGGCGCACTCTCATGGACACCACGGCAGACATAGTGAGAGAGAAAAAGGTGAGTAAATATCTGAAACGGAGGCAGAAACAGAGAGAATGCAAAGCCCTGTGAATGGAAGGGAGAGCGAAAAGGGAAAATGGTCCTATTTAGAAATGACAGATGTGAAACTGGGGTTCACATCAACAGTGTCACTGTCAGGAAGGAGGGTCATGCTAGCCATGTCACCGGTAGTGTGGCCCGCAGGGACGCCGACCTGCTGGAGCGTCGTGCCAGCATGGGCTCTGGCAGCCACGTGGGCCAGCAGGAGGGTCGCGCTGCACAGCTGTGGGGTGAGGATAGCCTGGGTGGTGATATGGGCCATTACAGGGGCCTCTTCTGCTGGCAAGAGTGTGACAGTAGCAAGTAGATGGACAGGCCTGCGTGTGAGGACGGAATGCAGGAGGGGCTCTTGTGCGGCTGGGTGTGGGGCCCTCACGGGAACCGTGGAGAAATGGCCAGGTAACTGCGTCATGTGGGCTAGTAGATTGGCCAGGCCTTCGAACTGAAGGACAATAATGGGGAGTAGCTGTCAGGCCCTGGGAGTGTCTGAGTGTAAGTGGAGATGGGTTTGGGGTCACTGAGGGATGCGCGGGAGCCATCCCTGTATAGGTCCAGGTCATAGGGAGATAGTCTCGTGAGGCCTGTGAGTGTCTAGGGTTGTCCTGGGTGCCTGGGGCTGACTGTGGCAGAGATCTGGGGAAGGCTGGAGAGAAGCTGGGAGACCCAGGAGAGTCCCTGAAGGCAGGGGGCGAAGAGGTGAAAGAAATGGGGGAGGGTTGCAGTAAGGTCCGTGAGTTTGTAGGTGATTCCTGGGTGCGGGAAGCTGACTCCAGGTGTAATCTGGAGATGGTCGGAGAGTAGCTGAGAGAGACAGAAGAGTCCCTGAGGGCTGGGGGTGAGAACATGAGGGAGACTGGGGAGTAAGTCAGTGAAATTCGTGAGTTCGGTGGTGTATCGTGGGTGCCTGGAACTGAGTCCAGCTGGAATCTAGAGAAGTTTTGAGAGCAGCTGAAAGAGACACAAGAGTCCCTGTGGGCTGAGGGAAAAGACCTGAGAGAGACCAGGGAGGACCTCAGTGAAGTCTGTGAGTCTGTAGGTGATTCCGGAGTGTGGGAGGCTGACTCCCGCTGAAATCTGGGCGTGGTGGGAGAGTAGCTGGGACAGACAGGAGAGTCCCAGGGGGCTGGGGGTGAAGACATGAGAGAGACCGGGGAGTAACTCAGTGAAACTGCTGAGTTTGGTGGTGATACCTGGGTGCCTGGAACTGACTCCCGCTGAAATCTGGGCATGGTTGGAGAGTAGCTGGGACACACAGGAGAGTCCCTGAGGGCTGGGGGTGAAGACATGAGAGAGACCGGGGAGTAAGTGAGTGAAACTGGTGAGTTTGGTGGTGACTCCGGGGTGCCTGGAACTGACTCCAGCTGAAATGTGGGCGTGGTTGGAGAGTAGCTGGGACAGACAGGAGAGTCCCTGAGGGCTGGTGAAGACGTGAGAGAGACTGGAGAGTAATTGAGTGAAATTGGTGAGTTTGATGGTGATTCCTGGGTGCCTGGAACCGACTCCCGCTGAAGTGTGGGCGTGGTTGGAGAGTAGCTGGGACACACAGGAGAGTCCCTGAGGGTTGGAGATAAAGACGTGCTAGAGACTGAGGAGTAACTGAGTGAAATCGGTGAGTTTGGTGGTGATTCCGGGGTGCCTGGAACTGACTCCAGCTGAAATGTGGGCGTGGTTGGAGAGTAGCTGGGACAGACGGGAGAGTCCCTGAGGGATGGTGAAGACATGAGAGAGACTGGGGAGTAACGCAGTGAAATTGGTGAGTTTGGTGGTGATTTCTGGGTGCCTGCAACGGACTCCCGCTGAAGTGTGGGCGTGTTTGGAGAGTAGCTGGGACAGACAGGCGAGACCCTGAGGGTTGGAGATAAAGACGTGCTAGAGACTGGGGAGTAACTCAGTGAAAGTGGTGGGCTTGGTGGTGATCCCTGGGTTCCTGGAACTGACCCGCGCTGAAATGTGGGCGTGGTTGGAGAGTAGCTGGGACAGACTGGAGGGTCCGTGTTTGGAGAGTAGCTGGGAGACACAGGAGACCCCCCGAGAGCTGGGGGTGAGCTGCTGGGTGATGGCAGTAAGAACATGTGGTATATTACTGATGAACGTGGTGACTCTGAGGAATCCTCAGAGGAGGACACGGGAGAGCCAAATGGCTTCATTAATTGCCCATCACGGTGAGGACAGGGAAATGGGAGCTTGTGGGATTCTGGTGATGACAGAGGTGAGTGTGGTGAAGCTCTAGGGGATGGTGAATGGTAGCTCCGGATCCCTGGTGGGGAGCTTCCTCTTAAGCCTGAGTTTCTGAGAGGGGAGAGGGAGAAGCTGGGTGAGGCTCGCATGGACCTTGGGGAGTCCGGGCTGGGGGACTGTTCATAAGAAGAGCCAGACAAGACCCTACTGTTCTTAGGTGCAGACATGATTAGGAACCCTGCAGCTCCCAGGGCCCCTTCTCATTTTCTAACTCGCAGAAGTAAGTAGTGTGTGTGCGTGCGTGTGTGTGTGTGTGTGTGTGTGTGTTTGTGTGTGTGCGGTGTGAGGTATGTGCCCCTTAAGAAAATGGAAATCAACCAACCAATGAGACAGACAGACAGACAGAGATTCACTTGCCCAAGTGTTCTGTCCTGTCTTCTGAATCCGCTTCCAAGTCGCAAGACGCTGTGAGCTCCAAGTCCACGCAGAGTCCGCCAAACGCTCCGGCCGCTGATCCGCTCCGCGAAGATCTGAGTACAGGCCAGCCAGGGTGGGTTTAAATAGCCTCGGGCGCAGCCTAGCAGCGGAAAGGGCGGAGCTTCACTCCTCCTTTCCATCAGTCACCCCCAACTTTCCCAGGCTACACCTGGTAGGAAACTGTTCTCCTGCATTGATTCCATGCGCCACCTTTGGGACAATCTAAGAACTTACAAGTTTTCTTGGCCAGATATATTAGGAATTGTATACACTGAAACACTGAAAAACAACTAGTGGTTCCGTGGTTCCCACGTTGTGGTTTTGACACCAGCAGCACCCTTGCCACAATCAAACCCCGGAGATGCACAGATCTGTGTTGTAACAAGACCTCCCCCTGACCCTGACGCATGGCAGTTTAAGAAGTCTTTCCGTGTAAGCGAAAAGACTTTGAAGAAAAGGTGGAGATATGCGTTGTATAAACATTCTTTTGCTCTGGAACCACGTAGAGACTTGGGAGCCAGTTGGGTGGAGCATTCGTTGGATGAGGGTGCTCGGGTGAGGAATATCAAGGGGTGGCTCCAGATAATCCAATCATCTAATTAAGATTCCAGTTATGCTCATCGGTTTTAAAATTCCATTTGGGTAAATTCTTTAAGTCAGACTGAGAATGGCAAAGCCTCAACCCCAATTTCCAGGGAGGGTTGAGAGCCTCAGGTGGAGTTGATCACCAATAGCCTATGGTTTAACCCATCATGCCTATAGAATGAGGTCTCCATAAAAACCCAAAAGGACTGGCTTCAGAGAGCTTCTGGATAACACTTCCCGGAAGGTAGTGCGCCCCTCCCCACATGCCGGGCCCCACATTTATCTCTCAACTTTTTGCAATGTCCGCTAAAATACAAAGGCAAGTGTAAGTGTTTCCCTGCGTGCTGTGAGCTCTTCCAGCAAATGAATGCAACGAAATCTGGGAGTGGTGGCAACCTGATTTATAGCCAGTTGCTGAGAAGCACAGGTAAAACAACGTAGGGCTCCCCATTGTTATTAGTGTGGGAGGCCTGTCTGGCGGGACTCGGCCCTTTGGAATCTAATGCTATGTCCCGGTAGATAGCGTCACCATTGAATTAGAAGACACACATATGTTGAGAATAATCTTTCTGGTCGTTTGCTGCATGTCTTATTTACAATATGTAATCAAATTCTTTCTCCTGACCTTATGGCACCTGGGTTGAGAACCAAGATTTGAACCAAACATTGGTCGGTCACTTTCTGAGTTTGAAACTTTATTTTGCCTTTAGCGTTTTGCTCTTGATTTTTCGTTTTCTTTTGTTTCGTTTCGTTTCTAAGTTCTGGGGTATATGTGCAGGATGTGCAGATTTATTACTAAGGTAAACGTGTGCCATGGTGGTTTGCTGCACCTGTCAACCCATCACCTAGGTATAAAGCCCAGCATGCAGTAGCTGTTTTTCCTAACGCTCTGCCTCCTGAAAGGCCCCAGTGTGTGTTGTTCCCCTTCCTGTGTCCATGTGATCTCATTTTTCAGCTCCCATTATAAGTGAGAATGTGGCGTTTGGTTGTCTTTCCCTGGATTAGTTTGCTGAGGATAATGACCACACATCACCACTGTTTTTGTTTTTTAGTATAAAGAGTAGTATTTTATTGAATAAGATTTGCTCCCAGAAAAATAAGCTTAAATCTACAATGAATGCCAGACTCTACAGCAGAAAGCAATTTTCTCACTTTTCCACACACAATGGTTCCTACTAATTGAAAAAAAGCCATCAAATTTCATTCACAAATGTACTACTCTGTCTCAAAACATCTCACATAATCATGCACTGTACTAAAGCCATTAGATCAGTTCTTCAGTCAGGTTAAAGAAGTAGCCCTCTAATGACTGACTTTTATAGTGCTGTCAATATCCACTCCCAATCAGTCTGCCATTGTTAATGGTGTACAGCATTACTGAATACAATGGATTGATGACGCCCATATCCACGGACAGACCGTGACTTATGATGGTATGATTTGTGATTCTTCAACGTTATGATGGGTTTATTGGATTATTAGATGCGTTTCTGTGTTACACTGGGTTTATGAGTATGCGACCCTATACTCCAGAAACAGCTGTATAAGGAAAAACAGGTGTACCTAATAAAAATATGCTTAGTGACTTGGGATAAAACAATAGATGTTCACAACTGATGGAGAGCCGTGAAAGAGAGATAGCGGTAAATAGTTACAATAACACAATTTTCCTGCACCTGTCGAGGATTTCCCCAAAAAAACGCAGAATGTGGGATGCACCTAAGGCATATGAAAGAGAGAGGGCAGAAGGAGTAAGAGAGAAATAGGAGGAAGGAAGGAGGGAAGGAAAGAAGGAAGGAAGGAAGGAAGGAAGGAAGGAAGGAAGGAAGGAAGGAAGGAAAGAAGGACGGAAGGAAGGAAGGAAGGGAAGAAGGACGAAAGGAAGGAGAAAACACCGGTGTTACTAAAACCCCCCCATAAAAATGGATTCCCCCTGTGGGTAAGCCTACAATGTGGATGAATCTTGAAAATATTGTGCTACGTGTTATGTCAGTCATAACAGCTCACCTATTGTGCAATTCCGTTTATAGGAAATGTCCACAATATGGAAATCTATGCATATGGGATTGATCGCACTAGGTAGTTGCTACCTAGGGCTGAGGGTCAGGGAGAGGGTTTGAGACAGAATGAGGAGTGACTCATGTCTACAGGGTTCTTCTCTGGTCGGGGGTGATAAGACGTTCTACAATGGATTGCGGATTAAAATTGAATGTGCACAGCCACAGGTATACTAAAAGCCACTCAATTCATAACTTTTAATGGGGGAATCTTACGTGGCGCACTCTCATGGACACCACGGCAGACATAGTGAGAGAGAAAAAGGTGAGTAAATATCTGAAACGGAGGCAGAAACAGAGAGAATGCAAAGCCCTGTGAATGGAAGGGAGAGCGAAAAGGGAAAATGGTCCTATTTAGAAATGACAGATGTGAAACTGGGGTTCACATCAACAGTGTCACTGTCAGGAAGGAGGGTCATGCTAGCCATGTCACCGGTAGTGTGGCCCGCAGGGACGCCGACCTGCTGGAGCGTCGTGCCAGCATGGGCTCTGGCAGCCACGTGGGCCAGCAGGAGGGTCGCGCTGCACAGCTGTGGGGTGAGGATAGCCTGGGTGGTGATATGGGCCATTACAGGGGCCTCTTCTGCTGGCAAGAGTGTGACAGTAGCAAGTAGATGGACAGGCCTGCGTGTGAGGACGGAATGCAGGAGGGGCTCTTGTGCGGCTGGGTGTGGGGCCCTCACGGGAACCGTGGAGAAATGGCCAGGTAACTGCGTCATGTGGGCTAGTAGATTGGCCAGGCCTTCGAACTGAAGGACAATAATGGGGAGTAGCTGTCAGGCCCTGGGAGTGTCTGAGTGTAAGTGGAGATGGGTTTGGGGTCACTGAGGGATGCGCGGGAGCCATCCCTGTATAGGTCCAGGTCATAGGGAGATAGTCTCGTGAGGCCTGTGAGTGTCTAGGGTTGTCCTGGGTGCCTGGGGCTGACTGTGGCAGAGATCTGGGGAAGGCTGGAGAGAAGCTGGGAGACCCAGGAGAGTCCCTGAAGGCAGGGGGCGAAGAGGTGAAAGAAATGGGGGAGGGTTGCAGTAAGGTCCGTGTGTTTGTAGGTGATTCCTGGGTGCGGGAAGCTGACTCCAGGTGCAATCTGGAGATGGTTGGAGAGTAGCTGAGAGAGACAGAAGAGTCCCTGAGGGCTGGGGGTGAGAACATGAGGGAGACTGGGGAGTAAGTCAGTGAAATTCGTGAGTTCGGTGGTGTATCGTGGGTGCCTGGAACTGACTCCAGCTGGAATCTAGAGAAGTTTTGAGAGCAGCTGAAAGAGACACAAGAGTCCCTGTGGGCTGAGGGCAAAGACCTGAGAGAGACCAGGGAGGACCTCAGTGAAGTCTGTGAGTCTGTAGGTGATTCCGGAGTGTGGGAGGCTGACTCCCGCTGAAATCTGGGCGTGGTGGGAGAGTAGCTGGGACAGACAGGAGAGTCCCAGGGGGCTGGGGGTGAAGACATGAGAGAGACCGGGGAGTAACTCAGTGAAACTGCTGAGTTTGGTGGTGATACCTGGGTGCCTGGAACTGACTCCCGCTGAAATCTGGGCATGGTTGGAGAGTAGCTGGGACACACAGGAGAGTCCCTGAGGGCTGGGGGTGAAGACATGAGAGAGACCGGGGAGTAAGTGAGTGAAACTGGTGAGTTTGGTGGTGACTCCGGGGTGCCTGGAACTGACTCCAGCTGAAATGTGGGCGTGGTTGGAGAGTAGCTGGGACAGACAGGAGAGTCCCTGAGGGCTGGTGAAGACGTGAGAGAGACTGGAGAGTAATTGAGTGAAATTGGTGAGTTTGATGGTGATTCCTGGGTGCCTGGAACCGACTCCCGCTGAAGTGTGGGCGTGGTTGGAGAGTAGCTGGGACACACAGGAGAGTCCCTGAGGGTTGGAGATAAAGACGTGCTAGAGACTGAGGAGTAACTGAGTGAAATCGGTGAGTTTGGTGGTGATTCCGGGGTGCCTGGAACTGACTCCAGCTGAAATGTGGGCGTGGTTGGAGAGTAGCTGGGACAGACGGGAGAGTCCCTGAGGGATGGTGAAGACATGAGAGAGACTGGGGAGTAACGCAGTGAAATTGGTGAGTTTGGTGGTGATTTCTGGGTGCCTGCAACGGACTCCCGCTGAAGTGTGGGCGTGTTTGGAGAGTAGCTGGGACAGACAGGCGAGACCCTGAGGGTTGGAGATAAAGACGTGCTAGAGACTGGGGAGTAACTCAGTGAAAGTGGTGGGCTTGGTGGTGATCCCTGGGTTCCTGGAACTGACCCGCGCTGAAATGTGGGCGTGGTTGGAGAGTAGCTGGGACAGACTGGAGGGTCCGTGTTTGGAGAGTAGCTGGGAGACACAGGAGACCCCCCGAGAGCTGGGGGTGAGCTGCTGGGTGATGGCAGTAAGAACATGTGGTATATTACTGATGAACGTGGTGACTCTGAGGAATCCTCAGAGGAGGACACGGGAGAGCCAAATGGCTTCATTAATTGCCCATCACGGTGAGGACAGGGAAATGGGAGCTTGTGGGATTCTGGTGATGACAGAGGTGAGTGTGGTGAAGCTCTAGGGGATGGTGAATGGTAGCTCCGGATCCCTGGTGGGGAGCTTCCTCTTAAGCCTGAGTTTCTGAGAGGGGAGAGGGAGAAGCTGGGTGAGGCTCGCATGGACCTTGGGGAGTCCGGGCTGGGGGACTGTTCATAAGAAGAGCCAGACAAGACCCTACTGTTCTTAGGTGCAGACATGATTAGGAACCCTGCAGCTCCCAGGGCCCCTTCTCATTTTCTAACTCGCAGAAGTAAGTAGTGTGTGTGCGTGCGTGTGTGTGTGTGTGTGTGTGTGTGTTTGTGTGTGTGCGGTGTGAGGTATGTGCCCCTTAAGAAAATGGAAATCAACCAACCAATGAGACAGACAGACAGACAGAGATTCCCTTGCCCAAGTGTTCTGTCCTGTCCTCTGAATCCGCTTCCAAGTCGCAAGACGCTGTGAGCTCCAAGTCCACGCAGAGTCCGCCAAACGCTCCGGCCGCTGATCCGCTCCGCGAAGATCTGAGTACAGGCCAGCCAGGGTGGGTTTAAATAGCCTCGGGCGCAGCCTAGCAGCGGAAAGGGCGGAGCTTCACTCCTCCTTTCCATCAGTCACCCCCAACTTTCCCAGGCTACACCTGGTAGGAAACTGTTCTCCTGCATTGATTCCATGCGCCACCTTTGGGACAATCTAAGAACTTACAAGTTTTCTTGGCCAGATATATTAGGAATTGTATACACTGAAACACTGAAAAACAACTAGTGGTTCCGTGGTTCCCACGTTGTGGTTTTGACACCAGCAGCACCCTTGCCACAATCAAACCCCGGAGATGCACAGATCTGTGTTGTAACAAGACCTCCCCCTGACCCTGACGCATGGCAGTTTAAGAAGTCTTTCCGTGTAAGCGAAAAGACTTTGAAGAAAAGGTGGAGATATGCGTTGTATAAACATTCTTTTGCTCTGGAACCACGTAGAGACTTGGGAGCCAGTTGGGTGGAGCATTCGTTGGATGAGGGTGCTCGGGTGAGGAATATCAAGGTGTGGCTCCAGATAATCCAATCATCTAATTAAGATTCCAGTTATGCTCATCGGTTTTAAAATTCCATTTGGGTAAATTCTTTAAGTCAGACTGAGAATGGCAAAGCCTCAACCCCAATTTCCAGGGAGGGTTGAGAGCCTCAGGTGGAGTTGATCACCAATAGCCTATGGTTTAACCCATCATGCCTATAGAATGAGGTCTCCATAAAAACCCAAAAGGACTGGCTTCAGAGAGCTTCTGGATAACACTTCCCGGAAGGTAGTGCGCCCCTCCCCACATGCCGGGCCCCACATTTATCTCTCAACTTTTTGCAATGTCCGCTAAAATACAAAGGCAAGTGTAAGTGTTTCCCTGCGTGCTGTGAGCTCTTCCAGCAAATGAATGCAACGAAATCTGGGAGTGGTGGCAACCTGATTTATAGCGAGTTGCTGAGAATCACAGGTAAAACAACGTAGGGCTTCCCATTGTTATTAGTGTGGGAGGCCTGTCTGGCGGGACTCGGCCCTTTGGAATCTAATGCTATGTCCCGGTAGATAGCGTCACCATTGAATTAGAAGACACACATATGTTGAGAATAATCTTTCTGGTCGTTTGCTGCATGTCTTATTTACAATATGTAATCAAATTCTTTCTCCTGACCTTATGGCACCTGGGTTGAGAACCAAGATTTGAACCAAACATTGGTCGGTCACTTTCTGAGTTTGAAACTTTATTTTGCCTTTAGCGTTTTGCTCTTGATTTTTCGTTTTCTTTTGTTTCGTTTCGTTTCTAAGTTCTGGGGTATATGTGCAGGATGTGCAGATTTATTACTAAGGTAAACGTGTGCCATGGTGGTTTGCTGCACCTGTCAACCCATCACCTAGGTATAAAGCCCAGCATGCAGTAGCTGTTTTTCCTAACCCTCTGCCTCCTGAAAGGCCCCAGTGTGTGTTGTTCCCCTTCCTGTGTCCATGTGATCTCATTTTTCAGCTCCCATTATAAGTGAGAATGTGGCGTTTGGTTGTCTTTCCCTGGATTAGTTTGCTGAGGATAATGACCACACATCACCACTGTTTTTGTTTTTTAGTATAAAGAGTAGTATTTTATTGAATAAGATTTGCTCACAGAAAAATAAGCTTAAATCTACAATGAATGCCAGACTCTACAGCAGAAAGCAATTTTCTCACTTTTCCACACACAATGGTTCCTACTAATTGAAAAAAAGCCATCAAATTTCATTCACAAATGTACTACTCTGTCTCAAAACATCTCACATAATCATGCACTGTACTAAAGCCATTAGATCAGTTCTTCAGTCAGGTTAAAGAAGTAGCCCTCTAATGACTGACTTTTATAGTGCTGTCAATATCCACTCCCAATCAGTCTGCCATTGTTAATGGTGTACAGCATTACTGAATACAATGGATTGATGACGCCCATATCCACGGACAGACCGTGACTTATGATGGTATGATTTGTGATTCTTCAACGTTATGATGGGTTTATTGGATTATTAGATGCGTTTCTGTGTTACACTGGGTTTATGAGTATGCGACCCTAAACTCCAGAAACAGCTGTATAAGGAAAAACAGGTGTACCTAATAAAAATATGCTTAGTGACTTGGGATAAACCAATAGATGTTCACAACTGATGGAGAGCCGTGAAAGAGAGATAGCGGTAAATAGTTACAGTAACAAAATTTCCCTGCACCTGTCGTGGATTTCCCCAAAAAAATGCAGACTGTGGGATGCACCTAAGGCATATGAAAGAGAGAGGGCAGAAGGAGTAAGAGAGAAATAGGAGGAAGGAAGGAGGGAAGGAAAGAAGGAAGGAAGGAAGGAAGGAAGGAAGGAAGGACGAAAGGAAGGAGAAAACACCGGTGTTACTAAAACCCCCCCATAAAAATGGATTCCCCCTGTGGGTAAGCCTACAATGTGGATGAATCTTGAAAATATTGTGCTACGTGTTATGTCAGTCATAACAGCTCACCTATTGTGCAATTCCGTTTATAGGAAATGTCCACAATATGGAAATCTATGCATATGGGATTGATCGCACTAGGTAGTTGCTACCTAGGGCTGAGGGTCAGGGAGAGGGTTTGAGACAGAATGAGGAGTGACTCATGTCTACAGGGTTCTTCTCTGGTCGGGGGTGATAAGACGTTCTACAATGGATTGCGGATTAAAATTGAATGTGCACAGCCACAGGTATACTAAAAGCCACTCAATTCATAACTTTTAATGGGGGAATCTTACGTGGCGCACTCTCATGGACACCACGGCAGACATAGTGAGAGAGAAAAAGGTGAGTAAATATCTGAAACGGAGGCAGAAACAGGGAGAATGCAAAGCCCTGTGAATGGAAGGGAGAGCGAAAAGGGAAAATGGTCCTATTTAGAAATGACAGATGTGAAACTGGGGTTCACATCAACAGTGTCACTGTCAGGAAGGAGGGTCATGCTAGCCATGTCACCGGTAGTGTGGCCCGCAGGGACGCCGACCTGCTGGAGCGTCGTGCCAGCATGGGCTCTGGCAGCCACGTGGGCCAGCAGGAGGGTCCCGCTGCACAGCTGTGGGGTGAGGATAGCCTGGGTGGTGATATGGGCCATTACAGGGGCCTCTTCTGCTGGCAAGAGTGTGACAGTAGCAAGTAGATGGACAGGCCTGCGTGTGAGGACGGAATGCAGGAGGGGCTCTTGTGCGGCTGGGTGTGGGGCCCTCACGGGAACCGTGGAGAAATGGCCAGGTAACTGCGTCATGTGGGCTAGTAGATTGGCCAGGGCTTCGAACTGAAGGACAATAACGGGGAGTAGCTGTCAGGCCCTGGGAGTGTCTGAGTGTAAGTGGAGATGGGTTTGGGGTCACTGAGGGATGCGTGGGAGCCATCCCTGTATAGGTCCAGGTCATAGGGAGATAGTCTCGTGAGGCCTGTGAGTGTCTAGGGTTGTCCTGGGTGCCTGGGGCTGACTGTGGCAGAGATCTGGGGAAGGCTGGAGAGAAGCTGGGAGACCCAGGAGAGTCCCTGAAGGCAGGGGGCGAAGAGGTGAAAGAAATGGGGGAGGGTTGCAGTAAGGTCCGTGAGTTTGTAGGTGATTCCTGGGTGCGGGAAGCTGACTCCAGGTGAAATCTGGAGATGGTCGGAGAGTAGCTGAGAGAGACAGAAGAGTCCCTGAGGGCTGGGGGTGAGAACATGAGGGAGACTGGGGAGTAAGTCAGTGAAATTCGTGAGTTCGGTGGTGTATCGTGGGTGCCTGGAACTGACTCCAGCTGGAATCTAGAGAAGTTTTGAGAGCAGCTGAAAGAGACACAAGAGTCCCTGTGGGCTGAGGGCAAAGACCTGAGAGAGACCAGGGAGGACCTCAGTGAAGTCTGTGAGTCTGTAGGTGATTCCGGAGTGTGGGAGGCTGACTCCCGCTGAAATCTGGGCGTGGTGGGAGAGTAGCTGGGACAGACAGGAGAGTCCCAGGGGGCTGGGGGTGAAGACATGAGAGAGACCGGGGAGTAACTCAGTGAAACTGCTGAGTTTGGTGGTGATACCTGGGTGCCTGGAACTGACTCCCGCTGAAATCTGGGCATGGTTGGAGAGTAGCTGGGACACACAGGAGAGTCCCTGAGGGCTGGGGGTGAAGACATGAGAGAGACCGGGGAGTAAGTGAGTGAAACTGGTGAGTTTGGTGGTGACTCCGGGGTGCCTGGAACTGACTCCAGCTGAAATGTGGGCGTGGTTGGAGAGTAGCTGGGACAGACAGGAGAGTCCCTGAGGGCTGGTGAAGACGTGAGAGAGACTGGAGAGTAATTGAGTGAAATTGGTGAGTTTGATGGTGATTCCTGGGTGCCTGGAACCGACTCCCGCTGAAGTGTGGGCGTGGTTGGAGAGTAGCTGGGACACACAGGAGAGTCCCTGAGGGTTGGAGATAAAGACGTGCTAGAGACTGAGGAGTAACTGAGTGAAATCGGTGAGTTTGGTGGTGATTCCGGGGTGCCTGGAACTGACTCCAGCTGAAATGTGGGCGTGGTTGGAGAGTAGCTGGGACAGACGGGAGAGTCCCTGAGGGATGGTGAAGACATGAGAGAGACTGGGGAGTAACGCAGTGAAATTGGTGAGTTTGGTGGTGATTTCTGGGTGCCTGCAACGGACTCCCGCTGAAGTGTGGGCGTGTTTGGAGAGTAGCTGGGACAGACAGGCGAGACCCTGAGGGTTGGAGATAAAGACGTGCTAGAGACTGGGGAGTAACTCAGTGAAAGTGGTGGGCTTGGTGGTGATCCCTGGGTTCCTGGAACTGACCCGCGCTGAAATGTGGGCGTGGTTGGAGAGTAGCTGGGACAGACTGGAGGGTCCGTGTTTGGAGAGTAGCTGGGAGACACAGGAGACCCCCCGAGAGCTGGGGGTGAGCTGCTGGGTGATGGCAGTAAGAACATGTGGTATATTACTGATGAACGTGGTGACTCTGAGGAATCCTCAGAGGAGGACACGGGAGAGCCAAATGGCTTCATTAATTGCCCATCACGGTGAGGACAGGGAAATGGGAGCTTGTGGGATTCTGGTGATGACAGAGGTGAGTGTGGTGAAGCCCTAGGGGATGGTGAATGGTAGCTCCGGATCCCTGGTGGGGAGCTTCCTCTTAAGCCTGAGTTTCTGAGAGGGGAGAGGGAGAAGCTGGGTGAGGCTCGCATGGACCTTGGGGAGTCCGGGCTGGGGGACTGTTCATAAGAAGAGCCAGACAAGACCCTACTGTTCTTAGGTGCAGACATGATTAGGAACCCTGCAGCTCCCAGGGCCCCTTCTCATTTTCTAACTCGCAGAAGTAAGTAGTGTGTGTGCGTGCGTGTGTGTGTGTGTGTGTGTGTTTGTGTGTGTGCGGTGTGAGGTATGTGCCCCTTAAGAAAATGGAAATCAACCAACCAATGAGACAGACAGACAGACAGAGATTCACTTGCCCAAGTGTTCTGTCCTGTCCTCTGAATCCGCTTCCAAGTCGCAAGACGCTGTGAGCTCCAAGTCCACGCAGAGTCCGCCAAACGCTCCGGCCGCTGATCCGCTCCGCGAAGATCTGAGTACAGGCCAGCCAGGGTGGGTTTAAATAGCCTCGGGCGCAGCCTAGCAGCGGAAAGGGCGGAGCTTCACTCCTCCTTTCCATCAGTCACCCCCAACTTTCCCAGGCTACACCTGGTAGGAAACTGTTCTCCTGCATTGATTCCATGCGCCACCTTTGGGACAATCTAAGAACTTACAAGTTTTCTTGGCCAGATATATTAGGAATTGTATACACTGAAACACTGAAAAACAACTAGTGGTTCCGTGGTTCCCACGTTGTGGTTTTGACACCAGCAGCACCCTTGCCACAATCAAACCCCGGAGATGCACAGATCTGTGTTGTAACAAGACCTCCCCCTGACCCTGACGCATGGCAGTTTAAGAAGTCTTTCCGTGTAAGCGAAAAGACTTTGAAGAAAAGGTGGAGATATGCGTTGTATAAACATTCTTTTGCTCTGGAATCACGTAGAGACTTGGGAGCCAGTTGGGTGGAGCATTCGTTGGATGAGGGTGCTCGGGTGAGGAATATCAAGGTGTGGCTCCAGATAATCCAATCATCTAATTAAGATTCCAGTTATGCTCATCGGTTTTAAAATTCCATTTGGGTAAATTCTTTAAGTCAGACTGAGAATGGCAAAGCCTCAACCCCAATTTCCAGGGAGGGTTGAGAGCCTCAGGTGGAGTTGATCACCAATAGCCTATGGTTTAACCCATCATGCCTATAGAATGAGGTCTCCATAAAAACCCAAAAGGACTGGCTTCAGAGAGCTTCTGGATAACACTTCCCGGAAGGTAGTGCGCCCCTCCCCACATGCCGGGCCCCACATTTATCTCTCAACTTTTTGCAATGTCCGCTAAAATACAAAGGCAAGTGTAAGTGTTTCCCTGCGTGCTGTGAGCTCTTCCAGGAAATGAATGCAACGAAATCTGGGAGTGGTGGCAACCTGATTTATAGCCAGTTGCTGAGAAGCACAGGTAAAACAACGTAGGGCTTCCCATTGTTATTAGTGTGGGAGGCCTGTCTGGCGGGACTCGGCCCTTTGGAATCTAATGCTATGTCCCGGTAGATAGCGTCACCATTGAATTAGAAGACACACATATGTTGAGAATAATCTTTCTGGTCGTTTGCTGCATGTCTTATTTACAATATGTAATCAAATTCTTTCTCCTGACCTTATGGCACCTGGGTTGAGAACCAAGATTTGAACCAAACATTGGTCGGTCACTTTCTGAGTTTGAAACTTTATTTTGCCTTTAGCGTTTTGCTCTTGATTTTTCGTTTTCTTTTGTTTCGTTTCGTTTCTAAGTTCTGGGGTATATGTGCAGGATGTGCAGATTTATTACTAAGGTAAATGTGTGCCATGGTGGTTTGCTGCACCTGTCAACCCATCACCTAGGTATAAAGCCCAGCATGCAGTAGCTGTTTTTCCTAACGCTCTGCCTCCTGAAAGGCCCCAGTGTGTGTTGTTCCCCTTCCTGTGTCCATGTGATCTCATTTTTCAGCTCCCATTATAAGTGAGAATGTGGCGTTTGGTTGTCTTTCCCTGGATTAGTTTGCTGAGGATAATGACCACACATCACCACTGTTTTTGTTTTTTAGTATAAAGAGTAGTATTTTATTGAATAAGATTTGCTCCCAGAAAAATAAGCTTAAATCTACAATGAATGCCAGACTCTACAGCAGAAAGCAATTTTCTCACTTTTCCACACACAATGGTTCCTACTAATTGAAAAAAAGCCATCAAATTTCATTCACAAATGTACTACTCTGTCTCAAAACATCTCACATAATCATGCACTGTACTAAAGCCATTAGATCAGTTCTTCAGTCAGGTTAAAGAAGTAGCCCTCTAATGACTGACTTTTATAGTGCTGTCAATATCCACTCCCAATCAGTCTGCCATTGTTAATGGTGTACAGCATTACTGAATACAATGGATTGATGACGCCCATATCCACGGACAGACCGTGACTTATGATGGTATGATTTGTGATTCTTCAACGTTATGATGGGTTTATTGGATTATTAGATGCGTTTCTGTGTTACACTGGGTTTATGAGTATGCGACCCTATACTCCAGAAACAGCTGTATAAGGAAAAACAGGTGTACCTAATAAAAATATGCTTAGTGACTTGGGATAAACCAATAGATGTTCACAACTGATGGAGAGCCGTGAAAGAGAGATAGCGGTAAATAGTTACAATAACACAATTTTCCTGCACCTGTCGAGGATTTCCCCAAAAAAACGCAGACTGTGGGATGCACCTAAGGCATATGAAAGAGAGAGGGCAGAAGGAGTAAGAGAGAAATAGGAGGAAGGAAGGAGGGAAGGAAAGAAGGAAGGAAGGAAGGAAGGAAGGAAGGAAGGAAGGAAGGAAGGAAGGACGAAAGGAAGGAGAAAACACTGGTGTTACTAAAACCCCCCCATAAAAATGGATTCCCCCTGTGGGTAAGCCTACAATGTGGATGAATCTTGAAAATATTGTGCTACGTGTTATGTCAGTCATAACAGCTCACCTATTGTGCAATTCCGTTTATAGGAAATGTCCACAATATGGAAATCTATGCATATGGGATTGATCGCACTAGGTAGTTGCTACCTAGGGCTGAGGGTCAGGGAGAGGGTTTGAGACAGAATGAGGAGTGACTCATGTCTACAGGGTTCTTCTCTGGTCGGGGGTGATAAGACGTTCTACAATGGATTGCGGATTAAAATTGAATGTGCACAGCCACAGGTATACTAAAAGCCACTCAATTCATAACTTTTAATGGGGGAATCTTACGTGGCGCACTCTCATGGACACCACGGCAGACATAGTGAGAGAGAAAAAGGTGAGTAAATATCTGAAACGGAGGCAGAAACAGGGAGAATGCAAAGCCCTGTGAATGGAAGGGAGAGCGAAAAGGGAAAATGGTCCTATTTAGAAATGACAGATGTGAAACTGGGGTTCACATCAACAGTGTCACTGTCAGGAAGGAGGGTCATGCTAGCCATGTCACCGGTAGTGTGGCCCGCAGGGACGCCGACCTGCTGGAGCGTCGTGCCAGCATGGGCTCTGGCAGCCACGTGGGCCAGCAGGAGGGTCCCGCTGCACAGCTGTGGGGTGAGGATAGCCTGGGTGGTGATATGGGCCATTACAGGGGCCTCTTCTGCTGGCAAGAGTGTGACAGTAGCAAGTAGATGGACAGGCCTGCGTGTGAGGACGGAATGCAGGAGGGGCTCTTGTGCGGCTGGGTGTGGGGCCCTCACGGGAACCGTGGAGAAATGGCCAGGTAACTGCGTCATGTGGGCTAGTAGATTGGCCAGGGCTTCGAACTGAAGGACAATAACGGGGAGTAGCTGTCAGGCCCTGGGAGTGTCTGAGTGTAAGTGGAGATGGGTTTGGGGTCACTGAGGGATGCGTGGGAGCCATCCCTGTATAGGTCCAGGTCATAGGGAGATAGTCTCGTGAGGCCTGTGAGTGTCTAGGGTTGTCCTGGGTGCCTGGGGCTGACTGTGGCAGAGATCTGGGGAAGGCTGGAGAGAAGCTGGGAGACCCAGGAGAGTCCCTGAAGGCAGGGGGCGAAGAGGTGAAAGAAATGGGGGAGGGTTGCAGTAAGGTCCGTGAGTTTGTAGGTGATTCCTGGGTGCGGGAAGCTGACTCCAGGTGAAATCTGGAGATGGTCGGAGAGTAGCTGAGAGAGACAGAAGAGTCCCTGAGGGCTGGGGGTGAGAACATGAGGGAGACTGGGGAGTAAGTCAGTGAAATTCGTGAGTTCGGTGGTGTATCGTGGGTGCCTGGAACTGACTCCAGCTGGAATCTAGAGAAGTTTTGAGAGCAGCTGAAAGAGACACAAGAGTCCCTGTGGGCTGAGGGCAAAGACCTGAGAGAGACCAGGGAGGACCTCAGTGAAGTCTGTGAGTCTGTAGGTGATTCCGGAGTGTGGGAGGCTGACTCCCGCTGAAATCTGGGCGTGGTGGGAGAGTAGCTGGGACAGACAGGAGAGTCCCAGGGGGCTGGGGGTGAAGACATGAGAGAGACCGGGGAGTAACTCAGTGAAACTGCTGAGTTTGGTGGTGATACCTGGGTGCCTGGAACTGACTCCCGCTGAAATCTGGGCATGGTTGGAGAGTAGCTGGGACACACAGGAGAGTCCCTGAGGGCTGGGGGTGAAGACATGAGAGAGACCGGGGAGTAAGTGAGTGAAACTGGTGAGTTTGGTGGTGACTCCGGGGTGCCTGGAACTGACTCCAGCTGAAATGTGGGCGTGGTTGGAGAGTAGCTGGGACAGACAGGAGAGTCCCTGAGGGCTGGTGAAGACGTGAGAGAGACTGGAGAGTAATTGAGTGAAATTGGTGAGTTTGATGGTGATTCCTGGGTGCCTGGAACCGACTCCCGCTGAAGTGTGGGCGTGGTTGGAGAGTAGCTGGGACACACAGGAGAGTCCCTGAGGGTTGGAGATAAAGACGTGCTAGAGACTGAGGAGTAACTGAGTGAAATCGGTGAGTTTGGTGGTGATTCCGGGGTGCCTGGAACTGACTCCAGCTGAAATGTGGGCGTGGTTGGAGAGTAGCTGGGACAGACGGGAGAGTCCCTGAGGGATGGTGAAGACATGAGAGAGACTGGGGAGTAACGCAGTGAAATTGGTGAGTTTGGTGGTGATTTCTGGGTGCCTGCAACGGACTCCCGCTGAAGTGTGGGCGTGTTTGGAGAGTAGCTGGGACAGACAGGCGAGACCCTGAGGGTTGGAGATAAAGACGTGCTAGAGACTGGGGAGTAACTCAGTGAAAGTGGTGGGCTTGGTGGTGATCCCTGGGTTCCTGGAACTGACCCGCGCTGAAATGTGGGCGTGGTTGGAGAGTAGCTGGGACAGACTGGAGGGTCCGTGTTTGGAGAGTAGCTGGGAGACACAGGAGACCCCCCGAGAGCTGGGGGTGAGCTGCTGGGTGATGGCAGTAAGAACATGTGGTATATTACTGATGAACGTGGTGACTCTGAGGAATCCTCAGAGGAGGACACGGGAGAGCCAAATGGCTTCATTAATTGCCCATCACGGTGAGGACAGGGAAATGGGAGCTTGTGGGATTCTGGTGATGACAGAGGTGAGTGTGGTGAAGCCCTAGGGGATGGTGAATGGTAGCTCCGGATCCCTGGTGGGGAGCTTCCTCTTAAGCCTGAGTTTCTGAGAGGGGAGAGGGAGAAGCTGGGTGAGGCTCGCATGGACCTTGGGGAGTCCGGGCTGGGGGACTGTTCATAAGAAGAGCCAGACAAGACCCTACTGTTCTTAGGTGCAGACATGATTAGGAACCCTGCAGCTCCCAGGGCCCCTTCTCATTTTCTAACTCGCAGAAGTAAGTAGTGTGTGTGCGTGCGTGTGTGTGTGTGTGTGTGTGTGTTTGTGTGTGTGCGGTGTGAGGTATGTGCCCCTTAAGAAAATGGAAATCAACCAACCAATGAGACAGACAGACAGACAGAGATTCACTTGCCCAAGTGTTCTGTCCTGTCCTCTGAATCCGCTTCCAAGTCGCAAGACGCTGTGAGCTCCAAGTCCACGCAGAGTCCGCCAAACGCTCCGGCCGCTGATCCGCTCCGCGAAGATCTGAGTACAGGCCAGCCAGGGTGGGTTTAAATAGCCTCGGGCGCAGCCTAGCAGCGGAAAGGGCGGAGCTTCACTCCTCCTTTCCATCAGTCACCCCCAACTTTCCCAGGCTACACCTGGTAGGAAACTGTTCTCCTGCATTGATTCCATGCGCCACCTTTGGGACAATCTAAGAACTTACAAGTTTTCTTGGCCAGATATATTAGGAATTGTATACACTGAAACACTGAAAAACAACTAGTGGTTCCGTGGTTCCCACGTTGTGGTTTTGACACCAGCAGCACCCTTGCCACAATCAAACCCCGGAGATGCACAGATCTGTGTTGTAACAAGACCTCCCCCTGACCCTGACGCATGGCAGTTTAAGAAGTCTTTCCGTGTAAGCGAAAAGACTTTGAAGAAAAGGTGGAGATATGCGTTGTATAAACATTCTTTTGCTCTGGAACCACGTAGAGACTTGGGAGCCAGTTGGGTGGAGCATTCGTTGGATGAGGGTGCTCGGGTGAGGAATATCAAGGTGTGGCTCCAGATAATCCAATCATCTAATTAAGATTCCAGTTATGCTCATCGGTTTTAAAATTCCATTTGGGTAAATTCTTTAAGTCAGACTGAGAATGGCAAAGCCTCAACCCCAATTTCCAGGGAGGGTTGAGAGCCTCAGGTGGAGTTGATCACCAATAGCCTATGGTTTAACCCATCATGCCTGTAGAATGAGGTCTCCATAAAAACCCAAAAGGACTGGCTTCAGAGAGCTTCTGGATAACACTTCCCGGAAGGTAGTGCGCCCCTCCCCACATGCCGGGCCCCACATTTATCTCTCAACTTTTTGCAATGTCCGCTAAAATACAAAGGCAAGTGTAAGTGTTTCCCTGCGTGCTGTGAGCTCTTCCAGCAAATGAATGCAACGAAATCTGGGAGTGGTGGCAACCTGATTTATAGCCAGTTGCTGAGAAGCACAGGTAAAACAACGTAGGGCTCCCCATTGTTATTAGTGTGGGAGGCCTGTCTGGCGGGACTCGGCCCTTTGGAATCTAATGCTATGTCCCGGTAGATAGCGTCACCATTGAATTAGAAGACACACATATGTTGAGAATAATCTTTCTGGTCGTTTGCTGCATGTCTTATTTACAATATGTAATCAAATTCTTTCTCCTGACCTTATGGCACCTGGGTTGAGAACCAAGATTTGAACCAAACATTGGTCGGTCACTTTCTGAGTTTGAAACTTTATTTTGCCTTTAGCGTTTTGCTCTTGATTTTTCGTTTTCTTTTGTTTCGTTTCGTTTCTAAGTTCTGGGGTATATGTGCAGGATGTGCAGATTTATTACTAAGGTAAACGTGTGCCATGGTGGTTTGCTGCACCTGTCAACCCATCACCTAGGTATAAAGCCCAGCATGCAGTAGCTGTTTTTCCTAACGCTCTGCCTCCTGAAAGGCCCCAGTGTGTGTTGTTCCCCTTCCTGTGTCCATGTGATCTCATTTTTCAGCTCCCATTATAAGTGAGAATGTGGCGTTTGGTTGTCTTTCCCTGGATTAGTTTGCTGAGGATAATGACCACACATCACCACTGTTTTTGTTTTTTAGTATAAAGAGTAGTATTTTATTGAATAAGATTTGCTCACAGAAAAATAAGCTTAAATCTACAATGAATGCCAGACTCTACAGCAGAAAGCAATTTTCTCACTTTTCCACACACAATGGTTCCTACTAATTGAAAAAAAGCCATCAAATTTCATTCACAAATGTACTACTCTGTCTCAAAACATCTCACATAATCATGCACTGTACTAAAGCCATTAGATCAGTTCTTCAGTCAGGTTAAAGAAGTAGCCCTCTAATGACTGACTTTTATAGTGCTGTCAATATCCACTCCCAATCAGTCTGCCATTGTTAATGGTGTACAGCATTACTGAATACAATGGATTGATGACGCCCATATCCACGGACAGACCGTGACTTATGATGGTATGATTTGTGATTCTTCAACGTTATGATGGGTTTATTGGATTATTAGATGCGTTTCTGTGTTACACTGGGTTTATGAGTATGCGACCCTATACTCCAGAAACAGCTGTATAAGGAAAAACAGGTGTACCTAATAAAAATATGCTTAGTGACTTGGGATAAACCAATAGATGTTCACAACTGATGGAGAGCCGTGAAAGAGAGATAGCGGTAAATAGTTACAATAACACAATTTTCCTGCACCTGTCGAGGATTTCCCCAAAAAAACGCAGACTGTGGGATGCACCTAAGGCATATGAAAGAGAGAGGGCAGAAGGAGTAAGAGAGAAATAGGAGGAAGGAAGGAGGGAAGGAAAGAAGGAAGGAAGGAAGGAAGGAAGGAAGGAAGGAAGGAAGGAAGGAAGGACGAAAGGAAGGAGAAAACACCGGTGTTACTAAAACCCCCCCATAAAAATGGATTCCCCCTGTGGGTAAGCCTACAATGTGGATGAATCTTGAAAATATTGTGCTACGTGTTATGTCAGTCATAACAGCTCACCTATTGTGCAATTCCGTTTATAGGAAATGTCCACAATATGGAAATCTATGCATATGGGATTGATCGCACTAGGTAGTTGCTACCTAGGGCTGAGGGTCAGGGAGAGGGTTTGAGACAGAATGAGGAGTGACTCATGTCTACAGGGTTCTTCTCTGGTCGGGGGTGATAAGACGTTCTACAATGGATTGCGGATTAAAATTGAATGTGCACAGCCACAGGTATACTAAAAGCCACTCAATTCATAACTTTTAATGGGGGAATCTTACGTGGCGCACTCTCATGGACACCACGGCAGACATAGTGAGAGAGAAAAAGGTGAGTAAATATCTGAAACGGAGGCAGAAACAGGGAGAATGCAAAGCCCTGTGAATGGAAGGGAGAGCGAAAAGGGAAAATGGTCCTATTTAGAAATGACAGATGTGAAACTGGGGTTCACATCAACAGTGTCACTGTCAGGAAGGAGGGTCATGCTAGCCATGTCACCGGTAGTGTGGCCCGCAGGGACGCCGACCTGCTGGAGCGTCGTGCCAGCATGGGCTCTGGCAGCCACGTGGGCCAGCAGGAGGGTCCCGCTGCACAGCTGTGGGGTGAGGATAGCCTGGGTGGTGATATGGGCCATTACAGGGGCCTCTTCTGCTGGCAAGAGTGTGACAGTAGCAAGTAGATGGACAGGCCTGCGTGTGAGGACGGAATGCAGGAGGGGCTCTTGTGCGGCTGGGTGTGGGGCCCTCACGGGAACCGTGGAGAAATGGCCAGGTAACTGCGTCATGTGGGCTAGTAGATTGGCCAGGGCTTCGAACTGAAGGACAATAACGGGGAGTAGCTGTCAGGCCCTGGGAGTGTCTGAGTGTAAGTGGAGATGGGTTTGGGGTCACTGAGGGATGCGTGGGAGCCATCCCTGTATAGGTCCAGGTCATAGGGAGATAGTCTCGTGAGGCCTGTGAGTGTCTAGGGTTGTCCTGGGTGCCTGGGGCTGACTGTGGCAGAGATCTGGGGAAGGCTGGAGAGAAGCTGGGAGACCCAGGAGAGTCCCTGAAGGCAGGGGGCGAAGAGGTGAAAGAAATGGGGGAGGGTTGCAGTAAGGTCCGTGAGTTTGTAGGTGATTCCTGGGTGCGGGAAGCTGACTCCAGGTGAAATCTGGAGATGGTCGGAGAGTAGCTGAGAGAGACAGAAGAGTCCCTGAGGGCTGGGGGTGAGAACATGAGGGAGACTGGGGAGTAAGTCAGTGAAATTCGTGAGTTCGGTGGTGTATCGTGGGTGCCTGGAACTGACTCCAGCTGGAATCTAGAGAAGTTTTGAGAGCAGCTGAAAGAGACACAAGAGTCCCTGTGGGCTGAGGGCAAAGACCTGAGAGAGACCAGGGAGGACCTCAGTGAAGTCTGTGAGTCTGTAGGTGATTCCGGAGTGTGGGAGGCTGACTCCCGCTGAAATCTGGGCGTGGTGGGAGAGTAGCTGGGACAGACAGGAGAGTCCCAGGGGGCTGGGGGTGAAGACATGAGAGAGACCGGGGAGTAACTCAGTGAAACTGCTGAGTTTGGTGGTGATACCTGGGTGCCTGGAACTGACTCCCGCTGAAATCTGGGCATGGTTGGAGAGTAGCTGGGACACACAGGAGAGTCCCTGAGGGCTGGGGGTGAAGACATGAGAGAGACCGGGGAGTAAGTGAGTGAAACTGGTGAGTTTGGTGGTGACTCCGGGGTGCCTGGAACTGACTCCAGCTGAAATGTGGGCGTGGTTGGAGAGTAGCTGGGACAGACAGGAGAGTCCCTGAGGGCTGGTGAAGACGTGAGAGAGACTGGAGAGTAATTGAGTGAAATTGGTGAGTTTGATGGTGATTCCTGGGTGCCTGGAACCGACTCCCGCTGAAGTGTGGGCGTGGTTGGAGAGTAGCTGGGACACACAGGAGAGTCCCTGAGGGTTGGAGATAAAGACGTGCTAGAGACTGAGGAGTAACTGAGTGAAATCGGTGAGTTTGGTGGTGATTCCGGGGTGCCTGGAACTGACTCCAGCTGAAATGTGGGCGTGGTTGGAGAGTAGCTGGGACAGACGGGAGAGTCCCTGAGGGATGGTGAAGACATGAGAGAGACTGGGGAGTAACGCAGTGAAATTGGTGAGTTTGGTGGTGATTTCTGGGTGCCTGCAACGGACTCCCGCTGAAGTGTGGGCGTGTTTGGAGAGTAGCTGGGACAGACAGGCGAGACCCTGAGGGTTGGAGATAAAGACGTGCTAGAGACTGGGGAGTAACTCAGTGAAAGTGGTGGGCTTGGTGGTGATCCCTGGGTTCCTGGAACTGACCCGCGCTGAAATGTGGGCGTGGTTGGAGAGTAGCTGGGACAGACTGGAGGGTCCGTGTTTGGAGAGTAGCTGGGAGACACAGGAGACCCCCCGAGAGCTGGGGGTGAGCTGCTGGGTGATGGCAGTAAGAACATGTGGTATATTACTGATGAACGTGGTGACTCTGAGGAATCCTCAGAGGAGGACACGGGAGAGCCAAATGGCTTCATTAATTGCCCATCACGGTGAGGACAGGGAAATGGGAGCTTGTGGGATTCTGGTGATGACAGAGGTGAGTGTGGTGAAGCCCTAGGGGATGGTGAATGGTAGCTCCGGATCCCTGGTGGGGAGCTTCCTCTTAAGCCTGAGTTTCTGAGAGGGGAGAGGGAGAAGCTGGGTGAGGCTCGCATGGACCTTGGGGAGTCCGGGCTGGGGGACTGTTCATAAGAAGAGCCAGACAAGACCCTACTGTTCTTAGGTGCAGACATGATTAGGAACCCTGCAGCTCCCAGGGCCCCTTCTCATTTTCTAACTCGCAGAAGTAAGTAGTGTGTGTGCGTGCGTGTGTGTGTGTGTGTGTGTGTGTGTGTTTGTGTGTGTGCGGTGTGAGGTATGTGCCCCTTAAGAAAATGGAAATCAACCAACCAATGAGACAGACAGACAGACAGAGATTCCCTTGCCCAAGTGTTCTGTCCTGTCCTCTGAATCCGCTTCCAAGTCGCAAGACGCTGTGAGCTCCAAGTCCACGCAGAGTCCGCCAAACGCTCCGGCCGCTGATCCGCTCCGCGAAGATCTGAGTACAGGCCAGCCAGGGTGGGTTTAAATAGCCTCGGGCGCAGCCTAGCAGCGGAAAGGGCGGAGCTTCACTCCTCCTTTCCATCAGTCACCCCCAACTTTCCCAGGCTACACCTGGTAGGAAACTGTTCTCCTGCATTGATTCCATGCGCCACCTTTGGGACAATCTAAGAACTTACAAGTTTTCTTGGCCAGATATATTAGGAATTGTATACACTGAAACACTGAAAAACAACTAGTGGTTCCGTGGTTCCCACGTTGTGGTTTTGACACCAGCAGCACCCTTGCCACAATCAAACCCCGGAGATGCACAGATCTGTGTTGTAACAAGACCTCCCCCTGACCCTGACGCATGGCAGTTTAAGAAGTCTTTCCGTGTAAGCGAAAAGACTTTGAAGAAAAGGTGGAGATATGCGTTGTATAAACATTCTTTTGCTCTGGAACCACGTAGAGACTTGGGAGCCAGTTGGGTGGAGCATTCGTTGGATGAGGGTGCTCGGGTGAGGAATATCAAGGTGTGGCTCCAGATAATCCAATCATCTAATTAAGATTCCAGTTATGCTCATCGGTTTTAAAATTCCATTTGGGTAAATTCTTTAAGTCAGACTGAGAATGGCAAAGCCTCAACCCCAATTTCCAGGGAGGGTTGAGAGCCTCAGGTGGAGTTGATCACCAATAGCCTATGGTTTAACCCATCATGCCTATAGAATGAGGTCTCCATAAAAACCCAAAAGGACTGGCTTCAGAGAGCTTCTGGATAACACTTCCCGGAAGGTAGTGCGCCCCTCCCCACATGCCGGGCCCCACATTTATCTCTCAACTTTTTGCAATGTCCGCTAAAATACAAAGGCAAGTGTAAGTGTTTCCCTGCGTGCTGTGAGCTCTTCCAGCAAATGAATGCAACGAAATCTGGGAGTGGTGGCAACCTGATTTATAGCCAGTTGCTGAGAAGCACAGGTAAAACAACGTAGGGCTCCCCATTGTTATTAGTGTGGGAGGCCTGTCTGGCGGGACTCGGCCCTTTGGAATCTAATGCTATGTCCCGGTAGATAGCGTCACCATTGAATTAGAAGACACACATATGTTGAGAATAATCTTTCTGGTCGTTTGCTGCATGTCTTATTTACAATATGTAATCAAATTCTTTCTCCTGACCTTATGGCACCTGGGTTGAGAACCAAGATTTGAACCAAACATTGGTCGGTCACTTTCTGAGTTTGAAACTTTATTTTGCCTTTAGCGTTTTGCTCTTGATTTTTCGTTTTCTTTTGTTTCGTTTCGTTTCTAAGTTCTGGGGTATATGTGCAGGATGTGCAGATTTATTACTAAGGTAAACGTGTGCCATGGTGGTTTGCTGCACCTGTCAACCCATCACCTAGGTATAAAGCCCAGCATGCAGTAGCTGTTTTTCCTAACGCTCTGCCTCCTGAAAGGCCCCAGTGTGTGTTGTTCCCCTTCCTGTGTCCATGTGATCTCATTTTTCAGCTCCCATTATAAGTGAGAATGTGGCGTTTGGTTGTCTTTCCCTGGATTAGTTTGCTGAGGATAATGACCACACATCACCACTGTTTTTGTTTTTTAGTATAAAGAGTAGTATTTTATTGAATAAGATTTGCTCACAGAAAAATAAGCTTAAATCTACAATGAATGCCAGACTCTACAGCAGAAAGCAATTTTCTCACTTTTCCACACACAATGGTTCCTACTAATTGAAAAAAAGCCATCAAATTTCATTCACAAATGTACTACTCTGTCTCAAAACATCTCACATAATCATGCACTGTACTAAAGCCATTAGATCAGTTCTTCAGTCAGGTTAAAGAAGTAGCCCTCTAATGACTGACTTTTATAGTGCTGTCAATATCCACTCCCAATCAGTCTGCCATTGTTAATGGTGTACAGCATTACTGAATACAATGGATTGATGACGCCCATATCCACGGACAGACCGTGACTTATGATGGTATGATTTGTGATTCTTCAACGATATGATGGGTTTATTGGATTATTAGATGCGTTTCTGAGTTACACTGGGTTTATGAGTATGCGACCCTATACTCCAGAAACAGCTGTATAAGGAAAAACAGGTGTACCTAATAAAAATATGCTTAGTGACTTGGGATAAACCAATAGATGTTCACAACTGATGGAGAGCCGTGAAAGAGAGATAGCGGTAAATAGTTACAATAACACAATTTTCCTGCACCTGTCGAGGATTTCCCCAAAAAAACGCAGACTGTGGGATGCACCTAAGGCATATGAAAGAGAGAGGGCAGAAGGAGTAAGAGAGAAATAGGAGGAAGGAAGGAGGGAAGGAAAGAAGGAAGGAAGGAAGGAAGGAAGGAAGGAAGGAAGGAAGGACGAAAGGAAGGAGAAAACACCGGTGTTACTAAAACCCCCCCATAAAAATGGATTCCCCCTGTGGGTAAGCCTACAATGTGGATGAATCTTGAAAATATTGTGCTACGTGTTATGTCAGTCATAACAGCTCACCTATTGTGCAATTCCGTTTATAGGAAATGTCCACAATATGGAAATCTATGCATATGGGATTGATCGCACTAGGTAGTTGCTACCTAGGGCTGAGGGTCAGGGAGAGGGTTTGAGACAGAATGAGGAGTGACTCATGTCTACAGGGTTCTTCTCTGGTCGGGGGTGATAAGACGTTCTACAATGGATTGCGGATTAAAATTGAATGTGCACAGCCACAGGTATACTAAAAGCCACTCAATTCATAACTTTTAATGGGGGAATCTTACGTGGCGCACTCTCATGGACACCACGGCAGACATAGTGAGAGAGAAAAAGGTGAGTAAATATCTGAAACGGAGGCAGAAACAGGGAGAATGCAAAGCCCTGTGAATGGAAGGGAGAGCGAAAAGGGAAAATGGTCCTATTTAGAAATGACAGATGTGAAACTGGGGTTCACATCAACAGTGTCACTGTCAGGAAGGAGGGTCATGCTAGCCATGTCACCGGTAGTGTGGCCCGCAGGGACGCCGACCTGCTGGAGCGTCGTGCCAGCATGGGCTCTGGCAGCCACGTGGGCCAGCAGGAGGGTCCCGCTGCACAGCTGTGGGGTGAGGATAGCCTGGGTGGTGATATGGGCCATTACAGGGGCCTCTTCTGCTGGCAAGAGTGTGACAGTAGCAAGTAGATGGACAGGCCTGCGTGTGAGGACGGAATGCAGGAGGGGCTCTTGTGCGGCTGGGTGTGGGGCCCTCACGGGAACCGTGGAGAAATGGCCAGGTAACTGCGTCATGTGGGCTAGTAGATTGGCCAGGGCTTCGAACTGAAGGACAATAATGGGGAGTAGCTGTCAGGCCCTGGGAGTGTCTGAGTGTAAGTGGAGATGGGTTTGGGGTCACTGAGGGATGCGTGGGAGCCATCCCTGTATAGGTCCAGGTCATAGGGAGATAGTCTCGTGAGGCCTGTGAGTGTCTAGGGTTGTCCTGGGTGCCTGGGGCTGACTGTGGCAGAGATCTGGGGAAGGCTGGAGAGAAGCTGGGAGACCCAGGAGAGTCCCTGAAGGCAGGGGGCGAAGAGGTGAAAGAAATGGGGGAGGGTTGCAGTAAGGTCCGTGAGTTTGTAGGTGATTCCTGGGTGCGGGAAGCTGACTCCAGGTGAAATCTGGAGATGGTCGGAGAGTAGCTGAGAGAGACAGAAGAGTCCCTGAGGGCTGGGGGTGAGAACATGAGGGAGAGTGGGGAGTAAGTCAGTGAAATTCGTGAGTTCGGTGGTGTATCGTGGGTGCCTGGAACTGACTCCAGCTGGAATCTAGAGACGTTTTGAGAGCAGCTGAAAGAGACACAAGAGTCCCTGTGGGCTGAGGGCAAAGACCTGAGAGAGACCAGGGAGGACCTCAGTGAAGTCTGTGAGTCTGTAGGTGATTCTGGAGTGTGGGAGGCTGACTCCCGCTGAAATCTGGGCGTGGTGGGAGAGTAGCTGGGACAGACAGGAGAGTCCCAGGGGGCTGGGGGTGAAGACATGAGAGAGACCGGGGAGTAACTCAGTGAAACTGCTGAGTTTGGTGGTGATACCTGGGTGCCTGGAACTGACTCCCGCTGAAATCTGGGCATGGTTGGAGAGTAGCTGGGACACACAGGAGAGTCCCTGAGGGCTGGGGGTGAAGACATGAGAGAGACCGGGGAGTAAGTGAGTGAAACTGGTGAGTTTGGTGGTGACTCCGGGGTGCCTGGAACTGACTCCAGCTGAAATGTGGGCGTGGTTGGAGAGTAGCTGGGACAGACAGGAGAGTCCCTGAGGGCTGGTGAAGACGTGAGAGAGACTGGAGAGTAATTGAGTGAAATTGGTGAGTTTGATGGTGATTCCTGGGTGCCTGGAACCGACTCCCGCTGAAGTGTGGGCGTGGTTGGAGAGTAGCTGGGACACACAGGAGAGTCCCTGAGGGTTGGAGATAAAGACGTGCTAGAGACTGAGGAGTAACTGAGTGAAATCGGTGAGTTTGGTGGTGATTCCGGGGTGCCTGGAACTGACTCCAGCTGAAATGTGGGCGTGGTTGGAGAGTAGCTGGGACAGACGGGAGAGTCCCTGAGGGATGGTGAAGACATGAGAGAGACTGGGGAGTAACGCAGTGAAATTGGTGAGTTTGGTGGTGATTTCTGGGTGCCTGCAACGGACTCCCGCTGAAGTGTGGGCGTGTTTGGAGAGTAGCTGGGACAGACAGGCGAGACCCTGAGGGTTGGAGATAAAGACGTGCTAGAGACTGGGGAGTAACTCAGTGAAAGTGGTGGGCTTGGTGGTGATCCCTGGGTTCCTGGAACTGACCCGCGCTGAAATGTGGGCGTGGTTGGAGAGTAGCTGGGACAGACTGGAGGGTCCGTGTTTGGAGAGTAGCTGGGAGACACAGGAGACCCCCCGAGAGCTGGGGGTGAGCTGCTGGGTGATGGCAGTAAGAACATGTGGTATATTACTGATGAACGTGGTGACTCTGAGGAATCCTCAGAGGAGGACACGGGAGAGCCAAATGGCTTCATTAATTGCCCATCACGGTGAGGACAGGGAAATGGGAGCTTGTGGGATTCTGGTGATGACAGAGGTGAGTGTGGTGAAGCCCTAGGGGATGGTGAATGGTAGCTCCGGATCCCTGGTGGGGAGCTTCCTCTTAAGCCTGAGTTTCTGAGAGGGGAGAGGGAGAAGCTGGGTGAGGCTCGCATGGACCTTGGGGAGTCCGGGCTGGGGGACTGTTCATAAGAAGAGCCAGACAAGACCCTACTGTTCTTAGGTGCAGACATGATTAGGAACCCTGCAGCTCCCAGGGCCACTTCTCATTTTCTAACTCGCAGAAGTAAGTAGTGTGTGTGCGTGCGTGTGTGTGTGTGTGTGTGTGTGTGTGTGTGTGTGTGTGTGTGCGGTGTGAGGTATGTGCCCCTTAAGAAAATGGAAATCAACCAACCAATGAGACAGACAGACAGACAGAGATTCACTTGCCCAAGTGTTCTGTCCTGTCCTCTGAATCCGCTTCCAAGTCGCAAGACGCTGTGAGCTCCAAGTCCACGCAGAGTCCGCCAAACGCTCCGGCCGCTGATCCGCTCCGCGAAGATCTGAGTACAGGCCAGCCAGGGTGGGTTTAAATAGCCTCGGGCGCAGCCTAGCAGCGGAAAGGGCGGAGCTTCCCTCCTCCTTTCCATCAGTCACCCCCAACTTTCCCAGGCTACACCTGGTAGGAAACTGTTCTCCTGCATTGATTCCATGCGCCACCTTTGGGACAATCTAAGAACTTACAAGTTTTCTTGGCCAGATATATTAGGAATTGTATACACTGAAACACTGAAAAACAACTAGTGGTTCCGTGGTTCCCACGTTGTGGTTTTGACACCAGCAGCACCCTTGCCACAATCAAACCCCGGAGATGCACAGATCTGTGTTGTAACAAGACCTCCCCCTGACCCTGACGCATGGCAGTTTAAGAAGTCTTTCCGTGTAAGCGAAAAGACTTTGAAGAAAAGGTGGAGATATGCGTTGTATAAACATTCTTTTGCTCTGGAACCACGTAGAGACTTGGGAGCCAGTTGGGTGGAGCATTCGTTGGATGAGGGTGCTCGGGTGAGGAATATCAAGGTGTGGCTCCAGATAATCCAATCATCTAATTAAGATTCCAGTTATGCTCATCGGTTTTAAAATTCCATTTGGGTAAATTCTTTAAGTCAGACTGAGAATGGCAAAGCCTCAACCCCAATTTCCAGGGAGGGTTGAGAGCCTCAGGTGGAGTTGATCACCAATAGCCTATGGTTTAACCCATCATGCCTATAGAATGAGGTCTCCATAAAAACCCAAAAGGACTGGCTTCAGAGAGCTTCTGGATAACACTTCCCGGAAGGTAGTGCGCCCCTCCCCACATGCCGGGCCCCACATTTATCTCTCAACTTTTTGCAATGTCCGCTAAAATACAAAGGCAAGTGTAAGTGTTTCCCTGCATGCTGTGAGCTCTTCCAGCAAATGAATGCAACGAAATCTGGGAGTGGTGGCAACCTGATTTATAGCCAGTTGCTGAGAAGCACAGGTAAAACAACGTAGGGCTCCCCATTGTTATTAGTGTGGGAGGCCTGTCTGGCGGGACTCGGCCCTTTGGAATCTAATGCTATGTCCCGGTAGATAGCGTCACCATTGAATTAGAAGACACACATATGTTGAGAATAATCTTTCTGGTCGTTTGCTGCATGTCTTATTTACAATATGTAATCAAATTCTTTCTCCTGACCTTATGGCACCTGGGTTGAGAACCAAGATTTGAACCAAACATTGGTCGGTCACTTTCTGAGTTTGAAACTTTATTTTGCCTTTAGCGTTTTGCTCTTGATTTTTCGTTTTCTTTTGTTTCGTTTCGTTTCTAAGTTCTGGGGTATATGTGCAGGATGTGCAGATTTATTACTAAGGTAAACGTGTGCCATGGTGGTTTGCTGCACCTGTCAACCCATCACCTAGGTATAAAGCCCAGCATGCAGTAGCTGTTTTTCCTAACGCTCTGCCTCCTGAAAGGCCCCAGTGTGTGTTGTTCCCCTTCCTGTGTCCATGTGATCTCATTTTTCAGCTCCCATTATAAGTGAGAATGTGGCGTTTGGTTGTCTTTCCCTGGATTAGTTTGCTGAGGATAATGACCACACATCACCACTGTTTTTGTTTTTTAGTATAAAGAGTAGTATTTTATTGAATAAGATTTGCTCACAGAAAAATAAGCTTAAATCTACAATGAATGCCAGACTCTACAGCAGAAAGCAATTTTCTCACTTTTCCACACACAATGGTTCCTACTAATTGAAAAAAAGCCATCAAATTTCATTCACAAATGTACTACTCTGTCTCAAAACATCTCACATAATCATGCACTGTACTAAAGCCATTAGATCAGTTCTTCAGTCAGGTTAAAGAAGTAGCCCTCTAATGACTGACTTTTATAGTGCTGTCAATATCCACTCCCAATCAGTCTGCCATTGTTAATGGTGTACAGCATTACTGAATACAATGGATTGATGACGCCCATATCCACGGACAGACCGTGACTTATGATGGTATGATTTGTGATTCTTCAACGATATGATGGGTTTATTGGATTATTAGATGCGTTTCTGAGTTACACTGGGTTTATGAGTATGCGACCCTATACTCCAGAAACAGCTGTATAAGGAAAAACAGGTGTACCTAATAAAAATATGCTTAGTGACTTGGGATAAACCAATAGATGTTCACAACTGATGGAGAGCCGTGAAAGAGAGATAGCGGTAAATAGTTACAATAACACAATTTTCCTGCACCTGTCGAGGATTTCCCCAAAAAAACGCAGACTGTGGGATGCACCTAAGGCATATGAAAGAGAGAGGGCAGAAGGAGTAAGAGAGAAATAGGAGGAAGGAAGGAGGGAAGGAAAGAAGGAAGGAAGGAAGGAAGGAAGGAAGGAAGGAAGGACGAAAGGAAGGAGAAAACACCGGTGTTACTAAAACCCCCCCATAAAAATGGATTCCCCCTGTGGGTAAGCCTACAATGTGGATGAATCTTGAAAATATTGTGCTACGTGTTATGTCAGTCATAACAGCTCACCTATTGTGCAATTCCGTTTATAGGAAATGTCCACAATATGGAAATCTATGCATATGGGATTGATCGCACTAGGTAGTTGCTACCTAGGGCTGAGGGTCAGGGAGAGGGTTTGAGACAGAATGAGGAGTGACTCATGTCTACAGGGTTCTTCTCTGGTCGGGGGTGATAAGACGTTCTACAATGGATTGCGGATTAAAATTGAATGTGCACAGCCACAGGTATACTAAAAGCCACTCAATTCATAACTTTTAATGGGGGAATCTTACGTGGCGCACTCTCATGGACACCACGGCAGACATAGTGAGAGAGAAAAAGGTGAGTAAATATCTGAAACGGAGGCAGAAACAGGGAGAATGCAAAGCCCTGTGAATGGAAGGGAGAGCGAAAAGGGAAAATGGTCCTATTTAGAAATGACAGATGTGAAACTGGGGTTCACATCAACAGTGTCACTGTCAGGAAGGAGGGTCATGCTAGCCATGTCACCGGTAGTGTGGCCCGCAGGGACGCCGACCTGCTGGAGCGTCGTGCCAGCATGGGCTCTGGCAGCCACGTGGGCCAGCAGGAGGGTCCCGCTGCACAGCTGTGGGGTGAGGATAGCCTGGGTGGTGATATGGGCCATTACAGGGGCCTCTTCTGCTGGCAAGAGTGTGACAGTAGCAAGTAGATGGACAGGCCTGCGTGTGAGGACGGAATGCAGGAGGGGCTCTTGTGCGGCTGGGTGTGGGGCCCTCACGGGAACCGTGGAGAAATGGCCAGGTAACTGCGTCATGTGGGCTAGTAGATTGGCCAGGGCTTCGAACTGAAGGACAATAACGGGGAGTAGCTGTCAGGCCCTGGGAGTGTCTGAGTGTAAGTGGAGATGGGTTTGGGGTCACTGAGGGATGCGTGGGAGCCATCCCTGTATAGGTCCAGGTCATAGGGAGATAGTCTCGTGAGGCCTGTGAGTGTCTAGGGTTGTCCTGGGTGCCTGGGGCTGACTGTGGCAGAGATCTGGGGAAGGCTGGAGAGAAGCTGGGAGACCCAGGAGAGTCCCTGAAGGCAGGGGGCGAAGAGGTGAAAGAAATGGGGGAGGGTTGCAGTAAGGTCCGTGAGTTTGTAGGTGATTCCTGGGTGCGGGAAGCTGACTCCAGGTGAAATCTGGAGATGGTCGGAGAGTAGCTGAGAGAGACAGAAGAGTCCCTGAGGGCTGGGGGTGAGAACATGAGGGAGACTGGGGAGTAAGTCAGTGAAATTCGTGAGTTCGGTGGTGTATCGTGGGTGCCTGGAACTGACTCCAGCTGGAATCTAGAGAAGTTTTGAGAGCAGCTGAAAGAGACACAAGAGTCCCTGTGGGCTGAGGGCAAAGACCTGAGAGAGACCAGGGAGGACCTCAGTGAAGTCTGTGAGTCTGTAGGTGATTCCGGAGTGTGGGAGGCTGACTCCCGCTGAAATCTGGGCGTGGTGGGAGAGTAGCTGGGACAGACAGGAGAGTCCCAGGGGGCTGGGGGTGAAGACATGAGAGAGACCGGGGAGTAACTCAGTGAAACTGCTGAGTTTGGTGGTGATACCTGGGTGCCTGGAACTGACTCCCGCTGAAATCTGGGCATGGTTGGAGAGTAGCTGGGACACACAGGAGAGTCCCTGAGGGCTGGGGGTGAAGACATGAGAGAGACCGGGGAGTAAGTGAGTGAAACTGGTGAGTTTGGTGGTGACTCCGGGGTGCCTGGAACTGACTCCAGCTGAAATGTGGGCGTGGTTGGAGAGTAGCTGGGACAGACAGGAGAGTCCCTGAGGGCTGGTGAAGACGTGAGAGAGACTGGAGAGTAATTGAGTGAAATTGGTGAGTTTGATGGTGATTCCTGGGTGCCTGGAACCGACTCCCGCTGAAGTGTGGGCGTGGTTGGAGAGTAGCTGGGACACACAGGAGAGTCCCTGAGGGTTGGAGATAAAGACGTGCTAGAGACTGAGGAGTAACTGAGTGAAATCGGTGAGTTTGGTGGTGATTCCGGGGTGCCTGGAACTGACTCCAGCTGAAATGTGGGCGTGGTTGGAGAGTAGCTGGGACAGACGGGAGAGTCCCTGAGGGATGGTGAAGACATGAGAGAGACTGGGGAGTAACGCAGTGAAATTGGTGAGTTTGGTGGTGATTTCTGGGTGCCTGCAACGGACTCCCGCTGAAGTGTGGGCGTGTTTGGAGAGTAGCTGGGACAGACAGGCGAGACCCTGAGGGTTGGAGATAAAGACGTGGTAGAGACTGGGGAGTAACTCAGTGAAAGTGGTGGGCTTGGTGGTGATCCCTGGGTCCCTGGAACTGACCCGCGCTGAAATGTGGGCGTGGTTGGAGAGTAGGTGGGACAGACTGGAGGGTCCGTGTTTGGAGAGTAGCTGGGAGACACAGGAGACCCCCCGAGAGCTGGGGGTGAGCTGCTGGGTGATGGCAGTAAGAACATGTGGTATATTACTGATGAACGTGGTGACTCTGAGGAATCCTCAGAGGAGGACACGGGAGAGCCAAATGGCTTCATTAATTGCCCATCACGGTGAGGACAGGGAAATGGGAGCTTGTGGGATTCTGGTGATGACAGAGGTGAGTGTGGTGAAGACCTAGGGGATGGTGAATGGTAGCTCCGGATCCCTGGTGGGGAGCTTCCTCTTAAGCCTGAGTTTCTGAGAGGGGAGAGGGAGAAGCTGGGTGAGGCTCGCATGGACCTTGGGGAGTCCGGGCTGGGGGACTGTTCATAAGAAGAGCCAGACAAGACCCTACTGTTCTTAGGTGCAGACATGATTAGGAACCCTGCAGCTCCCAGGGCCCCTTCTCATTTTCTAACTCGCAGAAGTAAGTAGTGTGTGTGCGTGCGTGTGTGTGTGTGTGTGTGTGTGTGTGTTTGTGTGTGTGCGGTGTGAGGTATGTGCCCCTTAAGAAAATGGAAATCAACCAACCAATGAGACAGACAGACAGACAGAGATTCACTTGCCTAAGTGTTCTGTCCTGTCCTCTGAATCCGCTTCCAAGTCGCAAGACGCTGTGAGCTCCAAGTCCACGCAGAGTCCGCCAAACGCTCCGGCCGCTGATCCGCTCCGCGAAGATCTGAGTACAGGCCAGCCAGGGTGGGTTTAAATAGCCTCGGGCGCAGCCTAGCAGCGGAAAGGGCGGAGCTTCACTCCTCCTTTCCATCAGTCACCCCCAACTTTCCCAGGCTACACCTGGTAGGAAACTGTTCTCCTGCATTGATTCCATGCGCCACCTTTGGGACAATCTAAGAACTTACAAGTTTTCTTGGCCAGATATATTAGGAATTGTATACACTGAAACACTGAAAAACAACTAGTGGTTCCGTGGTTCCCACGTTGTGGTTTTGACACCAGCAGCACCCTTGCCACAATCAAACCCCGGAGATGCACAGATCTGTGTTGTAACAAGACCTCCCCCTGACCCTGACGCATGGCAGTTTAAGAAGTCTTTCCGTGTAAGCGAAAAGACTTTGAAGAAAAGGTGGAGATATGCGTTGTATAAACATTCTTTTGCTCTGGAACCACGTAGAGACTTGGGAGCCAGTTGGGTGGAGCATTCGTTGGATGAGGGTGCTCGGGTGAGGAATATCAAGGGGTGGCTCCAGATAATCCAATCATCTAATTAAGATTCCAGTTATGCTCATCGGTTTTAAAATTCCATTTGGGTAAATTCTTTAAGTCAGACTGAGAATGGCAAAGCCTCAACCCCAATTTCCAGGGAGGGTTGAGAGCCTCAGGTGGAGTTGATCACCAATAGCCTATGGTTTAACCCATCATGCCTATAGAATGAGGTCTCCATAAAAACCCAAAAGGACTGGCTTCAGAGAGCTTCTGGATAACACTTCCCGGAAGGTAGTGCGCCCCTCCCCACATGCCGGGCCCCACATTTATCTCTCAACTTTTTGCAATGTCCGCTAAAATACAAAGGCAAGTGTAAGTGTTTCCCTGCATGCTGTGAGCTCTTCCAGCAAATGAATGCAACGAAATCTGGGAGTGGTGGCAACCTGATTTATAGCCAGTTGCTGAGAAGCACAGGTAAAACAACGTAGGGCTCCCCATTGTTATTAGTGTGGGAGGCCTGTCTGGCGGGACTCGGCCCTTTGGAATCTAATGCTATGTCCCGGTAGATAGCGTCACCATTGAATTAGAAGACACACATATGTTGAGAATAATCTTTCTGGTCGTTTGCTGCATGTCTTATTTACAATATGTAATCAAATTCTTTCTCCTGACCTTATGGCACCTGGGTTGAGAACCAAGATTTGAACCAAACATTGGTCGGTCACTTTCTGAGTTTGAAACTTTATTTTGCCTTTAGCGTTTTGCTCTTGATTTTTCGTTTTCTTTTGTTTCGTTTCGTTTCTAAGTTCTGGGGTATATGTGCAGGATGTGCAGATTTATTACTAAGGTAAACGTGTGCCATGGTGGTTTGCTGCACCTGTCAACCCATCACCTAGGTATAAAGCCCAGCATGCAGTAGCTGTTTTTCCTAACGCTCTGCCTCCTGAAAGGCCCCAGTGTGTGTTGTTCCCCTTCCTGTGTCCATGTGATCTCATTTTTCAGCTCCCATTATAAGTGAGAATGTGGCGTTTGGTTGTCTTTCCCTGGATTAGTTTGCTGAGGATAATGACCACACATCACCACTGTTTTTGTTTTTTAGTATAAAGAGTAGTATTTTATTGAATAAGATTTGCTCACAGAAAAATAAGCTTAAATCTACAATGAATGCCAGACTCTACAGCAGAAAGCAATTTTCTCACTTTTCCACACACAATGGTTCCTACTAATTGAAAAAAAGCCATCAAATTTCATTCACAAATGTACTACTCTGTCTCAAAACATCTCGCATAATCATGCACTGTACTAAAGCCATTAGATCAGTTCTTCAGTCAGGTTAAAGAAGTAGCCCTCTAATGACTGACTTTTATAGTGCTGTCAATATCCACTCCCAATCAGTCTGCCATTGTTAATGGTGTACAGCATTACTGAATACAATGGATTGATGACGCCCATATCCACGGACAGACCGTGACTTATGATGGTATGATTTGTGATTCTTCAACGTTATGATGGGTTTATTGGATTATTAGATGCGTTTCTGTGTTACACTGGGTTTATGAGTATGCGACCCTATACTCCAGAAACAGCTGTATAAGGAAAAACAGGTGTACCTAATAAAAATATGCTTAGTGACTTGGGATAAACCAATAGATGTTCACAACTGATGGAGAGCCGTGAAAGAGAGATAGCGGTAAATAGTTACAATAACACAATTTTCCTGCACCTGTCGAGGATTTCCCCAAAAAAACGCAGACTGTGGGATGCACCTAAGGCATATGAAAGAGAGAGGGCAGAAGGAGTAAGAGAGAAATAGGAGGAAGGAAGGAGGGAAGGAAAGAAGGAAGGAAGGAAGGAAGGAAGGAAGGAAGGAAGGAAGGACGAAAGGAAGGAGAAAACACCGGTGTTACTAAAACCCCCCCATAAAAATGGATTCCCCCTGTGGGTAAGCCTACAATGTGGATGAATCTTGAAAATATTGTGCTACGTGTTATGTCAGTCATAACAGCTCACCTATTGTGCAATTCCGTTTATAGGAAATGTCCACAATATGGAAATCTATGCATATGGGATTGATCGCACTAGGTAGTTGCTACCTAGGGCTGAGGGTCAGGGAGAGGGTTTGAGACAGAATGAGGAGTGACTCATGTCTACAGGGTTCTTCTCTGGTCGGGGGTGATAAGACGTTCTACAATGGATTGCGGATTAAAATTGAATGTGCACAGCCACAGGTATACTAAAAGCCACTCAATTCATAACTTTTAATGGGGGAATCTTACGTGGCGCACTCTCATGGACACCACGGCAGACATAGTGAGAGAGAAAAAGGTGAGTAAATATCTGAAACGGAGGCAGAAACAGGGAGAATGCAAAGCCCTGTGAATGGAAGGGAGAGCGAAAAGGGAAAATGGTCCTATTTAGAAATGACAGATGTGAAACTGGGGTTCACATCAACAGTGTCACTGTCAGGAAGGAGGGTCATGCTAGCCATGTCACCGGTAGTGTGGCCCGCAGGGACGCCGACCTGCTGGAGCGTCGTGCCAGCATGGGCTCTGGCAGCCACGTGGGCCAGCAGGAGTGTCGCGCTGCACAGCTGTGGGGTGAGGATAGCCTGGGTGGTGATATGGGCCATTACAGGGGCCTCTTCTGCTGGCAAGAGTGTGACAGTAGCAAGTAGATGGACAGGCCTGCGTGTGAGGACGGAATGCAGGAGGGGCTCTTGTGCGGCTGGGTGTGGGGCCCTCACGGGAACCGTGGAGAAATGGCCAGGTAACTGCGTCATGTGGGCTAGTAGATTGGCCAGGGCTTCGAACTGAAGGACAATAACGGGGAGTAGCTGTCAGGCCCTGGGAGTGTCTGAGTGTAAGTGGAGATGGGTTTGGGGTCACTGAGGGATGCGTGGGAGCCATCCCTGTATAGGTCCAGGTCATAGGGAGATAGTCTCGTGAGGCCTGTGAGTGTCTAGGGTTGTCCTGGGTGCCTGGGGCTGACTGTGGCAGAGATCTGGGGAAGGCTGGAGAGAAGCTGGGAGACCCAGGAGAGTCCCTGAAGGCAGGGGGCGAAGAGGTGAAAGAAATGGGGGAGGGTTGCAGTAAGGTCCGTGAGTTTGTAGGTGATTCCTGGGTGCGGGAAGCTGACTCCAGGTGAAATCTGGAGATGGTCGGAGAGTAGCTGAGAGAGACAGAAGAGTCCCTGAGGGCTGGGGGTGAGAACATGAGGGAGAGTGGGGAGTAAGTCAGTGAAATTCGTGAGTTCGGTGGTGTATCGTGGGTGCCTGGAACTGACTCCAGCTGGAATCTAGAGAAGTTTTGAGAGCAGCTGAAAGAGACACAAGAGTCCCTGTGGGCTGAGGGCAAAGACCTGAGAGAGACCAGGGAGGACCTCAGTGAAGTCTGTGAGTCTGTAGGTGATTCCGGAGTGTGGGAGGCTGACTCCCGCTGAAATCTGGGCGTGGTGGGAGAGTAGCTGGGACAGACAGGAGAGTCCCAGGGGGCTGGGGGTGAAGACATGAGAGAGACCGGGGAGTAACTCAGTGAAACTGCTGAGTTTGGTGGTGATACCTGGGTGCCTGGAACTGACTCCCGCTGAAATCTGGGCATGGTTGGAGAGTAGCTGGGACACACAGGAGAGTCCCTGAGGGCTGGGGGTGAAGACATGAGAGAGACCGGGGAGTAAGTGAGTGAAACTGGTGAGTTTGGTGGTGACTCCGGGGTGCCTGGAACTGACTCCAGCTGAAATGTGGGCGTGGTTGGAGAGTAGCTGGGACAGACAGGAGAGTCCCTGAGGGCTGGTGAAGACGTGAGAGAGACTGGAGAGTAATTGAGTGAAATTGGTGAGTTTGATGGTGATTCCTGGGTGCCTGGAACCGACTCCCGCTGAAGTGTGGGCGTGGTTGGAGAGTAGCTGGGACACACAGGAGAGTCCCTGAGGGTTGGAGATAAAGACGTGCTAGAGACTGAGGAGTAACTGAGTGAAATCGGTGAGTTTGGTGGTGATTCCGGGGTGCCTGGAACTGACTCCAGCTGAAATGTGGGCGTGGTTGGAGAGTAGCTGGGACAGACGGGAGAGTCCCTGAGGGATGGTGAAGACATGAGAGAGACTGGGGAGTAACGCAGTGAAATTGGTGAGTTTGGTGGTGATTTCTGGGTGCCTGCAACGGACTCCCGCTGAAGTGTGGGCGTGTTTGGAGAGTAGCTGGGACAGACAGGCGAGACCCTGAGGGTTGGAGATAAAGACGTGCTAGAGACTGGGGAGTAACTCAGTGAAAGTGGTGGGCTTGGTGGTGATCCCTGGGTCCCTGGAACTGACCCGCGCTGAAATGTGGGCGTGGTTGGAGAGTAGGTGGGACAGACTGGAGGGTCCGTGTTTGGAGAGTAGCTGGGAGACACAGGAGACCCCCCGAGAGCTGGGGGTGAGCTGCTGGGTGATGGCAGTAAGAACATGTGGTATATTACTGATGAACGTGGTGACTCTGAGGAATCCTCAGAGGAGGACACGGGAGAGCCAAATGGCTTCATTAATTGCCCATCACGGTGAGGACAGGGAAATGGGAGCTTGTGGGATTCTGGTGATGACAGAGGTGAGTGTGGTGAAGACCTAGGGGATGGTGAATGGTAGCTCCGGATCCCTGGTGGGGAGCTTCCTCTTAAGCCTGAGTTTCTGAGAGGGGAGAGGGAGAAGCTGGGTGAGGCTCGCATGGACCTTGGGGAGTCCGGGCTGGGGGACTGTTCATAAGAAGAGCCAGACAAGACCCTACTGTTCTTAGGTGCAGACATGATTAGGAACCCTGCAGCTCCCAGGGCCCCTTCTCATTTTCTAACTCGCAGAAGTAAGTAGTGTGTGTGCGTGCGTGTGTGTGTGTGTGTGTGTGTGTGTTTGTGTGTGTGCGGTGTGAGGTATGTGCCCCTTAAGAAAATGGAAATCAACCAACCAATGAGACAGACAGACAGACAGAGATTCACTTGCCCAAGTGTTCTGTCCTGTCCTCTGAATCCGCTTCCAAGTCGCAAGACGCTGTGAGCTCCAAGTCCACGCAGAGTCCGCCAAACGCTCCGGCCGCTGATCCGCTCCGCGAAGATCTGAGTACAGGCCAGCCAGGGTGGGTTTAAATAGCCTCGGGCGCAGCCTAGCAGCGGAAAGGGCGGAGCTTCACTCCTCCTTTCCATCAGTCACCCCCAACTTTCCCAGGCTACACCTGGTAGGAAACTGCTCTCCTGCATTGATTCCATGCGCCACCTTTGGGACAATCTAAGAACTTACAAGTTTTCTTGGCCAGATATATTAGGAATTGTATACACTGAAACACTGAAAAACAACTAGTGGTTCCGTGGTTCCCACGTTGTGGTTTTGACACCAGCAGCACCCTTGCCACAATCAAACCCCGGAGATGCACAGATCTGTGTTGTAACAAGACCTCCCCCTGACCCTGACGCATGGCAGTTTAAGAAGTCTTTCCGTGTAAGCGAAAAGACTTTGAAGAAAAGGTGGAGATATGCGTTGTATAAACATTCTTTTGCTCTGGAACCACGTAGAGACTTGGGAGCCAGTTGGGTGGAGCATTCGTTGGATGAGGGTGCTCGGGTGAGGAATATCAAGGGGTGGCTCCAGATAATCCAATCATCTAATTAAGATTCCAGTTATGCTCATCGGTTTTAAAATTCCATTTGGGTAAATTCTTTAAGTCAGACTGAGAATGGCAAAGCCTCAACCCCAATTTCCAGGGAGGGTTGAGAGCCTCAGGTGGAGTTGATCACCAATAGCCTATGGTTTAACCCATCATGCCTATAGAATGAGGTCTCCATAAAAACCCAAAAGGACTGGCTTCAGAGAGCTTCTGGATAACACTTCCCGGAAGGTAGTGCGCCCCTCCCCACATGCCGGGCCCCACATTTATCTCTCAACTTTTTGCAATGTCCGCTAAAATACAAAGGCAAGTGTAAGTGTTTCCCTGCGTGCTGTGAGCTCTTCCAGCAAATGAATGCAACGAAATCTGGGAGTGGTGGCAACCTGATTTATAGCCAGTTGCTGAGAAGCACAGGTAAAACAACGTAGGGCTTCCCATTGTTATTAGTGTGGGAGGCCTGTCTGGCGGGACTCGGCCCTTTGGAATCTAATGCTATGTCCCGGTAGATAGCGTCACCATTGAATTAGAAGACACACATATGTTGAGAATAATCTTTCTGGTCGTTTGCTGCATGTCTTATTTACAATATGTAATCAAATTCTTTCTCCTGACCTTATGGCACCTGGGTTGAGAACCAAGATTTGAACCAAACATTGGTCGGTCACTTTCTGAGTTTGAAACTTTATTTTGCCTTTAGCGTTTTGCTCTTGATTTTTCGTTTTCTTTTGTTTCGTTTCGTTTCTAAGTTCTGGGGTATATGTGCAGGATGTGCAGATTTATTACTAAGGTAAACGTGTGCCATGGTGGTTTGCTGCACCTGTCAACCCATCACCTAGGTATAAAGCCCAGCATGCAGTAGCTGTTTTTCCTAACGCTCTGCCTCCTGAAAGGCCCCAGTGTGTGTTGTTCCCCTTCCTGTGTCCATGTGATCTCATTTTTCAGCTCCCATTATAAGTGAGAATGTGGCGTTTGGTTGTCTTTCCCTGGATTAGTTTGCTGAGGATAATGACCACACATCACCACTGTTTTTGTTTTTTAGTATAAAGAGTAGTATTTTATTGAATAAGATTTGCTCACAGAAAAATAAGCTTAAATCTACAATGAATGCCAGACTCTACAGCAGAAAGCAATTTTCTCACTTTTCCACACACAATGGTTCCTACTAATTGAAAAAAAGCCATCAAATTTCATTCACAAATGTACTACTCTGTCTCAAAACATCTCGCATAATCATGCACTGTACTAAAGCCATTAGATCAGTTCTTCAGTCAGGTTAAAGAAGTAGCCCTCTAATGACTGACTTTTATAGTGCTGTCAATATCCACTCCCAATCAGTCTGCCATTGTTAATGGTGTACAGCATTACTGAATACAATGGATTGATGACGCCCATATCCACGGACAGACCGTGACTTATGATGGTATGATTTGTGATTCTTCAACGTTATGATGGGTTTATTGGATTATTAGATGCGTTTCTGTGTTACACTGGGTTTATGAGTATGCGACCCTATACTCCAGAAACAGCTGTATAAGGAAAAACAGGTGTACCTAATAAAAATATGCTTAGTGACTTGGGATAAACCAATAGATGTTCACAACTGATGGAGAGCCGTGAAAGAGAGATAGCGGTAAATAGTTACAATAACACAATTTTCCTGCACCTGTCGAGGATTTCCCCAAAAAACGCAGAATGTGGGATGCACCTAAGGCATATGAAAGAGAGAGGGCAGAAGGAGTAAGAGAGAAATAGGAGGAAGGAAGGAGGGAAGGAAAGAAGGAAGGAAGGAAGGAAGGAAGGAAGGAAGGAAGGAAGGACGAAAGGAAGGAGAAAACACCGGTGTTACTAAAACCCCCCCATAAAAATGGATTCCCCCTGTGGGTAAGCCTACAATGTGGATGAATCTTGAAAATATTGTGCTACGTGTTATGTCAGTCATAACAGCTCACCTATTGTGCAATTCCGTTTATAGGAAATGTCCACAATATGGAAATCTATGCATATGGGATTGATCGCACTAGGTAGTTGCTACCTAGGGCTGAGGGTCAGGGAGAGGGTTTGAGACAGAATGAGGAGTGACTCATGTCTACAGGGTTCTTCTCTGGTCGGGGGTGATAAGACGTTCTACAGTGGATTGCGGATTAAAATTGAATGTGCACAGCCACAGGTATACTAAAAGCCACTCAATTCATAACTTTTAATGGGGGAATCTTACGTGGCGCACTCTCATGGACACCACGGCAGACATAGTGAGAGAGAAAAAGGTGAGTAAATATCTGAAACGGAGGCAGAAACAGGGAGAATGCAAAGCCCTGTGAATGGAAGGGAGAGCGAAAAGGGAAAATGGTCCTATTTAGAAATGACAGATGTGAAACTGGGGTTCACATCAACAGTGTCACTGTCAGGAAGGAGGGTCATGCTAGCCATGTCACCGGTAGTGTGGCCCGCAGGGACGCCGACCTGCTGGAGCGTCGTGCCAGCATGGGCTCTGGCAGCCACGTGGGCCAGCAGGAGTGTCGCGCTGCACAGCTGTGGGGTGAGGATAGCCTGGGTGGTGATATGGGCCATTACAGGGGCCTCTTCTGCTGGCAAGAGTGTGACAGTAGCAAGTAGATGGACAGGCCTGCGTGTGAGGACGGAATGCAGGAGGGGCTCTTGTGCGGCTGGGTGTGGGGCCCTCACGGGAACCGTGGAGAAATGGCCAGGTAACTGCGTCATGTGGGCTAGTAGATTGGCCAGGGCTTCGAACTGAAGGACAATAACGGGGAGTAGCTGTCAGGCCCTGGGAGTGTCTGAGTGTAAGTGGAGATGGGTTTGGGGTCACTGAGGGATGCGTGGGAGCCATCCCTGTATAGGTCCAGGTCATAGGGAGATAGTCTCGTGAGGCCTGTGAGTGTCTAGGGTTGTCCTGGGTGCCTGGGGCTGACTGTGGCAGAGATCTGGGGAAGGCTGGAGAGAAGCTGGGAGACCCAGGAGAGTCCCTGAAGGCAGGGGGCGAAGAGGTGAAAGAAATGGGGGAGGGTTGCAGTAAGGTCCGTGAGTTTGTAGGTGATTCCTGGGTGCGGGAAGCTGACTCCAGGTGAAATCTGGAGATGGTCGGAGAGTAGCTGAGAGAGACAGAAGAGTCCCTGAGGGCTGGGGGTGAGAACATGAGGGAGAGTGGGGAGTAAGTCAGTGAAATTCGTGAGTTCGGTGGTGTATCGTGGGTGCCTGGAACTGACTCCAGCTGGAATCTAGAGAAGTTTTGAGAGCAGCTGAAAGAGACACAAGAGTCCCTGTGGGCTGAGGGCAAAGACCTGAGAGAGACCAGGGAGGACCTCAGTGAAGTCTGTGAGTCTGTAGGTGATTCCGGAGTGTGGGAGGCTGACTCCCGCTGAAATCTGGGCGTGGTGGGAGAGTAGCTGGGACAGACAGGAGAGTCCCAGGGGGCTGGGGGTGAAGACATGAGAGAGACCGGGGAGTAACTCAGTGAAACTGCTGAGTTTGGTGGTGATACCTGGGTGCCTGGAACTGACTCCCGCTGAAATCTGGGCATGGTTGGAGAGTAGCTGGGACACACAGGAGAGTCCCTGAGGGCTGGGGGTGAAGACATGAGAGAGACCGGGGAGTAAGTGAGTGAAACTGGTGAGTTTGGTGGTGACTCCGGGGTGCCTGGAACTGACTCCAGCTGAAATGTGGGCGTGGTTGGAGAGTAGCTGGGACAGACAGGAGAGTCCCTGAGGGCTGGTGAAGACGTGAGAGAGACTGGAGAGTAATTGAGTGAAATTGGTGAGTTTGATGGTGATTCCTGGGTGCCTGGAACCGACTCCCGCTGAAGTGTGGGCGTGGTTGGAGAGTAGCTGGGACACACAGGAGAGTCCCTGAGGGTTGGAGATAAAGACGTGCTAGAGACTGAGGAGTAACTGAGTGAAATCGGTGAGTTTGGTGGTGATTCCGGGGTGTCTGGAACTGACTCCAGCTGAAATGTGGGCGTGGTTGGAGAGTAGCTGGGACAGACGGGAGAGTCCCTGAGGGATGGTGAAGACATGAGAGAGACTGGGGAGTAACGCAGTGAAATTGGTGAGTTTGGTGGTGATTTCTGGGTGCCTGCAACGGACTCCCGCTGAAGTGTGGGCGTGTTTGGAAAGTAGCTGGGACAGACAGGCGAGACCCTGAGGGTTGGAGATAAAGACGTGGTAGAGACTGGGGAGTAACTCAGTGAAAGTGGTGGGCTTGGTGGTGATCCCTGGGTTCCTGGAACTGACCCGCGCTGAAATGTGGGCGTGGTTGGAGAGTAGCTGGGACAGACTGGAGTGTCCGTGTTTGGAGAGCAGCTGGGAGACACAGGAGACCCCCCGAGAGCTGGGGGTGAGCTGCTGGGTGATGGCAGTAAGGACATGTGGTATATTACTGATGAACGTGGTGACTCTGAGGAATCCTCAGAGGAGGACACGGGAGAGCCAAATGGCTTCATTAATTGCCCATCACGGTGAGGACAGGGAAATGGGAGCTTGTGGGATTCTGGTGATGACAGAGGTGAGTGTGGTGAAGCCCTAGGGGATGGTGAATGGTAGCTCCGGATCCCTGGTGGGGAGCTTCCTCTTAAGCCTGAGTTTCTGAGAGGGGAGAGGGAGAAGCTGGGTGAGGCTTGCATGGACCTTGGGGAGTCCGGGCTGGGGGACTGTTCATAAGAAGAGCCAGACAAGACCCTACTGTTCTTAGGTGCAGACATGATTAGGAACCCTGCAGCTCCCAGGGCCCCTTCTCATTTTCTAACTCGCAGAAGTAAGTAGTGTGTGTGCGTGCGTGTGTGTGTGTGTTTGTGTGTGTGCGGTGTGAGGTATGTGCCCCTTAAGAAAATGGAAATCAACCAACCAATGAGACAGACAGACAGACAGAGATTCACTTGCCCAAGTGTTCTGTCCTGTCCTCTGAATCCGCTTCCAAGTCGCAAGACGCTGTGAGCTCCAAGTCCACGCAGAGTCCGCCAAACGCTCCGGCCGCTGATCCGCTCCGCGAAGATCTGAGTACAGGCCAGCCAGGGTGGGTTTAAATAGCCTCGGGCGCAGCCTAGCAGCGGAAAGGGCGGAGCTTCACTCCTCCTTTCCATCAGTCACCCCCAACTTTCCCAGGCTACACCTCCTAAGAAACAGTTCTCCTGCATTGATTCCATGCGCCTCCTTGGGGTCAACCTAAGAACTTACAAGTTTTCTTGGCCAGATATATTAGGAATTGTATACACTGAAACACTGAAAAACAACTAGTGGTTCCGTGGTTCCCACGTTGTGGTTTTGACACCAGCAGCACCCTTGCCACAATCAAACCCCGGAGATGCACAGATCTGTGTTGTAACAAGACCTCCCCCTGACCCTGACGCATGGCAGTTTAAGAAGTCTTTCCGTGTAAGCGAAAAGACTTTGAAGAAAAGGTGGAGATATGCGTTGTATAAACATTCTTTTGCTCTGGAACCACGTAGAGACTTGGGAGCCAGTTGGGTGGAGCATTCGTTGGATGAGGGTGCTCGGGTGAAGAATATCAAGGTGTGGCTCCAGATAATCCAATCATCTAATTAAGATTCCAGTTATGCTCATCGGTTTTAAAATTCCATTTGGGTAAATTCTTTAAGTCAGACTGAGAATGGCAAAGCCTCAACCCCAATTTCCAGGGAGGGTTGAGAGCCTCAGGTGGAGTTGATCACCAATAGCCTATGGTTTAACCCATCATGCCTATAGAATGAGGTCTCCATAAAAACCCAAAAGGACTGGCTTCAGAGAGCTTCTGGATAACACTTCCCGGAAGGTAGTGCGCCCCTCCCCACATGCCGGGCCCCACATTTATCTCTCAACTTTTTGCAATGTCCGCTAAAATACAAAGGCAAGTGTAAGTGTTTCCCTGCGTGCTGTGAGCTCTTCCAGCAAATGAATGCAACGAAATCTGGGAGTGGTGGCAACCTGATTTATAGCCAGTTGCTGAGAAGCACAGGTAAAACAACGTAGGGCTCCCCATTGTTATTAGTGTGGGAGGCCTCTCGGGCGGGACTCGACCCTTTGGAATCTAATGCTATGTCCCGGTAGATAGCGTCACCATTGAATTAGAAGACACACATATGTTGAGAATAATCTTTCTGGTCATTTGCTGCATGTCTTATTTACAATATGTAATCAAATTCTTTCTCCTGACCTTATGGCACCTGGGTTGAGAACCAAGATTTGAACCAAACATTGGTCGGTCACTTTCTGAGTTTGAAACTTTATTTTGCCTTTAGCGTTTTGCTCTTGATTTTTCGTTTTCTTTTGTTTCGTTTCGTTTCTAAGTTCTGGGGTATATGTGCAGGATGTGCAGATTTATTACTAAGGTAAACGTGTGCCATGGTGGTTTGCTGCACCTGTCAACCCATCACCTAGGTATTAAACCCAGCATGCAGTAGCTGTTTTTCCTAACGCTCTGCCTCCCGAAAGGCCCCAGTGTGTGTTGTTCCCCTTCCTGTGTCCATGTGATCTCATTTTTCAGCTCCCATTATAAGTGAGAAGGTGGCGTTTGGTTGTCTTTCCCTGGATTAGTTTGCTGAGGATAATGACCACACATCACCACTGTTTTTGTTTTTTAGTATAAAGAGTAGTATTTTATTGAATAAGATTTGCTCACAGAAAAATAAGCTTAAATCTACAATGAATGCCAGACTCTACAGCAGAAAGCAATTTTCTCACTTTTCCACACACAATGGTTCCTACTAATTGAAAAAAAGCCATCAAATTTCATTCACAAATGTACTACTCTGTCTCAAAACATCTCACATAATCATGCACTGTACTAAAGCCATTAGATCAGTTCTTCAGTCAGGTTAAAGAAGTAGCCCTCTAATGACTGACTTTTATAGTGCTGTCAATATCCACTCCCAATCAGTCTGCCATTGTTAATGGTGTACAGCATTACTGAATACAATGGATTGATGACGCCCATATCCACGGACAGACCGTTACTTATGATGGTATGACTTGTGATTCTTCAACGTTATGATGGGTTTATTGGATTATTAGATGCGTTTCTGTGTTACACTGGGTTTATGAGTATGCGACCCTATACTCCAGAAACAGCTGTATAAGGAAAAACAGGTGTACCTAATAAAAATATGCTTAGTGACTTGGGATAAACCAATAGATGTTCACAACTGATGGAGAGCCGTGAAAGAGAGATAGCGGTAAATAGTTACAATAACACAATTTTCCTGCACCTGTCGAGGATTTCCCCAAAAAACGCAGAATGTGGGATGCACCTAAGGCATATGAAAGAGAGAGGGCAGAAGGAGTAAGAGAGAAATAGGAGGAAGGAAGGAGGGAAGGAAAGAAGGAAGGAAGGAAGGAAGGAAGGAAGGAAGGAAGGAAGGAAAGAAGGACGAAAGGAAGGAGAAAACACCGGTGTTACTAAAACCCCCCCATAAAAATGGATTCCCCCTGTGGGTAAGCCTACAATGTGGATGAATCTTGAAAATATTGTGCTACGTGTTATGTCAGTCATAACAGCTCACCTATTGTGCAATTCCGTTTATAGGAAATGTCCACAATATGGAAATCTATGCATATGGGATTGATCGCACTAGGTAGTTGCTACCTAGGGCTGAGGGTCAGGGAGAGGGTTTGAGACAGAATGAGGAGTGACACATGTCTACAGGGTTCTTCTCTGGTCGGGGGTGATAAGACGTTCTACAATGGATTGCGGATTAAAATTGAATGTGCAGAGCCACAGGTATACTAAAAGCCACTCAATTCACCACTTTTAATGGGGGAATCTTACGTGGCGCACTCTCATGGACACCACGGCAGACATAGTGAGAGAGAAAAAGGTGAGTAAATATCTGAAACGGAGGCAGAAACAGAGAGAATGCAAAGCCCTGTGAATGGAAGGTTGAGCGAAAAGGGAAAATGGTCCTATTTACAAATGACAGATGTGAAACTGGGGTTCACATCAACAGTGTCACTGTCAGGAAGGAGGGTCATGCTAGCCATGTCACCGGTAGTGTGGCCCGCAGGGACGCCGACCTGCTGGCGCGTTGTGCCAGCATGGGCTCTGGCAGCCACGTGGGCCAGCAGGAGGGTCCCGCTGCACAGCTGTGGGGTGAGGATAGCCTGGGTGGTGATATGGGCCATTACAGGGGCCTCTTCTGCTGGCAAGAGTGTGACAGTAGCAAGTAGATGGACAGGCCTGCGTGTGAGGACGGAATGCAGGAGGGGCTCTTGTGCGGCTGGGTGTGGGGCCCTCACGGGAACCGTGGAGAAATGGCCAGGTAACTGCGTCATGTGGGCTAGTAGATTGGCCAGGGCTTCGAACTGAAGGACAATAACGGGGAGTAGCTGTCAGGCCCTGGGAGTGTCTGAGTGTAAGTGGAGATGGGTTTGGGGTCACTGAGGGATGCGTGGGAGCCATCCCTGTATAGGTCCAGGTCATAGGGAGATAGTCTCGTGAGGCCTGTGAGTGTCTAGGGTTGTCCTGGGTGCCTGGGGCTGACTGTGGCAGAGATCTGGGGAAGGCTGGAGAGAAGCTGGGAGACCCAGGAGAGTCCCTGAAGGCAGGGGGCGAAGAGGTGAAAGAAATGGGGGAGGGTTGCAGTAAGGTCCGTGAGTTTGTAGGTGATTCCTGGGTGCGGGAAGCTGACTCCAGGTGAAATCTGGAGATGGTCGGAGAGTAGCTGAGAGAGACAGAAGAGTCCCTGAGGGCTGGGGGTGAGAACATGAGGGAGAGTGGGGAGTAAGTCAGTGAAATTCGTGAGTTCGGTGGTGTATCGTGGGTGCCTGGAACTGACTCCAGCTGGAATCTAGAGAAGTTTTGAGAGCAGCTGAAAGAGACACAAGAGTCCCTGTGGGCTGAGGGCAAAGACCTGAGAGAGACCAGGGAGGACCTCAGTGAAGTCTGTGAGTCTGTAGGTGATTCCGGAGTGTGGGAGGCTGACTCCCGCTGAAATCTGGGCGTGGTGGGAGAGTAGCTGGGACAGACAGGAGAGTCCCAGGGGGCTGGGGGTGAAGACATGAGAGAGACCGGGGAGTAACTCAGTGAAACTGCTGAGTTTGGTGGTGATACCTGGGTGCCTGGAACTGACTCCCGCTGAAATCTGGGCATGGTTGGAGAGTAGCTGGGACACACAGGAGAGTCCCTGAGGGCTGGGGGTGAAGACATGAGAGAGACCGGGGAGTAAGTGAGTGAAACTGGTGAGTTTGGTGGTGACTCCGGGGTGCCTGGAACTGACTCCAGCTGAAATGTGGGCGTGGTTGGAGAGTAGCTGGGACAGACAGGAGAGTCCCTGAGGGCTGGTGAAGACGTGAGAGAGACTGGAGAGTAATTGAGTGAAATTGGTGAGTTTGATGGTGATTCCTGGGTGCCTGGAACCGACTCCCGCTGAAGTGTGGGCGTGGTTGGAGAGTAGCTGGGACACACAGGAGAGTCCCTGAGGGTTGGAGATAAAGACGTGCTAGAGACTGAGGAGTAACTGAGTGAAATCGGTGAGTTTGGTGGTGATTCCGGGGTGCCTGGAACTGACTCCAGCTGAAATGTGGGCGTGGTTGGAGAGTAGCTGGGACAGACGGGAGAGTCCCTGAGGGATGGTGAAGACATGAGAGAGACTGGGGAGTAACGCAGTGAAATTGGTGAGTTTAGTGGTGATTTCTGGGTGCCTGCAACGGACTCCCGCTGAAGTGTGGGCGTGTTTGGAGAGTAGCTGGGACAGACAGGCGAGACCCTGAGGGTTGGAGATAAAGACGTGGTAGAGACTTGGGAGTAACTCAGTGAAGGTGGTGGGCTTCGTGGTGATCCCTGGGTTCCTGGAACTGACCCGCGCTGAAATGTGGGCGTGGTTGGAGAGTAGCTGGGACAGACTGGAGTGTCCGTGTTTGGAGAGTAGCTGGGAGACACAGGAGACCCCCCGAGAGCTGGGGGTGAGCTGCTGGGTGATGGCAGTAAGGACATGTGGTACATTACTGATGAACGTGGTGACTCTGAGGAATCCTCAGAGGAGGACACGGGAGAGCCAAATGGCTTCATTAATTGCCCATCACGGTGAGGACAGGGAAATGGGAGCTTGTGGGATTCTGGTGATGACAGAGGTGAGTGTGGTGAAGCCCTAGGGGATGGTGAATGGTAGCTCTGGATCCCTGGTTGGGAGCTTCCTCTTAAGCCTGAGTTTCTGAGAGGGGAGAGGGAGAAGCTGGGTGAGGCTCGCAGGGACCTTGGGGAGTCCGGGCTGGGGGACTGTTCATAAGAAGAGCCAGACAATATCCTACTGTTCTTAGGTGCAGACATGATTAGGAACCCTGCAGCTCCCAGGGCCCCTTCTCATTTTCTAACTCGCAGAAGTAAGTAGTGTGTGTGCGTGCGTGTGTGTGTGTGTTTGTGTGTGTGCGGTGTGAGGTATGTGCCCCTTAAGAAAATGGAAATCAACCAACCAATGAGACAGAAAGACAGACAGAGATTCACTTGCCCAAGTGTTCTGTCCTGTCCTCTGAATCCGCTTCCAAGTCGCAAGACGCTGTGAGCTCCAAGTCCACGCAGAGTCCGCCAAACGCTCCGGCCGCTGATCCGCTCCGCGAAGATCTGAGTACAGGCCAGCCAGGGTGGGTTTAAATAGCCTCGGGCGCAGCCTAGCAGCGGAAAGGGCGGAGCTTCACTCCTCCTTTCCATCAGTCACCCCCAACTTTCCCAGGCTACACCTCCTAAGAAACAGTTCTCCTGCATTGATTCCATGCGCCACCTTGGGGTCAACCTAAGAACTTACAAGTTTTCTTGGCCAGATATATTAGGAATTGTATACACTGAAACACTGAAAAACAACTAGTGGTTCTGTGGTTCCCACGTTGTGGTTTTGACACCAGCAGCACCCTTGCCACAATCAAACCCCGGAGATGCACAGATCTGTGTTGTAACAAGACCTCCCCCTGACCCTGACGCATGGCAGTTTAAGAAGTCTTTCCGTGTAAGCGAAAAGACTTTGAAGAAAAGGTGGAGATATGCGTTGTATAAACATTCTTTTGCTCTGGAACCACGTAGAGACTTGGGAGCCAGTTGGGTGGAGCATTCGTTGGATGAGGGTGCTCGGGTGAGGAATATCAAGGTGTGGCTCCAGATAATCCAATCATCTAATTAAGATTCCAGTTATGCTCATCGGTTTTAAAATTCCATTTGGGTAAATTCTTTAAGTCAGACTGAGAATGGCAAAGCCTCAACCCCAATTTCCAGGGAGGGTTGAGAGCCTCAGGTGGAGTTGATCACCAATAGCCTATGGTTTAACCCATCATGCCTATAGAATGAGGTCTCCATAAAAACCCAAAAGGACTGGCTTCAGAGAGCTTCTGGATAACACTTCCCGGAAGGTAGTGCGCCCCTCCCCACATGCCGGGCCCCACATTTATCTCTCAACTTTTTGCAATGTCCGCTAAAATACAAAGGCAAGTGTAAGTGTTTCCCTGCGTGCTGTGAGCTCTTCCAGCAAATGAATGCAACGAAATCTGGGAGTGGTGGCAACCTGATTTATAGCCAGTTGCTGAGAAGCACAGGTAAAACAACGTAGGGCTCCCCATTGTTATTAGTGTGGGAGGCCTGTCTGGCTGGACTCGACCCTTTGGAATCTAATGCTATGTCCCGGTAGATAGCGTCACCATTGAATTAGAAGACACACATATGTTGAGAATAATCTTTCTGGTCGTTTGCTGCATGTCTTATTTACAATATGTAATCAAATTCTTTCTCCTGACCTTATGGCACCTGGGTTGAGAACCAAGATTTGAACCAAACATTGGTCGGTCACTTTCTGAGTTTGAAACTTTATTTTGCCTTTAGCGTTTTGCTATTGCTTTTTCGTTTTCCTTTGTTTCGTTTCGTTTCTAAGTTCTGGGGTATATGTGCAGGATGTGCAGATTTATTACTAAGGTAAACGTGTGCCATGGTGGTTTGCTGCACCTGTCACCCCATCACCCAGGTATTCAGCCCGGCATGCAGTAGCTGTTTTTCCTAACGCTCTGCCTCCCGAAAGGCCCCAGTGTGTGTTGTTCCCCTTCCTGTGTCCATGTGATCTCATTTTTCAGCTCCCATTATAAGTGAGAAGGTGGCGTTTGGTTGTCTTTCCCTGGATTAGTTTGCTGAGGATAATGACCACACATCACCACTGTTTTTGTTTTTTAGTATAAAGAGTAGTATTTTATTGAATAAGATTTGCTCACAGAAAAATAAGCTTAAATCTACAATGAACGCCAGACTCTACAGCAGAAAGCAATTTTCTCACTTTTCCACACACAATGGTTCCTACTAATTGAAAAAAAGCCATCAAATTTCATTCACAAATGTACTACTCTGTCTCAAAACATCTCACATAATCATGCACTGTACTAAAGCCATTAGATCAGTTCTTCAGTCAGGTTAAAGAAGTAGCCCTCTAATGACTGACTTTTATAGTGCTATCAATATCCACTCCCAATCAGTCTGCCATTGTTAATGGTGTACAGCATTACTGAATACAATGGAATTGATGACGCCCATATCCACGGACAGACCGTGACTTATGATGGTTTGATTTGTGATTCTTCAACGTTATGATGGGTTTATTGGATTATTAGATGCGTTTCTGAGTTACACTGGGTTTATGAGTATGCGACCCTAGACTCCAGAAACAGCTGTATAAGGAAAAACAGGTGTACCTAATAAAAATATGCTTAGTGACTTGGGATAAACCAATAGATGTTCACAACTGATGGAGAGCCGTGAAAGAGAGATAGCGGTAAATAGTTACAATAACACAATTTTCCTGCACCTGTCGAGGATTTCCCCCAAAAAAACGCAGACTGTGGGATGCACCTAAGGCATATGAAAGAGAGAGGGCAGAAGGAGTAAGAGAGAAATAGGAGGAAGGAAGGAAGGAAGGAAAGAAGTAAGGTAGGAAGGAAGGAAGGAAGGAAGGGAGGAAAGAAGGACGAAAGGAAGGAGAAAACACCGGTGTTAGTAAACCCCAGCCAAAAACATGGTTTCTCCTTGTGGGTAAGCCTAAAATGTGGATGAATCTTGAAAATATTGTGCTACGTGTTATGTCAGTCATAACAGCTCACCTATTGTGCAATTCCGTTGATAGGAAATGTCCACAACATGGAAATCTATGCATATGGGATTGATCGCACTATGTAGTTGCTACCTAGGGCTGAGGGTCAGGGAGAGGGTTTGAGACAGAGTGAGGAGTGACTAGTGTCTACAGGGTTTTTCTCTGGTCGTGGGTGATAAGGCATTCTACAATGGATTGCGAATTAAAATTGAATGTGCACAACCACAGGTATACTAAAAGCCACTCAATTCATAACTTTTAATGGGGGAATCTTATGTGGCGCACTCTCATGGAGACCACGGCAGACATAGTGAGAGAGAAAAAGGTGAGTAAATATCTGAAACGGAGGCAGAAACAGAGAGAATGCAAAGCCTTGTGAATGGAAGGGAGAGCGAAATGGGAAAATCGTCTTATTTACAAATGACAGATGTGAAACTGGGGTTCACATCAACAGTGTCACTGTCAGGAAGGAGGGTCATGCTAGCCATGTCACCGGTAGTGTGGCCCGCAGGGACGCCGACCTGCTGGAGCGTCGTGCCAGCATGGGCTCTGGCAGCCACGTGGGCCAGCAGGAGGGTCCCGCTGCACAGCTGTGGGGTGAGGATAGCCTGGGTGGTGATATCGGCCATTACAGGGGCCTCTTCTGCAGGCAAGAGTGTGACAGTAGCAAGTAGATGGACAGGCCTGCATGTGAGGATGGAATGCAGGAGGGGCTCTTGCACGACTGGGTGTGGGTCCCTCACGGGAACTATGGAGAAATGGCCAGGTAACTGCGTCATGTGGGCTAGTAGATTGGCCAGGGCTTCGAACTGAAGGACAATAACGGGGAGTAGCTGTCAGGTCCTGGGAGTGTCTGAGTGTAAGTGGAGATGGGTTTGGGGCCACTGAGGGATGCGTGGGAGCCATCCCTGTATAGGTACAGGTCATAGGGAGATAGTTTCATGAGGCCTGTGGGTGTCTAGGGTTGTCCTGGGTGCCTGGGGCTGACTGTGGCAGAAATCTGGGGAAGGCTGGAGAGAAGCTGGGAGACCCAGGAGAATCCCTGAAGGCAGGGGCTGAATATGTGAAAGAAATGGGGGAGGGTTGCAGTAAGGTCCGTGAGTTTGTAGGTGATTCCTGGGTGCGGGATGCTGACTCCAGGTGAAATCTGGAGATGGTCGGAGAGTAGCTGAGAGAGACAGAAGAGTCCCTGGGGTCTGGGGGTGAGAACATGAGGGAGACTTGGGAGTAAGTCAGTGAAATTCGTGAGTTCGGTGGTGTATCGTGGGTGCCTGGAACTGACTCCAGCTGGAATCTAGAGAAGTTTTGAGAGTAGCTGAAAGAGACACAAGAGTCCCTGTGGGCTGAGGGCAAAGACCTGAGAGAGACCAGGGAGGACCTCAGTGAAGTCTGTGAGTCTGTAGGTGATTCCGGAGTGTGGGAGGCTGACTCCCGCTGAAATCTGGGTGTGGTGGGAGAGTAGCTGGGACAGACAAGAGAGTTCCTGGGGGCTGAGGGTGAAGACATGAGAGAGACTGGGGAGTAACTCAGTGAAACTGCTGAGTTTGGTGGTGATACCTGGGTGCCTGGAACTGATTCCCGCTGAAATCTGGGGTTGTTTGGAGAGTAGCTGAGAGAAACTGGAGACCCCCCGAGAGCTGGGGGTGAGCTGCTGGGTGATGGCAGTAAGAACTTGTGGTATATTACTGATGAACGTGGTGACTCTGAGGAATCCTCAGAGGAGGACTCGGGAGAGCCCAATGGATTCATTGATTGCCCACCACGGTGAGGACAGGTAAATGGGAGCTTGTCGTATTCTGTTGATGACAGAGGTGAGTGTGGTGAAGCCCTAGGTGATGGTGAATGTTCAGTATATAATACTGATATTTTATGTTCAGTACATAATATATATTTGCTGTATTTTTTGATATTTTATATACAGTATATAATATATATTTGGTGTACTTTTTGATATTTTACGTAGAGTATATAGTATATATTTGGTATACTTTGATATTTTATGTTAACTAAATAGTATATATTTGATATTTTATGTACAGTATATAATATATATTTGGTTTGCTTTTTGATATTTTATGTACACTATATAATATGTATTTGGTGTACTTTTTGGTATTTTATGTACATTATGTAATGTATATTAGGTGTAATTTTTGATATTTTATATACAGTATTTGATATATATTTGGTATAATTTATGATGATATTTTATGTACATTATATAATGTATGTTTTGTGTACTTTTTAATATTTTATGTACAGTATATAATATATATTTGGTGTACTTTTTGATATTTTATATACATTGTATAATATATTTTAGGTGTAACGTCTCATATTTGATGTACAGTATATAATATATATTTGGTATAATGTTTGATATTTTATGAACAGTGTATAATATATATTTGGTGTACTATTTGATATTTTATGTACAGTATATAATATATATTTGGTGCACTTTTTGATATTTTATATACAGTATTTAATATATATTAGGTGTAATTTTTGATATTTTTTGTACAGTATATAATAAATATATAATGTAATTTTTGATGATATTTTATGTACAGTATGTAATGTATATTTGGTGTAATTTTTGGTATTTTATGTACAGTATATAATATATCTTTGGTGTAATTTTTGATATTTTATGTACAGCATATAATATATATTGGGTGTAATTTTTGATTTTTTATGTGCAGTATATAATATATATTTGGTATACTTTTTGATATTTTATGTAGTGTATATTATACATATGGTGTATTTTTGATATTTTATGTCCAGTGTATAATATATATTTGTTGAATCTTTTGATATTTTTTGTAGGGTATATAATATATACTTGGTGTACATCTTGTTATTTTATGTAGAGTGTATAATATATAATTGGTGTATTTTTGATATTTTATATACAGTGTATAATATATATTTGGTGTACTTTTTGATATTTTATGTACAGTATATAATATATATTTTGTGTACTTTTTGATATTTTAGTTACAGTATATAAAATATGTTCACTGTACATTTTGATATTTTATTTATAGTATAAAATATATATTTGTTGAAATTTTTGATATTTTATATTCAGTATATAATATATATTTACTGTAGTTTTTTATAATTTATTTACAGTATATAATATATATTTGGTGTAATTTTTGATATTTTATGTACTGTATATAATATATATTTATTGTGCTTTTTGATACTTCATTTACAATACGTGATATGTATTTGGTGTACTATTAGATAATATTATATGTACATTATATAAAATATATTTACTGATCTATTTAATATTTTATTTACATTATATTATATATATGGTGTACATTTTGATATTTTATGTACAGTGTATAAAATATATTTGCTGTACTTTTTGATATATTATTTAGAGTATATAATATATATTTGGTGTACTTTTGATATTTTATGTACAGTATGAAATATGTATTTACTGTACTTTTTGATATTTCACTTACAGAATATAATATGAATTTGGTGTACTTTTAGATAAAATTATTTGTAGAGTATATAAAATAAATTTACTATACATTTTGATATTTAATGTACAGTATATACTATATATTTGGTGTACTTTTTGATATTTTATGTACTGTATAAAATATATATTTACTGTAGTTTTATATTTTATTTACGGTCTATAAAATATATTTGTTTTAGTTTTTGATATTATATGTACAGTATATAATATATATTTGATGAAATTTTTGTCATCTTATGTACAGTATGTAATATATATTTACAGAAATTTTTTTATTTTTTTACAGTATATAACCTGTATTTCGTGTACTTTTAGATGATATTATATTTGCAGTATATAAAACATACTTACTATATATTTTGATATTGAACAGTGTATAAAATATATTTACTGTAGTTTTTGATATTTTATTTACAGTACATTATATATATATGGTGTAGTTTTTGTTTTTTTATGTACAGTATGTAATATATACTTACAGTACTTTATGATATTTCATTCACAGTGTATAATATGTATTTGGTGTAATTTCAGATAATATTAGATATACAGTATGTAAAATATATTTACTGTACTTTTGGGTAATTTATGTATGGTATATAATGTATATTTGGTGTGCTTTTTCATATTTTATATACATTATAAAATGTAAATTTACTCTCCTTTTAGATATTTTATTTAGAGAGTATAATATATATTTGGTGTACTTTTTGATATTATATGTACAGCATATAGTATACATTTGGTGCACTTTTTGATAACTTATGTACAGTATGTTATATATATTTACTGTATGTTGATATTTTATTTAGAGTATATTATATGTATTTGGTGTACTTATAGATAATACTATATGTACAGTATATAAAATATGTTTACAGTATTTTTGATATTTTATTTATAGTATGTAGTATATATTTGGTGTACTTTTTGATATTTTATGTACAGCATATAAAATATATTTACTCTAGATTTGATATTTTATTTACAGTATATGATATATATTAGGTGTACATTTTGATATTTTTGTACAGTAAGAAATATATATTTACTGTACATTTTGATATTTTCTTTACAGTATATAATGTATATTTGGTGAAACTTTAGATAATATTATATATACAGTATATAAAATATACTTACTGTACTTTTGATATTTCATTTACAGTATATAATATATATTTGGTTTATTTTTTATATTTTATATAATGTATATAATATGCATTCAGTGTACTTTTCATGATATTTTACGTAGAGTATATAATACATATTTGGTGTAATTTTTGATATTTAATGTACAGTATATAATATATATTTATTGTACTTTTTGAGAATTTATGTGCAGTAGGTAATATATATTTACTGGACATTTTGATATTTTATTTACAGTATGTAATATATATTCGGGGTACTTTTCATGATATTTTATGTACAGTATATAATATATATTTGGTGTACTATTTGATATTTTATGTACAGTATATAAAATATATTCACTACAGTTTTCTTATATTATTTACTGTATATAATATATATTTTGTGTACTTTTTTATACTTTATGTACTGTATGTAATATATATTTACTGTACTTTTTGATATTTCATTTAGAGTATATAATATATATTTGGTGTACATTTTGTATTTTATGTACAGTATGTAATATACATTTACTGTAATTTTTGATATTTTATTAACAGCATATAATATGTATTTGGTGAACTTTTAGATAATATTATATGTGCAGTACATAAAATGTATTTACTGTACTATTTGATAGTTTATGTAGAGTATATAATATATATTTACTGTACTTTTTGATACTATATGTACAGTATATAATGTGTATTTGGTGCACTTTTTGATATTTTATGTACAGTATGTAATATGTATGAACTGTACATTTTGATACTTTATTTAAAATATATAATATACATTTGATGTACTTTGTGATACTTTATGTACAGTATACAAAATGTATTTACAGTACTTCTTGATATTTTATGTACAGTAAATAATATATATTTGGTGTACTATTTGATATTTTATGTACAGTATATAATATATATTGGGTGTACCTTTAGATATTTTATGTACAGGTTGTATTATATATGTAATTTAATTTTTGATATTTTATTTACAGTTTATAATATACATTTGGTGTACATTTTGATATTTTATGTACATTATGTAAAATATATTTACTGTAGTTTTGATATTTTATTTAGAGTATATAATATATATTTGGTGTAATTTTGATATTTTTTGTAGAGTATGTAATATATATTTACCATAATTTTTATATTTCATTTACAGTATATAATTTGTATTTGGTGTACTGTTAGATAATATTATATTTACAGTATATAAAATATATTTACTGTAGTTTCTGTTATTTTATTTACTGTATATAATATATATTTGGTGTAGATTTTGATATTTTATGTACAATATGTAATATATATTTACTCTAATTTTGATATTTCATTTACAGTATATAATGTGTATTCGGTGTACTGTTAGATGATATTATATATATAGTATATAAAATATATTTACTGTACTTTTTCATATTTTATTTACAGTATATAATATACATTTGGTGTACTTTTTGATATTTTAAATACGGTATATAAAATATACTTACTGTAGTTTTTGATATTTTATTTACAGTATATAATATGTATTTCATGTACTTTTTGATATTTTATGTACAATATGTAATATATATTTACTGCACTGTTTGATAATTCATTCACAGTATATGATATATATTTTGTGTAATTTTTGTTATTTTATGTACAGAATGTAAGATATATTCAGTGTACTTTTTGATGTTTTAGCTACTGCATATAATATGTATCTGGTTTCCTTTTAGATAATATTATATATACAGTATATAAAATATATTTATTGTACTTTTTGATATTTTATTTGGAGTATATGAGAAATATTTGGTGTACTTTTTGACATTTTATGTACATTATATAAAATATATTTACTGTATTTTTGATATTTTATTTACAGTATATAATATATATTTGGTGTACTTTTTGATATTTTATGTACAGTATATAAAATGTATTTACTGTACTTTTTGAGATTTTAAGTACGTTATATATTATATCTTCCTTGTACTATTTGATATTTTATGTATGATATATAATATATATTTAGTGTACATTTTGGTATTTTATTTACAGTATATAATATGTATTTGGTGTACTTTTAGATAATCTTATATGTACAGTATATAAAATATATCTACTGTACTTTTTGATATTTTATTTACAGTATATATTATATATGTGGTGTACTTTTTGATATTTCATGTACAGTATGTAATATATATTTACTGTACATTTTGATATTTTATTTACAGTATATAATATATATTTGGTGTTCTTTTTCATAATTTCTGTACAGTACATAAAATATATTTACTCTATTTTTGATATTTTATGTACAGTATATAATATATATTTGGTGTACATTTGTTATTTTATGTACCGTATGTAATATATATTTACTGAAATTTTGATATTTCATTTACAATATATAATGTGTATTTGGTGTACTGTTACATAATATTATATGTACAGTATATAAATTATATTTAATGTACATTTCGATATTTTATTTACAGTATATAATATACATTTGGTGTACCTTTTGATATTTTATGTACAGTATATAAATATATTTACTGTAGTTTTGATATTTTATTTACAATATATACTATATATTTGGTGTAATTTTGATATTTTATGAAGAGTATGTAATATAGATTTACTGTAAATTTGATATTTCATTTACGGTATATAATCTGTGTTTGGTGTACTGTTTGATAATATTAAATGTACATTATATTAAAAATATTTACTGTATTTTTGATATTTTATTTACAGTATATAATATATAATTTGTGTACTTTTTGACATTTTATGTACATTATAGACAATATATTTACTGTAGTTTTTGATATTTCATTTACTGTATATAATATATAAGGTGTACATTTTGATATTTTATGTACAGTATGTAGTATATATTTATTGTACTTTTTGATATTTCATTTACAGTATATAATATACATTTGGTGTTCTTTTTGATATTTCATGTACAGTATATAAAATATATTTACTGTAGTTTTTGATATGTTATGTACAGTATATAATAAATATTTGGTGTACTATTTGATATTTTATGTACAGTATATAATATGTATTTGGTGTACATTTTAATATTTTATGTACAGCATGTAATATATGTACTGTGTTTTTTTATAGTTTATTTACAGTGTATAATATACATTTGGTGTACTTTTTGATAATTTATGTACAGAATTTAATATAAATTTAATGTAGTTTCTGATATTTCATTTACAGTATAAAGTATGTATTAGGGGTACTTTTAGATAATATTTTTTGTACAGTATATAAAATATATTTACTGTACTTTTTGATATTTTATTTGCAGTATATAATATATATTTCGTGTACTATTTGAATTTCTATGTACAATATATAAAATATATTTATACAGATGTCTGTATAAATATTTCTGTTTATGCAGATATCTCTATAAATATTTATGTTTATTCAGATATCTGTATAAGTATTCATCTGTTTATACAGACATCTGTATAAATATTTATATGTTTATACAGATATCTGTGTAAATATTTATATGTTAATACAGATATCTGTATAAATATTTATATGTGTATACAGGTATCTGCATAAATAATATTTATATGTTTAAACAGACATCTGTATAAATAATATTTATATGTTTATACAGATATCTGTATAAATAATATTTCTATGTTTATAGAGATATCTGTATAAATAATATTTATATGTTTATACAGCTATCTGTATAAATAATATTTATATGTTTATAGAGATATCTGTGTAAATTTTTATATATATACAGATATCTGTATATATATTTATATGTTGATACAGATATCTGTATAACTTATATTTATATGTTTACAGATATCTGTATAAAGAATATTTATATGTTTATACAGATATCCATATAAATAATATTCATATGTTATTACAGATAACTGTATAAATAATATTTATATGTTTATGAAGATATCTCTATAAATAATATTTATAAGTTTATACAGACATCTGTATAAATAATATATATATGTTTATACAGATATCTTATATATAACATTTATGTTTATACAGATATTTTTATAAATAATATTTATATGTTTAAAATGATATCTGTTTAAATAATTATATATTTATACACATATCTGTATAAACATTTATATGATTATACAGATGTCTGCATAAATAATATTTATATGTTTATTCAGTTATCTGTATAAATAACATTTATTTGCATATTCAGTTATTTGTATAAAAAATATTTATATGTTTATACAGGTGTCTGTATAAATAATATTTATATGTTTATACAGATATCTGTATAAATATTTATATGTTTATACAGATATCTGTATAAATATGTATATGTTTATAGAGATATCTGTATATATATATGTGCAGATGTTTATAAATATTTATAAGTTTATACACATATCTGTAAAAATATTGATATGTTTATACAGATATCTGTATAAATGTTTATATGTTTATACAGATATCTGTATAAATATTTATATGTTTATAGAGATATCTGTATATATATGTACAGATGTTTATAAATATTTATAAGTTTATACACATATCTGTAAAAATATTTATATGTTTATACAGATATCTGTATAAATAATATTTATATGTCTATACAGATATATGTATAAATAATATTTATATGTTTATACAGATCTCTGTATAAATATTTATGTTTATACAGATCTCTGTATAAATATTTATGTTTATACAGATCTCTGTATAAATATTTATATGTTTATACAGATCTCTGTATAAATATTTATATGTTTATACAGATACCTGTGTAGATATTTAAATGTTTATACTGATATCTGTAGAAATTATATTTATATGTTTATAAAGATATTTGTATAAAAAATATTTATATGTTTATAAAGATATGTGCATAAATAATATGTATATGTTTATACAGATATCTTTATAAATATTTATATGTTTTTAGAGATATATATATAAATATTAATATGTTTATACAGATATCTGCATAAATAATATTTATATGTCTATAAAGATATCAGTATAAATAATATATATGTCTATACAGATATCTGTATAAATAATATTTATATGTCTATACCGATATCTCTATAAATAATATTTATATGTCTGTACAGATAAATGTATAAATATTTGTATGTCTATACAGATATTTGTATAAATCATATTTATATGTCTATAGAGATATCTGTATAAATAATATTTATATGTACATACATATATCAGTATAAATAATATTTATATGTTTATACAGATATCTGTATAAATAATATTTATATGTTTATAGAGTTATCTGTGTAAATAATATTTATAAGTTTATACAAATATCTGTATAAATAATATTTATATGTTTATAAAGATACCTGTATATATATTTATATGTTTATACAGATATCTGTATATATATTTACATGTTTATACAGATACCTGAAGAAATATTTATATGTTCATACAGATATCTTTATAAATGATATTTATATGTTTATACAGATATCTGAATAAATATTATTTATATGTTCATATAGATATCTGTATAAATAATATTTATATGTTTATACAGATATCTGTATAAATAATATTTATATGTTTATGCAGATATCTTTATAAATAATATTTATATTTTTATTCAGATATGTGTATATATAATTACATGTTTATACAGATACCTGTATAAATATTTATATGTTTATACACCTATCTGTATAGATATTTATATGTTTATAAAGATATCTGTATAAATCTTTATATGTTAATACAGACATCAGTGTAAACATTTACATGTTTATAGACATCTGTGTAAACATTTACATGTTATACAGACATCTGTGTAAATACTTACATGTTTATACAGACATCTGTGTTAATATTTGCATGTTTAAGCAGACATGTGTGTAAATATTTATATGTTTATGCAGACTTCTGTGTAAACATTTACATGTTAATACAGACATCTGTGTAAATATTTACATGTTTATACAGACATCTGTGTAAATATTTACAGGGTTATACAGACTTCTGTGTAAATAGGTAAATCTTTATGCATATATCTGTGTAAATACGTACATCCTTATACAGACATCTGTGTAAATATTTACATGCTTATACGGACATGTGTGTAAATATTACATATTTATACAGACTTCTGTGTAAATATGTACATATTTATACAGACCACTGTGTAAATATGTACATCTTTATACAAACATCTGTGTAAATATGTACATGTTTATACAGACATCTGTGTAAATATGTATATGTTTATACAGACATCTGTGTAAATATCTACATGTTTATACAGAAATTTGTGTAAATATTTACATGTTTATACAGACTTCTATGTAAATATTTACATGATTGTACCAATATCTGTCTAAATATTTACATGTGTATACACACATCTGTACAAATACTTACATGTTTATACAGATATCTATGTAAATATTTACATGATTTTTCAGATATCTGTGTAAATATTAACATGTTTACACAGATATCTGTGTAAATATTTACATGTTTATACAGACATCTGGTAAATATTTACATGTTGTTACAGACACCTGTGTAAATAATTACATGTTAATACAGACCTCTGTGTAAATATTTACGTTTATACAGACTTCTGTGTAAATATTAACATTTTTACACTGATATCTGTGTAAATATTTACGTGTTTATACAGACATCTGGAAAATATTTTCCTATTTATAGAGACATATGTGTAAATAATTACATGTTAATACAGACCTCTGTGTAAATATTTACATGTTTATACAGACTTCAGTGTAGATATTTATATGTTTATACAGACCTCTGTGTAAATATTTACATGTTTATACAGACCTCTGTGTAAATATTTGCATGTATCTACAGACATCTGTGTAAATATTTACATGTTTATACAGACTTCTGTGTAAATATTTACATGTTTATGCAGACTTCTGGGTAAATATGTACATCCTTATACAGACATCTGTTTAAAAATGTACATCTTTATACAGACATCTGTGTAAATATATCATGTTTATACAGACATCTGTGTAAATATTTACTTGTTTGTACAGACAGCTGTGTAAATATTTACATGTTTATACAGACCTCTGTGTAAATATTTACATGTTTATACAGACCTCTGTGTAAATATTTGCATGTATCTACAGACATCTGTGTAAATATTTACATGTTTATACAGACTTCTGTGTAAATATTTACATGTTTATGCAGACTTCTGGGTAAATATGTATATCCTTATACAGACATCTGTTTAAAAATGTACATCTTTATACAGACATCTGCGTAAATATTTCATGTTTATACAGACATCTGTTGAAATATTTACTTGTTTATATAGACATCTGTGTAAATATTTACATGTTTATACAGACTTCTGTGTAAATATGCACATCTTTATACAGACATCTGTGTAAATATGTACATCATTATACAGACATCAGTGTAAATATTTACATGTTTATACAGACATCTGTGTAAATATTTACATGTTTGTACAGACAACAGTGTAAATATTTAAATGTTTATACAGACATCCTTGTAAATATTTACATTTTTATACAGACATCTGAGTTAATAATTACATGTTTATACAGACATCTGTATAAATATTTATGTTTATACATACATCTGTATAAATATTTATATGTTTATACAGACATTTCAATAAATATTTATATGTTTATACAGATATCTGGATAAATATGAATATGTTTATACAGATAACTGTATAAATATGTATATGTTTATACAGATATCTGTATAAATATTTATATGTTTATACAGATATCTGTATAAATATTGATATGTTTATTCACATATCTGCATAAATATTTTTATCTTTATATAGATATGTTTATAAATAATATTTATATGTTTATAAAGATGTCTGTATAAATAATATTAACATGTTTATAGAGATATCAGTATAAATAATATTTATATGTTTATACGGATATCTGTATAAATAATATTTACATGTTTATACAGATATCTGTATAAATACTTACATGTTTATACAGATATCTGTATAAATACTTACATGTTTATACAGACATCTGTCTAAATATTTACATATTTATACAGACTTCTGTGTAAATATGTACACATTTATAAGACCACTGTGTAAATATGTACATCCTTATACAGACATCTGTGTAAAAATCTACATATTTATACTGACAACTGTGTAAATATTTACATGTTTATACAGACTTCTGTGTAAATATTTAAATTATTGTACGGATATCTGTGTAAATATTTAGATGTTTATACAGACATCTGTAAAAGTACTTACATGTTTATACAGATATCTTTGTAAATATTTACATGTTTTTTCAGATATCTGTGTAAATATTAACATGTTTATACAGATAGCTGTGTAAATTTTTACATGTTTATACAGATATCTGGTAAATATTTACAAGTTTATACAGACATCTTGGTAAATATTTACGTTTATACAGACATCTTTGTAAACATTTGCATGTTTCTACAGACGTCTGTGTAAATATTTACATGTTTATAAAGACTTCTGTGTAATATTTACATGTTTATACAGACTTCTTGGTAAATAAATACCTCTATATACAGACATCTGAGTAAATATGTGCATCTTTATACAGACATCTCTGTAAATATTTACATGTTTATGCAGACATCTGTGTAAATATTTACTTGTTTTTACAGACAGCTGTGTAAACATATACATGTTTATACAGACATCTGTGTAAATATTTACTTGTTTATGCAGACATCTGTGTAAATATTTACATGTTTATACAGACTTCTGTGTAACTATTTACATGTTTATACAGACATCTGTGTAAATATGTACATCGTTATACAGACATCTGTGTAAATATTTACAAGTTTATACACACATCTGTGAAAATATTTACATCTCTATACAGACATCTGTGTAAATACTTATATGTTTATACAGACATCTGTATAAATATTTATGTTTATACATACATCTGTATAAATATTTATGTTTATACAGACATCTCAATAAATATTTATATGTTTATACAGATATCTGTATAAATATGAATATGTTTATACAGATATCTGTATAAATATGAATATGTTTATACAGATATCTGTATAAATATGAATATGTTTATACAGATAAATTTATAGATATTTATATGTTTATACAGATATCTGTATAGATATTTATATGTTTCTACAGATATCTGTATAAATATTTATATGTTTATACAGATATCTGTATAAATATTTATATGTTTATACAGATATCTGTATAATTAATATTTATATGTTTATACAGATATCTGTATAAATAATATCTACATGTTTATAGAGATATCAGTATAAATAATTTTTATACGTTTATACGGATTTCTGTATAAATAATATTTACATGTTTATACAGGTATCTGTATAAATACTTACATGTTTATACAGATATCTGTATAAATACTTACATGTTTATGCAGATATCTGTGTAAATAATTACATGTTTATACGGATATCTGTGTAAATGTTTACATGTTTATACAGGCATCTGTGTAAATATTTACATTTTTATACAGAATTCAGTGTAAACGTTTACATGTTTATACCGACAGACATCTATGTAAATATTTGCATGTTTATACAGACATCTGTGTAAATATTTACATGTTTATACAGATATCGGTATAAACAATATTGATATGTTTATACGGATATCTGTATAAATAATATTTACATGTTTATACAGATATGTGTATAAATACTTTCATGTTTATACAGATATCTGCAGAAATACTTACATATTTATACAGAGATCTGTGTAAACACTTTCATGTTTATACAGATATCTGTGTAAATATTTACATGTTTATACAGACATCTTTGTAAACATTTACATGTTTATACAGACATCTGTGTAAATATTAACATGTTTGTACGGATATCTGTGCAAATATTTACATGTTTATATGGATATCTGTGTAAATATTTACATGTTTATGCGGACATCTGTATAAATATTTACGTGTTTATATGACATCTTTATAAATATTTACGTGTTTATACGGACATCTGTATTAATACTTACATGTTTATACAGACATCTGTATAAATACATGTTTATACAGACATCTGTATACATATTTACATGTTTATACAGATATCTGCATGAATATTTATACGTTTATGCAGACATTTGTATAAATATTCACATGTTTATACAGACATCAGCATAAATATTTATATGTTTATACAGATGTCTGTATAAATATATGTTTAAACAGGTATCTGAATAAATATTTATTTGTTTATACTGATATCTGTATAAACATTTAAATGTTTATACAAATATCTGTATAAATAATATTTATATGTTTATACAGATATCAGTAAAAACAATATTTATATGTTTATACGGATACCTGTATCAGTAATATTTATATGTTTATAGAGATATCTGTATAAATAATATTTATATGTTTATGCAGATATCTGTATAAATAATCTTTATATGTTTATGCAGATATCTGTATAAATAATATTTATATGTTTATACAGATATCTATATAAATGACATTTATTTGTTTATACAGATATCTGTATAAATAATATATATATGTGTATGCAGGTATCTGTATAAATATTTATGTGTTTACACAGATATCTGTATAAATACTTATGTGTTTATATAGATAAATATATAAATATTTATGTGTTTATACAGACATCTCTCTAAATATTTATATGTATATACAGATATCTGTATAAATATTTATATGTATATACAGATAGCTGTATAAATATGAGTTTATACAGATATCTGTATAAATAAAATTTATATGCTTATACAGATATCTGTATAAATAATATTTATATGATGGTTGTATGGATATCTGTATAAATAATATTTACATGTTTATACAGACATCTGTATTAATATTTACATGTTAATACAGATATCTGTATAAATAATATTTAAAAGTTTATGCAAATATCTGTATAAATAATATTTACAAGTTTCTACAGATATCTTTATAAATAATATTTACATGTTCATACAGATATCTGTGTAAATATTTACATATTTATACAGTTAACTGTATAAATATTTATACAGTTAACTGTATAAATATTTATACAGTTAACTGTATAAATATTTCCATGTTTATACAGATATGTTTATCCATACTTAAATGTTTATACAGATGTCTGTATAAATATTTACATGTTTGTTTATACAGATATCTGTATAAATATATACATGTTTATACAGATATCAGTATAAATATTTACATGTTTATACAGATATGTGTTTAAATATTTGCATGTTTAAACAGATATCTGTGTAAATATTTACATGTTTATACAGATACCTGTGTAAACATTTACATACTTAGACGTGTGTGTAAATATTTACATGTTTATAGAGACCTCTGTATAAATTTTTACATGTTTACACGGACATCAGTGTAAATATTTACATTTTTATACGGACATCTGCGTAAGTATTTACCTGTTTATACGGACATGTGCGTAAATATTTACTTGTGTATACAGACATCTGTGTAAATATTTACATCTTTATACAGACATCTGTATAAATATTTACGGGTTTATACAGACATCTGTATAAATATTTATGTGTTTATAGACATATCTGCATAAATAATATTTACATGTTTATACACATATCTGAATAAATAATATTTACATGTTTATTCAGATATTTGTATGAATAATATTCACAATTTCATACCGATATCTGTATAAATAACATTTACATGTTAATACAGATACCTGTATAAATAATACCTATGTGTTTATACAGATATATGTATTAATAATTACAAGTATATACAGATATCTGTATAAATATTTACATGTTTGTTTCTACAGATATCTGCATAAATAATATTGATATGTTTATAAAGGTGTCTGTATGAACAATATTTATATGTTTATGCAGATATCTGTATAAATAATATTTATATGTATGTACACATAAATGTATAAATAATATTTATATCTTTATACCGATATCTGCATACATAATATTTATATGTTTAAACAGTTATCTGTGTACATAATATTTATATGTTTATACACATATCTCTTTACATATTATTGCTATGTTTATACAGATATCTGCATATATACTATTTACATGTTTATACAGCTATAAGTATAAATAATATTTATGTGTTGATAGAGATATCTGAATAAATAATATTTACATGTTCATACTGATAGCTGTAAAAATAATATTTACACATTTATACAGATATCTGTATAAATATTTACGTGTATATACAGATATCTGTATAAATATTTACATGTTTATACAGATATCTGTGTAAATATTTACAAGTATATAAAGACATCTGCATAACTATTTATGTGTTTATACAGACATCTGTGTAAACATTTACATGTTTCTACAGACATCTGTGTAAATATTTACAGGTCTATACAGAAATCTGTGTAAATATTTACACGTTTACACGGACATCTATGTAAATATTTACATGTTTATATGGATATCTGTGTAAATATTTACATGTTTATACAGACATTTGTATAAATATTTACATGTTTATGCATACACCTTTATAAATATTCATATGTTTATACAGACATCTGTATAAATATTTATGTTTATACAGACATCTGTATAAATATTTATGTTTATACAGACATCTGTATAAATATTTATGTTTATGCAGATATGAGTGTAAATATTTATATGTTTATAGAGATATGTCTATAAATATTTATCTTTTTACAGATATCTGTCTAAATAATATTTATGTTTATACCGATATCTGTATAAATAATATTTATATGTTTATATAGGTAATTGAATAAGTAATATTTATTTGTTTATACACGTATCTGTATAAATAATATTTATATGTTCATACAGATATCTGTATAAATAATATTAATATCTTCATACAGCTATCTGTATAAATAATATTTATGTGTTTATAGAGCTATCTGTGTAAATAATATTTATGTGTTGATACAGATATCTGCATAAATAATATTTCCATATTCATACTGATATCTGTGTAAATAATATTTGCATGTTTATACTGTTATCTCTATCAATATTTACGTGTTTACACAGATATCTGTATAAATATTTACATGTTTATACAGATATCTGAGTAAATATTTACAAGTATATACAGACATCTGTATAAATATTTACGTGTTTATACAGATATCTGTACAAATAATATTTACATGTTTATACACATATCTGTATAAATAAAATTTACATGTTTATACAGATATCTGTATATATAATATTTAAAATTTCATACAGATATCTGTATAAATAAAATTTATATGTTTATGCAGACATCTGTACATATAATACTTATGTGTTTATACGGATATCTGAATAAATATTTATGTGTTAATACAGATATCTCTATAAAGATTTATCTGTTTATACAGATATCTATATAATTATTAATGTGCATATAGAGATATCTATATAAATATTTATATGTTTATACAGATATCTGTATAAATATTTATATGTTTATACAGATATCTGTATAAATATTTATATGTTCATAGAGATATCTGTATAAATAATATTTATATGTTCATACCGGTATCTGTAAAAATAATATTTATATGTTTATACAGATATCTATATAAATAATATTTATATATTTATACAGATATCTGTATAAACAATATTTATTTGTTTATACAGATATCTTTATAAATCATATTCATAAGTGTATACCGATATCTGTATAAATAGTATTTATATGTTTATACAGATATCAGTATAAATATTATTTATGTGTTGATGCAGATATCTGTATAAATAATATTTACATGTTAATAGAGATAACTGTATAAATAATATTTACATGTTTACACAAATATTTCTATAAACATTAACGTGTTTATACAGATATCTTTGTAGATATTTACATGTTTATTCAGATATCTGTTAAATATTTTGGTGTATATACCAACACCTGTATAAATATTTACGTGTTAATACAGATATCTGTATTAATAATATTTACATGTTTATACACATATCTCTGTAAATAATATTTAAATGTTTATGCAGATATCTGTGTAAAAGTTTGCATGTTTAAACAGATATCTGTGTAAATATTTACATGTTTACACAAACATCCTTGTAAATATTTACATGTTAATACAGACCACTGTGTAAATATTTACACGTTTCTACAGACCTCTGTGTAAATATTTACATGTCTATATGGATATCTGTATAAATATTTACATGTTCATACAGAGATCTTTAAAAATATTTACATGTTTATACAGACATCTGTATAAATATTTATATGTTTGTACAGACATCTGTATAAATATTTATATGTATATACAGACAACTTTATAAATATTTACATTTATATACAGACATCTGTATAAATATTTACGTGTTTATACAGATATCTGTATAAATAATATTTACATGACTATACACATATCTGTATAAATAATATTTACATGTTTATACAGATATCTGTATAAATAATATTTACAATTTCATACAGATATATGTATAAATAATATTTACATGTTTATACAGCTATCTATATAAATATTTCCATGTTTATACAGATATCTGTATAAATATTTAAATCTTTATACAGACAACTGTATAAATATTTATATGTTTATACAGACATCTACATAAATATTTCTGTTTATACAGACATCTGTATAAATATTTAAAGGTGTATACACACATTAGTACAAATTTTATATGTTAATACACATAGTTGTACAAATATATGTTTATACAGATATCTCAATAAATATTTATGTGTTTATACTGATATCTGTACAAACATTTATCTTTATACAGATAACTGTATAAATATTTATCTTTATACAGATATCTGTATAAATAATACTTATATGTTTATACCGATATCTGTATCAATAATATTTGAATGTTTATAAAGATATCTGTATAAATAATATTTATATGTTTACACAGATATCTGTATAAACAATATTTATATGTTTATACAGCCATCACTATAAATAATATTTATATGTTTATACAGATATCCATATAAATAATATTTATCTGTTTCTAAAGATATCCATAGAAGTGATATTTATATGTTTATACAGATATCTGTATAAATAAGATTTATATGTTCATATAGATATCTGTATAAATAATATTTAGGTGTTTATACAGATATATGTATAAATAGTTAAGTGTTTATGTAGACATCTGTATAAATAGTTATGTGTTTATAGAGATATCTGTATAAATATTTATCTGTTTATACAGATATCTGTATAAATATTTATGTGTTTATACAGATATCTGTATAAATAGTTTATGATTATACAGATATCAGTATAAATATTTATACGTTCATGCAGATATCTGTATACGGAATAGTTATGTGTTTACACAGATATCTGTATAAATAATATTTATATGTTTATACCGATATCTGTAAAATAATATTTATATGTTTATACAGATATGTGTATAAATAATATTTTTGTGTTTTTACATATATCTGTATAAATAATATTTATGTGTTGATAGAGATATCTGTATAAATAATATCTACATGTTCATAGAGATATCTGTATAAATAATATATACATGTTAATACAGGTATCTGTATAAATATTTACGTGTTCATACAGATATCTGTATAAATATTTACATGTTTATGCAGATATCTGTGTAAATATTTACATGTATATACAGACATCTGTTTAAATATTTACATGTTTATTCCTATATACATGTAAATAATATTTACATGTTTATACAAAGATCTCTATAAATAATATTTACATGTTTATACGGATAATGGTATAAATAATATTTACAAGTTCATACAGATATCTGTATAAATAATATTTACAATTTCATACAGATATCTGTATGAATAATATTTACATGTTAATAAAGATATATATATAAAGAATATTTACATGTTAATACAGATATCTTTATAAATATTTACATGTATATACAGATATCTGTAAAAATGTGTACATGTTTGTTTATACAGATATCTGTAAAAATAATATTGATATGTTCATACAGATATCTGTATAAATAATATTTTTATATTTATACACATAACTGTATAAATAATCTTTATATGTTTATACAGATATCTGCGTAAATAATATTTATATGTTTCTACAGATATCTGTGTTAATAATATTTATATGTTTATACAGATATCTGCTTAGATATTATTGATGTGTTTATACAGAGATCTGTATAAATAATATTCCTATGCTTATACACATATGTGTATAAATAATATTTATATGTTTATGCAGATATCTTCATAAATTATATATATGTTTACAGATATCAGTGTTAATAATATTTATATGTTTATTCAGATGTCTGTATAAATAATATTTACTTGTTTACACAGATATCTGTATAAATTATATTTACATGTTTATAGAGATATCTATATAAATAATATTTACATGTTCATTCGGATATCTGTATAAATAACATTTCCATGTTTTTTCGGATATCTTTATAAAAATTTTCATGTTTATACAGAAAAATGTATAAATATTTTCATGTTTATACATATATCTGTAGAAATATTTACATGTTTATACAGATATCTGTATAAATATTTACATGTTTATACAGACATCATTCTAAATATTCACACGTTTATTCAGACATCTGTGTCAATATTACCATGTTTATACGTACATCTCTGTAAATATTTACATGTTTATATGGACATCTGTGAAATATTTACATGTTTATACGGTCATCTGTGTATATATTTACATGTTTATACACACATTTGTGTAAATATATTCATATTTATACAGACATCTGTATAAATATTTCTGTGTTCATACTGACATCTTTATAAATATTGATGTGTTTATAAAGAAATCTGCATAAATATTTATGTTTATACAGACAACAGTATAAATATTTATACCTTTATACAGATATCTTTATTAATAGTTATATGTTTATGCATATATCTGTATAAATACTTGTATGTTTATACAGATATCTCTATAAATAGTATTTATATGTTTATACCAATATCAGTATAAGTAATATTTATGTTTATACAGATATCTGTATAAATAATATTTATGTTTACACATATACGTGTATAAATAATATTGACATGCTTATAAATATATTTGTATAAATAACATTAATATGTTTATACAGATATCTGAATTAATAATTTTTATGTATTTACACAGATATTTGTATTAATAATAATTATGTGTTTATACACATATCTGTGAAAATACTTATGTGTTTATACAGATCCCTGTATAAATATTTATGTGTTTACACAGATATCTGTATAAATATTTATGTGTTTATACTGACATCTGTATAATATTTATGTTTATACACATATCTGTATAAATAATTATATGTTTATATAGATATCTGAATAAATCTTTATATGTACATACAGATATCTGCATAAATATTTATATGTTTAAAGAGATATCTGCATAAATAATATTTATATGTTTACCCAGATATCAGCATAAATAATATTTTTATGTTTATAACGATATCTGTATAAATAATATTTATAGGTTTATACAGATATGTGTATAAATAATATTTATATGTTTATACAGATATCTATATAAATAATATTTATATGTTTATACAGATATCTGTATAAATAATATTTATATGATGCTTATACAGATATCTGTATAAATAATATTTACATGCTTGTACAGATATTTGTGTAAATATTTACATGATTATACAGATATCTGTATAAATATTTACATACTTATACAGATATCTGTATAAATATTTGCATGTTTATACAGATATCTGTATAAATATTTACATGTTTGTTTATACAGATGTCTGTATAAATATTTACATGTTTGTTTATAAAGATATCTCTATAAACATTTATTTGTTTATACAGATATCTGTATAAATAATATTCACATGTTAATACAGATATCTGAATAAATAATATTTACATGTTTATACAGATATCTCTATAAATATTTAAAGGTTTGTTTTTACATATATCTGTATAAATATTTACATGTTTATACAGATATCTGTATAAATATTTACATGTTTATACAGATATCTGTATAAATATTTACTTGTTTATACAGATATATGTGTATATATTTACATGTTTAAACAGATATCTGTGAAAATATTTAGACATTTATACAGACATCTGTATAAATATTTATATGTTTATACAGATATCTGTAGAAATAACATTTACAAATTTATACAGATATCTGTATAAATAATATTTAGATGTTCACACAGATATCTGTATAAATAATATTTACGTGTTTACACAGATATCTGTATAAATATTTACATGTTTATACAGATATCTGTATAAATAATATTTACATGTTTATAGAGATATCTGTATAAATAATATTTTTATGTTTATACAGATATCTTTATAAATAGTATTTATGTGTTTATACAGATATCTTTATAAATATTTATGTTTATTCAGACATGTGTATAAATATTTATGTGTTTATACAAATATCTGAATAAGCATTTATGTGTTTTAACAGATATCTGTATAAATAAACATGTAAATATTTATACAGATATATGTATAAACAAATATGTAAATATTTATACAGATATCTGTACGAACATGTAAATATTTTTACAAATATCTGATTAAACTTGTAACTATTTAAACCGATATATTTATAAACATGTAAATATTATTTATAGAGTTATTTGTAGAAACATGTAAATATTATTTATACAGATATCTGTAAACCTGTAAATATTATTTTTACAGATATCTGTATAAGCATGCAAATATTATTTAAACAGATACCTGTTTAAACATATAAATATTTATACAGATATCTGTATAAACATATAAATATTTACACAGATATCTGTATTATCATGTATGTATTTATACAGATATCTGTTTAAACATATAAATATTTATAGAGATATCTGTTTAAACATATAAATATTTATACAGATATCTGCGTGAATACATAAATATTTATAGAGATATCTGTATAAACACATAAATATTTATAGAGATATCTGCATAAGCACATAAATATTTATACAGATATCTGAATAAACACATAAATATTTTTACAGATACCTGTATAAACACATAAATATTATTTAGAGATATCTGTATGAACATATAAATATTATTTATACAGATATCTATATGAACACATAAATATTATTTATACAGATATCTGTCTAAACTTATAAATATTATTTATACAGATATCTGTATGAACATATAAATATTATTTATACAGATATCTGTCTAAACATACAAATATTATTTATAGAGATATCTGTATTATCAAATAAATATTATTTATACAGGTATCTGTTTAAATATATAAATGTTATTTATACAGATATCTGTTTAAATATATAAATATTATTTATATATATCTGTATAAATATATAAATATTTATGTTGATATCTGTATAAAGATATAAATATTTATATAGATATCTGTATAAGTATATAAATATTTATATAGATATCTCTATAAATATAGAAATATTTATGTAGATATCTGTATTAATGTATAAATATTTATATAAATATCTGTCTAAATATATAAATATTATTTATATAGATATCTGTCTAAATATATAAATAGTTTTTATACAGATATCTGTATAAATATAAGTATTATTTATATGGATATTTGTATAAATATATAAATATTTACATAGTTATCTGTATAAATATATAAATGTTATTTATATACATAACTGTATAAATATATAATTATTTACATAGTTATCCTTATAAATATATAAATATTTATATATGTGTATAAATATATAAGTATTATTTATGTAGATAGCTGTATGAATATATAAATATTTATATAGATATCTGTATGAACATATAAATATTTACATAGATATCTGTATAAATATATAAATATTTTCATAGATATCTGTAGAAATATATAAATATTTATATAAATATTTGTACAAATATTTAAATATTTTCATAGATATCTGTAGAAATATATAAGTATTTATATAGATATCTGTTTAAATATATAAGTAGTATTTATATAGATATCTTTATAAATATAAAACTATAATTTATATAGATACATGTATGAATATATAAATATTCATACAGATATCTGTATAATTATATAAATATTATTTATATAGATATCTGTATAAAGATATATATATTATTTACGTAGATATCTGTATAAATATTTATATAATTATGCAGATATGGGTAGAAATATATAAATATTTATGCAGATATCTCTATAAATATATATACATTTATATAAATATTTATAGAAATATATTAATAATTATATACATTTCTGTATAAATATATAAATATTTGCATAGTTATCTGTGTAACTTTATGAATATATGTATAGATATCTGTATAAATATATAAATATTTCTAAAGATATCAGTAGAAATATATAAATAAATATAAATATATTTTTAAATATAGAAATATTTATATGGATATCTGTAAAATATTTAAATGCTTATGTAGTTATCTGTCTAAATATATAAATATTTTTTAGATATCTTTAGAAATATATAAATATTTACATAGATATCTGTCTAAATATAAAAAGATTATTAATATAGGTATCTGTCTAAATATATAAATATTATTTATATAGATATCTGTCTAAATATATGAATATTTTTTATATTGATATCTCTCTAAACATATAAATATTTTTATACAGATATCTGTATAAATATATGAATATTATTTATATAGATATCTGTATAAATATATAAATTTTCATATAGTTATCTCTATAAATATATAGTTATTTATATACATATCTATATAAATATATAAATATTTATATAGTTATCTGTATAAATATATAAATATTTATGTATATGTGTATAAATATATAAATATTATTTATATAGATATCTGTATGAATATACAAATATTTATATAGATATCTGTATGAATATATAAATATTTATAGACATATCTGAATAAATATATAAATATTTACATAGATATCTGTAGAAATATATAAGTATTTATATAGATATCTGTAGAAATATGAAAATAGTATTTATATAGATATCTGTAAAAATATGAAAATATTATTTAAATAGATCCCTTTATGAATATATAAATATTTATAAAGATATCTGTGTAAATATATAAATATTTATGCAGATATCTGTATTAATATATAAATATTTATGCAGATATCCGTATAAATATAGAAATATTTATGCAGATATCTGTATAAATATATAAATATTATTTATATAGATATCTGTATGAATATATAAGTATTTCTATAGATATCTCTATAAATATATAAATATTTATAAAAATATATTTATAAATATATAAATATTTATATAGATATCTGTATAAATATTTAAATGCTTTTATAGATATCTGTCTAAATATATAAATATTTTATAGATATCTTTATAAATATATAAATATTTATGTAGATATCTGTCTAAATATAAAAAGATTATTCATATAGATATCTGTCTAAATATATAAATATTATTTATATAGATATCTTTATAAATATAGAAATATTATTTACATAGATATCTGTATAAATATATAAATATTATTACAGGTATCTGTATAAATATATAGATGTTATTTATATAGATATCTGTATAATATATAAATATTTATGTACATATCTGTCTAAATATATAAATATTTTTATATAGATATCTGTGTAAATATATAAATATTTATTTGGATATCTGTATAAATATATAAATATTAATATATATGCACATAAATATATAAATAATATTTATATTGATATCTGTATAATTATATAAATCTTTATATACATATCTGCATAAATATATAAATATTTATATAAATATCTGTAGAAATATATAAATATTTGTATAGATAACTGTATATATATAAATATTTATATAGATATCTATATAAATACATAAATATTTTTATTGTTATCTGTATAAATATATAAATATTATATATGTATCTATATAAACATATAAACATTTATATAGATATCTGTATAAATATATAAATATTTATGTATGTATCTGTATAAATATATAAATATTTATATAGATATCTGTATAAACATATATATATACGTATCTGTATAAATATATAAATATTTATTTAAATATCTGTATAAATATGTAAATATTTATATAGATATATGTACAAATATAAAAACATTTATATAGATACCTGGATAAATATATAAATATTTATATATTATATATATATAAACATATAATAATATTTCTCATGTTGAACCTGTATTGCTACATTCAAGGTATGTTCATACTGGCTTTTCAAATGCAAACTCTTCAAATTATTAGTTAGGGCTTTCCAAATTTGTTGTTTAAAACATTATCCTCTGTATATTTCATATGCAGTTATCAATATGTTTCGTGGTTATGTTTTATTCCTCAATTTATATATTTGATTATTGGAACAAGCAGAGTACCTTTGAAATTTTTCTTCATTTAAAAAATATGTATCTTGACTCAGGCTTCTAATCCCAGCACTTTGGGAGACCAAGGCAAGAAGATCACAACGTGAAGAAATCAAGACCATCCTGGCCAATACAGTGAAATCCTGTCTCTACTAAAACTAAAGAAAATAAGCCAGGCATGGTGGCAGCTGGAGGAGTCCCAGTATGGTGTAGTCCCAGGTACCTGGGAGTCTGAGGCAAGACAATCGCTTGAACCAATGAGGCAGAAGTTGCAGTGAGCCAAGATGGTGCCATTGCACCGCAGTCTGTGCAACAGAACAAGACTCTATCTAAAAACAATTATATATATAATATATATAATATAAATGCATTATATATTATATAATATATTATAACTGTAAGATATAATATATAATATATAATATCTCATAATATACATAAAAAGCATTTTGTCATATTATATATTGTATATATTATAGGTATTATATATTACAAATAACATATAATATATAATATATATTATATGACATCATGTATTACATATAATATATTATATAATATTTAAATCATATATTATATGATATGTAAATAATATATTATAGGTAATATATACCATCTATAATAAATAAAATATATGACATATATTACATAACATATCATATAATGTATGATGTATATCATATTACATATGGTATATAATATGTTATATGATATAAAGTAATATATGGTATATATTATATAATATTTTATATATATTTTATTACATATGCTACATATTATATAATGTGTGATATATATTATATTGAACATATGATATATATTATTGCTAATATTTGATATATAACATATAAAAAATGATATATAACATATAATATATGATATATATTCCATGTAATGTATGATATATGTAATATATGATACATATTATATATAATATATTATGCATAATACATGATATGTATTATATATGATATATGAAATATATTATATATGTTATATATTATATATAATATATAATATTCTATTATGTATGATTATATTATATATTATATATAAAATATCTTAATATATAATATATATTATATCATAATATATTACATATAATATATCATACTATATTTTATATTATATTATATTATTTTGCATAAAGTAATATATTATATAATATTTCATCTAATATATCATATATAATATCATAATATGCATTATATTATGATATTATATAGTATGTTATATAATATATAATATCTAATATATTATATATTATATATTTGATAATATCTAATATATTATATATTATGTGTAGTATATTACATATCATAAGTAACATAATACATTTTATATTATATTATATAGTAAATATTATATATTATACAATATGTTATACCTATGATATTCTATATTATATAATATATGATATATTATATAATATATATTATATGTTACATATTATATTAAATATAATTATATATATCATTGCATAAATATATATTATTATATATTATGTTATATGTAATAATTATATATTATTACATGTATTATATTCTATATCATATTATCTTATCATTATATATTATATTATTCATAATATATTATATATAATATAAGGATGCAGGGTGTAAAAGAAAATTATATATATGTTATACATATTATTTAAGTTTTATATTTACATTATATAAATTATATATATATATATACACTTTTATATATATATGCACACATATATATATATATTTGTAGGTGCCCTATTTCCCATTTCATATCTTATTTTAACATGTACAGCATAGTAATGTGTGGGCTTGGGCTTCAGTTTTTGAAAGAAAACACTGAGCCTTCAATGACATTCCTGTACCTGTAAAAGCACTCCTGACTGCCTGGCAGCAGTTGGAACTCACAATGTGGATTGTTCCTTCACCTTGGAATGTGTATGCCCTATCGCCATGGTGATGGGATTAGGGATCTCCTGCCCTTGGTCCTAAGTGCAACTGCCTGTGCTGAGTTTTTCAAAGCTCAGAGCAGATTGAACTTTTGTGGTTTCATTTTCCCTGATTTTGATTTTTCTCATGTGGAGCCTGTGTTGCTGCATTCAAGGTATGTTCATACTGGCCAGTCAAATGTAAACTCTTCAAATTCTTAGTTAGTGCTTTCCAAATATGTTATTTAAAATATTTTCCTCTGTATTTTCCCTATGCAGTTATCAATATTCTTCATGGTTACGTTTTATTCCTCAATTTATATATTTGATTATTGTACCAAGTAGAGTACCTTTGAAATTTTTCTTCATTTGAAAAATATGTATCTTGGTTCAGGCCTCCAATCCTAGCACTTTGGGAGGCAAAGGCAAGAGGATCACAACGTGAGGAGATCAAGACCATCCTGGCCAATAGAGTGAAACCCTGTCTCTACTAAAACTAAAAAAAATTAGCCAGGCATGGTGGCAGCTGGAGTAATCCCAGTATGGTGTAGTCCCAGCTACCTGGGAGGCTGAGGCAGGTCAATCGCTTGAACCCGGGAGGCAGAGGTTGCACTGAGCCAAGATGGTGCCATTGCACCCCAGTCTGGGCAACAGAACAAGACTCTGTCTAAAAACAATTAAATATATAATATATAAAATATATATGCATTATATATTATATAATATATTACATCTGTAATATAAATGTATATTATATAATATCTCATAATATACATAAAAATATTATGTATTATTATATATAATATATATTATATGTGTTACATATTATATACAATATATAATAAATGATATATGACATTATATATTACATATAATTTATATTATTATTATATATAATATATATGATATGTATTATGTATTTTATTTAATATATAATATGTGTATTATATAATGATCTATAATACATATTATATTTTATGACATGTATATAATATATAATATAATATATAATATATATTATATATTATAATATAGATTATATATTATATAATATATATTATATAATATATAATATATATTATAATATATAACATATATTATATTATATAATATATAATATATATTATAATATATAATATATATTATATAATATATGTTATATATTATAATATATATTATATAATATATAATATATATTGTATAATATTTAATATATATTAGATATTATATATCATATATTGAATATATCTTATATAAAATATATAATATATATAATATATATTATACTTTAAACAAAACATATAATATATAATATTTAAGTTATAAATTATATGATATGTAAATAATACATTATAGGTAATATATACCGTCTATAATAAATATAATATATGACATATATTATATAACTTATGATATATATAACATAATATATGATGTATATTATATGATATATGGTATATAATATGATATATGATATATATTATAAAATATATGTTATAAATTATATAATATATTATAAATATTTCATAACCTATGCTATATATTATATAATGTATGATATATATTACATTGAACATATGACATATATTATTGATAATATATGATATATAACAGATAATATATGATATATAACATGTAATATCTGATATTTATTACATATAATGTATGATATATGTAATATATGATACATATTATATATAATATATGATATAGAATACATGATATATATTATATATGATATATGATATACATTATATATGTTATATATTATATATAGTATATAATAGTCTATAACATATGATTCTATTATATATTGTGAAAAATATCTTAATAAATAGTATATATTACATCATAATTTATTATATATAATATATCATAATATATTATATATAACTTATAACATATTTTATAATATATAATATTATTATATATGATGTAATATATTACATATTTAATCTAATATATATCATATATATCATAATATATATTATATTATGATATTATTTATAATATATCTTATAATATATAATTTTTAATATATAATATAGTGTACATTTTATGATATCTAATATATTATATATTATGTATAATTTATTACATATTATATGTAATATATAGTGCATTATATATTATATTATATAGTAAATATTATATATTATATAATATGTTATATATATGATATTCTATATTATATCATATATTATATATTATGTATATTCTATATGATAACATTATATATTATTATATATATAATTGTATAATTATATATATAATTATATATGATGTTATATGTAAAAATTATATATTATTACTTATATTATATTGTATATAATAACATAACATTATATATTATATTATACATAATATATTATATATAATATAAGGATGCAGGATGTAAAAGAAAATTATATGTATGCTATATATATTATAAAATTTATATATATTACGTTTTATAAATTATATATTTTTATATATACACACATATATATATATTTGGGGGTGCCCTATTTCCCATCTCATAACTTATTTTAAGAAATACAGAGTAGTAATATGTGGGCTTGGGATTAGTCTTTTAAACAAAACACTGAGCCTTCAGTGACATTCCTGTACATGGAAAAGCACTGCTGACTGCCTGGCAGCAGTTGGACCTCACAATGTGGATTGTGCCTTCACCCTGGAATGTGTATGCACTATCACCGTGGTGATTTGATTAGGGATCTCCTGCCCTTGGTCCTAAGTGCCACTGTCTTTGATGAGTTTTACAAAGCTTAGGGCAGATTGAACCTTTGTGGTTTCATTTCCCATGATTTTGATTTTTCACTTGTTGAATCTGTGTTGCTGCATTCAAGGTATTTTCATATTGACCTGTCAAATGCAAACTCTTCAGATTATTAGTTAGTGCTTTGCAAATATGTTATTTAGAATATTATCCTCTGTATTTTACATATGCAGTTATCAATAGGTTTCATGGTTATGTTTTATTCCTCAATTTATATATTTGATTATTGGACCAAGCAGAGTACCTTTGAAATTTTTCTTCATTTAAAATATATGTATCTTGGCTCAGGCCTCTAATCCCAGCAATTTGGGAGGCCAAGGCAAGAGGATCACAACGTGAGGAGATCAAGACCATCCTGGCCAATACAGTGGAATCCTGTCTCTACTAAAACTAAAAAAAATTAGCCAGGCATGGTGGCAGCTGGAGTAGTCCCAGTATGGTGTAGTCCCAGCTACCTGGGAGGCTGAGGCAGGACAATCGTTTGAACCCATGAGGCAGAGTTAGCAGTGAGCCAAGATGGTGCCATTACACCCTAGTCTGTGCAAAAGAAGAAGACTCTGAATAAAAACAATTAAATATATAATATATATTACATATCTAATATATATTATATAATATGTTATACATTACATATGTAATATATATTATATAATATATTATACATGTTATATATAATATATTATATTTGTTATATATAATATATAATATGTCATAATTCATAATACATATTATATATTATGTCATATTGTATACAGTACATATAATATGTAATATATATATCACATATAATATATAATATACATAATGTGACATAATATATTACATAGAACATATATAATATGTTTTATATATAATATATATAACATACATTATATGTTATATAATATATATAACATACATCATATGTTATATAATATATATAACATACATTATATGTTATATAATATATATAACATATATATAATAATATATAATATGATGTATATTATATAAAGAAATATAATATGTATTACATTTTATGACATTTAAATAATATATATAATATAATATATATTATATATTACGTATATTACATATTAATTATATAACATATAAAATATATGATAAATATATTATATATAATATGTATTAAATAAAATTTATAATATATTCTATAATATGGATATTTGTATATTATATGATATGTAAAGAATATATTTTATGTAAAATATACCATATATAATAAATATAAAATATGAAATATATTATGTAATATATGATATATAATATTATGTATGAAGTATATATGATATATGCTATATAATATGATATATGCTATATGTCATATGATATATGGTATATATTATATAATATATGATATACATTATATAGTATATTCTACATATTAAACAATATGTGATATATATTATATATAACATATGATATATACTATTCATAATAAATGATATATAACATTTAATATATGGTACATATCATATATAACATATAATATATATAATTTGTGATACATATTATATATAATATATGATATATAATATACGACATATATTATATATATTATATGTTATATATTATATATAATAGATGATATATATTATATATTTTATCAAATATAGTTAATTAGATAATATTCTATTATATATGATTATATTTTATTTTATATATGCTATATCTTAATATATAATATGTATTATAACTTGATATATTATATATTATATTATATTATTACTATTGATAATATATGTTGTATATAATCTAATTTTTGTCATATATAACATTCTAATATATTATATTAAGCTATAATATAAAATATGATAGAAAATATCTAGTATATAATATATTATATAATATATAACATCTAATATAATGTATAATATGTATAATATATTACATATTATATGTAATATGTAATACAGTATATATTACATTATATATTAGATATTATAAATTATATACTATATTATACATTTAATATTATATATTATATAATATACTATATATTATACATTATGTATTATATATTATTATGTCATATATAATTATATAATTATATGTATAATTACATATTATGTTATATATAATTATAGAATATTATATGTATTATATTGTATATCATAATTATATAATATTTTGCATTATATTATACATAATTTATTATATATAATGTGAGGATGCAGTATGTAAAAAATTATATATATGTTATAATTATTACATATGTTATATATGTTACATTATAGATAATTGTATATGTATATACACATATGTATGTATATGTATATTTGGGGGTGCCCTATTTCCCAACTCATAACTTATTTTCAGAAGTACAGCAAGGGAATGTGTGGGCTTGGGATTCAGTTTTTGAAACAAACAGTGAGCCTTCAATGATCTTCCTGTACATGTAAAACACTCCTGTCTGCCTGGCGGTAGTTTGACCTCACAATGTGGATTGTGCCTTCACCCTGGAATATTTGTGCCCTATCGCCATGGTGGTGGGATTAGGGAGCTACTGCCCTTGGTCCTAAGAGCCACTGTCTTGCTGAGTTTTTCGAAGGTAAGAGCAGACTGAACTTTTGTGTTTTCATTTTCCCTGATTTTGATTTTTCTTATGGGGAACCGTGTTTCTTCTTTCCAGCTATGTTCATACTGGCCTGTCTAATGCAAACTCTCCAAATTACTAGTTAGTGCTTTCCAAATATGTTATTTAAAAAATTATCCTCTGTATTTTCCATATTCAGTTATCGATATGTTTCATGGTCATTTTTTATTCCTCAATGTATACATTTGATTATTGTACCAAGCAGAGTACTTTTGAAATTTTTCTTCATTTAAAAAATATGTATCTTTCTTCAGGCCTCTAATACCAGCATTTTGGGAGGCCAAGGCAAGAGGATCACAAGGTGAGCAGATCAGGACCTACCTGGCCAACAGAATGAAAACCTGTCTCTACTAAACAAAAAAACTTAGCCAGGTATGTTGGCAGCTGGTGTACTCCCAGTGTGGTGTAGTACTAGCTACCCGGGAGACTGCGGCAGGACAATCACTTGAACCTGTGAGGCAGAGTTTGCAGTGAGCCATGCTGGCGCCATTGCACTCCAGCCTGTGCAACAGAACAAAACTCCGTCTCAAAACTATCATTATTACTAATAATTATTACATATAATATATAATGTATATAATATGACATAATATATATTACATATTATGTATTATTTATAAAATATATATAATATGTTATATATGATATATATTATATAAAATATATTATATATATTACATATAATATAAAATATATTATATATAATATATTATGGAAAATATATTATATATAGTACATATTATATAAAATATATATAATATATTATACATATTATATAATTTATAAAATATATATTACATGATATATATAATATATCATATATTATATAATATATGATATGGAATATTATGTATATTATATAATGAACAATAATATATATTATATTTTGTGACATGTATATAATATACATTATATACTATCTATTATATATAATATTTTATATATGTTACTAAATAAATACATAATTTATAAAATATATTATAAATACATTATATATAATATATTTTAAATAAAATATATAATACAGAATACAGTCAATAAATCATATATTATATGATATGTAAATAATAACTTATAGGTAATATATACCAAATATAATAAATATACCATATGACATACATTATATAATATATGATAAATATAATATAATGTATGATGTATGATATATGATATATGGTATATAATATGATATATAATATATAAGATATGTTATATATTATATAATATATGCCATTTAGTATATAACATATGCTATAGATTTTATAATGTATGATATATATTATCTATAGCTTATGATATATATTATTGATAATATATTACATATAACATATAATAAATGAAATGTAACATAAAATATATGATGTATATTACATACAATATATGATATATATAATATATGTTACATATTTAATATATGATATATACTGTACAAGAAATATCAAAATATACCAAACATGTAATATACACTGCACATAAAGTATCAAAGAATGCAAAATATGTATTATATGCTGTACATAAAATATCAAAATATATGCAAAATGTGTATCACATACAGTACATAAAATATCAAAGTACATAATATATGTATTATATACTGTACATAAAATATGAAAAACTATGCAAAACATGTATTATATACTGTAGATGAAATATCAAAAACTATGCAAAATATGTATTATATACAGTATATGAAATATCAAAGTACCAAAAAAAAAGTATTATAGACTGTACATAAAACATCAAAGTACACAAAATATGTATTACACACTGTAGATGAAATATCAAAGTACGCAAAATATGTATTTTACACTGTACATAAAATATGAAAGTACGCAAAATATGTATTATAGACTTTAGATATAATACCAAAGTAAGCAAAATATGTATTTTACTCTGCAGATAAAATATCAAACTATGCAAAATATGTATTATAAACTCTAGATAAAATATTATATTTCACAAAAAATGTATTATACACTGTAGATAAAATATCAAACTACGCAAAATATGTATTATAGTCTGTAGATAAAATATCAAAGCACCTAAAATATGTACTATACACAGTACATAAAATATCAAACTAAGCAAAATATGTATTTTACACTGCACATAAAATATCAAACTATGAAAATATGTACTATACACAGTACATAAAGTATCAAATTATGCAAAATATGTATTATACACTGTACATAAAATATCAAAGTACACAAAATATGTATTATACACTGTACATAAAATATCAAAGTGCCCCCAATATGGATTATGTACTCTACATATAATATCAAAATACCCCAAATATAAACTATATACTGTACATAAAATAGCAAAGAACACTAAAGATATATTATATGCTGTACATGAAATATCAAAGTACCCCAAACATGTATTATATACTGTACATAAAATATCAAAGTACCCCGAATATGGATTATATACTGTAGATAAAATATCAAAATACTCCAAATACGTATTATATACAGTACATGAAATATCAAAGAACCACAAATATGTCTTATATACTGTACAGAATATATCAAATTATCCCAAATATCTCTTACATACTGTACAAAAGTATCAAAGTGAACCAAATATGTATTATATACTGTACATAATATATCAAAGTGAAAGAAATATGTATTATAAACCGTACATAAAATATCAAAATACACCAAATATGATTTAAATACTGTTCATAAAATATCAAACTACACCAAATAAGTATTATATACTGTTAATAAAATATCAAAGTACACAAAATATGTATTATATGCTGTACATAAAATACCAAAGTACACCAAATATATATTTATTTCTCTACATAAAATATCAATGTACCCAAAATATATATTAAATAATGTACATGAAATATAAAAGTACCCCAAATATGTATTATATACCATACATACAGTATCAAAGTACCACAAATATATATTATATACTGTATATAAAATATTAAACTACACCAAATATATATTATATACTTTACATAAAAAAGTATTAGAAATATGTGTTATATACTGTACATAAAATATCAAAGCACCCCAAATATGTATTATATACTGTACATAAATCCTCAATGGGAAACAAATATGTATTTTATACTGTACATACAATATCAAAGTACACCAAATATGTATTATATACTGTACATAAAACATCAAACTACACGAAATATGAATTATATACTGTACATGAAATATAAAAGTACACCAAATATGTATTATATGCTGTTCATAAAATATCAAAGTACACCAAATATGTACTATATACTGTACATAAAATTTTAAAATACCCCTAAAATGTATTATATACTGTTCATAAAATACTAAGTACAGCAAATATGTATTCTATACTGTACACAAAATATCAAAGTACACCAAATATGTATTATATACTGTGCATAAAATAACAAAGTATCACAAATATGTACTATATACTGACATAAAATATCAAAGTACCCCAAATATGTATAATCTACAGTAGATAAAATATCAAAGTACCCTTATGTGTATTATATACTGTACATAAAATATCAAAGTACCCAAAATATGTATTATATACTGTACATGAATTATCAAAGTACCCCAAATATGTATTATATACTGTACATAAAATATCAAAGTACCCCAAATATGCATTATATAGTGTACATAAAATATCAAAGTACCCAAAATATGAATTATATACTGTAGATAAATTATCCAAGAGAGACAGATATGCATTATATACTGTACTTAAAATATGAAATTGAAACAAATATGCATTTTATACTGTAGATAAAATATCAAAGAACACCAAATATGTATTTTATACTGTATATAAAATATTAAAGTAAACCTAATATGTACTATATGCTGTACATAAAATATCAAAGTACACCAAATATGTATTATATACAGTACATGAATTATCAAAATACTCCAAATATGTATTATATACTGTACATAAAATATCAAAGAACCCCCAACATATATTATATACTGTACATAAAATATCAAAATACCGCAATTATATACTACATACTGTGTATGAAATATCAAAGTACCCCAAATATGTATTATATACTGTTCATAAAATATCAAAGTAACCCAAATATATATTATATACTGTGCATAAAATATCAAAGTACACCAAATATATATGAAATACTGTATATGAAACATCAAAGGACCCCAAACATGTATTACATACTGTACATAGTATATCAAAGTACCCCAAATATGTATTATATACTGTACATAAAATATCAAAGTACCACAAAATATGTATTATATACTGTACATAAATTATCAAAGTAACCAAAATATATATTATATACTGTACATCAAATATCAAAGAACACCAAATATATGTGAAATACTGCATATGACATATCAAAGTACCCAAAATATGTATTATATACTGTACATAATATATCAAAGTACCCCAAATATGTATTATATACTGTACATAAAATATCAAACGACCCCAAATATATATTAAATACTGTATATGAAATATCAAACTACCCCAAATGTGTATTATATACTGTTCATAAAATATCAAAGTAACCCAAATACATATTATATACTGTACATAAAATATCAAAGAACACAAAATATATACGAAATACTGTATATGAAATAAGAAAGTACCCCAAATATGTATTATGTACTGTACTTAATATATCAAAGTACCCCAAACATGTATTATATACTATACATAAAATATCAAAGTACCCCAAATATGTGTTATGTACTGAATATAAAATAACAAAGTAAACCAAATAAATATTACATACTGTACATAAGAAATCAAAGTAATCCAAATATGTATTATATAGTGTATGTAAAATATCAAAGTACCACAAATATATATTATATACTGTAGATAAATTATAAAACAGAAACAGATATGTATTTTATACTGTACAAAAAATATCAAAGTGAAACAAATATGCATTTTATACTGTAGAAAAAATATCAAAGTACACCAAATATGTATTATATACTGTACATAAAATATTACAGTAAACTTAATATGTATTATATGCTGTAGATAAAATATCAAATTACCCCAAACATATATTATATACTGTACATAAAATATCAAAGTACCCTATATATGTATTAACTACAGTATATGAAATATCAAAGTACCCAAATATGTATTATATACTGTTAATAAAATATCAAAGTAACCCAAATATATATTATATACTGTACATAAAATATCAAAGAACACCAAATATATATGAAATACTGTATATGAAATATAAGAGTACCCCAAATATATATTATATACTGTACATAAAATATCATATTACCCCAAATACGTATTATATACTGTACATAAAATATCAAAGTTACCCAAATATATATTATATACTGTACATAAGATATGAAAGTACACCAAATATATATGAAATAATGTATATGAAATATCAAAGTACCCCGAATATGTATTACATATTGTACATAAAATATCAAAGTACCCCAAATATGTATTATATACAGTAGATAGAATAACAAAGTATCCAAAAATGTATTATATACTGTACATAATATATCAAAGTACCCCAAATATGAATCATACTGTACATAAAATATCAAAGTACACCATATGTGCATTATATAGTGAACATTAAATATCAAAGAACCCCAAACATGTACAATATAGAGTAGATAAATTATCAAAGAGAAACAGATATGTATTTTATACGTTACATAAAATATCAAAGTGAAATAAATATGCGTTTTATACTGTAGATAAAATATGAAAGTACACCTAATATGTGTTATATACTGTACATAAAATATTAAAGTAAACCTAATATGTATTATATGGTGTATATAAAATATCAAAGTACACTAAATATGTATTATATACTCTACATGAATTATCAAAGTACACCAAATATGTATTTTATACTGTACATAAAATATCAAAGTACCCCAAATATATATTAAATACGGTAAATGAAATATCAAATTACCCCAAATACGTATTATATACTGTTCATAAAATATCAAAGTAACCCAAATATATACTATATACTGTACAAAAAATGCCAAAGTACCCCAAATATATATTATATACTCTGCACAAAATATCAAAGTAACCCAAATATATATTAAATACTGTACATAAAATACCAAATTACCCCAAATATGTATTATATCCTGTACATAAAATTTCAAAGAACCCCAATTATACATTATATACAGTAGATATAATATCAAAGTACCCAAATGTGTATTATATACTGTACACAAATTATCAAAGTAACCCTAATATGTATTATATACTGTACATAAAATATCAAGGTACCCCAAGTATGTATTATATACTGTACATAAAATATCACAGTACCCCAAATATGTATTATATACAGTACATACAATATCAAATTACCCAAATTTGTAATATATACTGTACATAAAATATCAAAGTAACCAAAATATGTATTATATACTGTACAGAAAATATGAAAGTACCTGAAGTATGTATGATGTACTGTACATAAAATATCAAAGTACCCCAAATATGTATTATATACAGTAGATACATTATCAAAGTACCCAACTGTGTATTATATACTGTACATAAAATATCAAAGTACCCCAAATATGTATTATATAATGTTCATAAATTGTCAAAGTACCCCAAATATGTATTACATACTGTACATAAAATATCAAAGAAACCAAATATGCATTATATCATGTACATAAAATATCAAAGTACCCCAAACATGCTTTATATACAGTAGATAAATTATCAAAGAGAAACAGATATGTATTTTATACTGTACATAAAACATCAAATTGAAACAAATATGCATCTTATACTGTAGATAAAATATCAAAGTACACCAAATATGTATTATAGACTGTACATAAAATATCAAAGTACCCCATTATGTATTATATACTGTACATAACATATGAAAGTACCCCAAATATGTATTATATACAGTAGATACCATATCAAAGTACCCAAATGTGTTTTATATACTGTACATAAAGTATCAAAGTACCATAAACATGTATTATATACTGAACATAAAATATCAAAGTAACCCAAATATGTATTATATACAGTAGATACAATATCATAGTACCCAAATGTGTATTATATACTGTACATAAAATATCTAAGTAACCCTAATATGTATTATGTAATGTACATAAAATATGAAATTACCCCAAATATGTATTATATACTGTACATAAAATATCAAAGTACCCCAAATGTGTATTGTACACAGTAGATACAATATCAAAGTACCCAAATGTGTATTATGTACTGTACATAAAATATCAAAGTTCCCAAGATATGTATTATAAAGTGTACATAAAAAATCAAAGTACCACAAATATGTATTATTTACAGTAGATACAATATCAAAGTACCCAAACGTGTATTATGTACTGTACATAAATTATCAAAGCAAGCCAAATATGTATTATATACTGAACATAAAATATCAAAGTACCCCATGTATTATATACTGTACATAAAATATCAAAGTACCCCAAATATGTATTATATACACTAGATACAATATCAAAGTTCCCAAATCTGTATTATATACTGTACATAAAATATCAAAGTACCCCAAATATGTATTATATACCGTACATACAATATCAAATACCCCAAATATGTATTATATACGTGACATAAAATATCAAAGTACCCCAAAAAAGGATTATATAGTGTACATATAATATCAAAGTACCCCAAATATGTATTATATACTGTAGATAAATTTTCAAAGAGAAACGTATATGTATTTTATACTGTACATAAAATATCAAGTGAAACAAATATGCATTTTATTCTGTAGATAAAATATCAAAGAACACTAAATATGTTTTATATAGTGTACATAAAATATTAAAGCTAATATGTATTATATGCTGTACATAAAATATCAAACTACACCAAATATGTATTATATACTGTGCATGAATTATCAAAGTACACCAAATATGCATTATATACTGTACATAAAATATCAAATTACCCCAAACATATATACAATACTGTACATAAAATATCAAAGTATCCCAAATATATATTAAACACTGTATATGAAATATCAAAGTACCCCAAATATGTATTATATACTGTTCATAAAATATCAAAGTAACCCAAATGCATATTATGTACTATACATAAAATATAAAAGTACACCAAATATATATGAAATACTGTATATGAAATATCAAAGTCCCCCAAAATGTATTATATACTCTACATAATATATCAAAGTACCCCAAATATATATTATATAACATACATAAAATATCAAATACCCCAAATATGTATTATATACTGTATATAAAATAACAAAGTAACCCAAATAAATATTTCATACTGTACATAAGAAATAAAATTACCCCAAATATGTATTATATATGGTACATAAAATAACAAAGTAACCCAAAAATATATTATATACTGTACATAAAATATCAAAGTACACCAAATATATATGAAATACTGTATATGAAATATGAAAGTACCCCAAATATGTATTATATACTGAACATAATATATCTAAGTACCACAAATATGTAATATATACTGTACATAAAATATCAAAGTACCTCAAATAAATTTTAAATACTCTATGGGACATATCAAAGTACCCCAAACATGTATTATATACTGTTCATAAAATATTAATGTAACCCAAATACATATTACATACTGTACATAAAATATCAAAGTACAATAAATATATATGAAATAATATATATGAAATATTAAAGTACCCAAAATATGTGTTACACACTCTATATAAAATAACAAATTAACCCAAATAAATATTACATACTGTACATAAGAAATCAAAATACCCCAAACATGTATAATATACAGTACATAAAATATCAAAGTACCCCAAATATATATTAGGTAGAGTAGATACAATATCAAAGTAACCAAATGTGTACTATATACAGTGCACAACATATCAAAGTAAACCAAATATGTATTATATACTGTACATAAAATATCAAAGTACACCAAGTATGTATTATATACTGTACACAAAATATCAAACTATCCCAAATATGTATTATATACACTAGATACAATGTGAAAGTACCCAAATGTGTATTATATACTGTATATAAAATATTAAAGTACACTCAATATGTATTATATGCTGTACATAAAATATCAAATTACGCCAAATATGCATTATATAGTGTACATAAAATATCAAAGTGCCCCAAATATGTATAATATACTGTAGATGAATTATCAAAGAGAAACAGATATGTATTTTATACTCTACATAAAATATCAAAGTGAAACAAATATGCATTTTATACTGTAGATAAAATATCAAAGTACACCAAATATGTATTATATACTGTACATAAAATATTAAAGTAAACCCAATATGTATTATATGCTGTACATAAAATATCAAAGTACCCCAAATATGCATTATATAGTGTACATAAAATATCAGAGTACCCCAAATATGTATTATATACAGTAGATAAATTATCAAAGAGAAACAGATATGTATTTTATACTCTACATAAAATATCAAAGTGAAACAAATATGCCTTTTATACTGTAGATAAAATATCAAAGTACACAAAACATGTATTATATAATGTAGATAAAATATTAAAGAAAACCGAATACATTTTATATGCTGTACATAAAATATCAAAGTACACCAAATATGTACTCTATACTGTACATGAATTATCAAACTACATCAAATATGTATTATATACTGTACTTAAAATATCAAGGTACCCCAAACATATATTAAATACAGTATATTAAATATCAAAGTACCCAAATATATATTATATTCTGTACATAAAATGTCAAAGTACACAAAATATATACGAAATACTGTATATGAAATATCAAAATACCCCAAATATGTATTATATACTGTACTTAATATATCAAAGTACCCGAAATATGTATTATATACTGTACATAAAATATCAAAGTACCCCAAATAAGTGTTATATACTGTATATGAAATAACAAAGTAACCCAAATAAATATCACATACTGTACATAATAAATCAAAGTACCCCAAATATGTATTATATACTGTACATAAAATATCAAAGTACTCCAAATATATATTACATACAATAGATACAATATCAAAGTACCCAAATGTGTATTATATACATTAAATAACATATCAAAGTAACCCAAATATGTATTAATTACTGTACATAAAATATCAAAGTACCCCAAGTATGTGTTATATACTGTACATAAAATATCAAAGTACCCCAAGTATGTATTATATACTGTACATGAAATATGAAAGTACCCCAAATAGGTATTATATACAGCAGATAAAATATCAACGTACTGAAATATGTATAATATACTGTACATAAAATATCAAAGTACCCAAAAGATGCATTATATACAGTTGATACAATATCAAAGTACTCAAATATGTATTATATACTGTACATAAAATATCAAATTACCCCAAATATGTATTATGTACTGTATATGAAATATCAAAGTACCCCAAATATGTATTATATACTGTTCATAAAATATCAAAGTAACCCAAATACATATTTTATAGTGTACACAAAATATCAAAGTACAATAAATATATATGAAATAGTGTATATGAAATATCAAAGTACCCAAAATATGTATTATATACTGTATATAAAATAACAAATTAACACAAATAAATATTACATACTGTACATAAGAAATCAAAGTACCCCAAATATGTATTATATACTGTACATAAAATATCAATGTACCCCAAACATGTATTTTATACTGTACTTAAAATATCAAAGTACCCCAAATATATATTATATACAGTAGATACAATATCAAAGTACCCAAACGTGTATTATATACAGTACACAACATATCAAAGTAAACCAAATATGTATTATATACTGTACAAAAAATATCAAATTACCCCAAGTATGTATTATATACTGTACATAAAATATCAAAGTATCCCAAATATGTATTATATACAGGTGGTACAATATCAAAGTACCCAAATGTGTATTATATACTATACATAAAATATCAGAGTACCACAAATATGTATTATATACTGTACATAAAATATCAAAGTACCCCAAATATGCATTATATAGTGTGCATAAAATATCAAACTACCCCAAATATGTATTATATACTGTAGGTAAATTATCAAAGAGAAACAGATATGTATTTTATTCTGTACATAAAATATCAAAGTGAAACACATATGCATTTTATACTGTAGATAAAATATCAAAGGACACCAAATATGTATTATATACTGTACATAAAATATTAAAGCAAACCTAACATGTATTATATGCTGAACATATAATATCAAAGTACACCAAATATGAATTGGATACTGCACATGAATTATCAAAGTATAGCAAATATGCATTATATACTGTACATAAAATATCAAAGTACCCCAAACATATATTATATACTGTATATAAAATATCAAAGTACCCCAAATATGTATTAAATACTGTATATGAAATATCAAAGTACCCCGAATATGTATTATATACTGTTCAGAAAATATCAAAGTAACCCAAATATATATTATATACGGTACATAAAATATCAAAGTACACCAAATATACATGAAATACTCTATATGAAATATCAAAGTACCCCAAATATGTATTATATTCTGTACATAATATATCAAAGTACCGCAAATAATTATATACTGTATATAAAATATCAAAGTTCCCCAAATATAAATTAAATACTGTATATGAAATACCAAAGTACCCCAAATATGTATTATGTACTCTTCATAAAATATCAAAGTAACCCAAATATATATTATAGACTTTACATAAAATATCAAAGTACACCAAATATATATGAAATACTGCATATGAAATATCAAAGTACCCAATGTATGTATTATATACTCTACATAATATATCAAAGTACCACAAATATGTACTATATACTGTACATAATATATCAAAGTACCCCAAATATATATTATATACAGTAGATACAATATCAAAGTACCCAAAGTTGTATTATATACTGTAGATAAAATATTTAAGTAACCCAAATATGTATTATATAGTGTACATAAAATATCAAAGTACACCATATATATTATATACTGTACATAAAAAGTCATAGTACACCCAATATATTATATGCTGTAAATAAAATACCAAAGTACACGAAATATGCACTATATACTGTACATGAAATATCAAAGTACACCAAATGAATATTATATACTGTACATAAAATATAAAAGTACAACAAATATATATTATATACCCTACTTAAAACATCACAGTACACCAAATATATTTTTTAAAATGCACATAAAATATCAAAGTACTCCAAAAATATATTATACACTGCACATAAAATATCAAAGTACACCAAATGTACATTATATACTGTACAGAAAATATCAATGTACACCAAATATATGTTATAAACTGCAGATAAAATATCAATGTACACAAAATATATATTGTATACTGTACATAAAATATCAAAGTACCCCAAATATATATTATATTCTATACATATAATATCAAACTACAACAAATCTACATTATATACTGTACATAAAACATCAAAGTACAACAAATATATTTTATATACTGTACATAATATATCACAGTATACCAAAAACATATTATATACTTTACATAAAATATCTATGTACACCATATATATCTTATACGTGGTTCATAATATATCAAAGTACACCAAATATATATTCTATACTGTACATAAAATATCAAAGTAAACCAAATATGTATCATATACGGTACATAAAATATCAAACTAAACCAAATATATATTATATACTGTACATAATATATCAAAGAACACCAAATATATATTATATACGGCACATAAAATATGAAAGTACACCATATATATTATACACTGAACATAAAATATCAAAGTTCACCAAACATATATTATGTATTGTACATAAAATATCAAAGTACACCAAATATATATTATGTACTGTGCAAACAATATCAAAGTACACCAAAAACATATTTTGTAGTGTACATAAAATATAAGAGTACACCAAATATGTATTATATGCTGTACATAAAATATCAAAGTACACAAAATATATGTTATACATTGCACATAAAATATGAAAGTACACAAAATATATATTATATAATACATAAAATACAAAGTACACAAAATATATATTATATATTGTACATAAAATTTCAAAGTAAAGTACACAAAATATGTATTATATATTGTACATAAAATATCAAAGTACACAAAATATATATTATATATTGTACTTAAAATATCAAAAATAACAGGAAATATATGTTATATGTTGGACATAAAATATCAAAGTATATAAAATATATATTATATATTGAACATAAAATGTCAAAGAACACATAATATATATCATAATTTTTACATAAAATATCAAATTTCACAAAATATATATCATATATTGCACATAAAATATCAAAGTACACAAAATATATATTATATGTTTATATAAAATGCCAAAGTACACAAAATATGTACGAAATATTGCACATAAAATATCAAAGTACACAAAATATATGTTATATTTTACATAAAATGACAAAGTACACAAAATATGTACGATATATTGCACATAAAATATCAACCTACACAATATATATAATATATTGTACATAACATATCAAAGTATACAAAATACATATCATATACTGTACATAAAATATCAATATACACAAAATATATATTACATATTGTACATAAAATATCAAAGTACTCAAAATATATATCATATATTATACATTTAATATCAAAGTACACAAAATATATATTATATATTGTACATAAAATATCAAAGTACACAAAGTGTATGTTATATATTGTTCATAAAATATGAAAGAACACAAAATATGTATCATATATTGTACATAAAATATCAAATTACACAAAATATATATTATATAATGTTCATAAAATATCAATTACACAAAATATATACTATATATTGCACATAAAATATCAAAGTACACAAAATGTGTATAATATATTGCACATAAAATATCAAAAAAAATTACACAAAATATATATTATATATTGTACATACAACATGAAATTACACAAAATATATATTATATATTGTACATAATATATCAAAGTAACGTTCACAAAATATATATTATATATTGTACACAAAATATCAAAGTTCACAAAATACGTGATATATATTGTACATAAAATATCAAAAAGTACACAAAATATAGGTTATATATTGTACACAAAATACCAAAATACACAAAATATATGTTATATATTGTACGTAAAATATCAAAGTACATAAAATATATATTACATATTGTACATAAAATTTCAAAGTATACCAAATATGTATTATGTATTGTACATAAAATAACAAAGTGCCCAAAATATATATTATATATGGTACATAAACTATGAAAGTACGCAAAATATGCATTATGTGTTGTCCATAAAATATCAAAATACACAAAATGTATGTCATATATTGTACAGAAAATATCAAAGTGCACAAAATATATATCATATATTGTACATAAAATATCAAATTACACAAAATATATATGATATGTTGTACATAAGCTTTCAAATTTCACAAAATATAATTCATATATTCTAAAAAAAATATCAAACTACACAAAATATATATGATACATTGTACATAAAATATCAAAGTATACAAAATATATGGCATATATTGTATATAAAATATCAAAGTACACAAAATATATGTCACATATTGTACATAAAATACCAAATTACACAAAATATATACCATATATTGTACATAAAATATCAAAGTACACAAAATATATATTACATATTGTACATAAAATATCAAAGTACACAAAATATATATCATATATTGTACATAAAATATGAGAGTACATAAAATATATATCATATAATGTATATAAAATATCAAACTACACAAAATATATTTTATATATTGTACATAAATTGTGAAAGTACACAAAATATATATTATATATTGTATAAAATATCAAAGTACACAAAATATGTATTATATGTTGTACATAAAATATCAAAGTTCACAAAATATATATTATAAATTGTACATGAAATATCACAGCATAGAAAATATATATTACATATTGGACATAAAGTATCGAAGGAATCAAAATATATATTATATATTCTACATAAAATAGCAAATTACACATAATACATATTATATTGCACATAAAATATACAAGTACACAAAATATTATATGTTGTAAATAAAAAATGAAACTACACAAAATATATATCATATATTGTACACAAAAATTCAAAGTAAACAAAATATATGTTATATATTGTACATATAATATCAAAGTAAAGTACAAAAAATACATTTTATATATTGTGCATAACAAACAACAGAAAATGTATATTATATATTGCACATAAAATATCAACCTACACAATATACATATTATATATTGTACATAAAATATCAAAGAATAGAAAATCTGTATCTTATATTCTACATAAAACATCAAAGTACACAAAATATATATTATATATTGTATATAAAATATGAAAGTACACAAAATATATATCATATATTGTACATTAAATATCAAAGTGCACAAAATATATATTATATATTGTACATAAAATATCAAAGAACACAAATTATATATTATATATTTTACATAAAATATGAAACTACAGAAAATATATACCACATATTGTACACAAAATATCAAAATACACAAAATATGTGTCATATATTGTAGATAAAATATCAAAGTACACAAAATATATATTATATATTGCACATAAAATATCAAATTACACAAAATATATATTATATATTGCACATAAAATATCAAAGTACACAAAATATATATTATGTATTGTACAAAAAAATCAAAGGACACAAAATATATATTATATATTGTACATAAAATATGAAAGTACACAAAATATGCACTATATATTGTACATAAAATATCTATGTACACAAAATATATCTTATATATTGCACATAAAATTTCAAAATACACTATATATATTATATGTTTTACATAAAAAATCAAAGTACACAAAATATATAATAAATAGCACTTAAAATATCAAAAAGTACAGAAAATATATGTTATATATTGTACATAAAATATCTAATTTCTTAAAATGTATATCATATATTGTCCATAAAATATCAAATTACACAAAATATATATTATGTATTGTACATAAAATTTCAAACTATAGAAATAATATATTATGTATTGTGCATAAAATAACAAAGAACACAAAATATATATCATATATTGTACATAGAATATCAAATTACAGAAAATATGTCATTTATTGTACATAAAATATCAAAGCACACAAAATATATGTTATATATTGCACATAAAATATCAAAATACAGAAGATATATGTTATATATTGTACATAAAATATAAAAGTAAACAAAATATTTATGTATTGGACATAAAATATGAAAGTAAACAAAATATATATTATGTATTGAACATAAAATATCAAAGTACACAAAAGATATATTATATATTGTACATAAAAAATGTACAAAAAATATATATTGTATATTGTACATAATATTTCAAAGTACACAAAATATATATCATGTATTGTACATAACATATCAAAGTACACAAAATATATATCGTATATTGTACATAAAATACCAAAGTACACAGTATATATTTCATATATTGCACATAAGATATCAAAGTTCACAAAATATATTTCATATATTCTAGATAAAATATGATAGTACACAAAATATCCATCATACATTGTACATAAAATATCAAAGTATAGAAAATATATGGCATATATTGTATATAAAATATCAAAGTACAGAAAATATATATCATATATTGTACATAAAATATCAAAGTACAAAAAATATATAATATATATTCTACATAAAATATCAAAGTACACAAAATATATATTACATATTGTACATAAAATATCAAAATACACAAAATACATATCATATATTGTACATAAAATATCAGAGCATACAAAATATATATCATATAATGTACATAAAATATCAAACTACACAAAATATATATTATATTTTGTACATAAATTGTCAAACAACACAAAATATATAGTATATATTGTACATAAAATATCAAAGTACACATAATATGTATTATATATTGTACATAAAATATCAAAGTACACAAAATATATATTATATATTGTACATAAAATATCAAATTACACAAAATATATATGTTGGACATAAAATATCAAAGCACACAAACTATATATTATATATTGGACAGAAAATATCAAAGGACAAAAAATATATACGATATATTGTACATAAAAGAGGATATTACACAAAGTATATATTATATATTGCACATAAAATATCAAAGTACACAGAATATATATTATATATGGTACATAAAATATGAAACTACACAAAATATATATGATATATTGACACAAAATATCAAAGTACACAAAATATGTATCATATATTGTACATAAAATATCAAAGTACACAAAATATATATAATATAGTACATAAAATATGAAAGTACAAAAAACATATATTATATATTGAACATAAAATACCAAATTACATAGGATATGTATCATATATTACACATAAAATATCAACCTACAAAACATATATATATTATATATTGTACATAAAATATCAAAGAACACAAAATATATATCATATATTGTACATAAAATATCAAAGTACACAAGATATATATTATGTATTTTACATAAAATATAAAAGTACACAAAATATATATCATATATTGTACATTAAATATCAAAGTACACAAAACACATATTATATATTGTAAATAAAATATGAAAGTACACAAAGTTTACATTATATATTATACATAAAATATCAAAGAACACAAAATATATATCATGTATTGTACATAAAATATCAAATTACACAAAATATATATCATATATTGTACATAAAATATCAAAGTAAACAAAATATATTTTCTATATTGCACATAAAATATCAAATTACACAAAATATATATTATATATTGCAAATAAAATATCAAAGTACACAAAATATATATTATATATTGTACATAAAATATCAAAAACACAAAATATATGTTATGTATTGTACATAAAATATGAAGTTTCAGAAAATATGCATTATATATTGTACCCAAAATAACGTACACATAATATATGTTATATGTTGCACATAAAATATCAAAGTACACAAAATAAATATTATATATTGTACATAAAATATCAAAGTACACAAAATATATACCATATATTGTATATAAAATATCAAATTACACAAAATATATATCATATATTTTACATAAACTATCAAAGTACACAAAGAATACATTACATATTGTGTATATAGTATCAAATTACCCTAAATATATATTCTATATTGTACATAAAATAAAGTCTGCAAAATATATATTATATATTTGCCATAAAATATCAAAGTACACAAAATATGTATTATATATTGTACATAAAATATGAAAGTACACAATATAAGCATTATATATTATACATAAAATATCAAAGTATACAAAATATGTGTTATATATTGCACATAAAATATCAAAGTAAAGTACACAACGTATATATTATATATTGTACATTACTTATCAAAGTACACAAACTATATATTCTATATTGCACATAAAATATCAAAGTAAAGTTCACAAAATATATATTATGTATTGTACATGAACTATCAAAAAGTACAGAAAATATATATTATATGTTGTACATAAATTATCTAAGTACACAAAATGTATATCATATATTCTCCAAAAAATATCAAAGTACACAAAATATATGGTTTATATGGTACATAAAATATCAAAGTACACAAAACATATATTATATATTGTACATAAAATATGAAACTACACAAAATATATATCATATATTGTACACAAAATATCAAGGTACACAAAATATGTATCATATGTTGTACATAAAATATCAAAGTACACAAAATATATATTATATATTGAACATAAAATATCAAAGCACAAAAAATATATATTATATATTGTACAAAAAATACGAAAGTACACAAAATATGTATTATATATTGCACATAAAATATCAACCTACACAATATATATATTATATATTGTACATAAAATATCAAAGAACACAAATTATATATCATATATTGTACAAAAAATATGAAAGTACACAAAATATATATTATGCATTCTACATAAAATATCAAAGAAGATAAAATATATATCATATATTGTACATTAAATATCAAAGTACACAAAATATGTCATATATTGTACATAAAATATAAAAGTACAAAAACTACATATTTTATATTGTCCATAAAATATCAAATTAGAGAAAATATATATTATACACTGTACATGAAATATGAAACTACACAAATTATATATCATATATTGTACATAAAATATCGACGTACAGAAAATATATATTATATATTGTACATAAAATATGAAACTACACAAAATATATATCATATATTTTACATAAAATATCAAACTACACAAAATATATATTATATATCATACATAAAATATGAAAGCCCACAAAATATATATTATATATTGCACATAAAATATCAAAATAAAGTACACAAAATATTTATGTATTGTATATAAAATATGAAATTACACAAAATAAATAACATATATTTTATATAAAATATCAAAGTACACAAAATATGTATGATATATTCTACATAAAATATCAAAGTACACAAAATATATATTATATATTCTACATGAAATATGAAAGTATGCAAAATAAATATTATATATTGTACATAAAATATCAAAGGACACAAAATATATACTATATTCTATAATTAAAATGTCAAAGTACACAAAATATATATTATATATTGTACATAAAATATCAAATTACACAAAATAAATATAATAAATTGTACATAAAATATCAAAGTTCCAAAATATATATGTATTGTACATAAAATATCAAAGTACACAAAATATATATAGTACATAAAATATCACGTACACAATGTTTGTATTATATATTGTACTTAAAATATCAAAGTACACAAATTATATATCATGTATTGTACATAAAATATCAAAGTACATAAAATATATATCATATATTGAAGATTAAACCTCAAAGTACACATAATATATGTCATATATTGTACATACAATATCAAAATACACAAAATATATCACATATGGTATGTAAAATATCAAAGTACAGCAAATATATATCATATATTGTACATAATATATCAAACTACACAAAATGGTTATCATATATTGTACATAAAATATCCAAGTACACAAAATATATATTATATATGGTACATAAAATATCAAAGTACACAAAATATATATTATATATTGTACATAAATTATAAAAGTACAGGAAATATATATTACATATTTTATATAAAATATCAAAGTACACAAAATATATATCACATATTGTGCATAAAATATCAAAGTACACAAAATATATATTATATATACACAGATTATCAAAAAGTACACATAATATATGCTTTATATTGTACATACAATATCAAAGTACCCAAAATATATCTTATATTTTGTACATAAAATATCAATGTACACAAATTATATATTTTATATTGTACATGAAATATCAAAGTTCACAAAATATATATCATATATTGTATACAAAATATCAAAGTACACAAAACATATATCACATATTGTAGATAAAATATCAAAGTACACACAATATGTATCATATATTGTACATAATATTTCAAACTACACAAAATATATATCATATATTGTACATAAAATATCAAAGTGCACGAAATACACATTTTATTTTACATAAAATATCAAAGTACACAAAATATATATCACATAATTTACATAAAATAACAAAGTACACAAAATATATATTGTATATTGTACATAAATTATCAAAAACTACGCAGTATTTATGTTTTATATTGTACATAAAATATCAAAGTACCCAAGATACATGTTATATATTGTACATAAAATATCAAAGTACACAAAATATGTTATATATTGCACATAAAATATCAAAGTACACAAAATATATACTATATTTTGTAAATAAAATATTAAAGTACACAAAATATATATTATATATTGTACATAAAATATCAAAGTACACGAAATAAATATAATAAACTGTACATAAAATATCAAAGTTCACAAAATATATATTATGTATTGTACATAAAATATCAAATTACAGAAAATATATGTAGTATATAAAATATCCAGTTCACAAAATATATATTATATATAGAACTTAAAATATCAAAGTACACAAATTATATATCATATATTTTACATAAAATATCAAAATACACAAAATATATATGATATATTGTTCATAAAATATCAAAGTACAGAAAATATATATCCTATATTTCACATAAAATATCAAAGTACACAAAATGTATATTATATATTGTACATAAAATATCAAAGTACAAAAAATATTACATATTGTACATATAATTTCAAAAACTACACAAAATATATGGCACATATTGTACTTAAAATATCAAAGTACACAAAATATATCCTATTTATTGTACATAAAATATCAATGTACACAAAATATATCTTATCTATTGTACAAAAATATAAAAGTATACAAAATATGTCTTGTATATTGTACATAAAACATCAAAGTTCACAAAATATAACTTACAGATTGTACATAAAATATCAAAGAAAACAAAATATATTTTTTATATTGTATGTAAAATATCAAAGTACACAAAATATATCCTATATATAGTACATAAAGTATCAAAGGACACAAAATATATCTTATATATTGCACATAAAATATCAAAGTACACAAAATATATCTTATATACTGTACATAAAATATCAAAGTACACAAAATATATATCATATTTTGCACATAAAATATAAAATAACACAAAATATATATCATAAATTGTACATAAAATATCAAAGTACACAACAAATGTATTATATATTGTACAGAAAATATCAAAATATGCAAAATATATATCTAATATTGTACATAAAATATCAAAATACACAAAATATGTATTATATATTCGCCATAAAATATCAAATCACATGAAATTAATATTATATATTGTACATAATATATCAAATTACACAAAATATATATTATATATAGTACATAAAATATCAAAGTAAACAAAATTTATATTATATATTGGCCATAAAATATCAAAGTACACAAAATATATATTATATATTGTACGTAAAACATCAAAGTACACAAAACATGTATTATGAATTGCACGTAAAATATCAAAGTACACAAAATATATATTATATATTGTACATAAAATATGAAAGTAAACAAAATAAATATCGTATATTGTAAATAAAATATCAAAGTACACAAAATATGTATCATATATTGTACATAAAATATCAAAGTTCACAAAATATATATTATATATTGTACATAAAATATCAAAGCAAAGTACACAAAATATATGTTATATATTGTACATAAAATATGAAAATACACAAAATATATATCACATATTGTACATAAAATATCAAAGTACACAAAATATATATCATATATTGTACATTAAATATCAAAGGACACAAAATATGTATTATATATTGTACATAAAATATCAAGGTACACATAATACATATCAAATATTGTATATAAAATATCAAAGTACACAAAATATATGACATATCCTGTACATAATATATCAAACTACACAAAATATATATCATATATATCATATATTGTACATAAAATATCACAGTACGCAAAATATATATTATATAATGTACATAAAATATCAAAGTACACAAAATACTTATATGTTGGCCATAAAGTATCAAAGTACACAAAATATATATTATACATTATACACACAATATCAAAGTACACAAAATATATGTTATATATTGTACATAAAATATCAAAGTACTCAAAATATACATAGTTCATAAAATATCAAAGTAAACAATATATATAATATATACAGTACATAAATATCAAAGTACACTAAATATATATCATATATTGTACATAAAATATCAACATACACAAAATATATATCATATATAATACATAAAATATCTAAATACACAAAATTTGTATCATATATTGTACATAAAATATCAAATTACACATAATGTATATTGTATAATTTACATAAAATATCAAAGTACACAAAATATGTATTATATATTGTTCATGAAATACCAAAATACACAAAATATAGGTTATATATTGTACATGAAATATCAAAATACACAAAATATATATAATATATTGCATATAAAATATGAAAGTACACAAAATATATATCATATATTGTACATAAAATATGAAAATACACAAATTATATGTCATCTATTGAACATAAAATATCAAAGTACAAAAAATATGTATCATATATTGTTCAAACAATATCAAAGTACACAAAATATATATTATATATTCTACATAAAATATGAAAGTAAAGCACACAAACTATATATGATATATTGTACATAATATATCCAAGTACACAAAATATACATTATATATATATATACACGGAATGGATTGAAATGGAATGGAATACAATGGAAGGGAATCAACATGAGAGAAATGGAATGGAAACAAATTTAAAGGAATGGAATGGAACGGAATTTAATCAACTGGAATGGAATGGAATGGAATGGAATAGAATCAAATGGAATGGAATTGAATGAAATGGAATGGAAAGGAATGGAACGGAATGGATTGGAATGGAATGGAAAGGAATGGAATGGATTTGAATGGAATGGAATGGAATGAAATGGATTGGAATGGAATAAAATGTAATAGGATGGAATGAAATGGAATGGAACAGAATGAAATGGAATGGAATCAAATCATCCCGAGGGGAATGAAATGGAATTGAATGGAATGGAATGGAATTTAATGGAATGGAATGGAATGGAATGGAATGGAATGGAATCAACCCGAGTCGAATGGAATGGAATGAAATGGAATGGAATGGAATGGAATCAACCCGAGTGGAATAAAATGGAATGCAATGGAATGGAATGGAATGGAATGGAATGGAATGGAATGGAATAAACCTGAGTGGAATAGAATGGAATGGAATGGAATAAAATTGAATGGTATGGAATCAACACGAGTGGAAAGGAAGGGAAGAAACTGAATGGAATGGAATGGAATCAAATGGAATGGAATGGAATCAAATGGAATGAAATGGAATGGAATGGAACGGAATGGAATGAAATTAATCCGAGTGGAATGGAATGGATTGGAATGGAATGGATTGGAATGGAATCAACCAGAGTGGAATGGAATGAAATGCAATGGAATGGAATGGTATCAACCCGAGTTGAATGGAATGAAATCGAGAGGAATGGAATGGAGTGGAAAGGAATGGAATGGAATCAAATGGAATGGAACGGAATGGAATGGAATGGAATGGAGTGGAAACGAATGCAATCAACTGGAATGGAATGAAATGGAATGGCACGGAATAGAATGAAATGGAATGGAATGGAATCAACCCGAGTGGAATGGAATGGAATGGAGAAGAATGGAATGGAATGGAAAGGAACGGATTGAAATGGAATGGACTGGAATCAACCCGAGTGGAATGGAATGGAATGGAATGGAACGGAATGGAATGGAATAGAAAGGAATCATCCAGAGTGGAATAGAATGCAACGGAATGGAATGGAATGGAATGGAATAAAATCATCCCAAGTGGAGTGCAATGGAATGGAATGGAATAGAATGAAATGGAATGGAATGGAATGGAATCAACACGAGTGGAATGGAATGGAAAGGAATGGAAAGGAATCAACTGGAATGGAGTCGAAGGAAATGGAATAAACCTGAGTGGAAAACAATGAAATGGAATGGAATCAAATGGAATAGATTGGAATGCAATGAAATCCACCCCAGTGAAGAGGAAAGGAACGGAATGAAATAGAATGAAATGGAATGGAATGGAATGGAATGGAATTAACCCGAGTGGAATGGAATGGAATGGAATAGAATGGCATCAATCCGAGTGCAAAAGAATGTAATGGAATGGAATGGAATGCAATAGAATGTTATCAACACGAGTGGGAAAGAATGTAATGGAATGGAATGGAATGGAATCATCCCGTGTGGAATGGAATGGAATGGAATGGAATGGAATGGAATGGAAAAGAATAGAATAGAATGGAAGGGAAGGCAATGGAATCAACATGAGTGTAATGGAATGGAACGGAATGCAATGGAATGGAAAGGAATGGAATCACATGGAATGGAACAGAATGGAACGGAATGGAATGGAATGGAATGGAATGGAATGGAATGGAATGGAATCAAGAAGAGTGGAATGGAATGGATTGGATTGGAATGGAATGGAATGGAATGGAATCAACCAGAGTGAAATGGATTGGAAGGGAAATTAACAGAATGGAATGGAATGGAATGGAGAGGAATGGAATGGAATGGAATCATCCACAGAGTAATGGAATGGAAAGGAATGGAGTGGAAAGGAATGGAATCAACTGGAACGGAATGGAGAAAAATGGAATGGAATGGAAGGGAATGGAATCAAACTGCGTAGAATGGAATGGAATGGAATGGAATTGAAACAACCCGAGGGGAATGGAAAAGAATGGAGTCAACTGGAATGGAATGGAATGGAATTGAACAGAGTGAAATGAAGTAGAATGGAATGGAAAGGAATGGCATCAACTGTAATGGAATGCAATTGAATGGAATGGAATGGAATCATGTTGAATGCAATGGAATGGAATGGAATGAAATGGAATGGAAGGGAGTGGGATGGAATGAAATAGAATCAACCCGAGTGGAATGGAATGGAATGAAATGGAATGGAAAGGAATGGAATAGAATGGAAAGGAATGGAATCAACCAGATAGCAGTGGAATGGAAAAAAATTTAATGGAATGGAATGGAACGGAATGGAATGGAATGGAATGGAATGGAATAGAATCAACTGGAATGGAACTGAATGAAATGGAATGGAATGGAACGGAATGGATTGGAATGGAATGAAATGGAATAGAGTGGAATGACCTGGAATGGAATTGAATGCAATGGAATGGAATCAAATGAACCCGAGGGGATTGGAATGGAATGGAATGGAATGAAATTGAATGGAATCAACTGGAATGGAATGGAATGGAATGGAAAGGAATGGAATGGAATGGAACCAACACGAATAGAATGGAATGGAATGGAATGGAATGGAATGGAATGGAATGGAATGGAATGGAGTGGAATAAACCTGAGTGGAATGGAATGGAATGGAATGGTATGGAATCAACACGAGTGGAAAGGAATGGAATGGATTTGAATGGAATGGAAAGGAATCAACTGGAATGGAATGGAATGGAATGGAAAGGAATCAACTGGAATGGAATGGAAAGGAATGGATTGGAATGGAATTGAATGGAATTGAATCAACCCGAATGGAATGGAATGAAATGGAATAGAAAGGAATTGAATGGAATGGAATAGAATGGAATTGAATCAAACCGAGTGGAATGGAATGGAATGGAGTGGAGTGGAGTGGAGTGGAATGGAATGGAATGGAATGGAATGGAATGGAATAGAATGGAATGGAAAGGAATGGAAAGGAATGGAATGGAATGGAATGGAATGGAATGGAATGGAATGGATTAGAATGAAATTGAATCAACCTGAGTGGAATGGTATGGTATGGAAAGGAAAGGAAAGGAATGGAATGGAATGGAATGGAATGGAATAGAATGGAATTGAATCAACCCTAGTGGAATGGAATGGAATTGAATGGAATGGAATGGAAGGGGAAGGAATGGAATGGAATGGAATGGAATGGAATGGAATGGAATGGAAAGGAATGGAATGGAATGGAATGGAATCAACCTGAGTGTAATGGAATGGAATGGAACGGAATAGAAAGGAATGCAATGAAATGGAACGGAATGGAATGGAAAGGAAGGTAATAGAATGGAATTGAATGAACCCGAGTGGAATGGAATGGAATGGAATGGAATGGAAAGGAAAGGAATGGAATGGAATGGAATGGAATGGAATCAACCCGAATGGAATGGAATAAAATGGAATGGAGTGGAATAGAATGGAATGGAATGGAATGAAGTGAAATGCAATAGAATGCAATTGAACCAACCTGAGTAGAATGGAATGGAAAGGAATGGAATGGAATGGAATGGAATGGAATGGAAGAGAATTGAATTGAATTAACCTGACCGGAATTGAATGGAATGAAATGAAATGGAATAGAATGGAATGGAATAGAGTGGAATTGAATCAACCCGAGTGGAATGGAATGGATTGGAATGGAATGGAATGGAGTGGAATGGAATGGAATGGAATAGAATGGATTTGAAACAAAACCGAGTGGAATGGAATGGAGTGGTATGGAATCGAACGGAATGGAACGGAATGGAATGGAATAGAATGGAATTGAATCAACACGAGCGGAATGGAATGGCATGGAATGGAATGTGTTGGAATGGAATGGAAAGCAATGGAATGGAATTGAATCAACCCGAGTAGAATGGCATGGCATGGAATGGAAAGGAAAGGAATGGAATAGAAATGAATGGAATCAACCCGAGTGGAATGGAGGGAAATGGAATGAAAAGGAACGGAATGGAATGCAATGGAGTGGAATGGAATGGAATGGAATGGAATGGTATGGAACGCAATGGAATGGAATTGAATCAACACGAGTAGAATGGAGTGGAATGGAATGCAATGTAATAGAATGGAATTGAATCAACCAGAGTGAAATGCAATGGAATGGAATGGAATGGAATGGAATGGAATGGAATGGAATGGAATTGAATCAACCCTATTGGAATGCAATTGAATATAATTGAATGGAATGGAATGGAATTGAACGGAACTGTACCGAACGGAATGGAATGGGATGGAAATGAATGGAATGGAATGGAATAGAATGGAATTGATTTAACCCGAGTGAAATGCAATGGAATGGAATCAACTGGAGAGGAATGGAATGGAATGGAAAGGAATGGAATGGAATCGAATGGAATAGAATGGAATTTAATCACCCCGAGTGGAATGGAATGGAATGGAATGGAATGTAATCAACTGGAGAGGAATGGAATGGAATGGAAAGGAATGGAATGGAATCGAATGGAATAGAATGGAATTTAATCACCCCGAGTGGAATGGAATGGAATGGAATGAAAAGGAATGGAATGGAATGGAATCAACCCGAATGGAATGGAATGGAATGGAATGGAATGAAATGCAATAGAATGGAATTGAATGGACCCGAGTGGAATGGATTGGAATGGAATGGAATGCAATGGAATCGAATGGAATTGAATGGAATGGAGTAAAACGGAATTGAATCAATCTGAGTGAAATGGAATGGAATGGAATAGAATGTAATGGAATGGAATGGAATAGAAGGGAATTAAATCTACCCCAGTGGAATGGAATGGAATGGATTGGAATGGAAAAAATAGAATGGAATTGAACCAATCCAGGTGGAAAGGAGTGGAAGGGAATGGAATGGAATGGAAAGGAATGGAATAGAATGGAATTTAATCAACACGAGTTCAATGAAATGGAATGGAATGAAATGGAATGGCATCGAATTGAACAGAATGGAATAGAATTAACCCGAGTGGAATGGAATGGAATGGAATGGAATGGATTGGAAAGGAATGGAATGGAATTGAATCAACCCGAGTGGAATGGAATGGAATGAAATGGAATGGAATGGAATGGAATAGAATGGAATTGAATCAACCCGAGTAGAATGGAAAGGAATGGAATGGAATGGAATGGAATAGAATGGAATGGAATGGAGTGGAATGGAATAGAATGGAAAGGAATGCAATGTAATGGAATTGAATTGAATCAACACGAGTGGAATGGAATGGAATGGAAGGGAAGAGAATGGAATTGAAGCAATCCGAGTGGAATGGAATGGAATGGAATGGAATGGAATAGAAAGAATTGAATCAACGCGAGTGGAAAGGAATGGAATGGAATGGAATAGAATGGAATAGAATCATCCAGAGTGGAATGGAATGGAATGGAATTGAATGGAATAGAATGGAATGGAATAGAAAGGAATTGATACAAACCGAGTGGAATGGAATGGAAAGGAATGGAGTGAAGTGAAAAGGAATGGAATGGAATGCAATGGAACGGAACAGAACGGAATGGAAAGGAATGGAATGGAACGGAATGGAATGGAATAGAATGGAATGGAATACATTAGAATGAAATTCAATCAAACCGAGTGGAATGGTATGGAAAGGAATGGAATGGAATGGAATGGAATGGAATGGAATGGCATGGAATCAACCCGAGTGGAATGTAATGGAATGGAATGGAAGAGAATGGAAGGGGATCTAATGGAATGGAATGGAATGCAATAGAATGGAACCAAATCAACCCGAGTTGAATGGAATGGAATGGAATAGAATGGAATGGAATGGAAAGGAATGGAATAGAATGGAATTGAATCAACCCAAGTGGAATGGAATGGAATGAACTGGCATGGCATGGCATGGCATGGAATGCAATGTAATGAGATGGAATGGGATGGAATGGAATGGAATGGAATTGAATCAACCCAAGTGGAATGGAATGGAATGGAATGGAATGGAATGGAAAGGAATGGTATGGAATGGAATGGAATGGTATGGCATGGAATGGAATGGAATGGAATGGAATTCAATGGAAGGGAATTGAATGCAATGGAATGGAATTGAATGGAATTGAATCAACTGGAATGGAATGGAAAGGAATGGAATGGAATATAATGAACTCGAGTGGAATGGAATGGGATGGAATGGAATGGAATGGAATGGAATGGTATAGAATGGAATCGAATCAAGCTGAGTGTAATAGAATGGAATGGAGTGGAAGGGAATCGAATGGAATGGAATGGAATGCAATTGAATCAACCCAAGTGGAATGGAATGGAATGGAATGGAATGGAAAGGAATGGTATGGAATGGAATGGAATGGCATGGCATGGAATGGAATGGAATGGAATGGAATGGAATTCAATGGAAGGGAATTGAATGCAATGGAATGGAATTGAACGGAATTGAATCAACTGGAATGGAATGGAAAGGAATGGAAAGGAATAGAATGAACTCGAGTGGAATGGAATGGGATGGAATGGAATGGAATGGAATGGAATGGTATAGAATGGAATCGAATCAAGCCGAGTGTAATAGAATTGAATGGAGTGGAAGGGAATCGAATGGAATGGAATGGAATGCAATTGAATCAACCGGAATGGAATGGAATGGAATGAAATGGAATGGAATAGAATAGAATACAATGGAATTGAATCAACCCAAGTGAAATTGAAGGGAATGGAATGGAATGGAACGCTATCAGCACGAGTGGAATGGAATGGATTGAATTGGAGAGTAATGGAAAGGAACGGAATGGCATGCAATGGAATAGAATCCAATTGAATCAAACCTAGTGGAATGGAATGGAATGGAAAAGCGTGGAATGGAATGGAATGGAATGCAATGGATTCGAATAGAATGGAATTGAATCAACCCCAGTGGAAGGGAATGGAATGGAATGGAATAGAATGGAATTGAATAAACTAGAATGGAATGCAATGGAATGGAATGGAATGGAATCATCCCGAACGGAATGGAATGGAATGCAATGAAATGGAATGGAATGGAATAGAATGGAATTGAATCAACTGGAATGGAATGGAATGGAACCGAATCAACCCGAGCGGAATGTAATGTAATGTAATGGAATGGAGTGGAATAGAATGGTATTGAATCAACCCAAGTGGAAATGAAAGGAATGGAATGGAATGGAAAGGAATGGAATGGAATGGAATGGAATGGAATGGAATGGAATGGAATAAACCCGAGTGCAATGGAAAGGAAAGGCATGGAATAGAACTGAATGGAATGGAATGTAATCAACCCGAGTGTAGTGGAATAGAATGGAATGGTATGGAATGGAATGGAAAAATCCCAAGTGGAATGGATTGGAATGGAATGGAATGGAACAGAATGTAATTGAATTAATCCGAATGGAATGGAATAGAATGGAATGGAATGGAATGGAACGGAATGGAATGGAATGGAATCGAGTGGAATAGAATGGAATTGACTGAACTGGAATGGAATGGAATGGAAGAGAATGGAACTGAATCAAGTGGAATGGAATGGAATGGAAGGGAATGGACTTCAATGGAATCAACCCGAGTAGAATGGAATGGAATGGAATGGAATGGAATGGAATGGAATGGAATGGAAAAGAATGGAATGGAATGGAATGGAAAAGAATGGAATTGAATGAACTGGAATGGACTGGAATGGAATGAAATGCAATGTAATGGAATGGAATGGAATGGAAAGGAATAGAATGGAATACAATGAAGTGTAATGGAATGGAATGGTATACCATGGAATTAAATTAACCCGAGTGTAATGCAATGGAATGGAATATAACGGAACCGAACGGAAAACAATTGAATCAACCCGAAAGGATTGGAATGGAATGGAATGGAATGGAATGGAATGCAATGGAATGGAATGGAATGGAATGGAATGGAATGGAATGGAATGGAATAAACCCGAGTGGAATGGAATGGAGAGGAATGGAATAGAACAGAATGGAATGGAATGGAATCAACCCGAGTGTAGTGGAATAGAATGGAATGGTATGGAATGGAATGGAAAAATCCCGAGTAGAATGGATTGGAATGGAATGGAATGGAATGGAATGGAACAGAAAGCAATTGAATTAATCCGAATGGAATGGAATGGAATGGAATGGAACGGAATGGAATGGAAAAGAATGGAATGGAATGGAATGGAAAAGAATGGAATTGACTCAACTGGAATGGAATGGAATGGAATGGAATAGAACGGAATACAATGAACTGGAATGGAATGGGGTGGTATACAATGGAATTGAATCAACCAGAGTGTAATGCAGTGGAATGGAATATAACGGAACCGAATGGAATGCAATTGAATCAACCCGAATGGAATGGAATGGAATAGAATGGAATGGAATGGAATGGAATAAAATGGAATAGAATGGAATGGAATTGAATCAATCCGAGTGAAATTGAAGGGAATGGAATGGTATCAGCACGAGTTGAATGGAATGGGATGGAATGGATTGAATTGGAGTGGAATGGAAAGGACTGGAATGGAATGGAATAGAATGGAAAAGAATGTAATTGAATCAAACCGAGTGGAATGGATTGGAATGGAAAGGAGAGGAATGGAATGTAATGGAATGTAATGGAATAGAATGGAATTGAATCAACCCCAGTGGAAAGGAAAGGAATGGAATGGAATGGGATGGAATGGAATGGAATGGATTAGAATGGTATTGAATCAACTGGAATGGAATGGAATGGAATGGAATCAACCCGAGCGTAATGGAATGGAACGTAATGCAATGGAATGGAATGGAATGGAATAGAATGATATTGAATCAAACCGAGTGGAATGGAATGGAATAAAATGGAATGGAATGAAATGGAATGGAAAGGAATGGAATGGAATGGAATGGAATGGAATGGAATGGAATGGAATGGAATGAAATCAACCCGAGAGGAATGGAAAAGAAAGGAATGGAATATAACGGAATGGAATGGAATGGAATGGAATGGAATCAACCCGATCGGAAAGGATTGGAATGGAATGGAATAAAATGGAATGGAACAGAATGTAATTTAATCAACCCGAATGGAAAGGAATGGATTGGAATGGAATGGAATAGAATGGAATTGAATGAACTGGAATGGAATGGAATGAAATGGAACAGAATGGAATTGAATCAAGTGGAATGGAACGGAATGGTACGGAATGGAAGGGAATGGAATGGAATGGAATCAACTCGAGTAGAATGGAATGGAATGGAGTGGAATTGATTGGAATGGAATGGAATGGAAAAGATTGGAACTGAATCAACCGGAATGGAATAGAATGCAATGGAATGGAATAGAATGGAATAGAATCAACTGGAATGGAATGGAATGGAATGGAATAGAGTCAACTGGAACAGAAGGCAATGGAATGGATAGGAAAGGAATGTAATGGAAACAACTAGAATGGAATGGAATAGAATGGAATATAATCAGTAGGAATGGAATGGAATGGAATGCAATGGAAGGGAAAGGAACAGAATGAACTCGATTGGAGTGGAATGGGATGGAATGGAACGGAATGGGAATGAATGGAATGGAATGGAAAGGAATGGAATGGAATGGAATGGAATTGAATCAACCTGAGTGGAATGGAATGGAATGGAATAGAATGGAAGTGAATAAACTCGAGAGGAAAGGAATGCAATGGAATGGAATGAAATGGAATGGAATGGAATGGGATAGAATGAAATTGAACCAATTGGAATGCAACGGAATGAAATGGAATGGAATGGTATGGTATGGAATGCAATAGAATGGAATTGAATCAACACGAGTGGAGTGGAAGGGAATGGAATGGAATGGGATGGAATTGAATCAATCCGACTGGAATGGAATGGAAAGGAGTGGAGTGGAATGAAATGGAATGGAATGGTGTGTAGTGGAATGAAGTGGAATGGAATGGAGTGGAGTGGAATGGAATGGAATGGAATGGAATGGAATACAATGGAATTGAATCAACTGGAACGGAACGGAATTGAATGGAATGGAGTGGAATGGAATGGAATTGAATCAGTCAGAGTGGTATGGAATGGAATGGAATGGAATGGAAAGGAATGGAATGGAATGGAATGGAATCAACTGGAAAAGAATGGAATGGAATGGAATGGAGTGGAATGGAATTGAATCAACACTAGTGGAATGGAATGGAATGGAATGGAATGGAACGGAATAGAATGGAATTGAATGAACCCGAAAGGAATGGAATGGAATGGAGTGGAGTGGAATGGAATGGAATTGAATGGAATAGAATGGAATTGAATCAACCCCAGTGGAATGGAATGGAATGGAATGAAATGGAATGAAATGGAAAGGAATGGAATGGAATGGAATGGAATGGAATGGAATGGAATTCATGGAATTCAATCAACCCGAGTGGAATGGAAAGGAATGGAATAGAATGGAATGGAATGGAATGGAATGGAATGGAATCAACACGAGGGAAATGGAATGGAATGGAATGGAATGGAATGGGAGGAAATGGAATGGAATGGAATGGGAGGAAATGCAATGGAATGGAATGGAATGGAATGAAATGGAATTGAATGGAATAGAATGGAATGGAAAGAAATGAATGGAATGGAAAGGAATGGAATGGAATAGTATAGAATTGAGTCAATCCAAGTGGAATTGAATGGAATGGAATGGAATGGAATAAACCCGAGTAGAATGGAATAGAACGGAGGGGAATTGATTGGAATGGAATGGAATGGAATGGAATGGGATGGGATGGAATGGAAAGGAATGGCATAGAATGGAATTGAATCAACCCGAGTGGAATGGAATGAAATGGAATGGAATGGAATGAAGTGGAATAGGATGGAATTGAATCAACTGGAATGCCATGGAAAGGAATGGAATGGAATGGAATAGAACAGAATTGAATCAACTGAAATGGAATGGAATGGAATGGAATTGAATGAACCCGAGTGGAATGGCATGGAATTCAATGAACCCGAGTGGAATGGAGTGGAATGGAATGGGATTGAATGGAATAGAATGGAATGGAATGGAATGGAATGGAATCAACCTGAGAGGAATGGATTGGAATGGAATGGAGTGATGTGGAGTGGAATGGAATGGATTGGAATGGAATGGAAGGGAATGGAATGGAATGGAATGGTATGAAATGGAATGGAACAGAATGAAATTGAATCAAGCCGAGTGGAATGGAATGGAATGGAACGGAGTGGAACTGAATGGAACGGAATAGAAACGAATAGAATGGAATTGAATCAACCCGATGGAATGGAATGGAATGGAATAGAATGGAATGGAATGAAATGGAGGGGAATGGAATGGAATGGACTAGAATGAAATTGAACCAACTGAATGGAATGGAATGGAATGGAATGGTATGGAATGGCATAGAATGGAAATGAATCAACACGAGCGGAGTGGATTGGAATGGAATGGAATGGAATGGAATGGAATGGGATGGAATTGAATCAATCCAAGGACAAAGGAATGGAATGGAATGGAATGGAGTGGAATGAAATGGAATGGAATGGAGTGGAATGGAATGGAATGGAGTGGAATGAAATGGAATGGAATGGAGTGGAATGGAATGGAATGGAGTGGAGTGGAATGGAATGGAATGGAGTGGAATGAAATGGAATGGAATGGAGTGGAATGGAATGGAATGGAATGGAATGGAATACAATGGAATTGAATCAACTGGAATGGAACGGAATGGAATGGAATGGAAGGGAATGGAACGGAATGGAATGGAATGGAATGGAATGGAATGGAATGGAGTGGAATGGAATGGAATTGAATCAAACAGAGTGGTATGGATTGGAATGGAATGGAATGCAATGGAATGGAATGGAATCGACTGGAAAGGAATGGTATGAAATGGAATGGAATTGAATTGAATCAACACTAGTGGAATGGAATGGAATGGAATGGAATGGAATGGAATGGAATAGAATGGAATTGAATGAACCCGAATGGAATGGAATGGAATGGAATGGAATAAAATGGAATTGAATGAACCCGAATGGAATGGAATGGAATGGAGTGGAATGGAATGGAATGGAATGGAATGGAATAGAATGAAATTGAATCAACCCCAGTGGAATGGAATGGAATGGAATAGAATGGAATCAACCCGAGGGGAATGTAATGGTTTGGTATGGAATGGAATTGAATGGAATGGAATGGATTGGAATGGAATGGAATGGAATGGAATGGAATGGAATGGAATGGAATGCAAAGGAATGGAATGGAATGGAATGAAAAGGAATTTAAAGCAAAGGAATGGAATGAAATGGAATGGAATGGAATGGAATGAAATGGCATGGGATGGAATGCAATGGAATGGAATGGAATGGAATGAAATGAAATGGAATGGAATTAAATGGAGTGGAATGGAATGGAATGGAATGCAATGGAATTAAATGGAATGAAATGGAATGGTATGGAATGGAATGGAATGAAATGGAATGTTATGGAATGGAATGGAATGGAATGGAATGAAATGAAATGGAATGGAATGGAATAGTATAGAATGGAATCAACCCTAGTGGAATGGAATGGAATCGAAAGTAATGTAATGTAATGGAGTAGAATGGAATGGAATGGAATGGAATAGAACGGAATGGAATCATACCAAGTGGAATGGATTGGAATGGAATGGAATGGAATGGAATGGAGTGGAATGGAATGGAATAGAATGTAATTGAATCAACTGTAATGGACTGTAATGGAATGCAATGCAATTGAATCAACCCGAGCGGAATGGAATGGAATGGAATGGAATGCAATGGAGTGGAATAGAATGGTATTGAAGCAACCGGAGTGGAATGGAACAGAATGTAATGGAATGGAATGGAAAGGAATAGAATGGAATGGAATGGAATGGAATAAACCCGAGTGGAATGGAAAGGAAAGGAATGGAAAAGAACGGAATGGAATGGAAAAGAAAGGAATGAACCCGAGTGGAGTGGAATGGACTGCAATGGTATGGAATGCAATGGAATGGAATAGAATGGAATGGAACAGAATGTAATTGAATCAAACCGAGTTGAATGGAACGGAATGGAATGGGAGTAGAATGGAAATGAATGAACTGGAATGGAATTGAATGGTATGGAATAGAATGGAATTGAATGAAGTGGAATGGAATGGAATGGAACGGAATGGAATGGAATAGAATGGAATTGAATAAACCCGAGTAGAATGGAATCGAATGGAGTGGAATTGATTGGAATGGAATGGAATGGAATGGAATGGAATGGGATGAAAAGGAATGGAATGGAATGGAATGGAATGGAAGGCAATGGAAAGGAATTTCATGGAAACAACCAGAATGAAATGGAATGGAATAGAATGGAATGGAATGGAATGGAAAGGAATTGAATCAACCCGAGTGGAATAGAATGGGATGGAATGGAATGGATTGGGAATGAATGGAATGGAATGGAATGGAAAGGAATTGAATCAACCCGAGTGGAATAGAATGGGATGCAATGGAATGGAATGGGAATGAATGGAATGGAATGGAATGGAATGGAATGCAATGTAATTGAAACAACTGGAATGGAATGGAATTGAATCGAATGTAATGCAATGGAAAGGAATGGTTTGGAATGGAATGCAATGGAATGGATTGGAGTGGAATTGAATCAACGTGATTGGAACGGAATGGAATGGAATGGAATGCAATGGAATGGAATGGAATAGAATGAAATTGAAGAAACCCAAGTGGAATGAAATGGAATGGAATGCAATGGAATAGAATGAAATTGAACCAACTGGAATGGAATGGAATGGAATGAAATGGAATGGTATGGAAAGGAATCTAATGGAATTGAATGGAAAGGAATCAAACTGAGTGGAATGGAATGGAACGGAATGGAATCAACTGGAGTGGAATGGAATGGAATGGAATGGAACGGAACACCATGGAATAGAATCAACCCGAGAGTAATGGAATGGAAGGGAATGGAATGGAATGGAATGGAATTTAATTAACCCGAGCGGAATGGAATGGAATGGAATAGAATGGAATGGAATGGAATGGAACAGAATGGAATTGAATCAATTGGAATGGAATGGAATGGAATGGAATGGAATGGCATGGAATGGAATGGAATGGAATGGAATAGAATGGAGTGTAATGGAATGGAATTGAATCAAACAGAGTGGTATGGAATGGAAAGGGGTAGAATGGAGTGGAATGGAAAGGAATGGAATTGAAATGAATGGAATTGAATGGAATAAACACTAGTGGAATGGAATGGAATGAAATGGCATGGAATGGAATGGAATTGAATAGAATGGAATTGAATCAATCCAAGAGGAAAGGAATGGAAAGGTATGGAATGAAATGGAATGGAATGCAATGGAATAGAAAGGAATTGAATCAATTGGAATGGAATGGAATGGAATGGAATTGAAAGGAATGGTATGGAATGGAATGGAATCATCCGGAGTGGAATGGAATGGAATGGATGGAATGGAACACAATGGAATTGAATCAACCCCAGTGTAATGGAATGGAATGGAACGGAACGGAACGGAACGGAATGGAATAGAGTGAAATGCAGTGGAATGTAATTGAATCAACCCGAGTGTACTGGAATGGAAGAGAAGAAAATGGAATGGAAAGGAATGGAGTAGAATGGAAAGGAATGCAATAGAATGGTATGGAATCCACTCTTGCAAAATGGAATGGATTGAATGGAATGCAATAGAATGGAATGGAATCCACTCGAGTGGAATGGAATGGAATGGAATGGAGTGAAATTCAATAGAATGGAATTGTATCAACCCGAGTGGAAATGAATGGAATGGAATGGAATGGAAACGAATGGAGTGGAATGGAGAGAACCCAATAGAATGGAATTGTATCAAACCGAGTGGAAATGAATGGAATGGAATGGAATGGAATAGAATGGAATGGAAACGAATGGAGTGGAATGGAGTGAAACCCAATAGAATGGGAATGAATCAACCCGAGTGGAACGGAATGGAATGGAATGGAATGAAATGGAAAAGAATGGAATTGAATAAACCAGAGAGGAATGGAATGGAATGGAATGGAATGGAAAGGAATGGCATAGAATGGAATTGAATCAACTCGAGTGTAATGGAATGAAATGGAGTGGAATGGAATGAAATGGAATAGGACGGAATTGAATCAACTGGAATGGAATGGAAAGGAATGGAATGGAATGGAATGGAATGGAATGGAATGGAATCAACCAGAGTGGAATGGAATGGAATGGAGTGGAATGGAATGGAATGGAGTGGAATGGAATGGAATGGAATGGAATGGAATAGAACGGAATTGAATCAACTGAAATGGAATGGAATGGAATGGAATGGAATCCACCCGAGTGGAATGGAGTGGAATGGAATGGGATTGAATGGAATTCGATGGAATGGAATGGAATGGGATTGAATGGAATTCGATGGAATGGAATGAAATGGAATCAACCTGAGTGGAATGGATTGGAATGGAATGGAATGGATTGATGTGGAGTGGAATGGAATGGATTGGAATGGAATGGAATGGAATGGAATGGAATGATATGGAATGGAATGGAATAGAAGGAAATTGAATCAACCCGAGTGGAATGGAATGGAATGGAACGGTGTGGAACTGGATGGAACGGAATTTAAACGAATAGAATGGAATCGAATCAACCCGTTGGAATGCAATGGAATGGAAGGGAATGGTATGGAATGGCATAGAATGGAATTGAATCAACACGAGCGCAGTGGATTGTAATGGAATGGAATGGAATGGGATGGGATGGAATTGAATCAATCCGAGGGCAATGGAATGGAATTGAGTTGAGTGGAGTGGAATGAAATGGAATGGAATGGAGTGGAGTGGAATGAAATGCATTAGAATGGAGTGGAGTGGAATAGAATGGAATGGAATGGAATGTAGTGGAGTGGAATGGAATGGAATGGATTGGAATGGAATGGAATGGCATACAATGGAGTTGAATCATCTGGAATGGAACGGAATGGAATAGAATGGAATGGAAAAGAATGGAATGGAATGGAATGGAATGGAATGGAATGGAATGAAATGGAATGGAATGGAATGGAATGGAATGGAATGGAATGGAATGGAATGAAACGGAATGGAATGGAATAGTATAGAATTGAATCAAGTCAAGTGGAATGGAATGGAATCGAACAGAATGGAATGGAATGGAATGGAATGGAATAGAATGGAATGGAATCATCACAATTGGAATGGATTGGAATGGAATGGAATGGAGTGGAATGGAATGGAATGGAATGGAAGAGAAAGGAATTGAATCAACAGGAATGGACTGGAATGGAATAGAATGGAACTGAATCAACCCAAGCAGAATGGAATGGATTGGAATGAAATGGAATGGAATGGAATGGAATGGAATAGAATGGAATTGAAGCAACTGGAGTGGAATGGAACGGAAAGTAATGGAATGGAATGGAAAGGAATAGAATGGAATGGAATCAACCCGATTGGAATGGAAAGGAAAGGAATGGAATAGAATGGAATGGAATGGAATGGAAAGGAATCAACCCGAGTGGAGTGGAATGTACTGCAATTGTATGGAATGGAATGGAATGGAATAGAATGTAATGGAATGGAATAAACCCGAGTGGAATGGAATGGAATGGAATAGAATGGAATGGAATGGAATGGAATGGAACACAATGTATTTGAATGAAGCCGAATGGAATGGAATGGAATGGAATGGAAAGGAATGGAATGGAGAAGAATGGAAATAATGAATTGGAATGGAATTGAATGGAATGGAATAGAAAGGAATTGAATCAAGTGGAATGGAATGGAATGGAATGGAATGGAATGGAATGGAATGGAATTGAATAAACCCGAGTAGAATGGAATCAAATGGAGTGGAATTGATTGGAATGGAATGTAATGGAGTGGAACGGAATGGAATGGAAAAGAATGGAATTGAATCAACTGGAATGGAATAGAATGGGATGAAATGGAATGGAATAGAATGGAATGGAATAGAACGGAATAGAACCAACTGGAATGGAATGGAATGGAATGGAAGGGAAAGGAATGACAAGGAAACAACTGGAATGCAATGGAATAGAATGGAATGGAATAGAATGGCATTTAATCAATAGGAATGAAATGGAATGGAATGGAATGGAATGGAATGGAATGGAATGAAATGTAAAGGAATTGAATCAACCCGAGTGGAATAGAATGGGATGGAATAGAATGAAATGGGAATGAATGGAATGGAATGGAATGGAATGGAATGGAATTGAAACAACCTGACTGGAATTGAATGGAATTGAATGGAGTAGAATGGAATTGAATAAACCAGAGTGGAATGGAATGGAATGCAATGGAATTGAAACAACTCGAATGGAATGGAATGGCATCGAATGTAATATAATGGAAAGGAATGGATTGGAATGGAATGGAATGGAATGGAATTGAATCAACCTGAGTGGAACGGAACGGAATGGAATGGTATGGAATGGAATGGAATGGAATGCAATGGAATAGAATGAAATTGAACCAATTGGAATGGAATGGAATGGAATGGAATGGAATGAAATGGAACGGTATGGAATGGAATCGAATGGAATTGAATGGAATGGAATCAACCCTAGTTGAATGGAATTTAACGGAATGGAATCAACCGGAGTCGAATGGAATGGAATGGAATGAAATGGAATGAAACACAATGGAATTGAATCAACCCAAGTGGAATGGAATGGAATGGAATGGAATGGAATAGAGTGAAATGCAGTAGAATGTCATTGAATCAACCCGAGTGGAATGGAATGGAATAGAAGGGAATGGAATGGATTGGAATGGAAAGGAATGCATTAGAATGCTATGGAATTCACTCCTGCAAAATGGGATGCAATTAAATAGAATGCAATAGAATGGAATGGAATCCACTCGAGTGGAATAGAATGGAATGGAATGGAGTGAAATGCAATAGAATGGAATTGAATCAGCACGAGTGGAAATGAATGGAATGGAATGGAATGGAATGGAATGGAGTGGAATGGAGTGAAACGCATTAGAATGGAAATGAATCAAGCCGAGTGGAATGGAATGGAATGGAATGGAATGGAATGGAATGGAATAGAATGGAACTGAATCAACCCAAGTGGAATGGAATGAAATGGAATGGAATGCATGGAATTCAATCAACCCGAGTGGAATGGAAAGGAATGGAATGGAATGGAATGGAATGGAATGGAATGGAATGGAATGCAATCAACACGAGGGGAATGTAATGGAATGGAATAGAATGGAATGAAATGGAATGGAATGGAATGGAATGGAATGGAATGGAATAGAATGGAATGAAATGGAACGGAATGGAATGGAATGGAATCAACCCGAGTGGAATGGAACAGAATGTAATGTAATGGAATGGAAAGGAAAAGTATGGAATGGAATGGAATGGAATCAACCCGAGTGGAATGGAATGGAAAGGAATGAAAAAGGACGGAATGCAATGAAATGGAAGGGAATCAACCCGAGTGGAGTGGAATGGAATGGAGTGGTTATGAATGGAATGAAATGGAGTAAACCCAAGTGGAATGGAATGGAATGGAATGCAATGGAATGGAACAGAATGTAATTGAATCAACCCGAATGGAATGGAATGGAGTAGAATGCAAATGAAAGAACTGGAATGGAATTGAATGGAATCAAATAGAAGGAAATTGAATCAAGTGGAATGGAATGGATTGGAGTGGAATGGAATGGAAGTGAATAAACTCGAGAGGAATGGAATGGAATGGAATGGAATGGAATGGAATGAAATGGAATGGAATGGAATCAACCCGATTGGAATGGAAAGGAAAGGAATGGAATAGAATGGAATGGAAAGGAATCAACCCTAGTGGAGTGGAAAGTACTGCAATGGTATAGAATGGAATGGAATGGAATAGAATGTAATGGAATGGAATAAACCCGAGTGGAATGGAATGGAATGGAATGGAATGGAATGGAATGGAATGGAATAGAATGGAATGGAATGGAATGGAACACAATGTATTTGAATGAACCCGAATGGAATGGAATGGAATGGAATGGAGAAGAGTGGAAATAATGAACTTGAATGGAATTGAATGGAATGGAATAGAAAGGAGTTGAATCAAGTGGAATGGAATGGAATGGAATGGAGTGGAATGGAATGGAATGGAATGGAATAGAAAGGAGTTGAATCAAGTGGAATGGAATGGAATGGAATGGAGTGGAATGGAATGGAATAAACCCGAGTAGAATGGAATCGAATGGAGTGGAATTGATTGGAATGGAATGTAATGCAGTGGAATGGAATGGAATGGAAAAGAGTGGAATTGAATCAACTGGAATGGAATGGAATGGGATGAAATGGAATGGAATGGAATGGAATAGAATGGAATAGAAGCAACTGGAATAGAATGGAATGGAATGGAATGGAAAGGAATGTAATGGAAACAACTGGAATGGAATGGAATGGAATAGAATGGAATGGAATAGAATGGCATTTAATCAATAGGAATGGAATGGAATGGAATGGAATGGAATGGAAAGGAATTGAATCAACCCGAGTGGAATAGAATGGGATGGGATAGAATGAAATGGGAATGAATGGAATGGAATGGAATGGAATGGGATGGAATATAATGAAATGGGAATGAATGGAATGGAATGGAATGGAATGGAATCAACCTGACTGGAATTGAATGGAATTGAATGGAGTAGAATGGAATTGAATAAACCAGAGTGAAATGGAATGGAATGCAATGGAATTGAAACAACTCGAATGGAATGGAATGGAATCGAATGTAATATAATGGAAAGGAAAGGATTGGAATGGAATGGAATTGAATCAACCTGAGTGGAAGCGAGTGGAATGGAATGGAATGGAATGGAATGGAATAGAATGGAATTGAATAAAGCCATGTGGAATGGAATGGAATGAAATGGAATGGAATGCAATGGAATAGAATGAAATTGAACCAATTGGAATGGAATGGAATGGAATGGAATGAAATGGAATGGTATGGAATGGAATCGAATGGAATTGAATGGAATGGAATCAACCCTAGTTGAACGGAATTTAACGGAATGGAATCAACCGGATTGGAATGGAATGGAACACAATGGAATTGAATCAACCCGAGTGGAATGGAATGGAATGGAATGGAATGGAATAGAGTGAAATGCAGTAGAATGTAACTGAATCAACCCGAGTGGAATGGAATGGAATAGAAGGGAATGGAATGCATTGGAATGGAAAGGAATGCATTAGAATGGTAAGAAATCCACTCTTGCAAAATGGAATGGAATTAAATGGAATGCAATAGAATGGAATGGAATCCACTCGAGTGGAATAGAATGGAATGGAATGGAGTGAAATGCAATAGAATGGAATTGAATCAGCACGAGTGGAAATGAATGGAATGTAATGGAATGGAATGGAATGGAATGGAATGAAACCCAATAGAATGGAAATGAATCAACCCGAGTGGAATGGAATGGAATGGAATGAAATGGAATGGAATGGAATAGAATGGAAGTGAATCAACCCGAGTGGAATGGAATGGAATGGAATGGATTGGAATGAAATAGAATGGAATTGAATCAAACCGAGTGGAATCGAATGAAATGGAATGGAATGGAATGGAATGGAATGCATGGAATTCAATCAACCCGAGTGGAATGGAAAGGAATGGAATAGAATGGAATGGAATGGAATGGAATGGAATCGAATTGAATGGAATCAACACGAGGGGACTGTAATGGAACGGAATGGAATGGAATGGAATGGAATGGAATGGAATGGAATGGAATTAAATGGAATGGAATGGAATGGAATGGAATCAACCCAAGTGGAATGGAACAGAATGTAATGGAATGTAATGGAAAGGAATAGAATGGAATGGAATGGAATGGAATCAACCCGAGTGGAGTGGAATAGAAAGGAATGAAAAAGAACGGAATGCAATTAAATGGAAAGGAATCAACCCGAGTGGAGTGGAATGGAATGGAATGGAATGGAATGGAATGGAATGAAATGGAGTAAACCCGAGTGGAATGGAATGGAATGGAATGGAATGGAACAGAATGTAATTGAATCAACCCGAATGGAATGGAATGGAATGGAATGGAATGGAGTAGAATGCAAATGAAAGAACTGGAATGGAATTGAATGGAATCGAATAGAAGGGAATTGAATCAAGTGGAATGGAATGGAAAGGAATGGAATGGAATGGAATAAACCCTAGTATAATGGAATGGAATGGATTGGAATTGATTGGAATGGAATTGATTGGAATGGAATGGAATTTAATGGAATGGAATGGAATGGAATGGAAAAGAATGGAATTGAATCAACTGGAATGGAATGAAATGGCATGAAATGGAATGGAATGGAATGGAATGAAATGGAATGGAATGGAATGGAATAGAATGGAATAGAATCAACTGGAATGGAATGGAATGGAAAGGAATGTAATGGAAACAACTGGAATGGAATCGAACGGAATGGAATAGAATGGAATTTAATCAATAGGAATGGAATAGAATGGAATGGAATTCAATGGAATTGTATGGAAAGGAATTGAATCAACCTGAGTGGAATAGAAAGGGATTGAATGGAATTGAATGGGAATGAATGGAATGGAATGGAGTGGAATGGAATAGAATGCAATTGAATCATCCCGACTGGAATGGAATGGAATTGAATGGAGTAGAATGGACTTGAATGAAACCGAGTCGAATGGAATGGAAGGGAATGGAATGCAATGGAATTGAAACAACTGGAATGCAATGGAATGGAATGGAATGGATTGGAATGGAATGGAATGGAATTGAATCAACCTGAGTTGAATGGAATGGAATGGAATGGAATAGAATGGAATTGAAAAAACCCCAGTGGAATGTAATGTGATGGAATGGAATGGAATGAAATGGAATGGAATGGAATGGAATCGAATAGAATGAAATTGAACCAAATGGAAAGGAATGGAGTGGAATGGAATGGAATGGAACGGAATGGAATGGTATGGAATGGAATCGAATGGAATTGAATCAACCTGAGTGGAGTGGATTGGAATGGAATGGGATGGAATTATGTCAATCCGAGTGTAATGGAATGGAACGGAATGGAGTGGAGTGGAATGGAATGGAATGGAGTGGAGTGGAATGAAATGGAATGGAATGGAGTGGAGTAAAATGGAATGGAATGGAATGGAACGTAATTGAATGAAATGTAATGGAATAGAATGGAATTGAATCAATTGGAATGGAACGGAATGGAATGGAAAGGCATGGAATGGAATGAAATGGAATTGAGTGGAATGGAATGGAATGGAATTGAATGGAATGGAATGGAATGGAACGGAATGGAATGGAATGGAATGCAATTGAATGGAATTGAATTGAATCAACACCAGTGGAATGAAATGGAATGGAATGGCCTGGAATGGAAAGGAATTGAATGGAATTGAATAGAATGGAATTGAATCAATACAAGAGGATTGTAATGGAATGGAATGGAATGAAATGGAATGGAATGGACTGGAATAGAATGGAATTGAATCAATTGGAATGGAATGGAATGGAATGGAATGGTATGGAATGGAATGGAATCAACCGGAGTGGAATGGAATGGAATGGAATGGATTGGAACACAATGGAATTGAATCAACCCGAGTGTAAGGGAGTGGAATGGAATGAAATGGAATGGAATGCAATGGAATGGAATGGAACAAAGTGAAATGCAGTAGAATGTAATTGAATCAACCCGAGTGTAATGGAATGGAAGAGAAGGGAATGGAATGGAATGGAATGGAGTAGAATGGAAAGGAATGCAATAGAATAGTATGGAATCCACTCTTACAAAATGGAATGTAATTGAATGGAATGCAATAGAATGGAATGGAATCCACTCGAGTGGAATGAAATGGAATGGAATGGAGTGAAATGCAACAGAATGGAATTGAATCAACCCGAGTGGAAATGAAATGAATGGAATGGAATGGAATGGAGAGAAACCGAATAGAATGGGAATGAATCAACCCGAGTGGAATGGAATGGAATGAAATGGAATAGGATGGAATTGAATCAATCAGAGTGGATTCGAATGGAATGGAATGGAATGGAATGGAATGGAATGGAATGGTATGGAATGGAATCGAATGGAATTGAATGGAATGGAATGAACCCTAGTGGAATGGAATTTAACGGAATGGAGTCACCCGGAGTGGAATGGAATGGAATGGAATGGAATGGAACACAATGGAATTGAATCAACCCGAGTGTAATGGAATGGAATGGAATGGAATGGAATAGAGTGAAATGCAGTAGAATGTAATTGAATCAACCCGAATGGAATTTAATGGAATGGAATGGAATGGAATGGATTGGAATGGAAAAGAATGCATTAGAATGGTATGGAATCCACTCTTGCAAAATGGAATGAAATTAAATGGAATGCAATAGAATGGAAGGGAATTCACTCGAGCGGAATAGAATGGAATGGAATGGAGTGAAATGCAATAGAGTGGAATTGAATCAGCACGAGCGGAAATGAATGGAATGGAATGGAATGGAATGGAATGGAATGAAACTGGATAGAATGAAAATGAATCAACCCGAGTGGAATGGAATGGAAAGGAATGGAATGGAATAGAATGGAAGTGAATCAACCCAAGTGGAATGGAATGGAATGGAATGGATTGGAATGAAATAGAAGGGAATTGATTCAACCCGAGTGGAATGGAATGGAATGGAATGGAATGCATGGAATTCAATCAACCCGAGTGGAATGGAAAGGAATGGAATGGAATGGAATGGAATGGAATGGAATGGAATCAACACGAGGGGCATGTAATGGAATGGAATAGAACGGAATGGAATGGAATGGATTGGCATGGAATGGAATGGAATGGAATGGAATTAATTGGAATGGAATGGAATGGAATGGAAACAACCCGAGTGGAAGGGAACAGAATGTAATGGAATGGAATGGAAAGGAATAGAATGGAATGGAATGGAATGGAAGCAACCCGAGTGGAATGGAATGGAAAGGAATGAAAAAGAACAGAATGCAATGGAATGGAAAGGAATCAACCCGAGTGGAGTGGAATGGAATGGAATGGTATGGAATGAAATGAAATGGATTAAACCCGAGTGGAATGGAATGGAATGGAACAGAATGTAATTGAAACAACCCGAATGGAATGGAATAGAATGGAATGGAATGGAGTAGAATGTAAATGAATGAACTGGAATGGAATTGAATGGAATCGAATAGAAGGGAATTGAATCAAGTGGAATGGAATGGAATGGAATGGAATAAACCCTAGTAGAATGGAATGCAATCGAGTGGAAGTGATTGGACTGGAGTGAAATGGAATGGAATGGAATGGCATGGAAAAGAATGGAATTGAATCAACTGGAATGGAATGAAATGGCATGAAATGGAAAGGAATGGAATGGAATGGATTGGAATGGAATGGAATGGAATAGAGTGGAATAGAATCAACTGGAGTGGAATGGAATGGAATGGAAAGGAATGTAATGAAAACAACTGGAATGGAATGGAATGGAATGGAATAGAATGGAATTTAATCAATTGGAATGGAATAGAATGGAATGTAATGTAATGGAATGGAATGGAAAGGAATTGAATCAACCTGAGTGGAATAGAATTGGATTGAATGGAATTGAATGGGAATGAATGGAATGGAATGGAATAGAATGCAATTGAATCAAACCGACAGGAATGGAATGGAATTGAATGGAGTAGAATGGAATTGAATGAACCCGAGTCGAATGGAATGGAATGGAATGGAATGGAATGCAATGGAATTGAAACAACTGGAAAGGAATGGAATGGAATCGAATGTAATGGAATGGAATGGAATGGAATGCAATGGAATTGAAACAACTGGAAAGGAATGGAATGGAATCGAATGTAATGGAATGGATTGGAATGGAATAGAATGGAATGGAATCAACCTGAGTTGAATGGAATGGAATGGAATGGAATGGAATAGAATGGAATTGAATAAACCCGAGTGGAATGTAATGTCTTGGAATGGAATGGAATGAAATGGAATGCAATGGAATGGAATGGAATGGAATAAAATGAAATTGAACCAAATAGAAAGGAATGGAATGGAATGGAATGGAATGGAATGGAATGGTATGGAATGGAATCGAATGGAATTGAATCAACCCGATTGGAGTGGATTGGAATGGAATGGAATGGAATGGAATGAGATGTAATTGAATCAATCCGAGTGGAATGGCATGGAATGGAATGGAGTGGAGTGGAATGAAATGGAATGGAATGTAGTGGAGTGGAATGGAATGGAATGGAACGGAACGTAATTGAATGAAATGGAATGGAATAGAATGGAATTGAATCAATGGGAATGGAACGGAATGGAATGGAATGGCATGGAATGGAATGAAATGAAATGGAATGGAGTGGAATGGAATGGAATTGAATCAACCAGAGTGGAATGGAATGGAATGGACTGGAATGGAATGGAGTGGAATGGAATGGAATTGAATCAACACTAGTGGAATGGAATGTAATGCAATGGAATGGAATTGAATGGAATTGAAAAGAATGGAATTGAATCAATCCAAGAGGATTGGAATGGAAAGGAATGGAATGGAATGGAATGGAATAGAATGGAATTGAATCAATTGAAATGGAATGGAATGGAAAGGAATGCTATGGAATGGAATGGAATCAAACGGAGTGGAATGGAATGGAATGGAGTGAAATGCAACAGAATGGAATTGAACCAACCCGAGTGGAAATGAATTGAATGGAATGGAATGGAATGGAGAGAAACCCAATAGAATGGGAATGAATCAACCCGAGTGGAATGGAATGGAATGGAATGGAATGAAATGGAATAGAATGGAACTGAATCAATCAGAGTGGAATGGAATTGAATGGAATGGAATGGAATGCAATGAAATAGAATGAAATCGAATGGTATGGAATGGAATTGAATGGAATGGAATGGAATGGAATGGAATGGAATGGAATGAAATGGAATGAAATCAAATGGTATGGAATGGAATTGAATGGAATGGAATCAACCCTAGTGGAATGGAATTTAACGGAACGGAATCAACTGGAGTGGAATGGAATGGAATGAAATGGAATGGAATGGAATGGAACACAATGGAATTGAATCAACCCGAGTGTAATGGAATGGAAGGGAATGGAATGGAATGGAATGGAATAGAGTGAAATGCAGAAGAATGTAATTGAATCAACCCGAGTGGAATGGAATGGAATAGAAGGGAATGGAATGGTTTGGAATGGAAAGGAATGCATTAGAATGGTATGCAATGCACTCTTGCAAAATGGAATGGAATTAAATGGAATGCAATAGAATGGAATGGAATCCACTCGAGTGGAATAGAATGGAATGGAATGGAGTGAAATGCAATAGAATGGAATTGAATCAGCACGAGTGGAAATGAATGGAATGGAATGGAATGGAATGGAATGGAATGGAATGGAGTGAAACCCAACAGAATGGAAATGAATCAACCCGAGTGGAATGGAATGGAATGGAATGGAATAGAATGGAATGGAATGGAATAGAATGGAAGTGAATCAACCCGAGTGGAATAGAATGGAATGGAATGGATTGGAATGAAATAGAATGGAATTGAATCAACCCGAGTGGAATGGAATGAAACGGAATGGAATGGAATGGTATGGAATGGAATGGAATGGAATGCAGGGAATTCAATCAACCCGAGTGGAATGGAAAGGAATGGAATAGAATGGAATGGAATGGAACGGAATCAACACGAGTGGAATGTAATAGAATGGAATAGAACGGAATGGAATGGAATGGAATGGAGTGAAACCCAATAGAATGGAAATGAATCAACCCGAGTGGAATGGAATGGAATGGAATAGAATGCAAGTGAATCAACCCGACTGGAATGGAATGGAATGGAATGGATTGGAATGCAATAGAATGGAATTGAATCAACCCGAGTGGAATGGAATGAAATGGAATGCAATGGATTGGAATGGAATGGAACGGAATGGAATGGAATGGAATGCAGGGAATTCAATCAACCCGAGTGGAATGGAAAGGAATGGAATAGAATGCAATGGAATGGAATGGAATCAACATGAGTGGAATGTAATGGAATGAAATAGAACGGAATGAAATGGAATGGAATGGAATGGAATGGAATGGAATGGAATGGATTGGAATGGAATGGAATCAACCCGAGTGGAAGGGAACAGAATGCAATGGAATGGAATGGAAAGGAATAGAATGGAATGGAATCAATTGGAATGGAATGGAATTGAATGGTATGGAATGGAATGGAATCAACCGGAGTGGAATGGAATGGAATGGAATGGATTGGAACACAATGGAATTGAATCAACCCGAGTGTAAGGGAGTGGAATGGAATGAAATGGAATGGAATGCAATGGAATGGAATGGAACAAAGTGAAATGCAGTAGAATGTAATTGAATCAACGCGAGTGTAATGGAATGGAAGAGAAGGGAATGGAATGGAATGGAGTAGAATGGAAAGGAATGCAATAGAATAGTATGGAATCCACTCTTGCAAAATGGAATGTAATTGAATGGAATGCAATAGAATGGAATGGAATCCACTCGAGTGGAATGGAATGGAATGGAATGGAGTGAAATGCAACAGAATGGAATTGAATCAACCCGAGTGGAAATGAATGCAATGGAATGGAATGGAATGGAATGGAGAGAAACCGAATAGAATGGGAATGAATCAACCCAAGTGGAATGGAATGGAATGGAATGGAATGAAATGGAATAGAATGGAATTGAATCAATCAGAGTGGATTGGAATGGAATGGAATGGAATGAAATGGAATGGTATGGAATGGAATCGAATGGAATTGAATGGAATGGAATGAACCCTAGTGGAATGGAATTTAACAGAATGGAGTCAACTGGAGTGGAATGGAATGGAACGGAACACAATGGAATTGAATCAACCCGAGTGTAATGGAATGGAATGGAATGGAAAGGAATGGAATGGAATAGAGTGAAATGCAGTAGAATGTAATTGAATCAACCCGAATGGAATGGAATGGAATGGAATGGAATGGATTGGAATGGAAAAGAATGCATTAGAATGGTATGGAATCCACTCTTGCAAAATGGAATGAAATTAAATGGAATGCAATAGAATGGAAAGGAATCCACTCGAGTGGAATAGAATGGAATGGAATGGAGTGAAATGCAATAGAATGGAATTGAATCAGCACGAGCGGAAATGAATGGAATGGAATGGAATGGAACGGAATGGAATGGAGTGAAACCCGATAGAATGAAAATGAATCAACCCGAGTGGAATGGAATGGAAAGGAATGGAATGGAATAGAATGGAAGTGAATTAACCCAAGTGGAATGGAATGGAATGGAATGGATTGGAATGAAATAGAAGGGAATTGAATCAACCCGAGTGGAATGGAATGGAATGGAATGGAATGCATGGAATTCAATCAACCCGAGTGGAATGGAAAGGAATGGAATAGAATGGAATGGAATGGAATGGATTGGAATGGAATGGAATGGAATTAATTGGAATGGAATTGAATGGAATGGAATGGAATGGAAACAACCCGAGTGGAATGGAACAGAATGTAATGGAATGGAATGGAAAGGAATAGAATGGAATGGAATGGAATGGAATCAACCCGAGTGGAATGGAATGGAAAGGAATGAAAAGGAACAGAATGCAATGGAATGGAAAGGAATCAACCCGAGTGGAGTGGAATGGAATGGAATGGCATGGAATGAAATGAAATGGAGTAAACCCGAGTGGAATGGAATGGAATGGAATGGAATGGAATGGAACGGAATGGAACAGAATGTAATTGAAACAACCCGAATGGAATGGAATAGAATGGAATGGAATGGAGTAGAATGTAAATGAATGAACTGGAATGGAATTGAATGGAATCGAATAGAAGGGAATTGAATCAAGTGGAATGGAATGGAATGGAATGGAATGGAATAAACCCTAGTAGAATGGAATGCAATGGAGTGGAATTGATTGGACTGGAGTGAAATGGAATGGCATGGAAAAGAATGGAATTGAATCAAATGGAATGGAATGAAATGGCATGAAATGGAATGGAATGGAATGGAATGGATTGGAATGGAATAGAATGGAATAGAATGGAATAGAATCAACTGGAGTGGAATGGAATGGAATGGAATGGAAAGGACTGTAATGAAAACAACTGGAATGGAATGGAATGAAATGGAATAGAATGGAATTTAATCAATAGGAATGGAATAGAATGGAATGGAATTTAATGGAATGGAATGGAAAGGAATTGAATCAACCTGAGTGGAATAGAGTTGGATTGAATGGAATTGAATGGGAATGAATGGAATGGAATGGAATAGAATGCAATTGAATCAACCCGACTGGAATGGAATGGAATTGAATGGAGTAGAATGGAATTGAATGAACACGAGTCGAATGGAATGGAATGGAATGGAATGGAATGCAATGGAATTGAAACAACAGGAATGGAATGGAATGGAATCGAATGTAATGGAATGGATTGGAATGGAATGGAATGGAATTGAATCAACCTGAGTTGAATGGAATGGAATGGAATGGAATAGAATGGAATTGAATAAACCCGAGTGGAATGTAATGTTTTGGAATGGAATGGAATGAAATGGAATGGAATGGAATGGAATAGAATGAAATTGAACCAAATAGAAAGGAATGGAATGGAATGGAATAGAATGAAATTGAACCAAATAGAAAGGAATGGAATGGAATGGAATGGAATGGAATGGAACGGAATGGAATGGTATGGAATGGAATCGAATCGAATGGAATTGAATCAACCCGATTGCAGTGGATTGGAATGGAATGGAATGGAATGGAACCGAATGGAATGGTATGGAATGGAATCGAATGGAATGGAATGGAATGGAACGGAATGGAATGGTATGGAATGGAATCGAATGGAATTGAATCAACCCGATTGCAGTGGATTGGAATGGAATGGAATGGAATGGGATGAGATGTAATTGAATCAATCTGAGTGGAATGGAATGGAATGGAATGGAGTGGAGTGGAATGAAATGGAATGGAATGTAGTGGAGTGGAATGGAATGGAATGGAACGGAACGTAATTGAATGAAACGGAATGGAATAGAATGGAATTGAATCAATGGGAATGGAAAGGAACGGAATGGAATGGCATGGAATGGAATGAAATGAAATGGAATGGAGTGGAATGGAATGGAATTGAATCAACCAGAGTGGAATGGAATGGAATGGAATGGAATGGAATGGAATGGAATGGAATGGAATGGAATTCAATCAACACTAGTGTAATGGAATGTAATGGAATGGAATGGAATTGAATGGAATTGAAAAGAATGGAATTGAATCAATCCAAGAGGAATGGAATGGAATGGAATGGAATGGAATGGAATGGAATGGAACACAATGGAATTGAATCAACCCGAGTGTAGTGGAATGGAATGGAATGGAATGGAATGGAATGGAATGGAATGGAATGGAATGGAATAGAGTGAAATGCAGCAGAATGTAATTGAATCAACCCGAGTGGAATGGAATGGAATACAAGGGAATGGAATGGTTTGGAATGGAAAGGAATGCATTAGAATGGTATGCAATGCACTCTTGCAAAATGGAATGGAATTAAATGGAATGCAATAGAATTGAATGGAATCCACTCGAGTGGAATAGAATGGAATGGAATGGAGTGAAATGCAATAGAATGGAATTGAATCAGCACGAGTGGAAATGAATGGAATGGAATGGAATGGAATGGAATGGAATGGAATGGAGTGAAACCCAACAGAATGGAAATGAATCAACCCGAGTGGAATGGAATGGAATGGAATGGAATAGAATGGAATGGAATGGAATAGAATGGAAGTGAATCAACCCGAGTGGAATAGAATGGAATGGAATGGATTGGAATGAAATAGAATGGAATTGAATCAACCCGAGTGGAATGGAATGAAACGGAATGGAATGGAATGGTATGGAATGGAATGGAATGGAATGGAATGCAGGGAATTCAATCAACCCGAGTGGAATGGAAAGGAATGGAATAGAATGGAATGGAATGGAACGGAATCAACACGAGTGGAATGTAATGGAATGGAATAGAACGGAATGGAATGAAATGGAATGGAATGGAATGGAATGGAGTTAAACCCAATAGAATGGAAATGAATCAACCCGAGTGGAATGGAATGGAATGGAATGGAATGGAATAGAATGCAAGTGAATCTACCCGAGTGGAATGGAATGAATTGGAATGCAATAGAATGGAATTGAATCAACCGGAGTGGAATGGAATAGAATGGAATGGAATGGAATGGAATGGAATGGAACAGAATGGAATGGAATGCAATGCAGGGAATTCAATCAACCCTAGTGGAATGGAAAGGAATGGAATAGAATGCAATGGAATGGAATGGAATCAACACGAGTGGAATGTAATGGAATGAAATAGACGGAATGAAATGGAATGGAATGGAATGGAATTGAATGGAATGGAATGGAATGGATTGGAATGGAATGGAATCAACCCGAGTGGAAGGGAACAGAATGCAATGGAATGGAATGGAAAGGAATAGAATGGAATGGAATCAACCTGAGTGGAACGGATTGGAAAGGAATGAAAAAGAACGGAATGCAATGGAATGGAAAGGAATCAACCCGAGTGGAGTGGAATGGAATGGAACGTTATTGAATGGAATGAATTGGAGTAAACCCGAGTGGAATGGAATGGAATGGAATGGAATCTACCATAGTGGAATGGAATGGAACGGAATGGAATAGAATAGTACGGAATTGAATCAACTGAAATGGAATGGAATGGAATGGAATCAACCCGAGTGGAATGGAGTGGAATGGAATGGGATTGAATGGAATTCAATGGAATGGAATGGAATCAATCTGAGTGGAATGGATTGGAATGGAATGGAATGGAGTGATGTGGAGTGGAATGGAATGGATTGTAATGGAATGGAAGGAAATTGAATGGAATGGAATGGAATGGAATGGTATGGAATGGAATGGAATAGAATGAAATTGAATCAACCCGAGTGGAATGGAATGGAATGGAACGGAGTGGAACTGAATGGAACGGAATGGAAAGGAATAGAATGGAATTGAATCAACCCGATGGAATGTAATGGAATGGAATAGAATAGAGTGGAATGAAATGGAGGGGAATGGAATTGAATGGAATGGAATGGAATGGAACTGAATCTACCTGAGTGGAATGGAATGAAATGGAATGGAATGGAATGGAAAAAATGGAATGGAATGGAATAGAATGGAATTGAATAAACCCGAGTGGAATGGCATGGAATGAAATGGAATGAAATGGAATGGAATGGAATGGAATAGAATGAAATTGAACCAATGGAATGGCATGGAATGGAAAGGTTTGGTATGGTATGGAATGGAATAGAATGGAATTGAATTAATACGAGCGGAGTGGTTTGGAATGGAATGGAAAGGAATGTAATGGAATGGGATGGAATTGAATCAATCCGAGTGCAATGGAATGGAGTGGACGGGAATGAAATAGAATGGAATGGAGCGGAGTGGAGTAGAATGGAATGGAACGGAATGGAATGGAATGGAATGGAATAGAATACAATGGAATTGAATCAACTGGAATGGAACGGAATGGAGTGGAATGGAATGGAATGGAATGGAATGGAATGGAATGGAGTGGAATGGAATGGAATTGAATCAACCAGAGTGGTATGGAATGGAATGGAATGGAATGGAATCGACTGGAAAAGAATGGAATGGAATGGAATGGAATCGAATTGAATCAACACTAGTTGAATGGAATGGAATGGAAAGGAATGGAATTGAATGAAACCGAATGGAATGGAGTGGAATGGAATGGAATGGGATGGAATGGAATGGAATGGAATAGAATGGAATTGAATCAACCGCAGTGGAATGAAATGGCATGGATTGGAATGGAATGGAAAGGAATGCAATAGAATTCAATCAACCGAAGTGCAATGGAAAGGAACGGAATAGAATGGAATGGAATGGAATGGAATCAACACGAGGAGAATGTTTGGAATGCAATGGAATGGAATGGAATGGAATGAAATAGAATGGAATGGAATGAAATGGAATGGAATGGAATGCAACGGAATGGAATGAAATGGAATGGAATGGAATGCAATGGAATGGAATGAAATGGAATGCAATGGAATGGAATGAAATGGAATGGGATGGAATGCAATGGAATGGAATGAAATGGAATGGAATGGAATGGATTGGAAGGGAATGGAAAAGAATGCAATAGAATTCTATCAACCGAAGTGGAATGGAAAGGAATGGAATATAATGGAATGGAATGGAATGGAATCAACCCAAGGAGAATGTTGGGAATGGAACAAAAAGGAATGGAATGGAATGGAAAGGAATGGAATGAAATGGAATGGAATGGAATGGAATGGAATGCAATGGAATGGAATGGAAAGGGATGGAATGCAATGGAATGGAATGAAATGGAATGAAATGGAATGAAATGGAATTAAATGGAATGGAATGGAATGGAATGAAATGGAATGAAATGGAATTAAATGGAATGGAATGGAATGAAATGGAATGGAATGAAATGGAATGGAATGGAATGGAATGGAATGAAATGGAAAGGAATGGAATGGAATGGAATGAAATGGAATGGAATGGAATGGAATGGAATGAAATGGAAAGGAATGGAATGGAATGAAATGGAATGGAATGGAACGGAATGAAATGGAATGGGATGGAATACAATGGAATGGAATGAAATGGAATGGGATTTAATGGAATGAAATGGAAAGGGATGGAATGCAATGGAATGGAATGAAATGGAATGAAATGGAATGAAATGGAATGGAATGGAATGGAATGGAATGAAATGGAAAGGAATGGAATGGAATGGAATGAAATGGAATGGAATGGAACGGAATGAAATGGAATGGAATGGAATGGAACGGAAAGAAATGGAATGGAATGGAATGGAATGGAATGGAATGGAATGAAATGGAATGGAGTGGAATGGAATGGAATGAAATGGAATGGAATGGATTGAAATGGAGTGGAATGAAATGGAATGGATTGAAATGGAGTGGAATGGAATGGAATGGAATTGATTGAAATGGAATGGAATGAAACGGAGTGGAATGGAATGGAATGGAGTGGAATGGAATAGAATGGAATGGACTGAAATGGAATGGAATGAAATAGTATAGAATTGAATCAACCCAAGTGGAATGGAATGGAATCGAACGTAATGTAATGAAATGGAATGAAATGGAATGGAATGGAGTAGAATGGAATGGAATCATCCCAAGTGGAATGGATTGGAATGGAATGGATTGGAATAGAATGGAGTGGAATGCAATGGAATGGAATGGAATAGAATGGAATAAAATGGAATTGAATCCACTGGAATGGACTGGAATGGAATGGAATGGAATTGAATCAACCCGAGCGGAATGGAATGGAATGGAATGGAATGGAATGGAATGAAATGGAATGGAATGGAATGGAATGGAATGAAATGGAATGGAATGGAATGGAATAGAAAGGTATTGAAGCAACCCGAGTGAAATGGAATGGAAGGTAATGGAATGGAATGGAAAGGAATAGAATGGAATGGAATGGAATGGAATCAACCCGAGTGGAATGGAATGGAAAGGAATGGAATAGAACGGAATGGAATGGAATGGAAAGGAATCAACCCTAGTGGAGCAGAATGGACTGCAATGGTATGGAATGGAATGGAATGGAATGGAATGGAATGGAATGGAATGGAATAAACCCGAGTGGAATGGAATGGAATGGAATAGAATGGAATGGAATGGAATGGAACAGAATGTAATTGAATCAACCCGAATGGAATGGAATGGAATGGAATGGAATGGAATGAAATGGAATGGAATGGATTCGAATGCAATGGAATGGAATGGAATGGGATGTAATGGAATGGAATGGAATGAAATGGAATGGGATGGAATGCAATGGAATGGAAGGAAATGGAATGGAATTTAATGGAATGAAATGCAATGGGATCGAATGCAATGGAATGGAATGAAATGGAATGGAATGGAATGGAATGAAATGGAATGGAATGGAATGAAATGGAAAGAAATGGAATGGAAAGGAATGGAATGGAATGAAATGGAATGGAAAGGAATGGAATGGAATGGAATGAAATGGAATGGAATGGAATGGAATGGAATGAAATGGAATGGAAAGGAATGGAATGGAATGAAATGGAATGGAAAGGAATGGAATGGAATGGAATGGAATAGAATGGAATGGAATCATCCCAAGTGGAATGGATTGGAATGGAATGGATTGGAATAGAATGGAGTGGAATGGAATGGAATGGAATGGAATAGAATGGAATAAAATGGAATTGAATCCACTGGAATGGACTGGAATGGAATGGAATGGAATGGAATCTACCCGAGCAGAATGGAATGGAATGGAATGGAATGGAATGAAATGGAATGGAATGGAATAGAAAGGTATTGAAGCAACCCGATTGAAATGGAATGGAATGTAATGGAATGGAATGGAAAGGAATAGAATGGAATGGAATGGAATGGAATGGAATCAACCCGAGTGGAATGGAATGGAAAGGAATGGAATAGAACGGAATGGAATGGAATGGAAAGGAATCAACCCTAGTGGAGCGGAATGGACTGCAATGGTATGGAATGGAATGGAATGGAATGGAATGGAATGGAATAAACCCGAGTGGAATGGAATGGAATGGAATAGAATGGAATGGAATGGAACGGAACAGAATGTAATTGAATCAACCCGAATGGAATGGAATGGAATGGAATGGAATGGAATGGAATGAAATGGAATGGAATGGATTGGAATGCAATTTAATGGAATGGAATGGGATGGAATGGAATGGAATGGAATGGAATGAAATGTAATGGGATGGAATGCAATGGAATGGAAGGAAATGGAATGGAATTTAATGGAATGAAATGGAATGGGATCGAATGCAATGGAATGGAATGAAATGGAATGGAATGAAAGGGAATGAAATGGAATGCAATGGAATGGAATGAAATGGAATGGAATGGAATGGAATGGAATGGAATGGAATGGAATGGAATGAAATGGAATGGAAAGGAATGGAATGGAATGAAATGGAATAGAAAGGAATGGAATGGAATGGAATGGAATGGAATGAAATGGAATGGAATGGAATGGAATGGAATGAAATGGAATGGAATGGAATGGAATGAAATGGAATGGAATGGAATGGAATGGAATGAAGTGGAATGGAATGGAATGGAATGGAATGAAGTGGAATGGAATGGAATGGAATGAAATTGAATGACATGGAATGGAGTGGAATGGTATGGACTGAAATGGAATGGAATGGAATGAAATGGAGTGGAATGGAATGGAATGGAATGGAATGGAATGGGATTGAATGAAATGGAATGGAATGAAACGGAGTGGAATGGAATGGAATGGAATGGAATGGAATGGAATGGAATAGAATGGAATGGACTGAAATGGAATGGAATGAAATAGTATAGAATTGAATCAACCCAAATGGAATGGAATGGAATCGAACGTAATGTAATGAAATGGAATGAAATGGAATGGAATGGAATAGAATGGAATGGAATCATCCCAAGTGGAATGGATTGGAATGGAATGGATTGGAATGGAATGGAATAAAATTTAATTGAATCCACTGGAATGGACTGGAATGGAATGGAATGGAATTGAATCAACCCGAGCGGAATGGAATGGAATGGAATGGAATGGAATGAAATGGAATGGAATGGAATAGAAAGGTATTGAAGCAACCCGAGTGAAATGGAATGGAATGGAATGGAAAGGAATAGAATGGAATGGAATGGAATGGAATCAACCCTAGTGGAATGGAATGGAAAGGAATGGAATAGAACGGAATGGAATGGAATGGAAAGGAATCAACCCTAGTGGAGTGGAATGGACTGCCATGGAATGGAATGGAATGGAGTGGAATGGACTGCCATGGAATGGAATGGAATGGAATGGAATGGAAAGGAATGGAATAAACCCGAGTGGAATGGAATGGAATGGAATAGAATGGAATGGAATGGAATGGAACAGAATGTAATTGAATCAACCAGAATGGAATGGAATGGAATGGAGTAGAATGGAAATGAATGAACTGGAATGGAATTGAATGGAATGGAATAGAATGGAATTGAATGAAGTGGAATGGAATGGAATGGATTGGAATGGAATGGAATGGAATCGAATAAAGTCGAGTGGAATGGAATGGAATGGAGTGGAATTGATTGGATTGGAATGGCATGGAATGAATGGAAAAGAATGGAATTGAATCAACTGGAATGGAATGGAATGGGATGAAATGGAATGGCATGGAATGGAATGGAATGGAATGGAATAGAACGGAATAGAATCAACTGGCATGGAATGGAATGGAATGGAATGCAATGGAAAGGAATGTAATGGAAACAACTGGAATGGAATGGAACGGAATGGAATTTAATCAATAAGAATGGAATGGAATGAAATGGAATGGAATGGAAAGTAATTGAATCAACCGGAGTGGAATAGAATGAGATGGAATTGAATGGAATGGAATGGAATTGAATCATCCTGACTGGAATGGAATGGAATTGAATGGAGTAGAATGGAATTGAATCAACCCGAGTGGAGTGGAATGGAATGGAATGGAATGGAATGCAACGGAATTGAAACAACTGGAATGGAATGGAATGGAATCGAATGTAATGTAATGGAAAGGAATGGATTGGAATGGAATGGAATGGAATGGAATGCAATAGAATGGAATAGAATCCACTGGAGTGGAATGGAATGGAAAGGAATGTAATGAAAACAACTGGAATGGAATGGAATGGAATGGAATAGAATGGAATTTAATCAATAGGAATGGAATAGAATGGAATGGAATTTAATGGAATGGAATGGAAAGGAATTGAATCAACCTGAGTGGAACAGAATTGGATTGAATGGAATTGAATGGGAATGAATGGAAAGGAATGGAATAGAATGCAATTGAATCAACCCGACTGGAATGGAATGGAATTGAATGGAGTAGAATGGAATTGAATGAACCCGAGTCGAATGCAATGGAATGGATTGCAATTGAATTGAAACAACTGGAAAGGAATGGAATGGAATCGAATGTAATGGAATGGATTGGAACGGAATGGAATGGAATTGAATCAACCTGAGTTGAATGGGGTGGAATGGAATGGAATGGAATGGAATAGAATGGAATTGAATAAACCCGAGTGGAATGTAATGTTTTGGAATGGAATGGAATGAAATGGAAAGGAATGGAATGGAATGGAATGGAATAGAATGGAATGGAATGGAATAGAATGAAATTGAACCAAATAGAAAGGGATGGAATGGAATGGAATGGAATGGAATGGAACGGAATGGAATGGTATGGAATGGAATAGAATGGAATTGAATCAACCCGATTGGAGTGGATTGGAATGGAATGTAATGGAATGTAATGGAGTGGAGCGGAATGAAATGGAATGGAATGTAGTGGAGTGGAATGGAATGGAATGGAACGGAACGTAATTGAATGAAATGGAATGGAATAGAATGTAATTGAATCAATTGGAATGGAACGGAACGGAATGGAATGGCATGGAATGGAATGAAATGAAATGGAATGGAGTGGAATGGAATGGAATTGAATCAACCAGAGTGGAATGGAATGCAATGGAATGGAATGGAATGGAATGGAATGGAATGGAATCAACACTAGTGGAATGGAATGTAATGGAATGGAATGGAATTGAATGGAATTGAAAAGAATGGATTTGAATCAATCCAAGAGTATTGGAATGGAATGGAATGGAATGGAATGGAATGGAATAGAATGGAATTGAATCAATCGAAATGGAATGGAATGGAATGGAAAGGAATGGTATGGAATGGAATGGAATCAACTGGAGTGGAATGGAATGGAATGGAGTGAAATGCAACAGAATGGAATTGAATCATCCCGAGTGGAAATGAATGGAATGGAATTTAATGGAATGGAATGGAATGGAATGGAAAGAAACCCAATAGAATGGGAATGAATCAACCCGAGTGGAATGGAATGGAATGGAATGGAATGAAATGAAATGGAATAGAATGGAACTGAATCAATCAGAGTGGAATGGAATTGAATGGAATGGAATGGAATGCAATGAAATGGAATGAAATCGAATGGTATGGAATGGAATGGAATGGAATGGAATGGAATGGAATGGAATGGAATGAAATGGAATGAAATCGAATGGTATGGAATGGAATTGAATGGAATGGAATCAACACTAGTGGAATGGAATTAAATGGAATGGAATCGAATGGAATGGAATCAACCCTAGTGGAATGGAATTTAACGGAATGGAATCAACCATAGTGGAATGGAATGGAATGAAATGGAATGGAATGGAATGGAACACAATGGAATTGAATCAAACCGAGTGTAATGGAATGGAAGGGAATGGAATGGAATGGAAAGGAATGGAATGGAATGGAATAGAGTGAAATGCAGTGGAATGTAATTGAATCAACCCGAGTGGAATGGAATGGAATACAAGGGAATGGAATGGTTTGGAATGGAAAGGAATGCATTAGAATGGTATGCAATGCACTCTTGCAAAATGGAATGGAATTAAATGGAATGCAATAGAATGGAATGGAATCCACTCGAGTGGAATAGAATGGAATGGAATGGAGTGAAATGCAATAGAATGGAATTGAATCAGCACGAGTGGAAATGAATGGAATGGAATGGAATGGAATGGAGTGAAACCCAACAGAATGGAAATGAATCAACCCGAGTGGAATGGAATGGAATGGAATGGAATAGAATGGAATGGAATGGAATAGAATGGAAGTGAATCAACCCGAGTGGAATAGAATGGAATGGAATGGATTGGAATGAAATAGAATGGAATTGAATCAACCCGAGTGGAATGGAATGAAACGGAATGGAATGGAATGGTATGGAATGGAATGGTATGGAATGGAATGGAATGGAATGGAATGGAATGGAATGGAATGCAGGGAATTCAATCAACCCGAGTGGAATGGAAAGGAATGGAATAGAATGGAATGGAATGGAACGGAATCAACACGAGTGGAATGTAATGGAATGGAATAGAACGGAATGGAATGGAATGGAATGGAATGGAATGGAATGGAATGGAGTGAAACCCAATAGAATGGAAATGAATCAACCCCGAGTGGAATGGAATGGAATGGAATGGAATGGAATAGAATGCAAGTGAATCAACCCGAGTGGAATGGAATGGAATGGAATGGAATGGAATGGAATGGAATGGAACGGAACGGAATGGAATGGAATGGAATGCAGGGAATTCAATCAACCCGAGTGGAATGGAAAGGAATGGAAGAGAATGCAATGGAATGGAATGGAATCAACACGAGTGGAATGTAATGGAATGAAATAGAACGGAATGAAATGGAATTGAATGGAATGGAATTGAATGGAATGGAATGGAATGGAATGGATTGGAATGGAATGGAATCAACCCGAGTGGAAGGGAACAGAATGTAATGGAATGGATTGGAAAGGAATAGAATGGAATGGAATCAACCTGAGTGGAATGGAATGGAAAGGAATGAAAAAGAAAGGAATGCAATGGAATGGAAAGGAATCAACCCGAGTGGAGTGGAATGGAATGGAACGTTATGGAATGGAATGAATTGGAGTAAACCCGAGTGGAATGGAATGGAATGGAATGGAATGGAATGGAATGGAATGGAATCTACCATAGTGGAATGGAATGGAATGGAATGGAATGGAATGGAATGGAATGGAATAAAATGGAATGGAATCATCCCAAGTGGAATGGATTGGAATGGAATGGAATGGAATGGAATGGAATGGAATGGAATGGAATAAAATGGAATGGAATCATCCCAAGTGGAATGGATTGGAATGGAATGGAATGGAATGGAATGGAATGGAATGGAATAAAATGGAATGGAATCATCCCAAGTGGAATGGATTGGAATGGAATGGAATGGAATGGAATGGAATGGAGTGGAATGGAATGGAATAGAATGTAATTGAATCGACTGGAATGGACTGTAATGGAATGGAATGGAATGGAATCCACCCGAGCGGAATGGAATGGAATGAAATGCAATGGAATGGAATGGAAGGGTATAGAATGGTATTGAAGCAACCGGAGTGGAATGGAACAGAATGTAATGGAATGTCATGGAAAGGAATAGAATGGAATGGAATGGAATGGAATAAACCCGAGTGGAATGCAATGGAATGGAATAGAATGGAATGGAACAGAATGTAATTGAATCAACCCGATTTGAATGGAATGGAATGGGAGTAGAATGGAAATGAATGAACTGGAATGGAATTGAATGGTATGGAATAGAATGGAATTGAACGAAGTGGAATGGAATGGAATGGAACGGAATGGAATTGAATGGTATGGAATAGAATGGAATTGAACGAAGTGGAATGGAATGGAATGGAACGGAATGGAATGGAATGGAATGGAATAAACCCGAGTAGAATGGAATCGAACGGAGTGCAATTGATTGGAATGGAATGGAATGGAATGGGATGGAATGGAAAGGAATGGCATAGAATGGAATTGAATCAACCCGAGTGGAATGGAATGAAATGGAATGGAATGGAATGAAATGGAATAGGATGGAATTGAATCAACTGGAATGCAATGGAAAGGAATGGAATGGAATGGAATGGAATAGAACAGAATTGAATCAACTGAAATGGAATGGAATGGAATGGAATTGAATGAACCCGAGTGGAATGGAATGGAATTCAATGAACCCGAGTGGAATGGAGTGGAATGGAATGGGATTGAATGGAATGGAATGGAATGGAATGGAATGGAATCAACCTGAGTGGAATGGATTGGAATGGAATGGAGTGATGTGGAGTGGAATGGAATGGATTGGAATGGAATGGAAGGGAATGGAATGGAATGGAATGGAATGCAATGGAATGGAATAGAATGAAATTGAATCAAGCCGAGTGGAATGGAATGGAATGGAACGGAGTGGAACTGAATGGAACGGAATAGAAACGAATAGAATGGAATTGAATCAACCCGATGGAATGGAATGGAATGGAATAGAATGGAATGGAATGAAATGGAGGGGAATGGAATGGAATGGAATGGAGTAGAATGAAATTGAACCAACTGAATGGAATGGAATGGAATGGTATGGAATGGCATAGAATGGAAATGAATCAACACGAGCGGAGTGGATTGGAATGGAATGGAATGGAATGGAATGGGATGGAATTGAATCAATCCAAGGGCAATGGAATGGAATGGAGTGGAATGAAATGGAATGGAATGGAGTGGAATGAAATGGAATGGAATGGAGTGGAATGGAATGGAATGGAATGGAATGGAATGGAATGGAATGGAATGGAGTAGAATGGAAATGAATGAACTGCAATGGAATTGAATGGAATGGAATAGAATGGAATTGAATGAAGTGGAATGGAATGGAATGGATTGGAATGGAATGGAAAGGAATCGAATAAACTCGAGTGGAATGGAATGGAATGGAGTGGAATTGATTGGATTGGAATGGCATGGAACGGAATGGAAAAGAATGGAATTGAATCAACTGGAAAGGGATGAAATGGAATGGCATGGAATGGAATGGAATGGAATGGAATGGAATAGAACGGAATAGAATCAACTGGCATGGAATGGAATGGAATGCAATGGAAAGGAATGTAATGGAAACAACTGGAATGGAATGGAATGGAATTTAATCAATAAGAATGGAATGGAATGAAATGGAATGGAATGGAAAGTAATTGAATCAACCGGAGTGGAATAGAATGAGATGGAATGGAATGGAATGGTAATGAATGGAATGGAATGGAATGGAATGGAATGAAATGAAATGGAATGGAATGGAAAGTAATTGAATCAACCGGAGTGGAATAGAATGAGATGGAATTGAATGGAATGGAATGGAATTGAATCATCCTGACTGGAATGGAATGGAATTGAATGGAGTAGAATGGAATTGAATCAACCCGAGTGGAGTGGAATGGAATGGAATGGAATGGAATGCAACGGAATTGAAACAACTGGAATGGAATGGAATGGAATCGAATGTAATGTAATGGAAAGGAATGGATTGGAATGGAATGGAATGGAATGGAATGGAATGCAATAGAATGGAATAGAATCCACTGGAGTGGAATGGAATGGAAAGGAATGTAATGAAAACAACTGGAATGGAATGGAATGGAATGGAATAGAATGGAATTTAATCAATAGGAATGGAATAGAATGGAATGGAATTTAATGGAATGGAATGGAAAGGAATTGAATCAACCTGAGTGGAACAGAATTGGATTGAATGGAATTGAATGGGAATGAATGGAAAGGAATGGAATAGAATGCAATTGAATCAACCCGACTGGAATGGAATGGAATTGAATGGAGTAGAATGGAATTGAATGAACCCGAGTCGAATGCAATGGAATGGAATGCAATTGAATTGAAACAACTGGAAAGGAATGGAATGGAATCGAATGTAATGGAATGGATTGGAACGGAATGGAATGGAATTGAATCAACCTGAGTTGAATGGGGTGGAATGGAATGGAATGGAATGGAATAGAATGGAATTGAATAAACCCGAGTGGAATGTAATGTTTTGGAATGGAATGGAATGAAATGGAAAGGAATGGAATGGAATGGAATGGAATAGAATGGAATGGAATGGAATAGAATGAAATTGAACCAAATAGAAAGGGATGGAATGGAATGGAATGGAATGGAATGGAACGGAATGGAATGGTATGGAATGGAATAGAATGGAATTGAATCAACCCGATTGGAGTGGATTGGAATGGAATGTAATGGAATGTAATGGAGTGGAGCGGAATGAAATGGAATGGAATGTAGTGGAGTGGAATGGAATGGAATGGAACGGAACGTAATTGAATGAAATGGAATGGAATAGAATGTAATTGAATCAATTGGAATGGAACGGAACGGAATGGAATGGCATGGAATGGAATGAAATGAAATGGAATGGAGTGGAATGGAATGGAATTGAATCAACCAGAGTGGAATGGAATGCAATGGAATGGAATGGAATGGAATGGAATGGAATGGAATGGAATGGAATCAACACTAGTGGAATGGAATGTAATGGAATGGAATGGAATTGAATGGAATTGAAAAGAATGGATTTGAATCAATCCAAGAGTATTGGAATGGAATGGAATGGAATGGAATGGAATAGAATGGAATTGAATCAATTGAAATGGAATGGAATGGAATGGAAAGGAATGGTATGGAATGGAATGGAATCAACTGGAGTGGAATGGAATGGAATGGAGTGAAATGCAACAGAATGGAATTGAATCATCCCGAGTGGAAATGAATGGAATGGAATTTAATGGAATGGAATGGAATGGAATGGAAAGAAACCCAATAGAATGGGAATGAATCAACCCGAGTGGAATGGAATGGAATGGAATGGAATGAAATGAAATGGAATAGAATGGAACTGAATCAATCACAGTGGAATGGAATTGAATGGAATGGAATGGAATGCAATGAAATGGAATGAAATCGAATGGTATGGAATGGAATTGAATGGAATGGAATGGAATGGAATGGAATGGAATGAAATGGAATGAAATCGAATGGTATGGAATGGAATTGAATGGAATGGAATCAACCCTAGTGGAATGGAATTAAATGGAATGGAATCGAATGGAATGGAATCAACCCTAGTGGAATGGAATTTAACGGAATGGAATCAACCATAGTGGAATGGAATGGAATGAAATGGAATGGAATGGAATGGAACACAATGGAATTGAATCAAACCGAGTGTAATGGAATGGAAGGGAATGGAATGGAATGGAAAGGAATGGAATGGAATGGAATAGAGTGAAATGCAGTGGAATGTAATTGAATCAACCCGAGTGGAATGGAATGGAATACAAGGGAATGGAATGGTTTGGAATGGAAAGGAATGCATTAGAATGGTATGCAATGCACTCTTGCAAAATGGAATGGAATTAAATGGAATGCAATAGAATGGAATGGAATCCACTCGAGTGGAATAGAATGGAATGGAATGGAGTGAAATGCAATAGAATGGAATTGAATCAGCACGAGTGGAAATGAATGGAATGGAATGGAATGGAATGGAGTGAAACCCAACAGAATGGAAATGAATCAACCCGAGTGGAATGGAATGGAATGGAATGGAATAGAATGGAATGGAATGGAATAGAATGGAAGTGAATCAACCCGAGTGGAATAGAATGGAATGGAATGGATTGGAATGAAATAGAATGGAATTGAATCAACCCGAGTGGAATGGAATGAAACGGAATGGAATGGAATGGTATGGAATGGAATGGTATGGAATGGAATGGAATGGAATGGAATGGAATGGAATGCAGGGAATTCAATCAACCCGAGTGGAATGGAAAGGAATGGAATAGAATGGAATGGAATGGAACGGAATCAACACGAGTGGAATGTAATGGAATGGAATAGAACGGAATGGAATGGAATGGAATGGAATGGAATGGAATGGAATGGAGTGAAACCCAATAGAATGGAAATGAATCAACCCCGAGTGGAATGGAATGGAATGGAATAGAATGCAAGTGAATCAACCCGAGTGGAATGGAATGGAATGGAATGGAATGGAATGGAATGGAACGGAACGGAATGGAATGGAATGGAATGCAGGGAATTCAATCAACCCGAGTGGAATGGAAAGGAATGGAAGAGAATGCAATGGAATGGAATGGAATCAACACGAGTGGAATGTAATGGAATGAAATAGAACGGAATGAAATGGAATTGAATGGAATGGAATTGAATGGAATGGAATGGAATGGAATGGATTGGAATGGAATGGAATCAACCCGAGTGGAAGGGAACAGAATGTAATGGAATGGATTGGAAAGGAATAGAATGGAATGGAATCAACCTGAGTGGAATGGAATGGAAAGGAATGAAAAAGAAAGGAATGCAATGGAATGGAAAGGAATCAACCCGAGTGGAGTGGAATGGAATGGAACGTTATGGAATGGAATGAATTGGAGTACACCCGAGTGGAATGGAATGGAATGGAATGGAATGGAATGGAATGGAATCTACCATAGTGGAATGGAATGGAATGGAATGGAATGGAATGGAATGGAATGGAATGGAATGGAATGGAATAAAATGGAATGGAATCATCCCAAGTGGAATGGATTGGAATGGAATGGAATGGAATGGAATGGAATGGAATAAAATGGAATGGAATCATCCCAAGTGGAATGGATTGGAATGGAATGGAATGGAATGGAGTGGAATGGAATGGAATAGAATGTAATTGAATCGACTGGAATGGACTGTAATGGAATGGAATGGAATGGAATCCACCCGAGCGGAATGGAATGGAATGAAATGCAATGGAATGGAATGGAAGGGTATAGAATGGTATTGAAGCAACCGGAGTGGAATGGAACAGAATGTAATGGAATGTCATGGAAAGGAATAGAATGGAATGGAATGGAATGGAATAAACCCGAGTGGAATGCAATGGAATGGAATAGAATGGAATGGAACAGAATGTAATTGAATCAACCCGATTTGAATGGAATGGAATGGGAGTAGAATGGAAATGAATGAACTGGAATGGAATTGAATGGTATGGAATAGAATGGAATTGAACGAAGTGGAATGGAATGGAATGGAACGGAATGGAATTGAATGGTATGGAATAGAATGGAATTGAACGAAGTGGAATGGAATGGAATGGAACGGAATGGAATGGAATGGAATGGAATAAACCCGAGTAGAATGGAATCGAACGGAGTGCAATTGATTGGAATGGAATGGAATGGAATGGAATGGGATGGAATGGAAAGGAATGGCATAGAATGGAATTGAATCAACCCGAGTGGAATGGAATGAAATGGAATGGAATGGAATGAAATGGAATAGGATGGAATTGAATCAACTGGAATGCAATGGAAAGGAATGGAATGGAATGGAATGGAATAGAACAGAATTGAATCAACTGAAATGGAATGGAATGGAATGGAATTGAATGAACCCGAGTGGAATGGAATGGAATTCAATGAACCCGAGTGGAATGGAGTGGAATGGAATGGGATTGAATGGAATGGAATGGAATGGAATGGAATGGAATGGAATCAACCTGAGTGGAATGGATTGGAATGGAATGGAGTGATGTGGAGTGGAATGGAATGGATTGGAATGGAATGGAAGGGAATGGAATGGAATGGAATGGAATGCAATGGAATGGAATAGAATGAAATTGAATCAAGCCGAGTGGAATGGAATGGAATGGAACGGAGTGGAACTGAATGGAACGGAATAGAAACGAATAGAATGGAATTGAATCAACCCGATGGAATGGAATGGAATGGAATAGAATGGAATGGAATGAAATGGAGGGGAATGGAATGGAATGGAATGGAGTAGAATGAAATTGAACCAACTGAATGGAATGGAATGGAATGGTATGGAATGGCATAGAATGGAAATGAATCAACACGAGCGGAGTGGATTGGAATGGAATGGAATGGAATGGAATGGGATGGAATTGAATCAATCCAAGGGCAATGGAATGGAATGGAGTGGAATGAAATGGAATGGAATGGAGTGGAATGAAATGGAATGGAATGGAGTGGAATGGAATGGAATGGAATGGAATGGAATGGAATGGAGTAGAATGGAAATGAATGAACTGCAATGGAATTGAATGGAATGGAATAGAATGGAATTGAATGAAGTGGAATGGAATGGAATGGATTGGAATGGAATGGAAAGGAATCGAATAAACTCGAGTGGAATGGAATGGAATGGAGTGGAATTGATTGGATTGGAATGGCATGGAACGGAATGGAAAAGAATGGAATTGAATCAACTGGAAAGGGATGAAATGGAATGGCATGGAATGGAATGGAATGGAATGGAATGGAATGGAATAGAACGGAATAGAATCAACTGGCATGGAATGGAATGGAATGCAATGGAAAGGAATGTAATGGAAACAACTGGAATGGAATGGAATGGAATTTAATCAATAAGAATGGAATGGAATGAAATGGAATGGAATGGAAAGTAATTGAATCAACCGGAGTGGAATAGAATGAGATGGAATGGAATGGAATGGTAATGAATGGAATGGAATGGAATGGAATGGAATGAAATGAAATGGAATGGAATGGAAAGTAATTGAATCAACCGGAGTGGAATAGAATGAGATGGAATGGAATGGAATGGTAATGAATGGAATGGAATGGAATGGAATGGAATGGAATGGAATGGAATTGAATCAACCTGACTGGAATGGAATGGAATTGAATGGAGTAGAATGGAATTGAATCAACCCGAGTGGAGTGGAATGGAATGGATTGGAATGCAATGGAATTGAAGCAACTGGAATGGAATGGAATGAAATCGAATGTAATGTAATGGAAAGGAATGGATTGGAATGGAATGGAATGCAATGGAATTGAATCAACCTGAGTGGAACGGAATGGAGTGGAATGGAATGGAATAGAATGTAATTGAATAAACCCGAATGGAATGGAATGAAATGGTTGGAATGCAATGGAATAGAATGAAATTGTACCAATTGGAATGGAATGGAATGGAATGGAATGGAATGGAATGGAATGAAATGGAATGGTATGGAATGCAATCGAATGTAATTGAATGGAATGGAATCAACCCTAGTGGAATGGAATGGAATTAACCGGAATGGAATGGAATGGAATGGAATGGAATGGAACACAATGGATATGAATCAACCCGAGTGTAATGGAATGGAAGGGAATGGAATGGAATGGAATGGAATGGGAGTGAAATGCAGTAGAATGTAATTGAATTAACCCGAGTGTAATGGAATGGAATAGAAGGGAATGGAATGGAATGGAATGGAATGGAATGGAATGGAATTGAAAGGAATGTGTTAGAATGTTATGGAATCCACTCTTGCAAAATGGAATGGAATTGAATGGAATGCAACAGAATGGAAGGGAATCCACTCGAGTGGAATGGAATGGAATGGAATGCAGTGAAATGCAATAGAATGGAATTGAATCAACCTGAGTGGAAATGAATGGAATGGAATGGAATGGAATGGAATGGAGTGAAACCCAATAGAATGGAAATGAATCAACCCGAATGGAATGGAATGGAATGGAATGGAATGGAATGGAATGGAAAGGAATAGAATGGAATTGAATCAACCCGAGTGGAATGGAATGGAATGGAATGGAATGAAATGAAATGAAATGGAAAAGGATGGAATTGAATCAACTGGAATGGAATGGAATGGAATGGAATGGAATCAACCAGAGTGGAATGGAATTGAATGGAATTTAAATGGAATGGAATAGAACAGAATTGAATCAACTGAAATGGAATGGAATGGAGTGCAATGGAATTGAATTAACCCGAGTGGAATGGAGTGGAATGGAATGGGATGGAATGGAATGGAATGGAATGGAATGGAATCAACCTGAGTGGAATGGATTGGAATGGAATGGAATGGAGTGATGTGGAGTTGAATGAAATGGAGTGGAGACGAATGGATTGGTTTGGAGTGGTTTGGAGTGGACTACATTGGAATGGAGTGGAGAGTAGTGTAATGGAGTGGAGGGAAGTTGAGTGAATTGGAGTGTAATGGAGTGCCATGGAGTGGAGTGGATTGGAGTGGAGTGGAATAGAGTGGAGAGGAGTGTAATGGAGTGGAATCGAGCGGAATAGAGTGGAAAGGAATGGAGTGGAACGGAATGGAATGGAGTGGAACGGAATGGAATGGAGTGGAACGGAATGGAATGGAGTGGAATCAAATGGAATGGAAGGAAATGGAGTGAAATGGAGTGGAGTGTAGTGGAATGGGATGGAATGGAGTAGAATAGAATGGAATGCAGTGGTGGGAAACAGTGGAATTGAGTGGAGAATAGTGGAATGGAATGGAGATGAGAGGAGTCGAGTGGAGTGGAATATAATGTAATAGAGGAGAAAGGAATGGAATGGAGTGCAGTGGAATGGAATGGAGTGGAATGGAATGGAATGGAGTGCAATCGAGTTGAATGGAGTGGAATGGAGTGAAGTGTAGTGGAATATAATATAAAGTAGTGGAAAGGAGTGGAATGGAGTGGAGAAGAATGGAATGGAATGGGGTGCAATGGAGTGGAATGGAATGGAGTGAAGTGGAGTGGAATGGAATTGAATGGAGTGGAATAGAATGGAATGGAATGGAGTGGACTGGAGTGGAATGGTGTGGAGTGGTGTGGAATGGAGTGGAGTGGAATGGAGTGGAATTGGGTGGAGTGGAATGGAATGGGTTAGAGTGGAATGGAATGGACAGGAATGGAATGGAATGTTGTGGAGTTGAATGGAGTGGAGTGGAATGGAATGCAGTGGATTGGAATGGAATGGAACTGAAAGGAATGGAATGGAGTGGAATGGGATGGAGTGGAGTAGAATGGAATGGAGTGGAGTGGAATGAAATGGAATGGAGTGGAATGGAATGCTGTTGAATAGAATTGAATTGAGTGGCATGGAGTGTAGTGGTATGGAATGTAATGGAGTGTATTGGAATACAATGGAATTGATTGGACTGGAATGCAGTGGAATGGCATTGAGTGGAGTGGAGTTGAGTGGATTGGAATGGAATGGAATGCAGTGGGATGGAATGGAATGGATTGGAATGGAATGGAGTGGAGTGGCATGGAGTAGAATGGTTTGTAGTGGACTGGAGTGGAATGGAGTGGGACGGAAAGGAATGGAGTGGATTCGAATTGACTGGAGTGGAGTGGAGCACAGTGGAATGGAGTGTAGTGGAATGTAGTGGAGTGCAGTGGAATGGAGTGGAGTGGAGTGGAATGGAATTGACTGGTGTGGAGTTGAAAGGAGTGGAGTGGAATGGAATGAAATGGAGTGGAGTGGAATGCAGTGGATTGGAGTGGAATGGATTTCAGTGGAGTGTAATGGAGTGGAGAGGAGTGGAATGGAGTGTAGTGTAGTGGAGTGCAGGAGAAGTAAGTGGACTGGAATGGAGTGGAGTGGAGTGGAATGGAAAGAAGTAGAGTGCAGTTTAATGGAGTGGAGTGGAGTGAAAAGGAATGGAGTGGACTGGAATGGAGTAGATTGGAGTGGAATGGAGTGGAGTGAGAGTAATGGAGTGGAGAGTAATGGAGTGGAGAGGAGTGGAATGGAGTGGAGTCGAGTGGAGTGGAGTGGAATGGATTGGAGTGGAATAGAATGGAATAGAATAGACTGAAGTGGAGTGGAAGGAATGGAATGGAATGCCAGGGAATGGAATGGAATGGAATGGAATGCCATGGAATGGAATGGAATGCCATGGAATGGAATGGAATGCCATGGAATGGAATGGAATGGAGTTCAATGGACTGGAGTGGAATGGAATGGAAAGAAATGGCAGGGAATGGAATGGAATGGAGTGTAGGGCAGTGGAGTGGATTAGAATGGAGAGGAATGAAATGGAGTGGAAAGGAGTAGAAAGTAGAGGAGTGGAATAGAATGTAGTGGAGTGTAATAGAAAGCAGTGGGACGGAATGGAATGGAATGGAGTGGAGTGGAATGGAGGGCAGTGGAATGGAGTGGAGTGGAGTGTAATGGATTGGAGTGGAATGGATTGGAATGGAATAGAGTGGAATGAAATTGAGTGGAGAGGAATGGAGTGGAGTGGAATGGAAAGGAGTTAAGTGGAGTGGAATGGAGTGGAGTGGAATGGAGTGGAGTGCAGTGGAGTGGTGTGGAATTGAAAGGAGTGGAGTAGAGTGCAATGGAATTTAATGGAGTGGAATGGAATAGAGTGGGGTGGATTGGAATGGTGTGGAATGGAATGGATTGGAATGGAATGGACTAGAGTGGAGTGCAGTGGAGTGGAGATGAGTGGAATATGGTCGAGGGGAGTGGAGTGGACCGGAGTGGAATGGAATGTAGTGGAATGGAGTGGAGTGAAGTGGAGTGGAATGGAATGGAAAGCAGTGGAATGGAATGGAAATCAGTGGAATGGAATGGAATGGAGTGGAATGGAGTGGAATTGAGTGGAGTGGAATTAAATGGGTTAGAGTGGAATGGAATGAACAGGAATGTAATGGAATGTTGTGGAGTTGAATGAAGTGGAGTGGAATGGAGTGGAGTGTAATGGAACGGAATGGAGTGGAATGGAATGGATTGTTATGGAGTGGAGTGGAATGGAAAGGAATGGAATGGAATGGATTGGAGTGGACTGGAGTGGATTGGGGTAGAATGGAATGCAATGGAGTGGACTGGAGTAGATTGGAGAGGCATGGTGTGGAATGGAATAGAGTGGAATGGAATGGAATGGCCTGAGATGGAATGGAATGGAGTGGAGTGAAGTGGAGTGGAATGGAGTGGAATAGAGTGGAAGGGAATAGAATGGAGTGGAGTGGAGTGGAAAGGAGTGGAGTGGAGTGGGCTGCTGTGGAATGGAGTGGAGTGGAGTGAAATGGAATAGAATGTAGTGGAATGGAATGGAGTGGATTGGATTGGAATAGAGTGGAATGGAATGGATTGGAATGGAATGGAATAGAGTGGTGTGTAGTGGAGTGGAGAGGAGTGGAATGGAGTTGAGTGGAGTGGACTGCAGTGGAATGGAATGGATTGGAATGGAGTGGATTGGAATGGATTGGAATCAAATGGAAAGGAGTGGAGTGCAGTGGTGTGGAGTGGATTGGAGTGGAGTGGAGGGGAATGGAGTGGAGTGGAGTGGAATGGATTGGAATGGAATGGAGTTGAATGGATTGGAATGGAGTTGAGTGGAATAGAATGCAGTGGAATGGAATGGAATGGAATGGAAGGGAGTGGAATGGAGTGGAGTGGAATGGAATGCAGTGGAATGGAATTGAATGGAGTGGCATCGAGTGGAATGGAGTGTAGTGGTTTGGAATGTAATGGAGTTGATTGGAATGCAATGGAATTGACAGGAGTGAAATGGAGTGGAATGGGGTGGAGTGGAGTTGAGTGGATTGGAATGGAATGGAATGCAGTGAGATGGAATGGAATGGATTGGGATCAAATGGAGTGGAGGGGCATGGAGTAGAATGGTGTGTATTGGAATGGAGTGGAGTGGAGGGAGACGCAAAGGAATGGATTGGATTGGAATTGACTGGAGTGGAATGAAGCAGAGTGGAATGGAGTGTAGTGGTATGGAGTGGAGTGCAGTGGAATGGAGTGGAGTGGAGTGGAATGGAATGGAGTGGATTGGGGTTGAAAGGAGTGGAGTGGAGTTGAATGTAATGGAGTGGAGTGGAATGGAGTGGATTGGAGTGGAATGGGTTTTAGTGGAGTGGAATGGAGTGGAGTGAATGGAGTGCAGTAGAAAGAAGTGGAGTGGAATGGAGTGGAATGGAAAGTAGTAGAGTGGAGTTGAATGGAGTGGAGTGGAGTAAAATGGAATGGAGTAGATTTGAGTGGAATGGAGTGGAGTGGGAGGAATGGAGTGGACAGGAGTGGAATGGAGTGGAGTCGAACGGAGTGGAGCTGAATGGAGTGGAGTTATTGGAGCAGAATGGATTGGAGTGGAGTGGAATGGAATGGAAAGGAATGCAGTGGAATGGAAAGGAAAGGAATAGAAAGGAATGGAGTGGTGTGGAATGGAGTAGAATTGAATGGAGTGGAGTGGAATGCAGTAGAGTGGAGACGACTGGAATTGAATGGAGTTTAATGGAGTGGAATGGAGTGGAGCGAAATGGAATAGAGTTGAGTGGAATGTAATGTCCTGGAGTGGAATGGAGTGGAGTTGAGTGGAGTGGAATGAAATGAAATGGAGTTGAATGGAATTGAATGGAATGGAGTGGAGTGGAGTGGAGAGTAGTGGAGTGTTGTGGAGTGGGGTTAAATAGAATGGAGTGGAACAGAGTGGAATGGAGTGGAGGGGAATGGAATGGATTAGTGTGGGCTGGAATGGACTAGAAAGGAATGGAATTTAATGGAATGGAGTGGAGTGTAGTGGAGTGGAGAGTAGTGGAGTGTTGTGGAGTGGGGTTAAATAGAATGGAGTGGAATAGAGTGGAAAGGAGTGGAGGGGAATGGAATTTATTAGAGTGGGCTGGAATGGACTAGAAAGAAATGGAATGGAATGGAATGGATTTGAATGGATTGAAATGGAATGGAATGGAATGGAATGGAATGGAATGGAATGGAATGGAACGGAATGGAGTAGAGTTGAATGGAGTGGAGTGTAATGAAATTGAGTGGAGTGGAATGGAGTGGAGTGGAATGGAGGGGATTGGAGTGGTTTGGAGTGGAGTGGAGTGGAATGGAGTGGAGAGGAGTGTAAAGGAGTGGATTGGAGTGGAGTTGAGTGGAGTGGAGTGGAATGGAGTGTCATGGAGTGGAGTGGATGGGAGTGGATTGGAGTGAAGTGGAATGGAGTAGAGAGGACTGTAATGGAGTGGAATGGAGTGGAGAGGAGTGTAATGGAGTGGTATGGAATGCAATAAAGTGGAAAGGATTGGAGTGGAATGGAATGGAATGGAGTGGAATCAAATGGAATGGAAGGGAATGGAGTGGAATGGAATGGAATGCAGTGGTGTGTAATAGTGGAATTGAGTGGAGAGTAGTGGAAAGCAATGGAGTGGAGTGGAGAGGAGTGGAGTGGAATATAACATAATTGAGTAGAAAGGAGTGGAATGGAGTGGAGTCGAATGGATTGGAGTGGAGTGGAATGGAATGGAGTGGAATCAAATGAAATGGAAGGGAATGGAGTGGAATGGAATGGAATGCAGTGGTGTGTAATAGTGGAATTGAGTGGAGAGTAGTGGAAAGCAATGGAGTGGAGTGGAGAGGAGTGGAGTGGAATATAACATAATTGAGTAGAAAGGAGTGGAATGGAGTGGAGTGGAATGGAATGGAGTGGAATGGAAGGGAATGGAGTGCAATGGAGTGGAATGGAGTGGAATGGAGTGGAGTGGAGTGGAATATAATATAATGCAGTGGAAAGGAGTGGAATGGAGTGGAGTGGAATGGAATGGAATGCAGTGGAATGGAGTGTAATGGAGTGGAATGGAATGGAGTGGAATGGAATGGAATGGAGTGGACAGGAGTGGAATGGTGTGGTGTGGAGTTGAACTGAATCGAGTGGAATGGAGTGTAATTGAGTGGAGTGGAATGGAATGGAGTAGTGTGGAATGGAATGGACAGGAATGGAATGGAATGGAATGTCGTGGAGTTGAATGGAGTGGAGTGGAATGGAGTGGCATGGGGTGAAGTTTAATGGTATGGAATGTAATGGAATGGAATGGAATGCAGTGGAATGGAATGGAATGGAATGGAATGGAATGGAATGGAATCGAATCGAATCGAATGGAATGGAGTGGAGTGGATTGGAGTGGAGTGGAGTGGAGTGGAATGCAATGGAGTGGAGTAGAGTGCATTGGAGTGGCATGGAGTGGAATGGAAAGCAGTTGAGAGGAATGGAGTGGAATGGAATAGAGTGGAATGGCATGGAATGGCCTGGGTTGAAATAGATTGGAGTGGAGAGGAGTGGAATGGAGTGGAGTGGAGTGGATTGGAGTGGAGTGGAGTGGAGTGGAATGGAGTGGAGTGGTGTGGAGTGAAATGGAATTGAATGGAGTGGAATGGAATGGAGTGGAGTGTATTGGAATAGAGTGGAATGGAATGGATTGAAATGGAATGGAATGGAGTGGTGTGTGTTGGAGTGGCGAGGAGTGGAATGGAGTTGAGTGGAGTGGAGTTGACTGGAGTGGAATGGAATGGAGTGGAATAGAATGGAATGGAATAATTTGGAGTGGAGTGGAATGGAATGAAGTGGAGTGGAACGGAATGGAGCGGAATGGAAGGGAATGTAATCGAATTTTGTCTAGTGGATTGGAATGGAATGGAATGGAATGGAATGGAGTGGAATGAAATGGAATGCCATGGAATTCAATGGCGTGCAATGAAGTGGCATGGAATGGAATGGAAAGCAATGGCATGGAATAGAATGGAATGGAATGGACGGCAGTGGAGTGGAGTGGAATGAAAGGAGTGGAATAGATTGGTAAAAAGGGTAGTGGAATAGAATGTAGTGGAGTGCAATGGAATGCAGTGGAACGTAAAGGAATGGAATGGAATGGGGTGGAATGGATTGTAGTGAAATGGAGTGCAGTGGAGTGGAATGGAATGGAGTGAAAGGGAGTGGAATGGAATGGAGGGGAATGGAGTGGAATGGAGTGAAGTGGAGTGGAATGGAATGGAATGGAATGGTGTGGAATGGAATGGAATGGAGTGGAATGGAATGCAGTGGTTTGTAATGGAGTGCAATTGAGTGGAGTGGAGTGGAATGGAATGGAGTGGAGTGGAGTGGAATGGAATATATTGGAGTGGGAAGGAGTGGAATGGATTGGAGTGGAATTGAATGGAGTGGAATGGAATGGAATGGAGTGGAATAGAGTGTAATGGAGGGGAGTGGAATGGAATGGAATGGAATGGAATGGAGTGGAGTGGTGTGGTGTGGATTGGAACTGAATCGAGTGGAATGGAGTGTAATTGAGTGTAGTGGAATGGAATGGAGTAGTGTGGAATGGAGTGGACAGTAATGGAATGGAATGGAATGTCATGGAGTTGAATGGAGTGGAGTGGAATGGAGTGGCATGGGGTGAAAAGTAATGGTATGGAATGGAGTGGAATGGAATGGAGTGGCCTGGGGTGAAAAGTAATGGTATGGAATGGAGTGGAATGGAATGGAATGGAATGGAGTGGAATGGAATGTAATGGAATGGAATGGAGTGGAATGGAATCAAATGGAATGGAGTGGAGTGGAGTGGAGCAGAATGCAATGGAATGGAGTAGAGTGGATTGGAGTGGCGTGGAGTGGAATGCAGTGGAGTCGAGAGGAATGGAGTGGAATGGAATAGAGTGGAATAGAATGGAATGGCCTGGGTTGGAATGGATTGGAGTGGAGTGCAGTGGAGTGGAATGGAGTAGAGTGGAGTGTATTGGAGTGGAGTGGAATGGAATGGAGTGGAGTGGAGTGGTGTGGAATGGAGTGGAGTGGAGTGAAATGGAATTGAATGGAGTGGAATGGAATGGAGTGGAGTGTATTGGAGTGTAGAGTAGTGGAATGGAGTGGAGTGGAGTGGAGTGGACTGGAGTGGAACGGAATGTAGTGGAATTGATTGTAATGGAGTAGAATGGAATGGATTGGAATGGAATGGAATGCAGTGGAATGCAGTGGAGTGGAGTGGAGTGGAATGGAGTGGAGTGGAGTGGAGTGGAATGGAGTGGAATGGAATGGAGTGGAATGGAATGGAATGGAGTGGAATGGAGTGGTGTGGAATGGACTGGAGTGGAATGGAGTGCAGTGGAGTGGATTGGAGTTGAGACGATTGGAGTGGAATGGAATGGAATGGAATAGAATGGAATGTAATGGGATATAATGGTGAAATGAAATGTGAGCTGAGATTGTGCCACTGCACTCCGTCCTGGGTGACAGAGTGAGATCCTGTCTAAGGAAAGGAATTGAAGGGATTAGAGTGGAATGGAATGGAATGGAATGGAATGAAAATGAATGGAATGGAATGGAGTGTAGTGGTTTGGAGAGGAGTGGATTGGAGTGGAATGAAGAGGAATGGAATGGAATGGAATGGAATTGAGTGTAGTGGTTTGGAGAGGAGTGGATTGGAGTGGAATGAAGAGGAATGGAATGGAATGTAATGGAAAGGAATGCAGTGGAGTAGAGTGGAGTAGAGTGGTTTGGAATAGAATGAAATGGAATTGAATTTAATGAAATGGAATGGAATTGAATGGAATGGAATGGAGTGGAATGGAAGGAAACGGTCAAATGAAATGTGGGCTGAGATTGTGCCACTGCACTCCAGCCTGGGTGATTGAGTGAGATCCTGACGAAATAAAATGGAATGGAATGGATTGGAAAGAAATGGAATGGAATGGAATGGAATGGAATGGAGTGTATTGGACTGGAGTGGAGCGGAATGGAGTGAAGTAGAATGGAAGGGAGTGGAAAGGAATGGAATGGAATGAAGTGGAATGGAATGGAATGGAATGGAATGGAATGCAGTGGAGTGGAGTGAAGTGGAGTGCAGAATTCCTCAATAAAATACTATCAAACCGAATCCAGCAGCAAATCAAAAAGCTTATCCACCATGATCAAATCTGCTGCATCCCTGGGATGCAAGGCTGGCTCAACATACACAAATCAATAAATATAATCCATCATATAAACAGAACCAACGACAAAAAATATATGATTATCTCAATAGATGCAGAAAAGGCCTTTGACAATATTCAACAACTTTCATGCTAAAAACTCTCAATAAATTAGATATTGATGGGACGTATCTCAAAACAATAAGAGCTATTTATGACAAACCCACAGCCAATATCATACTTAATGGGCAAAACCTGGAAGCATTCCCTTTGAAAATCTCAGTTACGTTTCTTTTGGATATGTATGTGAGGAAAGGATACCTACAAACTACCCTTTTAGTTAAATGCCAAATACAATAAATATTAATACCTACAGTCCTCATGTTGTACATTATATCCCTCAACGTGTTAATTCTACATATCTACAACTTTGCATTCTTTGAATTCTGTATCTCCATTTTCTCTTCTCACCCCCAGCCCCTGGTAACCACTGTTTTATACTCTATCTCTGTGTATTTAAGTTTTTGTTGTTTTTGTCCTGAGAAGTTTGTTGGGACTTTCAGCTAGGAGATAATATGTTCTGAGTCTTGGGTATCTCAAATGATAGCAGGTAAGAAGTTTTACTTGTCTGGAGAGCAGAGTGCCAGTGCATAATTTTATGCAGAAGAGGGAATAAAGAGAATTCGCTACAATTTGAATCAGAAATATGGCTCATATTTTTATGTACAACAATCTCTAAGGCTTCTTGGATAGGAACTAGCTGCCTGATTTTTTTTTTCATTTGAATCCACTAATACATGAAGAGGATGATTCTCCCATACCAATCATGAGAATGATATCTGTAGAATCAAAAGTTGAAATCCTATTATCCTAGAACTTTTTTCAGAAAACTTGAACATGTATTGAAATGTCATGCTGGTCATATATTTTATAGCAATGAGGAATTTACTTATTATATACTTTAGCTTTTTAGCGCTTTCCCTGCCACCAGAAATGTTTCTTTTGAATCCAATATGGTCCTCAGGGTTTAAGAATGTTAAGGAATGTATAGGGGTTTCTTTCTTCTTCTTCTTTTTTTTTTTTTGTCAAGCTATTGTATATTTTTACTTTACCTGTTTGGGTATGTAGTTACTATTTGTTTGGACTCTCATACCAGAAAAAAAATCATAGTGAATTTTACATGTACGGAGTCTACATTAATCTGTACAAACTGACAAGTTTAGAATATCAAAGTCAACATTGTAAAAAATAAAGTGATATTTTGTCTGGTCTATCTCCTTGCAAATAAAACAACAATATATTCTGTATTATTATGAAATATAAGAGCTTGAAAATTTTTCAAGTGCCTTGTATAGAATGGCCTTCGAATTCAAGGTATAAACTACAACAAAACACTTTCGAGATCTAGTTTGATTGAAGAGTGCATTCTTACTCATTTATATATTCTCTGCAATTTCTGATTCAAGATATTTCACAATTCTAAAGGAAAGCCAAAATAGGATAATAATTACAAAACAAAATAAAAAGTAATTGAGGAAGATAACTGAGCAACTTATTCTTGACAACTAGCTTTTTAACACACAGAAAAGTGCACTAAAAATACTGCCTAGTTGTTTAAGGTAAGCTGAGATCTGAATGTATCCCCTAAGTGAGTGTAATAAAGAAAAAATTACCTTTGAGGGAGCACAGTGGTTAAATTTAAAAGATTTATTGTTTAACCTCAGGAAGACTTTCAGTAACTTTTTAGAAAATGTATACATTTAATGGAAGACATGCTATGCTTCTTGTAAGAATTTGTTCCAAGTCACTGTGTATAATTAATGGCTTGTCTACATAGTTTTTCAATAAAACTGTTCATGCAGAACTTTAAGTATGCACTTTCAGTACCAGAATGAATGCATCTTTGTGAAGATACCATTTATGTACCATAACATCCAAAGCATAATGAGGAGATTTTGATACGCTGAAGATTTAGAACTGAGTTGGAAAACAAAACTTCAACATACTGTCTTGTCAGCACAAAGCAAATAAATTCATCACTGTCAGTTGAGATTTAAATTCACAAACTTATAAGCAATAAAATCAAAGTAATTTTATTATAAGTGTTTTGACACCAGATTATATGGGGTAAATAATTTACTTTCTAATCAAGCAATTGATATATATAAACCTGAAATAGAGAGTTTTGCCTTTTAATTAGATACATTGTTAAACAAAGAATGGTTGAAGCAGCAGTTGAGAATTATCTTTTTCTCTTTTTGCTGTTCTTACAAGGACAGTTTCTAGAATTGTTTTCAAAACAATAGAACAGAAAATTTCACTTACTCAATTTAACTTTTGTTAAAGTACTTTGCCAAAATTAGCAAACTATGAAAGGAAAGTTTGCCTTTTCAATATATATGTAAGTGGCAAGTAAAAGTTGTTCTTAAATCACGTGATCTCATAGAAATAACATGGGACAAAAAGAGTTCTGAAGGTGTTCAGGAAATGCCAGTCCTAAATGGATTGCTTTGGTGTACTGATTACATCAAACTGAAAATATTTGAAAAACAACACATGCGGGACATGCTTTCGCTGCACTCCCTTTACGTTCCTCAAGAGAGATCCTCCAAAAGGAACTTTCAATACCGGAATGAATGTATTTTTGTAAAGATACCATTTATCTACCATAACATCCAAAGCATGATGAGGAGATTTTTATATACTGCAGATTTAGAACTGAATTGGAAAACAAAGCTTCAAGATACTGTCTTGTCAGCACAAAGACATTCATCTCCTTCCTAGGAGTTTCATCAGCCAGGGAAAATTGACTCCTCATATCACAGGAGACAAGACTAAGGGTCCATACCACACCAAGACAGACTGCCACAAACTATCATCTATTGTCCTAAGGGTCTGGTCATCTTTCCCAAAAGTCATTTGCTCCCCCCTAAGTTTCCTACATTCTTCCTCCTGCCTTCCCTATAAGCTCCCAAATCTCACTGGGGTTTTTTCTTGCTGGTGTTTTGTTTGTTTGTTTGTTTTTTGTTTTGTTTTTGATTCCACTTTTCTTTCCTGTGATTCCCCCATGCGTGTAATAAATGTGTATACCTTTTCTTCTTTTGACATGCCTGTTATCCATTTATTTCATAGACTCAGTTATCATACCTTCACAGGGTAGAGGGAAAGTTCTCCAAGTCCTACAGTTCCAAAAGAAAATAGCTAGTAACTGCAAATTCAAAAGTCATATAAACTTAGAGACAAAGTTAACTTCTTATACGATATGTTCAGAAAGAAGAGGTGTGTTGCACACCAAGGGATATTTCCCTGGTCTTAGCTCCTAAGTTTCTCAGAGAAGAAGCAGTTACTACTACAGAAGTTAAACACCTGACTCCCAAATTATAAAAGCCTAAGTGTTGATTTTAAATCATTAATTGTCACCTGTGAATCATAAAGTCTGAACTCTTTAAATTGCAAACACACATATAAAAGGGATTCTTATACAAGGATCCATGAGTGGAACTGCAAAGTTTTGTCAAAATCTGTATATATGTTTTCTTTTTAAGGACCATAGATTTCAATATATGTTAAAAGATATCTGGAGCCAGTAAAGATTAATAACCATTTTCAGTTTCGTGCTGAAATTGGCAAATCATGGCTTTTCTCCCTCCAATACACCCCCTCCCGACCCAGCACACCACTGGTTAATCTTTATTTTCAGGAGAGAAAAAGATGTTTCATACTAATAAAGGTAAATTATACACTTGTTTGTTTTATACTTTTCCACCTCTTAAGCTTCATCGTGTTTTAATAATATATAATTGAATACATTAACATTTAGATGTTAGTAAACTAATAACAAATGTTCATTATTTCTCTTGAGTAGAGGAATACAAATTTTGCACCCATTGTTGTATAGAATGATTTTAAAATGTCATTCAATCCCTTAGAAGTTTAAGATTTTTTTCCAAGAATTTATATATAAAATTTTTACTTAGAAACAGATAGCTCACAAAAAGTATGGGTTTTTTTTTTCTATTATAACTAAACTATTCCACTCACCAAGATGCTGAGACATCCTACTTTCTGGTATTTTGAAATGAAAACAAAACACAAGAATGTGATGATGAAGCAAGTGAAAATTAAAAGGGTACAGACTTTAGAAGTATCATAAGCTAAAAATAAAGTGAAACAAATCTGTAAAGGAACCAAAAGCCCAGGCAGATATAATACAGTAAATTATGAGAAGCTAAAAAAATGAGGGGGTGACAAACAATAAAGTGAGAGTCTCTGATAAAGCCAAAACTATTTGAATGGCAGTCAACAAAACAGAAGAAAAAAATGACACTCATAACAAGGCAGAACTATGGAAATGCATCCCCGGGGGTAAGATAATAGAGTTGTGAATTAGTGGAGGCGAATCACCAATACTGGCCAACTAAAGCCCGCTAACATAATTCAAAGGATGGAGAAATTCTGTAGCTGAAGATAAAAAGTCTGAAATATATTATGGTATAGTCAAATGAGTGTCATTTCTAATAGACACACTTATTTTTCAAGAGTTGATAATATGAAGTAAAAATTTAGTATGCAAAGTTCAAATTTTCCACTTGTTGAGTAATTCATTTTTATTAAATATTTTCCAACAATTAAACTAAAGTGGTACCAGAACAGAGTAGACATTCTGAGCTTTCACTTTACAAAAGCTACACATAAATATACATACTTTTTAAGGGTATAAACAAAGTCAGAGCCTGTGTGATATTTCAATAAACAATTGGAGAAAATTTTTCTTTAAGAATAGATTATATACATATTGACCTCTTTGAGATCCTTATTTTTTTCTTGTTTGTGTGTGTGTGGACATATGTTTTCATTTCTTTTTTTAAATTATTATTATTATACATTAAGTTTTAGGGTACATGTGCAGAACGTGCAGGTTTGTTACATACATATACATGTGCCATGCTGTTGTGCTGCACCCATTAACTCGTCATTTAACATTAGGTATATCTTCTAATGCTATCCCTCCCCCCTCTCCCCACCCCACAACTGTCCCCAGTGTGTGATGTTCCCCTTCCTGTGTCCATGTGTTCTCATTGTTCAATTCCCACCTATGAGTGAGAACATGTGCTGTTTGGTTTTTTGTCCTTGTGATAGTTTGCTGAGAATGATGGTTTCCAGCTTCATCCATGTCCCTACAAAGGACATGAACTCATCATTTTTTATGGCTGCATAGTATTCCATGGTGTATATGTGCCACATTTTCTTAGTCCAGTCTATCATTGTTGGACATTTGGGTTGGTTCCAAGTCTTTGCTATTGTGAATAGTGCCACAATAAACATACGTGTGCATGTGTCTTTAGAGCAGCATGATTTATAGTCCTTTGGGTATATACCCAGTAATGGAATGGCTGGGTCAAATGGTATTTATAGTTCTAGATCCCTGAGGAATCGCCACACCGACTTCCACAATGTTTGAACTAGTTTACAGTCCCATCAACAGTGTAAAAGTGTTCCTATTTCTCCACATCCTCTCCGGCACCTGTTGTTTCCTGACTTTTTAATGATCGCCATTCTAACTGGTGTGAGATGGTATCTCATTGTGGTTTTGGTTTGCATTTCTCTGATGGCCAGTGATGGTGAGCAGTTTTTCATGTGTTTTTTGGCTGCATAAATGTCCTCTTTTGAGAAGTGTCTGTTCATATCCTTTGCCCACTTTTTGATGGGGTTGCTTTTTTCTTGTAAATTTGTTGGAGTTTATTGTAGATTCTGGATATTTGCCCTTTGTCAGATGAGTAGATTACAAAACTTTTCTCCCATTCTGTAGGTTGCCTGTTCACTCTGATGGTGCTTTCTTTTGCTGTGCACAAGCTCTTTCGTTTAATTAGATCCCATTTATCAATTTCGTCTTTTGTTGCCATTGCTTTTGGTGTTTTAGACATGAAGTCCCTGCCCATGCCTATGTCCCGAATGGTATAGCCTAGTTTTTTTCTAGGGTTTTTTTATGGTTTTAGGCCTAACATGTAAGTCTTTAATCCATCTTGAATTAATTTTTGTATAAGGTGTAAGGAAGGGATCCAGTTTCAGCTTTCTACATATGGCTAGCCAGTTTTCCCAGAACCATTTATTAAATAGGGAATCCTTTCCCTACTTCTTGTTTTTGTCAGGTTTGTCAAAGATCAGATAGTTGTAGACACGTGGCATTATTTCTGAGGGCTCTGTTCTGTTCCATTGGCCTCTATCTCTCTTTTGGTACAAGTACCATGCTGTTTGGGTCACTGTAGCCTTGTAGTATAGTTTGAAGTCAGGCAGCATGGTTCCTCCAGCTTTGTTCTTTTGGCTTAGGATTGACTTGGCAATGCAGGCTCTTTTTTCATTCCATATGAACTTTAAAGTAGTTTTTTCCAATTCTGTGAAGAAAGTCATTGGTAGCTTGATGGGGATGGCATTGAATCTATAAATTACCTTGGGCAGTATGGCCATTTTCACAATAGTGATTCTTGCTACCCATGAGCATGGAAGGTTCTTACATTTGTTTGTATCTTATTTCATTGAGCAGTGGTTTGTAGTTCTCCTTGAAGAGGTCTTTCACATCCCTTGTAAGTTGGATTTCTAGGTATTTTATTCTCTTTGAAGCAATTGAGATCCTTATTGTGAGAGTCAGTTCAGAATCTGGGGTTTTGTTTTGTGTTGTTTTGTTTTGTTTTGTTTTGTTCTGAGATGGAGTCTCTCTCTGTTACCAGGCTGGAGTACAGTGGCACAGTCGCGGCTCATGCAACCTCTGCCTCCCAGGTCCAAGTGATTCTCCTGCCTCAGCCTCCCAAGTAGCTGGGACTACAGGCACGTGCCACAATGCCCAGCTAACTTTTGTATTTTTTTTATTAGAGATGGGGTTTCGCCATGTTGGCCAGGATGGTCCCGATCTGTTGACCTTGTGATTTGCCTGCCGCAGCCTCTCAAAGTGCTGGGATCACAGACGTGAGCCACTGTGCCCAGCCCAGAATCTGGGTTTTAACCAGATTTGCCATTATAAAATGAAATGAAATGAAAACCACCTGTCAATATCTGTAGCAGTGTTATTGTTGGGGAGCATGCACGTTTGTTTGAGCTTATTTATACATACAGAGCTGTTTAGCTTAATATTTAAATTGAAAATTTTTAGCATTTTTAGAATGTTTTAGATACTTTGATGAATAAATTTTGTGTTAACAAACTACTATTAAAAAAATTATACGTTATATATTTCTGAACACATTGGCAGATGTAAATGACAAAGTTATATTCACACAATCAGTTTTTCTTGCACAGAATTGACATTTTGTCAAAAAGTTAAAATCTTTGAAGTGTATTTTCTGTCCTCATCTTTCCCCTTTTGAGCATTTTTCCCCCGGGGTTGGTTATAAAATGTTCCCTAACTTCAGGCATCTGATTAAATTTTGGGTTTTCTGCCTTCCTACCAACTCATATGGATTGGTAACGATCTGATAGAAGACAATTGCCAAAAATCAATCAAATATATTTTAAATTAAACTTCTCCAAGATAATATTCATATTAATCCTTCTTTAATTGCTGAGTGAGGAATAATTGTTCACTGACCCTTAAAATCCTAAAACTTAATCAGCTCACTGGAGTGGATGAATGTATATTTGTCCAGATGAGAATGCTTAAGGTCTACTTCAAGGAGTTCATAATAGTAAACATGTCCTTTTCTTCCATCAGAAGCTTCATCCTGGATCTTTTCATCCTTATTTATCTACTAGCTCTCCTTCTCCAAATACACTGACTTGGAACCCCAGTTTCAGTGGTGGACTGCATGGATTTGATTCTAAGCTATGCTATAATGAGAAAGTAGCTGTAACCCTATTCTCATTTTCTTCACATGTAATATAGAAATCATCATCAGACAATATACAGATAGGGGCAAGATATTTCACAGATAATAATAGGTGAAAATGGAGAGTATGTGGGTGTAGACATGGCAAAGTGAGTTTAAATGGTTTCAGGAGTCTGTGGAAGTTGTCTTTGGGTGATTCAATGTTCTCAGGGAAGCACAACCAAAAAGACATTGAAGATTTCTGGGGAAGTGTTAGGGATTAGAGACAGAATAAGATACAAAATTAGGTAAATTAGAGAGTGAATAGATTGGAGCATATGTAGTATGATTGATTGATAGGCAGCACTGAGATTCTCATTTTCAAGTGGGATATTTTTCAATTTGATCCATATAGCTAGTTGCTCAAATATATGTGGGGATTTGGTGGAAATTTGGATCTAACCAGGGTTATTTTTCTGGTTAGATTCAGCAAAGTGAAAGAGCAACAAGGAAGTTGAAGTTTCCTGGGAATGGTTGGCCATGGAATTTAGGCAGGAGAACAGGAAATAGAGTACATCAAGTTGGTAAGGGTCATTGTGAATATGATAAAATAATAGTTTGGAGGTCTCAGAGAGATTGAAAAATTTTATGTCAGCGTATGAAAGGGAATGATTAAAGGAGGAGCTCAGAGAATGGGATGAATGAAATTATGACTACAGAGAAGTTGCTATTATAAGTAACGACGATGCTTCACTCAGTCCGTCTGGAAGTGTGGTCCCTGTGCTAGCAACATCAGCATCACCTGGGAACTTACTAGAACTGCACATTCTCAGGTTACACCCCCAGATCTACCAAATCTGAAATTCCAATAGCAGGCCTCAGCAATCTCTTATTGTAACACAACTGTAGGCAATTTTGAGGCACACAGTAGTTAGCACAACTGGTCTAGGGTATGTCCTATTTGGTCTTCCTCCCCAGTTCACAGTACAGAGCTCCTAAAACTTGAAATTTCCTGATAGAGATGAGAGGACCATCCTTTACTAGTCATAAGTCCCTCTTAGCCATACCTGAGTTTATGCTATTGACATGACATGAGTGGTGGCTGGAGACCCGTATAGCTTCAGGGTGGGTGCTGGACATCAGAAACATGAAGGCATAACTAGATGGTTGAAACTGTCAGCCCTCTCCTCCATCACCTCTGAGGTGCTGGGAGGGTGATACAGTGACATACTTAGAGGTCATATGGCAGCTTTGTGCCCCTTTTCACCATACCTGGCCCTATGTCTCTCTTCTATTTGACAGTTCCTGATTTGTATCAGACAGTAACTGTAAGCAAAGTGCTTTCTTGGGTTCTGTGCGCCATCTTAGCAAATTATAGAACCTGGGGAAGGAATCCATGGAAGTCCTAATTTATAGACAGTTGGTCAGGAGTATGGGAGGCCCACAACTCCTCTCTAATGGTGGGGGTGCCGTCTTGTGGGCCTGAACCCTGAACTTTTGGGATCTGATGCTATCTCCAGATAGATAGTCTCAGGATTGAATTGAATTGTAGGACACCATTTGGTGTCCTGAGAGTTGAAGAATTGATTGGGGTGAGACTAAATCCACAAATTTGATCTCAGAAGTTTGAGTAGAAATAATTCTGTTGGAAAACATTATCATTAGATCAAAGGTGTTCATAGAACTGAGAGATCAAAATGGCAAAGAGTCATCTATGATTACACATTGTTGACATAAACTAGAATTAAGACAAGAGTATGTCAAAGAGAGTTACATTGAGCCAGGGATAAAAATAGTCAATCAATTGATTGATTAGAATTTAGTAAATGCCATTTTTAAAAAAATTAATCTTTACTTAATTAATGGAGATACTTATCTCCATTTTGACTTTAAATTTATAATTAAAAAATTGCAATTTTATCTACTTTCCATAAAAGGAAACTGAAAAGCAATAGTAAAATGCTTCGACAGAAAATCTAACCTTCTTATTCCCAAGACGAAGAATGGCCAACTACCTTAAGCACAAAGTTAGAAAAACTTTCATAATTTTTTACGATGCCATATTTTATAGCTTTGAACAAGTTGAATTGTTAACTAGACCGCCCAGAGAATGGAGCCATCTAATATAATTTCCTTACTATTTAGGTAAGATTTTGTTGTTGAAAATCTTAATCATTTTTAATGACCCTGTTTTCAGAGCCTGATATTAATGATTCGTGAAACTCATTAAATGTAGTTATGCATCTGATTTGAAAATCTTGAGGGAGATTTTTGGTCAGATATGCATAGCAAATCTATGTCACTAGACATATGTCCCTGCTACCCATGTCACAACCTTTATGTCTACTCTTGAATTGAGGTTTTGCTACGTTTTATTTTTGAGGTTTAAGAATTATTCGTTTAGGTATCTGGGTGCAGTACACCAGCATGGCACATGTATACATGTGTAACTAATCTGCACAATGTGCACATGTACCCTAAAACTTAAAGTATAATGATAAAAATAAAATAAAATAAAATAAAAAAAGAATTATTCATTTAACTGACAGAAAATTGTATTTCTCTTGTTAGAATAGAGCCCAATTTATCTTTTCTATTTTTCATGGAGACATGAAAGGATGTGAATTTGGAATCAGAGAAACCTGAGTTCCACCATGCTTTCTTCCTCTTGCAATCCATGAAATCCACAGTGGGTTAGTGGATATTACAAAACCTCTGGTCCCACCTTATTAAGATGGAAAAAAATAATACTAATTGAAAGAATGAATGTGATAATGAGAAGAAATGGCATCAATAAAGTTTCTGGAACACAGTAAGTTCTAACAAATGCTAGTTCTTTTCTTTCATTATTCAAAATCTAAATAGAAGCCAGTTGGTAATTCCAAGATAATAGTATGAAGACAAAAAAAAAAAGTTTGTTAACTGACCTTCAACCATTGAGGCCTTATCTTATAGAAAGCAAAATTAACAAATATTTTCTCCCTTCTACAAATGTACACCCTCTGAGAAAGAGAGACAGTGTTCCAATCAAGACGATGAAAGTATTCTGGGCACACATAGGAAGGGAAGAAGAATAAGAGAGAACCTTTAAAAAGACAATTTTAGATAGGCACCCTATTTTTACCGGCAATAACATTTTTTAGAACTTACGGCATAAAAATAGAACTTAAATGGACTCAGTGCTGAGAAATTTTTATAAGGGTGCTTTATTTTCTTCTATGGTAAATCTAGGAACCAATAAAATAGCTTTGGTAATTCACTCATTACATTCTTTCCTAACTAATCTATTTACATTATAAATTTTGTTGATATGCTGTGCTTTTGCATTAATAATTCTCATGTGTCTCATTTGTGAATACATGAAAACTAGTTGTAAAATAAGGAAAATGTAATTTTGAAACATCTTCAAAAACAGTTGCATAATTTAACAAATGTTTATAAATTTTCATCCTTACTCTAAAACCATAGATATTCTAAAAGTGATTGAAGGTAAAATGATTTCTTTAAATAACTGGATTTCTCACCTTGAGTTATTTTATCTCCGTACAAACTGTAGCAGTGTTATACAATGGTTCAGAAGAAATTACTTCCAAGTGAGAATAAAGATACAGCTTATTAACACTTAATTTTATGGATGAGACCTGAAAAATTAAACTTTTCTTCTAGAGACAAGTTGGAGTTAGTTGTGTATATAGAGTGTGAATACATAGTGTCTATATTTTACTGTCATTATTTAAACAGAAACGTAATTTGCACTTCAAAAACCTACTACAAATTAGCTGTGTCATTTGGAAGTGTCAAAATTATCTCATTAATGATCAGATAGGCTTTTTGCTCATTGTAATGAGATGTTCCTATAAACCAAATTTGAAAGACAAAGACAGAGTTTGGAGTCTTTAGTACTTGGTAAAATCAGTAGCTCTATTTAGGGCTATATTTGCAAAATACTATTCCTACTCAAGCATATTATTATTTGCAAGGCCCTTCACAAATGTTGACCACAAAGATGTTTCTACCTAGCAGAAATAATTATAGTTACATATAGTTGTCTAGGAATATCTTAAACATGGGATACTAAAATAACTTTCAAGAACAAGAAGAAATGTTATACCAGGCATTTTTGCAACTAGTGCTCTATTTCAGTGCAATATTTGTGGCAATTAAAAACATAAATGACTTGGATTTACAGCTAAGATATCAAAGGAAAAATATGCAAAGGCATGATTATTTTATAAATGTGCCACATATGTGACTTGAGGTACAAAACCTCTAAGTTTAAAATTGTCTTTTTAAAAAAGAAATCAAAGCAGACAAGTGGGCAATAAGTTATGGATACTATTATAGGGTACCCTGGTAAACTAGTAGGAAGAAGACTTTTGGTACTGAAAATTCCAATTAACCACATGCCTCCATTAAGGCCATGATCACTGCCAATTTTTACTCACAAAGGCTGGAGCTAAAGTTATTTGGAATTCCATATGTGTCTAAACCATAGATTTATCAATTATCACTTAAACACAACTTGGAGGACACTATCCAGAATTTGTAGGGCTTGGCCTTATTCTAGAGAAACATACACTGGAATAGGCAGTTGGATTTTAAATTCAGCCTTAAATCTGTTGAAAATAATGCATTTTTTTCTCAGAGGTGAGATATTGTCCAACTCTCTTGACTTATTTTAGATTTGATATTATACAGTTCGAACACCATGGAGATTTACTAATCTGAATGAACACATACCAAATTAGTCTTTGCTCCAGTCTCAAAATCTGAGATTAATTCTGGCTGTTGAAGAAATTTTCCAGGGTTAGGAGTACGCTTCAATGCTGGTGACCGGTACTACTTTCTGGTAAACTATAGATGACATGTGCCCTTTCACTGCCTAAACTCACTTTGTAGAACACCATTAAATGAAACTCATCACCAGTAATTTGGGAGGCTACGGTGGGCAGATCATTTGAGGTCAGGAGTTTGAGACCAGCCTGGCCAACATGATGAAACCCCGTCTCTACTGAAAATACAAAAACTTATCCAGGCATGACGGGATGCCCCTGGAATCCGAGCTACTTGGGAGGCTAAGGCAGGAAAATCGCCTGAACCCAGGATGTGAAGGTTGCAGTGAACAGAGATGTTGCCATTGCACTCCAGCCTGGGTGACAGAGTGAGACTTCATCTCCAAAAAAAGGAAAAAAAAAGAGAGAGAGAGAGAAAGAAAATTGTCAGTGTTCAGTGACTGTTTTTTTCCATGCTGATAAACTATTACACAGAAAAGGAAAATTTTCGTGCTGATAAACTATTACACAGAAAAAGAAATGTATCCATAATGGACAATTAAAAGGGCTATACAATCTCTCTCACTGTATGATTCTGTTTTTTTTCTTTTTCTTTTCTTTTTTTCTTTTTTTTAAGACAGGATCTCACTCTGTCACCCAGGCTGGAATGCAGTGGCTCTATCTTGGCACACTGCAACCTCAGCCTCCTGGGTTCAAGCTATTCTCCTGCCTTAGCCTCCTGAGTAGCTAGGACTAGACGCATTCACCACCACGCCCAGCTAATTTGTGCATTTTAAAAATACAGGTGGGGTTTTGCCATGTTGCCCAGGCTGGTCTTGAACTCCTGACCTCAAATGATCCTCCCACCTCGGCCTCCCTAAATGTTGGCATTACAGGCATAAGCCACCAGGCTTGGCCTGATTCTGTTTTTTAACACAATTCCTATTACTTCTGTTTTAATTTTACAAAGCCATAGGTTTTTAATCTGAGAAACCTTTGAGAAAGCATCCAGATAAATTTATAAATAGAAAAATAAATTCAGATACATAGAATTAAGTTTATGATCTAATTAGTGGGTGGCAAATGAAAAATTTTCAAGTTCCATAAACTGAAGTGAAAGGATCACTTTCCTGAAAATATTACAAAGGCTTGATAATTACCTGGATTGTACTAAAACCTACACAATCTAGTATATTCTATAGCAGCAATTCATCAAGACAGCTTCACTTACCATGTAGAATTTATACGTACACTAAATTTAAGGAATGCATTACTTGTTATTGGAGAAGGATAATAACTCACAGCCGAACTGATTTGCATGAATGCCTATTAAACTATCATCGATGTAGAAATTAAAAGTTAAGCTATTCAGCCCCAGATGTGTGAGAGACAGAGAAAATCTTCAAAAGAGTTCAGCTACCAAATCTCTTCCTCAATAGCTCTTTGAGTCTCCAGACAGTTTCAACCACACACAGCCTCAGAGTCTTATGGTCCAAACAACAATTGACTGCAGCTCTAAAGTAAGAAAACATTTGAAAAGAAACAATCAAAGATCTATGCCAAGTTATGGTCAAGGAGGTCCACCTACTGGTGGGTGAGCATGGCAAGGATAGGGACTAAGCCAAATGATGGGTTTACCAAAACAGAAACAAGAGAAGCCAATGGAAACAGAGTCCAGGTTATAACAGGAGCCCAGGCACTTGATGTGGGAACTCTATTTGTCTCATTTAGCAGCTAGAGTTTTAACGTCCTATGAGGCACAGCTAATGCCCTTCATTATTATTTTTTGTAATTGACTGCATAGTTTAGAACTATGCCTTGAATTTAATATCTGTCTGTTGAAGAAGAGAATAATGATGAAAATCTGTCCACAGGTTCTGTGCAGTACTGAAGAGCAACTTCAGCTCTTGAGGTATCTATCAGAAGTCTTACTCTCTAAAAAGCCTCTGTTTAATTACTGATATAGGTTGCTGACAATTTCACTCTCACAATGTAGGGGAAGCAGGAATGTTATCTGGCCTCTTGGCTCCTCTTCCTTTGCCTTCCACAGATCTCTCTGCTGGTTCACAGAGGAATAGTTTCGTGGCTCTCAGTTCATTTTGCAATTCTGCTAGAATCTCATTCCATCCTCAATTGTAACTAGCTTGTCCTTCACCCAACGCTTATTTATGGAGGGACAGATAGCAAGAAGAAATCGCACTCTGGATTACAAAGTGGGAAGACGCACCCCTTAGCCAGAATGCCTGCCTCCTATGTTCATGATGGATATTTCGAATTGATCTCAGTACTCTTTTCCATTGAGCCCATGTCCCAAATTGGCCGTGAGTTAGGGAGAGGGCTCTAGAGTGGGAAAGATGTACCCAAAACTTCCCTAATCTGACTATCAAGCCTAAAAAATTAAACTTTCAATTCAACATCCCTTGTTTCTCCAACTTGGAGTGCCTGATGGTGTGGGAAGCCCCGACTCATAAAAATTCATAGTTGAAGATTGTTGGTAATTTTGCCCAACCCCTTCTTTTTTTGTTATACTTTATGTTCTAGGGTACATGTGCACAACGTGCAGGTTCGTTTCATATGTATACATGTGACATGTTGGTGTGCTGCACCCATTAATTCGTCATTTACATTAGGTATATATCCTAATGCTTTCCCTCCCCTAGCCCCTCACCCCACAACAGGCCCCAGTGTGTGATGTTCCCCTTCCTGTGTCCATGTGTTCTCATTGTTTAATTCCCACCTATGAGTGAGAACATGCAGTGTTTGGTTTTTTGTCCTTGTGATAATTTGCTGAGAATGATGGTTTCCAGCTTCATCCATGTCCCTACAAATGACATGAACTCATCATTTTTATGGCTGCATAGTATTCCATGGTGTATAAGTGCCACATTTTCTTAATCCAGTCTATCATTGTTGGACATTTGGGTTGGTTCCAAGTCTTTGCTATTGTCAGTAATGCCTCAATAAACTCCTTCTTTCTTTGCCTAGTTACAGCTCAATGCAACCTCCTGGCAGGCCAGCCTTAAGCCCAGCAGTCCAACCATGCATCTAAGCTGAGTTCTCATCAGAGCCAACTTCAATTATAAACAATTGAGATGATGCCAGAGGCCAGAATCCCTGAGAACCCAATTTGCTGTCATCACCATGGCTGAAACAAGGTGCTTGGCATCTAGAAAAGGTGATCTGTGGGAAATTTCCAATAGAGTTCAATTTTTCTAAGTTTAAAGTGTACAATATCATCAAGGTCAGACACTCGAGATAAAACTAGGCTTGCATTTAAATATAATAAAAAAATTTGAAGAATAGTAAGAGTGGTGACTACTTTTACACAGGAATGTTTTAAATAAATTGTTTTTTTCTTCTGCCTTTAAAATTTTGTGATTTGTCAATGAGATGTTGACATATTTTTAATGAAGCATGCCTTGTAAAATAATAAGTGAATGAAAAATACACAGTAATATTCACATCAACAAAGCTAGAAGACTGTATGTCTCAAGAGGCTCCATCATCTACCCAGTGGCCACTTGACCAAATTAAGATCCAAATACCAAAAAGAAAAGTAATTAAAATTTGTGTTGCATGCCTTATAAGACCAAACCTATAAAATGAGGGGAAACTTCACAATTACTTGTCATTTGCTCTGTGGAATTGTAACAGATGGATTATAAAGACGATTCCATGATAAACATCTAAATGTGGTTACTACCTTCTGTGCTTTCTTGGTTCATATTTTTATTGTTTTTTTCTTTATAAACAGATAATTCATTCCTATCTATGGCAATGCAAACTTTTCAGATCATGTGTGATAAATAGTTATCCAACTTTCTAGATGTCCACCCACAGCTGCTTCCATGTGAAGAGGTGGAAACGGATTCTGTGCATGATACTGGTTAGGATTGGGAACTTTTTTTTAAAGGAGATTTTTAAAATTAGTTTTCCTTGTACACATAGCCATAATATTGTGTTGCTAACTGCCCTCTGGGAACAAAGTCATACCAATCACAAATATATTGCCTAAAGTGGGAGGCTTATTACTCTGCTGTGAATTCCATCTCCTATTATGTTTTAAAGATGCTACAAACTTGAGACATTACTATGTAGATGACATTCCCAGCAAATCCCCAAACAACATTTAATGAGATTTCAAATACCAGGATCTTGCAACAGTAAAAGATATAAGGAAATAAAGAAAAGCACAGTATATGTGTAGAAGGCATTAAAACACAAATTTTATAATTATGAATGCATATAATAAGGAACAAGTTTTACTCTAAATAGCAATTAAATCAGAACTACGATACAGGGAATAAAAGTGAATATTAAACCATTGTACTGACAATAACAGAGCCCTTTTTCTGCTGCGTGATGGAATTTAGTGTTTACTAAGGAAGAAAAAAATGCAAGATATCTTAAATTTGGTACTTTCCAACAAATTTAAGAAATGTGTACACACTTGAGGAGACTTAAGAAGTCTCTGACTAAAACACTAGAAAAGAAAAGCAGTGAAAAGCCAAATAACTATTACTCAACAATAACGACATTGGTTACTATTATATTAATATTAAACACACTATTAAGCAACAACATTTCAGTTACTCACTGAGCCCAAAGTCATTTTTCATGAACCATTCACAACACTGATAACCTATTGAAAAATGATTGAAAACAAAAAAACTTATTGCTTTCCAAGTCCTTTTAAAGCCTTCTCATGTGTCATTTCATATAATCCTTATAACGAATCTATGGAGTATATACTGACTTTATCTCTGTACAGAAAAGAAAACTGAGTCATATTCAGAATAAGATGCAAAGTTCCCCAGATAATCAGTGTCATAGGTGAAATTTGTTGTCACAGTGTACTCAAGTGTAATTTAGGGAAGCAGTACAAATGATGGTTGAAAGCACAGGTTCTAGGGTAAATAGCCTGAAGTCAAAATCTAGTTCATATCCTCAGTGGCTGTGTGATCTTGGGAAATTTCCCTTAACTCTCTGTGTCTTGGTTTTATAGTTTCATCCATTTTTGCCTCTCATATGAGGTGGTGAGCATTACACTAGTTTATGCTTCTAGGACACTGAAAACGGTACCTGGCTCTTGATAAATATTACAAATTTTGTTTCATTTTCTTCACCGTGAGTATTTCATGGCCAGATGGAAATCAATGTCAATATGAAAAAATGTTCATAATTCAGCAGGAAGAAATACAAAAACATATAAACAACTTTGTTTTACTGACAAGTGTATTTGGAAGCTATGTCAAATTGAGAAGGGAAAGGGAAAGCCTCTAAGGGCATCGATTAATCAATGACCGAAAGCTGATGAGATTTGTCTGGAATTTTTTTTGGAGACTCTGAGACTTAAAATTTTGACAAAATAAGGAGATGAATTGAGTAGTGTGGAAGAGACATTTTCTGAAGTCAGCAGAGAAAGGAGAGACAAATATGGTAAGGGGAAAATGGTATGAAGTAATAATATCTATGAAGTGCTTTCTAAAGTATAACACATGTAAATTATGTTAAATGTAAACTATCATGATTATATCATTACTGTCTGACTGATACAACTATATCCACCTCAGTTAGCCACATAAGATCAATTTTCCTATACCTTAGCGAATACCAGTAACCTCCAGTTCAGAAACAGCATAAATATCTATCCACAGCTGAGCAGACACATACAGCTAGCTACCAGATGAAATGGGCTATATCATAAAATACTATTGTTTTCCATTTTTTAATTGTGGCAAAACACACTCAACAATTTGCATCTTAACCACTGTTAAGTATACAATTCAGTGTTATTAAATGTATTCACAATGTTGTGCAAGCATCACCACCACCCATCTCCATAATTCTTTTTGTCTTGTAAAATTGAAATCCTGTACCCATTAAAAAGTGACTCCCCATTCCCTGCCCTCCCAGGGCAACTACAGCTTTACTTTCTGTCTTGATGAATCATACAATATCAAATGCAATTTTTAAAATATTTAAAATCTTTTGTCTGGAAGCAAAGTGGAAGTTAATATCAATGGCTACGCCTTCAGTGAGTTCTGAGACCACATTACAATGTAGTTAACCATTTATCTTTTATTATGTTCTAGACCTATTATTTCTTCCTGGCACAAAAATATCTTCTTTGTAGATTATGGCATTTACCTCTATCTCCACACCATTTTGGTCTCTCATCCACAGATCATCAGCCTCTTGCTTAGTCTTCCATTTAATGACAATTTCTATTTAGTATACAACAGTCCTTCCCCCTGCAATGCAATTTCTTCACTCTTTAAAGCTCTGAGTCTGGCTACTGGTCTCTGTTTTGTACTCATCCCTAGAGCCATGTCTTCAAATATTTCTCAGAACTTCTTCACATCTAAAAATCAAGGATTAATTTATTGCTCTCTGATTATATTCTTCTGGTATTTCAAATATCCTGTATAACTTCTTCATCTGCCCTTGCTTTTATTCTACATCAAGATGTCAAGTTCATGGACTTCCCAATTAATCATTTAAAAAATTTATTTCAAGCCTTTATGAGTCACTACAATATACATATGTTCTCAGGAATTATGGCCCTACAATTTGTATGTGAGAATAGTTCCTGTGTGAGGCATTATGGACATAAGAGTAAATAAATTCTAGCCCCTGCCTACAAGGAGCTAATTCCCAGCCTAAGACAGATTATAAGCCAATAATATGCAGAGTTGTAAGACTAAGGAAACTGATTGGGATATGCCTAATTCGAGCTGGGAATATCAGAAGAAAAACTTTTTGAAAGTCATGAGACATGAGCTGTGCCTAAAAGAATAAAAAATAGAGAGAGAAATAAGAAGAAATAAATTAGGGAATGAGATGGGTATAATAGTAGAAAAAGGAAATCTCTTTAGATAAAACAGGGTATGAGAGTATATAGGAGGCGTATTAACTCAGTGTGGTTGGAGAAAACAGGTTGAAAGGAGAAATAGGGGAGAAAGTTACAAAGGGAATCAAACGTGTTAGTAGTTGAGGGAAAAGCAAATATTGAATACGACCCATAGATCTTGTATAACCCAATGTTTGGTAGTAGCTTACATAAAAAGTTGTGACAAAATAACCAGAGATATACAGAGAAAATAATAACTGAGTATTATATTTCCTCTCAGTAGAAACCTAAAAAAAAATGTAATCACACACTGATCTTTTAACTGACCTCCACTTATCTTGCTGCCTGGATTGGCATACATATTCCTCTGCCTGAAAAATTGCTCAACACTTTTGAAAGGTTGTTTCTCACTGTTACACCCAGGCATTTCTGCTAACACCAGCTGAGTTGTAAGGGGCCCTCCAGGAGACCTAGGCTGTTCTCCTTATCACATACATTATTTTCATTTATCAATTTAACCAGAACATCTAATGAAATATTATGGACACCAATAGCATGAATACAAATATAGCTATAGACCCTAAAAAGTAAATTGATGTCTCCTGAAAGGCTGTCATGTCTTAGATGCTAAATTTGGAGTATGTGTTTCTAATAAATAAATAGTTTGCTTTAATCATTCTGACTTATGAATGTAATATAGAGGAGCAGCTTTGATTTCGCCCTTAATCTTAAAAAAAAAATTAGCCGGGTGTGGTGGTGGGCACCTGTAGTCCCAGCTACTCAGGAGGCTGAAGCAGGAGAATGGTGTGCCCCTGGGAGGCGGAGCTTGCAGTAAGCCAAAATTGTGCCACTGCTCTCCAGCCTGAGTGACAGTGCCAGACTCTGTCTCAAAAAAAAAATCATACAAGAAGTAAATGATGATTTAGCATAAAACACAACTTTAGCCTAAAACACAGTTCGTAGGGCTCAAACTTTGTTATTTTATGGGATTATACTAACCAGTTAATATTCAAAATTTACCATTTCAAAAGAAGAAATATTGGTCTGGGAAAATTCCCATTGCTTATACAGAAGAATGGAGGAATCTTTTTGAGAACAACAATTCTAATGATCTTCCTCATCACTGGTTCCAAAACCAAGCCCATGGAAGGCCTGCATAGGGATAATGTGGAGAACATGCACAAGAAATACACATCACCAGCTCCTCAACTCAGAGCTCCAAGGGAATGGCCAAGGAAGCTGTATTGTCCTAGGAAATTTGAGACAGTTTTGACTTACATTAAATCCTGCTCAATCATATGTATGTACACACACACCCACACACCCACACACACAGACGGTGTTGTCAGTGAAGCCTCTAACAATGCATCTTGACTGGACAGATTTGACAATTAAAATGGCTGGAAGAAAATAGGGCTTCATAAGTGGCACTTACTATTCACATTACACATTAAAAGGACATCTCCTAAATTAAATCTTGTCTATGATAAAAAGGCAGAAAATCATGACCCAAGGCTAGTTTATAACTGCAGAAATGTTCAAGATAGACCAATGCTTTCTATGTTTAGGAACTGACAATAAAGTACAGGTCTTTATAATCTACCATTTTGCCTCATTTGATACCAGGTGACCTTCATAATGCAGGCAATAGAGAATTGCAAGATTTGTCAGAGATTTCAGGTCTTTGGAAAGCTATGCTCTTTCACAAGAACAGCCATGGAAACAGGAAGAAAGTCAATTCCCACTTAAGGTAATCAGAATTTACAAATATTCCTTTCTTCATTGAAATCTCAATAGGCACTTCAATATTATCTTTAATTAATTCTTTTGTTACAATCATGCATCACATAACAACATTTTGGTCAAGGATAGTGCACATGTATGACAGTGGTGCAATAAAATCATAACACTGTATTTTTACTGTACCTCTTGTATGTTTAGAAATGTATAGATACACTTACTGTATAGATATAAGTAAGTATAGATATACTTAACTGTTGTGTTACAATTGCCTACAGTATTCAGTACAGTAACATGCTGCACAGGTTTGTAGCCTAGGAGGAATAGGCTATACCACCTAACCTAGGTATGTAATCAGCTATAGCATCTAGGTTTATGTAAGTAAACTCTGTGATGTTCATACAATAATAATATTGTCCAGCAATGCATTTCTCAGACACACCCCTGTCATTAAGTGACACATGACTGTATTAGTTAACACTATGGGAACTTCATGGGAAATGGACACTGCAGCTCCACCATAAATAGAAACTGTTTATGTCAAAAAACACGTAAAAGCATAGTTGCAAGATTACAATTCCTTCCAGATATTTCATTTAGTATCTCCACAGATCACTTACTGCCTGAATAGCATTCTTGGGTCTCCACCGCCTCACATTTGATTTCAGGTCATTCCATCAATTGTCAAAGACGCATCCAACATTAACTTTCCAACTACTGGTTTGGATTGTGTCAACATTGTCATCCTGGGCCACAAGAACACAAAAGGCTAACTCAGTGAGGCAACATAGACACTGATCAGTGAGATTTTGCTGAAGGGTGGTACCATTTTTTACTAAGATCAAGGGTATTCATAACTTCAGGCATCTAGACAACATTGAAAAGGACAGGTTCGTAGATAAAAAGGAAAAGAGGAAGGGTTTTTGCAGTATATATGAGCTACCATGTCTCCTGTTTAACCTGAGTCTGAAGAGATTCAAAGTGCAGGTGCCGTGAAGGCCTCTTTAATAGTTCAATGTCGATTGATTTTCTGGGCTACACTTCGCAGCATTCAAATTGCTAAATGCATATAAACTACTACTGAATATTTATAACCTGGATTTGTGCTTTTGAGTGACCTTATCTACAGTTACGTGCTTCAGTGATTCAACTTGGGGTGGACTACAAACTGATAAATTGAAGACCCTGCTTATTCCTTGAGTATTGCTACACTGACAACTGATTTAGTGAATGCCACTGTGAAAATAATAAACCTCTTGGTGAATATATTTAGACATGTCTTGTAACCTGTACACATCTTAACCAGAGATGTCACTTGGTCTTTCTATGTTCAGGAGTGTGTGGAGATAGAAAAACATACAGGATTTTAATTGTTTCCTGTGAGACTAACAGAAAATTCAAGCTAGTGAAGTATGTTTATGCATGGCACACTTCTCATGAGCAATTTTAGGAAGTTCTACCCATAACCCCGTATGTCTTTTGATATGTGGGTTACCTTGGAGAGAGAAAAAGAATCTCTGAACACAAGCATGAAATACTTTAGAATTTTATCTAGAGTTGGACGTGTCCGAAAGCTTTTGTATAAACTTGCTTGATGAGCAACTGTTGTCCACTGGTACCTTCACTGTACAATCCACACACAACCAAACTTCACAACTGGACACCTAAATTTGCACTTTGTTTGGTAAAGCTGAATGAAAAATGTTGTCTTTTAAGCTTATGCTCTCTTATGAAAACTGTTATTAGATTAATTTTACTCCAAGATATGCCAGTTAGGAAATAACTTCCAATTTAATTTCACCAGCTCCCTGTGGGTGGACTAATTTCTCACACATCACACTTACTCTGGTGGTGAAATGCCTCAAAAGAAGGTCTCCAGAGTGTTGCTTTACCTAGAAGGACAAGAATGAAGAGACATAAAAATCATTCATTAAGAAGGAAGATTTTCCTTTTCTAGATTTTCACTTGTAGGATCCAATTAATTTGATCACTTAATATTTTGTCCTGGTGGGCATTCATTTTACAAATTTGTAAGGTCAGTAGAAATGGAAACTTTTGGAAATCGAACTGTAAATGTTCTGTAGACGTTGACAGAAATAGCAATTTGGAGCTGTGCTTTTGCCAACTAGACACTCTGAGAAAATCTGTGAGAGGATATTTTCAGGAAGTCATTGAACCCCTAAAAATCAAGTTTATTGCTTTTACCATAAATATAAATAATTAATTTATTATCAACCACTTTCAATATTCCAATAAGTAACCTTTATTGTTTATTTCATTGACATGATCTACATAGACACACAATTTATCTTCTTTTGCGATACATTCAGAAAATTTGCTGCCTGGAAAAGCCATGTTTTAAAATTACCACCTGTTTGATGACTTTTTTTTGTACTTTAAGTTTTAGGGCATATGTGCACAACGTGCAGTTTAGTTACATATGTATACATGTGCCATGTTGGTGTGCTGCACCCATTAACTCGTCATTTAGCATTAGGTATATGTCCTAATGCTATCCCTCCCCCCTCCCCCACCCCACAACAGGCCCTGGTGTGTGATGTTCCCCTTCCTGTATCCATGTGTTCTCATTGTTCAATTCCCACCTATGAGTGAGAACATGCAGTGTTTCATTTCCACTTAAGTATCTATCTCTATTTGTCCTTTATTTTCACTTCCATCCTAGCTCTATCCCTTGTCTCCTTCGTGTGTCTCAGGATAGGTGCCCTATAACATTTTATATTTCTGGAAACCCTTCAATATAAATTTATTACATGTAAAAATAAAAAGTCTGTTTTAGCGAACTTTTTCTTCACAAATTATATTTTCCTACTTCCCTATTAGACAATTTTTGTAGGCTCCATATGCTATTAATTTATATTCACTTTTAGAAGAATTTTCATCAAAAACAAAAGACTTATGTAAATTGATTATATGCTATTTCTACTTCTATGTATATATACACACATAGCCACATACATATATGTAACTCCAGAGGCCTGCCTGGACTGTTTAATAACTGTATTGAACAACAGCAAGAAAAAGCTGTTCAAATTTCAAACAACAAGTTGAACTGAAGATCTCATATCTTTGAATTAAATAGACACTAGTAGCCTTTAAAAATTAAACATTTCTACTGTTTTAAAAATTATAGCCATCATAGTATGAGGAAAAATGTAATAATCTTTTTTAATTCTTGCTATTTTATTAACCACGGACTCCTTATGCCCTAACTTCATTGGTACCCCTTTGAGATTAAACAGAACACTTAATTTAAAATTCTGATAAATAAATTAATTACACCATTTACTTGAGGTACTCTTTCACCTTTCAAGAAATATTTTGAGAATTCATTAGCTAAATATTGCTATAATGCAGGTTAGTAATAAATGGAAAGAATGAATTCATTGTAAAGTTTAAACTAATGATGGTATGATCCGGAATTTTTGTTAACTTAGAAGACATAATTAGCTTTAGAGGTGAAATGAAAGACAAAATCACTTCACATATTAGTAAAAAACAAATAATATAACTTTATAAGCTACTGCCGTTCTTTTGCTATTAAGAACCAATGACATCTGTAATTAGGGAAGATTATGGAAAGGTTAAAGATGAGAATACATGCAGTCTATCTACAGGAAACCTAAACTGTTTAGGTTAAGGAAATGTCTGAGAAAGTCATATTAATTAGCAGGTTCACAGGAAACTAACATTTATTGTATAAATTCCATGGTAAAATGTATTAGGGCTCCACGCACACAACTATGTGCCATCTACGTTACCACACAGTGCTTACTTCTTTCAGTCTTTATTCATTTCTCTCCTAATGGTCTTTATGGTATTATTACATAGTTCTAAAAACCTTCCATGAGGCAGAAATTTCATTTAATCACATAGCTTCAAAAATAATGAAAAACAGTAGAAACTTTCTATTTTTTATGAAGCAGAATTGTTGAATTTTCAGTTTCATTTATTTAATATTACAAGATGACAAACATATTTCTTTAATTCCCTCTTTTTATTTTTGTCTAACATCAACCAAAGCCATTTCTTTCATTTGAAGTTGAAAACTGCTCATCAAAATCCAGTTTAAGCTGAGAAACAAAGAACTAAATTTTGCATGAGACATTATACACTGCATAAGTATAAAACAGGACCAGAAACAATGGTGGATTAGCAATTTTTAAAAAGACAAAAGCAGGTTATCATTAAATCAATTGTTACCAACACACCAATTCCACCTCTAGGCCAGAAAATTAGCCACTTACCCACAGGAAAACAATGATTGAAGACAAAGTTCACCAGTGAAAGTTGGTTATTTTTTTCCATCCTTGCATCAACTAAAATGATATCTACAGTTCCTCCTAACACTTTTCTGAGTTTCAAATATGTGGGTATGCTTCATTAGCTGAGGCCATTTTCCATATGTACATCTGGCTACAAGGGAAACTGGGAATGTGAGCCCTGATCCTAATGTTTGTGGAGTATTTAGAAATTTGAGAATTCCCTCCAAATAAAGAGTTTTTTAAAACATTGTTAGACAAAAAGTTTGAATTACAAAATGTGGTAGTAACTCAGGTCTAACTCAAATGCAGGGAAAAAAACTATTAACTCTAAAAAAAATTAAATACACATTTGATGGCAATGAGAAACAGAAAACAGGCAGAAATAGTAGAATATTCAACCACTGATGAAGTATTTGACCATTGAATAAAGAAAATTGCAATGATTTAAATTTGCATCAGTGCAACCTCACACCTGATGACGCTTCCCAGTCTGTGCAAAATTAGATGTCTATGAGTAAAGCGGTGAGTTTTACTAGCTTGAGGAATAAGAGCACAGAGTTCCAGGCTGACAGAAAAGAAGAACTGGGAAATTTGAATGACATGGGAGGAAATCTCACACAATTGAAAGTCACAGAGGAGAATGTCACAGAGTAAAAATCTAAAATCAGCACTTCAACTTCATTCAGATATATGATGGCTGCTACATTTCACATTCATAAAAAGAGACTCCATAGAATCCAGCAGAAAACAACAGCTAAATTGCTAGTACAGAGCAGAGATTTCAACCATTGCATATAGCTCAGGAGTGAAATTTTGGTGTTTGACTACAGAAAAAAGACTAATGTTAGAAAAGAGTCACTCTTCAAAGGAAAATAGAAGAACCTATCTCTACAAAATATCATACACATAATCTAACATATAATTTAACCTGCCTAGACATAAAACCAGGAAAATATGATGCATAACAAAAAAAGTAAACAATGGATTAAGACAGTGAAATGGCCAACATGCTGGGATTAGAAGATAAGAAATTTAAAATAAGCTATTATAAGCATATTCAAGGATTTAAGGAATAGATGGTCATAAGAGGGAATATATGGAGAATCTCAACAGAGAAGTAAAAATGATAAAGAGATAATAGGACAAATTTTAGAACTGAGAGACTGAATATCTTATATAAAAATGTCATTGTATGCACATACGAGTAAATTAAAGATGGCAGAAAAAACTATCAGTGCACTTAAAAACAGATCAAGAACAATTTCCCAATACAGATAATACAAAGGAAGAAAAATAATAAAAATAGGGCCAGTCTAGCGCTATTATAATTGGAGTCCTAGAAAGAGTAGAGAAGAAAATGAGACAGAAAAAGCTATTTGAAAAAGTAAAGACCAAAAGTTTTCCTAATTGTCACCATATATCAACTTACAGGTTTCAGAAACTCAAAGAACAAAATAAAAATAAAGAGAACCAAATGTAGACATACCATAGTCAAACCACTGGGCAAAAAAGGAGTAAATCTTGAAAGTAGCTAAAGGGAGGGAGAAAATAACTTACATACGTGGAAACAAATAGACAGATGACCTGTCATCAGAAATGACACTTTAAAAAGCAATGAAACTACATCTTCAAAATAAAAGAGAACTGTCAACTCCAAATTCTATAACTAGAAAAAGTAATTCTTGAGAAAAGAAAGATTTATTCAGATAAAAGAAGGCTTCGAACAATTGTCATTAGCAGACCTAGATACAAGAAATGCAAACGGAAATTTTTTAGACTAAAGAAAGATAACAACAGATGGAAATTCTGACCTACAGGAAGCAAGGAGAAGCTCTAGGAATGGCATGTGCATAAACGTGAAAAACTAAGGCTTTTTTCTTTTAGTTTTATAACAAACAACTGATGGTTTGAATAAAAAATTAATTAAGTGTACTATTGATAATGTATGTAGAGTAAAATATTCTAAATTAATAGCTTTGACAGGAGACTAAAGGCAACAATTTCGCCGCAACTTTTCTTTATGTTACATGAAAACGTTGACTATTAACACTAAGTGGACTGCGATAAGCCCAGGATGTTTATTATAATCCCTAGAGAACCACCACATTATATGAAGATATTCTTCTAAAATGCCAATAAAGGAATTAAAATGGAACGCTGAATATTGTTCAGTTAATATAAAAAGGCATGAAAGAAAGAACAGAGGAGGAAAAATGATGGAACAAATAGAACATAAGAGCAAAATAGGCTGGGCGCAGAGGCTCAGCCTGTAATCCCAGCACTTTGGGAGGCCGAGGCCGGTGGATCACAAGGTCAGGAGATCGAGAGCATCCTGGCTAACACGGTGAAACCCCGTCTCTACTAAAAATACAAAAATTAGCCGGGCATGGCGGCGGGCGCCTGTAGTACCAGCTACTCCAGATGCTGAGGCAGGAAAATGGCGTGAACCCAGGAGGCGGAGCTTGCAGTGAGCTGAGATCCCGCCACTGCACTCCAGCCTGGGTGACAGGGCCAGACTCCGTCTCAAAAAAAAAAAAAAAAAAAAAAAAAAGCAAAAATGGAATGCTTAAATCAAACCTTATCAATAATTATTTCAAATGTAATTTAAATACTCCAAATAAAACACAGATTGTCCAACTGGATAAGAAAAGTACCTATAAGAGATGCATGCCAAATATTATGGTATAGATAAGTTGAGAGTAAAATAATTTCCAAGTATACCAAGGAAACAACAAGCACAAGAAAACTTATGTGGCTATATTAATATAAGAAAAAGTAGACCTCCAAACAAGCAATATTACAACAGAAAGCTATTTCATAATGATAAAATGTCAAGTAATTATGAAGACATAATGCTGTATTGCTGACAGAATAACTAAAGAAAGTTAAGATAAAATAATTTTGACAACAGCTTGACCTAATCGATATTGACCAAGACAATAGAATATATGTTCTATTATGCTACACGTGAAACATTTATCAATAGGCTATAGACCACAAAATATCTCTCAAGAAGTTTCAAAACACTGTAAACATAGAAAGTATGCTTTCTGACCATAATGAAAATGAGTTGAAATGGGTAAAAACAAGCTACCCAGGAAAGTCTACATTATTGGAAGATTTAAATACATCTTAAAATGCCCTTTAGCTCAAGGAAGAAATCATAAGAAACACCTTTAAATACATTGAAGTGAATACAAATAAAAATATAATATATCAAAATGTATGGGATAAAGTTAAGCAGACCCAGAGTAAATTTTTTGTATAAATGCTTATTCTAAAAAAGAGAAGTTCAAAACAAGTGAACTAATTGTCTACCTTAAAAAGAAAATCTAAAACAAGAGAGCAAATTAAGTCCAAAACAAGTAGAAGAAAGGAAATAAAACAGAAATTAGAAATCAGTGAGACAGAAAACAGACACAGGAGAAAATCAACATGGCCAAAAGTTAGTTCTGTGAGAAAGAAAGAAAACACAAATTATAAATATCAGGGATTAATGAGATTGCACAGTTGTAGACACAAGAGACATTAACAAGAAAATGGAATACTGTGAAACATTTTATGCTAATTTTCATTACTTGGAAGAAAGGGTGAATTCCTTGAAAATAACTTAGAAAAAAATTCACAAGACTAAATGGAACATATGAAGTAATTGACATTTATTAAAGTAATTAAATTAATTGTCAAATACCTGCACATAAAAAGATAAATCTAAAGAAATAAAAAAATAAGCAAACTCCAGATCCAAAGAGTTTTTCTGATGAATTCTTTCAAACGTATAAAAAAATAAAAATTTTAAATTATTTCAGAAATAAAGAAGGGGGAAATTCCAAACTTGTTTTATGAGTCAGAATCCTGATAGCAAAACTACAAAACCCAGGAATGCAAAATTGATTTCAATTTAAAGGGCTATCACCATTCTAATCTGTGATTCTAATGAATTTGGCTATCTTAGATACTTTATACAAGTGGAATCATACAGTTTGTCCTTCTGTGACTGATTTACTTTACTTAGCATTAATGTCCTCTAGGTTCATCCATGTTGCATATTGCTGGGCTTTCTTGTTTTAAAGATGAATAATATTCCGTTTTATGAATATACCACATTTTCTTTATCTATTCATCTGCCAATAGACATTAACCTTATTTCCACATTTTGATTAGTGTAAATAATGCTGCAATGAGCCTGAGAATCATCCCAATCTCAATTCTTTCAGATAAATATCCTGAAGTGAGACTACTAGATCATATGGTAGTTCTACTTTCTTAATTTTTTTGAGGAACCACCGTACTGTTTTCCATAGAGGCTGCACAGTTTTACTTTCCCAGAAACACTGTACAAGTGCTCCAATTTCTCCCTATTGTTACCGCTCGTTATGTTTTTCTTTTAATAAGACCATTCTAACAGGCTTGAGGCAATATCTCTTTGTGGTTTTGATTTGCATTTCCCTGATGATTAGTGATGCTGAGCATTTTTTTCATGTACCTGTTGGTAATTTGGATATTTTCTTCAGAGAAATATCTATTGCAGATTAAAAAAAAAAAAAACTCTTAGCAAGCTAGAAAAAGAAATTTTCTCGAAGTGTTGGAAAGCATCCACAACAAAACATATGAACAATATTATATTTAATGGTGAAACCGTAAATGTTTAAACCACATAGATTAGGACAAGTAAGGGATGTGTGTGTTCATCACCTCTATTCAACATTGTATTGGTGATTGCTAATTTAATTTCTCTAAAATTACAGCTTGTATCAACTCTAGAATGTATTGGGCACCTCCTAGGACATAATCACTGGAATTTGGTGAGAGACATCAAATAGGAAAGAACCTGGCTCTGACATAAATTCAACACACGGAGGGGGACACATGTTATGAGACTGACCTGGCCTCTTCATCTCATAAAAGGGGTTCTTGTTGCTGGTAACACAGATTAAAACTATTTCAATTACATTCAACATAAAAAGATTAGCAATGGCATGTAAGATGAAAAAATCACCCTGAAGCAAGACAAAAGTCTCACAAATGGATATTTAAACTAGTCAACACTTTGAAATTCAGGCAGAGGTCGTGCTTTCTGGGGGAACTAAAGTAGCAAGAATAAAATAGAGGCTCCAATTCTAGGAAAAGTGGACCCTAATAAGGTTTACAATCCAGAAACTCAAGAAATCCAGACAGAAGGATGCGTCTCCGCTTTCAAGGCACTAGCAGTACCTAGATTACTAAGCCAATCCCCAACACAATCATAAACACAAATTTGATTGAGGAAGAAGCTTGCCCACCAGAAGATTTAGGTTATTACAAGGTAGAATGTGATAGAGAAAACGAGCATGGGACTGGAAATAAAAGGAGGTAGCCCCATGATTACAACTGGAATATATCTGTCAGAGATGGTGCAGAAATAAGACTGAACAGAGAGATCCTTGAACCCCACGTGCCTTACATCAGGACTAATCCTGGACACAGGCTGGAAAGCATAGCCTACAGATGGTGAGGGAGGAGTGGGCTCAGCTGTGAGAAGGAGAAGGAAATATGGTTGAAAACCAGATGCGGGTCTTGAAATCACACAGAGAATTTGGGCCTTTGCTGCTGTCTGCCAGCAGCTGCCAGTAGTTCTCACACTTTGGCTGGCATCAAAATCACGTGGGGCAGCGGTGGGGAAGTGGGGGGAGTGTTGTAAAACCACAAGTGACCAGGCAAAAAACACCTGTATGTTTTCCAATTCAGTAAGTACAGAAATATTAATTGGAAAAAGGTGGAGGTCAGACATTGATAGTGCTATGGACTGCTCCAGGGACATAAGCATGATCTTTAGAGAGGTGACTCTCATCAGTTGAGGGCAACCACTGGACAGAAAGAGGTCCAGACCAACCGTACACAGAGACATCATACAACTACACTTTAGCAACCTCTCCAAATAACATGTCTCTTAGTGAAACTTGGGAGGTTGAAAGTTAAAAACATAAAATCCAGTGACATTTATGTATCCTAGGCACTTACATTTGTCTGATTCTTCCAACTTGCCTTTGCTTGGTTAGAGTTTTGGGTAGATAAGAGGTGGATTTACATGTGCTAGTGTGAGAACTTTGATATACTCATTTAGACATTGACCCACTATCTTGATGTTTGAAAGCTAAAACCCAAAGAAATTTGTCTTTTTACATAAAACAAATTCAGCCCTTACCTTCCTTATTGATTACATCTTCCACTAGCAGTAATAAAAAAGTAACAATATGCATAAGTCAAAGTATCTTCTTAGATCCTCTGTAGTGTTTTATTATTTAGTAGTTGTAATTAAATAACTGTCTCAAAATTTCAAGGAATGCCTGAGAAGCAATTCATGTTCAAAGGCTGCCCTCTTGTGACAATGTGTTGTATGTTTTACTGTAAAAGTAATCTTATTTTACTTTATAACCTCTACAATCCAATTCATAACAACATAAAAAGGAAATAAAACCTTACATAATTTTGAATTTTAAAAAGTACCTTGTTTATATGGCTCCTTTAGCTAATGAATAGATAATTTGGTAAATATTACAGTGAGTTGAAAGTTTGAATCCATCTCACTTAGCTAGCTTGATGGATGTATTCTAAACCTATACAACCCACTCCTCTGCTTTTAAAAAATTAAAGTTAGCTGTAGATTGAGATGTCAGTGACACAGTTTATAGAACGTAACTTAGATTGTCATCTACATTACTGTAACTACAAATACCACCCTCAGATGGAAGAATCAGTTTTATCAGTGAACATCTCTAATTGAACTATAAATGGTGTATGTCTTCTGGCTTTTACAAGCTCTTGGTCTAACAGGGGATATATGATGTAAAAATTACAAAGCAAGGCCACGCACGGTGGCTCATGCCTGTAATCCCAGCACTTTGGGAGGCCAAGGCGGGCGGATCACAAGGTCAGGAGATCGAGATCATCCTGGCTAACACGGTGAAACCCCATCTCTACTAAAAATACAAAAATTAGCTGGGTGTGGTGGCACACGCCTGTAGTCCCAGCTACTCAGTAGGCTGAGGCAGGAGAATCGCTTGAACCCAGGACGCGGAGGTTGCAGTGAGCCGAGATCGCACCACTGCACTCCAGCCTGGTGGCAGAACAAGTCTCCATCTCAAAAATAAATAAATAAATAAATATTAAAATAGCAGTGACTATAATGTTTTGTGACGTTAAACTTTGAGAGCTTTTTTTTCTTTCTTTTCCCAAGTCCCTTTCCCAGTTCCAGGAGCAGAGTTATTCTAAGCTCACTGATGTAAAGGAATAGAAAGAAAAGGTTTGGTGGAAAACCTAATAACCTGCTATCTTTCTGTCTTTTGTTTTTTAAAAGCTTGAGCATTTGGGAGAATTTGGAAAGATTGTGGAGTAAGTGCAAAGAAGGAATTTGCTAACAAAAATTATATAGGGTAAAATGAGTTTTTTCCAGGTTAGAAAATATCCACTCCCTACACTCCTACATTCCTTTCCCATGGTTAAGAAGAGGAAAAAACAAAGGCCTCTTGGTGAGCAGTGGTGACTTAGGCAGTTTCTTAGAAATATTCTAGAAGGCATAGTCATCTTTTTAAAAAAATAGCTACAAGGATATGTCTAAGCAGAAGGGACCATGGGCCAAATTACGTGTAGATTTTTGCATTCCAAATATGGTAAAGAAGAAGCAGGAAGCTGGGGGACCTAAACAGGCCACACAGAAATGGACAAGGAAGAGGCCAGCAGCAGCTTGTGGGGACAAGATGTCAAGCCCCAAATGTAAAACCCACCAACCATCCTCCAAATTCTGGCTCTGTTTAACAAGGCTGTGGTCTGACACTAGATGCCGCCTCAGTGACTAAAGCATAATTCCCCGTCTCCTGGGGGTGTTGACAGCTCACTCCTGGCAACAATACTCACAGCACAAAAAAGTTCCTTCATCCAAGTTCATGTCCCTTCTCAAGGCATCCCACATCCAAGAACTGCTTGGTACAGAAATATAATGGCCTGGTTTTCTTGCTCCAATTCGAGGTCATTAGGTAAACTCACCAAGATCCCTGTAGAGTGGACTGCGGCCATGATAGTGATTGCATTCCAGCTGACTTCCTGCTCCACTCAATCCTATTGCTGTCACTCTTCCACTGGTGTTGGGAATATCATTTCAACCTCCTTGCATGCAAATCTCCAACTCGGAGTCGGCTTCCTAGGACACCTGACTGGTGACTTCTCTATCACTATCACAATACTTAGAGGGGAGATCTTAAAATGATTGAAGGCTAACTGCCCTAACTGCACAGACAGATGGTGGCTTAAAATAGAATTTAAGTGGATTTAAAAAAACATGAAAAAAGTTGACATTGCACGCTCATATGAGCTTATGGATCAAACCATGCATATGATTTCTAAGATCCCTCGTGCAGTATATATTTGCACTGTTTATAAATGACATCCCCTTGAATTGAATTCAGTGCAATTCAAAACAGTAATTTGTGGGAAAAATTAGATATGCAGATAGCCTGGACTCTAGAGAGGCACACATCATTTGGAGAATAATAGTGAACCGGCTGGTTTATGAGGGAAGAAAACAGAGTGAATATAGACTATTAGTGAACAAGGATATTTTCCCATGTATATTCAAATTAAGGTGAACTTCTTTACAGAATTATGCCTTAGAAAGAAAAAGTATTTCCCTATATTTGAGTCCTCACAAGTTTTCCTACGATGAGTGCTTTTGTGATTATTTTGAATAACAAAGTAATATTTAAAGAAACTCTCTTGCCCTGAATGTACTTTAATTTATGTCAATTGATGTTGTATATAGAGATCATCAGAGTCAAGCTACAAGAAAAGGAGGAACATATCTCAGCAAAGACTTAGAGGACTAATACTGTGAAATCAAAATTTCAAGTGAGGGAATAAATGCAGCTTTTAATGATTACTTAAATGAAGTTTAACTCTAGCAGGATCTACAAGAAATTGGCAACCTTTGGCTTCAGTAACAGAAACTCAGGATATATGTCCTTCAGTGCTTTTGGATTCTGCATCATATTGAGAGAGACTCCTTTAAACAAGCAATAAGAAACTTCCTGTGACAACATAATAAATTCAAAAAGTTCTGTTACTCAGACAATTTAGATAGAAGCGAGGACTTTGGCCTAGACAGCCCTGTTCACTCTAAAGATGGACTAAACAATGAAAAAGATATTGACATCAAAAATTCAATCAGGAATTTGATTAAAGCATTTCATTAAATGTGATAATTTCTTAGTATATTATCTTACATATGCAATATTCATGTGTAACAAATTAAATACAAGTAAACATTTGACTATATTATCTGCAGCATAATTTACATACAATTAACATATTCAGTTTTGCTCACATGAAAACATGGATCTTCTCAATAAGAAAATTTGTGAAATCTTTAATTCCTCATCCCCAGGAATGTAAATAAATAAATATAAATACTGTAAGTCAGTGATTTTTTCCTAGGAAGACAGTAAAAATACTTTACATGCCTTCTCATTGTAAACCTAAATAACAAACAGAGAAAGGCTCTCTAAAGGAAAAAGACACATCTTAGGGAGGAGGGAACTGCAATGGGAATATGCATGACAAAGCAAGCTGTGTAGATTCAAATGGTAAAGGAAGACAAGGTCTTTAAAAGAAAAACGATCAACCTGGAAGTATGGGGGAGTAGAAAAAAATAAATAAAGGAAAAATGAAGAGGCTTATATAATTGTTTTGTTATAGTTATCTTTGACTATGAAGATCAACAACAAGGTCAATGTCAGTTGAAGTTTGGGCAGGCAGTTTCTGGATAGATGTCCTCACAGAAGTGTATTTTGTGTGAGGTTGCTATGGCCTTTGTGCAAGGTTGTGGTTTTTGTGGTATTTTGTGATAGTTTTTATCAGGCCTAGAAGCATGAGAACCCTCTCTTCATGGCCTTCTCTGAATCTATTTGTCCAGGTTTTTTCTTTTCTTTTTAAAGATTAGTGTCAGTTTTGATTCTGATAACTTTTATATCATGATCCCTAATTTCAAAAAAAAAATTAAACGTGTAACTTATTTATGATGTATTTGATAGGCTTGGATTTATGAATCACCTCCACTATCTATAGTGGTAGATATATCTGAGCCTACTTACACAGGACTTCCATCAGATTTTCTCTTCAATGGAATTGGAAGAGGGGGTTTTGGAGAAGGGGATGAAGGAATTGTGCTGCATCAGAGGTCCCCACTTAACAGCACAGGGACTTTTTCTGTGCTCTTGCCAGGCCGTTGTATTAGTCTGATGCAAAAGTAATTTTGGTTTTGTCATTGAAAGTAATGAGACCATCTGACTTACAATGTCTGTGCCGTAACCAACTCCTAATAGCCTTCCAGGACAGCTTTGCCCTGACATATACTGTCCTGGAACCACGTCTGCTTTGTAATTCCTGAGGTAGCTGCCACCATGACCAATGACTTCTCATCTTTACTCTACATGCAGGTAACAGTTATAATTATATCTCTGTGTATTCACAGAACATTTAGTACATCTGGGACTTCTACAAAATTTCCCTAGCTGATTTTGGTGTTCTAGTGTCCTGGCAGCTCTAGCCATGAAGGGATGATGTTTTATCAGCATTTCTGTTGAGTTTTTTGCTTTTTCTCACAAACTGATTACACTTTTCTCACATACGTTTGACAATTCATTTGAACTCATTTATTCTAAACCCATTATTTTTTGTCTATTATTTAATAGCGAGGGGGGCGAGGGATAAAAGATTACAAATAGGGTGCAGTGTACACTGTTCGGGTGATAGGTGCACCCAAATCTCACAAATAACCAGTAAATAACATATCCATGGAACCAAATACCACCGTACCCCAATAACCTATGGGAAAAAAATAAAAAATAAAATAAAAAAGAGTCAGAAAAAAAGAAAATAATCACCGTACTTACCGTGACACTTAGAAATGGTGACTAGCATTATTTGTAAGTGTCACCTAATAATATTATTATTTTTTCTTTATGCTACAAACTAGCTCTGCTATTACAATCACTACTATTTGAAGTGTTACTACATTAAATTAAATTTATTGTATCCTTCTGGACTCAGAAATGGGGGTAAATGCTAAGACAATTTCAGAATATGATCACATATTAAAAGCATATTGTACGGGGAAAATGTGATTTTTAGAAAATAGAAATTGGTAGAGAAACGGTTTTTGAGTCTCTTTAATTTCTGCACATTTTGCAAGTATGGACGCTGACTTTCTTGTTCCAAATGATTGATTTCAAGCATGTTTGTATAGAAAACAGCCTTGGAATAGAAAACCAGTACCTCCTTCTGGAACAAAGGAAAAGTTTATTTACTGTCTAGTATAATGCAGATAATTTCTCCCTCTTGGGAAGGGTACAGCCAAGTGAACTTCCCATAACACAAGTTGGGGTTTCTTGAGTTTGGGTTTTTCTTCCACAGTGTAATGTGCAGGTGCCACTTGGCTCTCTTTGTGTTATCCTGGGAAAGCTGATGGCTGTAGGTGCATGTGTTTATTTTGGGGTTCTCTATTCTGTTTCATTGGTCTTTGTGTCTGTTTTCATATCACTACCATGCTATTTTGTCTACTGTGGCCTTAGGGAATAGTATGAGGTCAAGTAATGTGATGTCTCCAGCTTTGTTCTTCTTGCTTAGGTTTCCTTCAGTTGTCTGGGCTCTTTAAAAATCCATATGAAATTTAGAATAGTTTTTTTCTAATTCTGTGAAAAACGACATTGGTTGTTTCATAGGAATAGTGTTGAATGTGTAGATTGCTTTTGGCAGTATAGCCATTTTAACAATATTGATCTTTCTAATCCATGAGCATGGAATGGTTTTCCATTTGTTTTGTCATCTATGATTTCTTTCTGCAGTGTTTTATAGTTCTCCTTTTAGATATCCTTTACCTCCTTGGTTAGACATATTCTTCTTTTATTTTATTTTATTTTGGGGGTTGCTGTGGTAAACAGGATTGCACTCTTGATTTACCTCTCAGTTTAAACATTTTTGGTGTACAGAAATGCTACTTCTTTTTATATGTTGATTTTTTTATCGTGAAACTTTGCTGAAGTTTTTATCAGTTCTAGGAGCCTTTTGGCACAGTCTTTAGGGTTTTCTAGGTGTATAATCATATCATCAGTGAAGAGAGATAATTTGACTTCATTTCCTATTTGGATGCCTTTTATCTCTTTCTCTTGCCTGATTGCTCTGGCTAGGACTTGTTGAACAAGAGTGATGAGAACAGGCATCCCTATTTTATTCCTGTTCTTAAGGGGAATGTGTTGGGAGAAAAGCTGAGTGTTGGAACAGAAGCTGAGGCAGGGCCATATGTTTCTCATTCACTTGATACACCGTTTCCTTTCAACCCCCACATCCTCACCACCTGTTTCTTTGTTTGAGCACCAATAAATAGCATGGGCTTCCAGAGCTTGGGGACTTTGCAGACTCCACATTCATGATGGTCCCCTGGTTCCACTTTCTCTCTCAAACTGTCTTTTTCTCATTCCTTTGACTCTGCCGGACTTCATCACCCGCCTGACCTAGTGTTGGGTCTGATCACCCCAACAATCTTGGTGCCCAACATGGGGCGACAAAGACCCTGGTGAAGGAAGGCTAGAGCATGTGAAAGCAGAGGACACATCATCAAAAGACACCCGAGGACATACAAAGATGGGGAGTGAAAGTTAGTACTTAGAATTTGTTATCACTCTGTAGTACAGTAAAGCAGTTTTGCCCATGGTTTCCAGAACAAAGGAGTATGAAGTTGGATGAATGGGAGAAAATTGGAAGAGATTTTTTAAAAGGCATATAAAGATGGAGCAGAAATTCCAGTTTCTGTATGGTCAGTGTGGGCACTAATAAAGGCAGCCCTTGAGCCATTTCAAACAGATGATGAGGCAGATTCAGATGAGGAAGAGGAGGATGAGTGTAAAAAACTAACTTCAAATTCTGAGTGTGGGGAGCAGCTACTGGAGGAGATTAAAGAAAAGAAAGAAAAATTTTAAAAAGTATGTTTTACTAACCCGTTGGCTCCACCTGCTGAATTAAGTGAATGGCCACCTCCTCTCTCTCCCTTAAATGGGTGAGAAAATAAATTAGCTGAAAAACTTACTGCTCCTGTAGTTGCAACATTAAAACCTGGAGCAATTGGTGGTGCTAGACAAAATTCTATTCAAAAAGCTAAAGCCAAGGGAGACCTTGAAGCATGGCAATTTCCCGTTACTATAATCCAGCAAGTAGGACAGAATATAGCTAATTAGGCTCTTTTTTTTTAAGTTACTAAAGAATGTAAGCAAGCCATTAGTCAATATGGACTGAACTCTCTTTTTGTGCAAACTTTATTTAAAAATATGGCTCTTGATAATAGATTAATACCATATAATTAGGATACTTTGACAAAACCTGTTCTCACTCCATCTCAGCACTTGCAGTTTAAAACTTGGTAGGCTGCCGAAGCTTAAACTCAGGCAAAAGAAAACACACAAGGGCAGCCACCTGTGCCTGTTTTCTTTGATCAGTTAATAGGAGTTGGCCCTAACTGGGGTTGATTAGGAAATCAAGTAGTAATGGAAGATGTTGTCATTGTTCAGCTGTGCTTCATGTGCTTGCAGGCATAGAAAAGGATAAATGTTACCGGGGGAAAGTATCCTTATTTCAGTTCTGTCTGACAAGGACCTAAAGAACCATATATTAATTTTATTGCTCAGCTCCAAGAGGCTGTGTATAAAGCCATAAATGATAAAAACAGCTCGGGATGTTGTAATACAGCTTCTTGCATACAATAATGCTAATGCAGAGTGTCAAACTGCTATTAGACCCCTGAGAGAGAAGGCTCATTTAACTAAATATATTAAGGCTTGTGATGGCATTGGAGGTAACTTACATAAGGCTATTCTTTTAGTTCAGGCTATGGCTAGATTAAGAGTAAGAAAAAATATGCTTCATTTCTCAGGCTCTTGCCTTAATTGTGGGCAAATTGGACACAAGAAAAGAATGTAGAAAGGAATTCAAAAGATGAAAACTACTACCATCAATCAACAGAAAAGTCACAGTGTATGTCCCTGGTGTAAGAAAGGCAATCACTAGGCAAGTCCGTGTCATTCTAAATTTAGCAAAGATGGACAACCTGTTTCAGGAAATAGGAAGAGGGACCCGCCTCGAGCCCCTCAACAAACCGAGGCATACCCAGCACAGCCACTGCCCTTATAAATGTACAACAATTGTCCCCCACCTCAGCAAGCAGTGTTGCTGTAGACCTCTACAGAACAATTCCCATCTCCTTACTTCCTGGGGAGCCACCAAAGAAGGTCCCCACAGTAGTTGGGCATGAGTGATCTGTGCCTTAAGAACATGCTTCTGCTGCAGTTAACTAGCCCAACCTATTCCTTTAATTCAGCCCATCCCTTCGTTTCCCATAAGGGATACTTTTAGTTAATCTAACATCTATAGAAACAATGCTAATGACTGGCTTGCTGTTAATAAATACGTGGGTAAATCTCTGTTCAGGGCTCTCACCTCTGACCCCTGATTTTCCACTTCACACCTCTATATTTCAGTGTGTGTGTCTTTAATTCCTCTAGCGCTGCTGGGTTAGGGTCTCCCCAACTGACCTGGTCTCAGCAAGTGGTGCCCATTCATGGGGGCTCGAATACAGGTCAAAGGATCGCTGGAGCACGTGGAATGTGGGACTAGCTGGAGGACACCCAAGTAATGTTAAAGCCATCCCCGTGGTGAGTCAGAAGGGGAGCTCGGAAGCATCAGGGTAGCAATAGGACAAGTGTGGGCTGTGGTTCGTTCTACCTTGGAACTTTTTCACACGGATGATGAGGAGGAAGGAGAGTATAACAAAGTAACAGTAGAGGTTACAGACCAGGTTTATTTGCCACCTAAAGCTGAAGCAGAAAAGGAGGGAGAGGTTCATCCCTATCCTTCTGCACACCCTCATTATTATTTTGAAGAAAACGACCCTCCAGATCTTTCTTTTCTGGAGGACACTGTGTGAAAAGTAGTTACCCTGGTGACTGTTCGAGCAGCGCCTTGAGCGACCGCTCTTACTTCTATTCAGGCAGGAATTCAGCAAGCTAGACAAAAGTGGGATTTAGAGGCTTGGCAGTTCCTGTTGGAATACATGCCCCAGATCAACAGGGAAATATTATAGCTACATTTGAGCCTTTTCCTTTTAAATTACTCAAAAAAATTAAACAAGCTAAATCAGTATGGACCAGGTTCTCCTTTTGAAATGGGACCGTTAAAGAATGTTGCTGTTTCCAGTCGTATGATTCCTACTGACTGGGACACTATTACTCGAGCTTGTCTAACTCCTGCTCAGTTCTTACAATTTAAAACTTAGTGGGCAGATGAAGCTTCCATTCAGGCTGCTCGCAATGCCTGGGCCCAACCTCAAATTAATATAACTGCAGACCAACTTTTGGGGGTTGGTGGCTGGGCTGGTTTACATGCACAAGTGTCATGCAGGATGATGCCATAGAACAGCTTAGAGGAGTGTGCATTAGAGCTTGGAAACAATCACTTCATGTGGAGAACACTACCCTTCCTTTAGTGCTATAAAACAGGGACCAAGAGAACCATACGTGGATTTTATAGCTTGGTTACAGGAGTCTCTTAAAAAGATTATTGCAGATTTGGCTGCTTAGGATATAGTGTTGCAGTTATTAGCTTTTGACAATGCTAATCCCTATTGCTAGGCTGCTCTGCGACCTATCAGAGGGAAAGCACATTTAGTTGATTATATCAAGACCTGTGATGGTATCAGAGGTAATCTACATAAAGCTACTTTGTTGGCACAGGCGATGGCAGGACTGAGAGTGGATAAAGGAAATACTCCATTTCCTGGAGCTTGTTTTAACTGTGGGAAACATGGTCATACTGAAAACAATGTAGAAAAAAAATCAGCGAGTCAGGCCACCAGATAGGGGAAAAAAGAAAACTGCTGATCCTGAAATATGTCCAAAATGTAAAAAAGGAAAACTTTGGGCTAATCAGTGTCACTCTAAGTTTGATAAAGAAGGGAACCCAATTTTGGGAAACTCCCTGATGGGCCCATCCCAGGCCCTGTTCTAATCCAGGGCATTTCCAGCTCAGGCCATTCCCTCACCCCCAAATATTATCTGTCCCCCACCACATTCCATAGTGCCGCAGTAGATTTATGCTGCACAAAGGCTGTGAGCCTTCTGCCTGGGGAACACCCACAAAAGGTCCTAACAGGAGTCTGTGGACCATTGCCAGAAGGGACAATGGGATTACTTTTAGGAAGGTCTAGTTTAAGTTTAAAAGGGGTACAAATACACACTGGAGTCATTGATTCAGATTACAATGAGGAAATTCAAATTGTGATATCTATTTCTGTTCCCTGGAAAGCACAGCCAGGAGTGCGCATAGCATAGCCCCTGAGTGTGCCATATGTGGGAATGGGAAAAAGTGAAATTAAATGAACTGGAGGATTTGGAAGCACAAATAAAAAAGGCAAGGCAGCTTATTGGGTAAATCAAATTACTGATAAACATCCTACCTGTGAAATAACTATCCAGGGAAAGAACTTTAAAGGTTTAGTAGATACTATTTTTTTTTTTTGGTAGGACTGGACATTTCAATCATTTCTCTACAGCTCTGGCCATGCACATGGCCAATTCAGCCCACTCAATTTAACACAGTGGAAACTGCTAAAGCTCCAGAAGTGTATCAAAGTAGCTATATTTTGCATTGTGAAGGGCCGATGGACAACCTGGGATTGTTCAACCAATTACAACTTCTGTACCTATAAATTTATGGGGGAGAGATTTATTATGACAATGGGGAGCACAAGTTCTAATTCCTTAACAATTATACAGCCCTCAAAGTCAACATATGATGCACGAAATGGGGCACGTCTCTGGTATGGGAGTAGAAAAAAATTTGCAAGGTTTGAAAGAACTGCTTCAAACGGAAAGACAAAGTTCCTGCCAAAGATTAGGATACCATTTTTGATGGTGGCCATTGTTAAGCTTCCAAAACCTATACCTTTAAAATGGTTAACAGATAAGCCAATTTGGATAGAATAATGGCTGCTAAGCAAAGAGAAACTGGATGCTTTAGAGAAATTAGTTACTGAACAATTAGAAAATGGGCACATAGCTCTAACGTTTTCCCCTTGGAATTCTCCAGTTTTCATAATTAAGAAAAAATCAGGTAAATGGAGAATGTTAACTGACTTAAGAGCCATCAATTCAGTTATACAACCAATGGAAACATAACAGCCAGGATTGCCTTCTCCTACTATAATTCCAAAAAATTGGCCTTTAATAGTCACAGATTTAAAAGACTGTTTCTTTACTACCCTTTTAGCTGAGCAAGACTGTGAACGGTTTGCATTTACAATGCCTGCAGTAAACAATCTGCAGCCTGCTAAGCGTTTTCATTGTTTCACAGATGGGTCTAGTAATGGTAAAGCTTCTTATTCTGGATCAAAAGGTAAAGTTTTCCAGACACCCTATACTTCAGCTCAAAAAGCGGAGCTTGTAGCTGTAATTGAGGTGTTGACTGCTTTTGATATGCCTGTTAATGTGATTTCTGATTCTTCATACATGGTTCATTCCACACAGTTAATTGAAAATGCTCAGTTGCGATTTCATACAGATGAACAACTGATAATAAAAACAAAAAAGGGGGAGAAACAGGGATTATGGGATAGCCCATATACAATTGAATCTAACATCATTAACTTTCAATTTTTTGAGCCTGCCCAAAGGCCAGATGTTATCAGCAGCTGAACAGCATCTACAGAAACCAGCTGCAAAGACAGAAGCAGAACAACTGGTTTAGTGGAGCGATCCAATAACAAAAAGTTGGGAAATAGGCAAAATTATAACTTGGCATAGAGGTTATGCTTGTTTCTCCAGGACCGAATCAACAACTGATTTAGATACCATCAAGACACCTGAAATTTTATCATGAGCCAGATGCTGAGGAAGAGATAAAAAGCACAATCATCATTGAAATTAGAGCTTCTGGCTGGGTGCAGTGGCTCACGCCTGTAATCCCAGCACTCTGGGAGGCCGAGGTGGGCGAATCACAAGGTCAGGAGATCGAGACCATCCTGGCTAACACGGTGAAACCCCGTCTCTACTAAAAATACAAAAAATTAGCTGGGTGAGGTGGCGGGCGCCTATAGTCCCAGCTACTCAGGAGGCTGAGGCAGGAGAATGGTGTGAACCCGGGAGGCAAAACTTCAGGTTTTGCCAAGAATGACACTGTAAATATAACAAAGCTTCTGTGCTTGTTAGTGAACACCAAATCAGCTACTCTCCTGTATTCGGAGATCAGGATGAAATGAAAAGAACAAGCAGGTTGGGTGCGGTGGCTCATGCCTGTAATGCCAACACTTTGGGAGGCTTAGGTGGGCGGATCACCTGAGGTTGGGAGTTTGAGACCAGCCTGACCAACATGGAGAAACCCCATCTCTACTAAAAATGCAAAATGAGCTGGGCATGGTGGCACAAGCCTCTAATCCCAGCTTGGGAGGCTGAGGCAGGATAAGTGCTTAAACCTGAGAGGCGGAGGTTGCAGTGAGGCAATATTGCACCATTGCACTCCAGCCTGGGCAACAAGAGTGAAACTCCATCTCAAAAAAATAAAAAATAAAAAAGACCCCCAACCTTGTCTAGACTGTGGGGTTTCAGTTTCACCCCAGGGGGGTCCTGGTTGGGTTAGAATCCTGAATCTGGTTTGAGTTCGAATCCTAAAGAATAAAGGGAATAAAGGCTGTAGCCACTGACATACTCAATCTGGTCTGGTTCTGGCTTTTGCGTGTCTATCTGTATTTTTGGTCTAAATATTTGGCCCAACAGAGGTTAAAGGCTTTGATGTTCTCAGCAAAAACCTTGTGAGATCTCTAGTTTATCTGTGTGCTCAGCTGGAGCAAAGAGACTCCATAAACTAGAAAAACCTAAAGAAAATGGCACGCGTGAAAAAATGAGAGCCAACTCCTGTTTGTTGTTCTGTCCACCTCCCTCTCTCACTCCTCCTTCTGCCTTTGCTGTGGTCCCATGGTGTTTCTGTCTTTCTGGGGACCTGATATTCAGTGTAGGAGTGAAGTCCATGATTTTAAAACCTTCATGTCTCTGCTTTTTAACTCTGCCTGCTTTGCTGAGCTCTTATAATGAGAAATAAACCATTCAGAACAGAAACAACAGGGCATCAGAAAACCAACTTCCGGCAGTGCTCCGGCAAGTACCTCCCTAGAGGGGAAGGGCTTACTAAAGGAGATTTAATCTTGAAAAGGTCAAAATGAGAAGCTCTAACCTTAAGCTTGCTAGGTTTTCTGGGACTCGAGCTGGCTATATATTATGGACCATTCTAGCCACACACACACACACACACACACACACACACACACACACACAATTTTTTTGAGACAGAGTCTCGCTCTGTTGCCCACGCTGGAGTGCAGTGGTGTGATCTTGGCTCACTGCAACCTCCACTTCCCAGGTTTGAGCAATTCTCCTGTCTCAGCCTCCTGAGTAGCTGCGATTACAGGTGTGTGCCACCATATCCGGCTAATTTTTGTGGTTTTAGTAGAGATGAGGTTTCACCATGTTGGCCAGGCTGGTCTCAAACTCCTGATCTCAAGTGATCCACTTGCCTTGGCCTCCAAAACTGCTGGGATTACAGGCATGAGCCACTGTGCCCAGCCTATATATATATATATATTTTTTTTCTTTTTCTTTTTGATACAGAGTCTTGCTCTGTTGCCGAGGATGGAGTATGGTGGTACAATCGCGGCTCACTGCAACCTCCACCTCCCAGGTTTGAGTGATTATCCTGCCTCAGCCTCCTGAATAGCTAGGACTACAGGTGAACACCACCACACCCAGTTAATTTTTGTATTTTCAGTAGAGATGGGGTTTTGTCACGTTGGCCAGGCTGGTCTCAAACTCCTGGCCTCAAGTGATCCACCTGCTTCAGCCTCCCATAGTATTGGGATTACATGAATGAGCCACTGCACCTGGCCTCTAGTGCACACTTTAAACCTGACGGCCAAATTACATGAAAGAAAATTCAGAACTCAAATAGTTACTATTTTTAAAAACCATAAAATGGAAAAGTCTCAGTTCTTTTGCCTATCTTTTTTTTCCACTGCCTACTTTGAATCTGCTGATTTGTCTACTGGTGTTGAGATAAGACTTACTGTCTGTTGTGTTACCAATTCGAGGTTACTTGGCTGAAGAAAAACAAAAGAATGAAACAATTCTATATTTTTTTCTCTTTTTGAGACAAGGTCTCACTGTAAGGTCTCACTCTGTTCCCCAGACTGGAGTGCAGTAGTGGGATCATAACTCACTGTTATCTCAACCTCCTAGGCTCAAGCAATCTTCCTGCCTCACCCTCTCTAGTAGCTGGGACAATAGGCATGCACCACCATGCCTGGCAATATTTATCTTATTCTTAGTAGAGATTGGGTCTCACTATGTTGCCCAGGCTGGTCTCAAACTCCTGAGCTCAAGTGATCCTCTTGCCTCAGCCTCTCAAAGTGCTGGGATACAGGCATGAACCACTGTGCCCAGACAAAAGAGTTCTTTTATAAATACAAATAATTTAAAAAGTATTGATAAAATAAAAGTAGAAATGTCTTCAGAATTGTCAGCGTACATTTTTGACTGTGTTTTATATTTACATTTGCTAGATATTTTAAGGTGCTAGGTTTTGGCATGAAGGTTATAAAGCTATAAACACCGGAAAGAAAAGAATATTTGTTTATGTGATTTTTTAAATACATAAGACCAATTTAATACGGTTTGTTGAACAAAAATAATGGAATTTTCTGAGTTATTGGTAAAATACCCTTGTATTTAACTTTGAAGTCCTCACTTATGTGAACACCTGATATTCACAGGCTATATCATGGTTAACAAGAAAATAACTTAGAAATGATGACTAGCTCTGTCTAATACCTCAGTTCTCACAAATACTCTAGATAAACTGTCAAAAATAAGTAAATGTAAATGGATAAATATCTATACAAGACATCTTAATGTATTTTTGAAATTTTTTTGAGCCAGTGTCTCTGTCTGTCACCCAGGCTGAAGTGCAGTGGCATGATCACAGCTCATTGCAACCTTGACCTCCTGCACTCAAGGGATCCTCCCACCTCAGCCTCCCAAGAAACTGTTAATTACAGGCATGCACCACCATGGTCAGCTAACTTTTTTTTTTTTTTTGTAGAGTCAGCATCTCGCTATTTTGCTCAGGCTGGTCTCATGGTGTGAGCCACCATGCCCAGCCTATTTTTGAAATTTTAGTTATGTTACATTAAATAATAGATACTCATTAAATATCTGGGTTATTTCCAATTTAAAACTCATGTTGTAGCCCAGGAACTGTGGCTCACACCTGTAATCCCAACACTTCGGGAAGCCAAGGTGGGTGGCTCACCCGAGGTCAGGAGCTCAAGACCAGCCTGATCAACATGGTGAAACCCAATCTCTACTAAAAAATACAAAAAATTAGCCAGATGTGGTGGTGTGTTCCTGTAATCCCAGCTAATCAGGAGGCTGAGGCAGGAGAATTGCTTGAACCTGGGAGGCGGAGGTTGCAGTGAGCTGAGATCACACCATTGCACTCCAGCCTGGGCAAAAAGAGTGAAAATCCATCCTAAAAAAAAGTTTTAGGAACACACAATTCTAAATTATGAAATTATTCTTATATGTAAGATACTGCTATATGACAATTCAAGATTTCTTGCTTCCTAGGTTTTTTATTAAAATAAGGGTTTCTAAGTGTTAATATCTTTGTAGATATATGTGATTAAGACGACTAGATACAAAAGAAACAATTCTGTATGCAAAATGTATACCGGTTTTTGTTTCAGAGAAAGTAAATTCGCTTAGAGATTTTTAAGGATTATTTTAAATTGAAGGAATAAAAAAGAAAGATAAAACTAAATGTGTATAAAAAGTTAGGAAAGATGGAAAAAATTATACGAGGTTATTAAAAGTTTATGTAAATCTTACCTCGAGGTCAAAACTGATTGAGATCAGATAGACTGTTTATAAAGTTTATTTATATTAGCTGTAATATTAAAAACATAGTGATAAAAAACTAAAAATTTTGGTTAAAACAACAAAGTTTTCTTAATGTATTTATTTGCTCATAATAAGAGGTAATAAATATTGACTTTTAATCCTGAAATCTGTTACTATAAAAACTTTTCAGATTTGTATATCAGAAGTTCAACTTTTCCTGTACTTTCATGTTACACATGACTCACAGATCACATCATTGTCTCCTGTTCCTTCTTGAGAAGGAATAAAAGGCTTGGGTTTCCTGCTTGGCTGGGATGATAACTCTTTCAGCTTTTTCATCAGGTCTAATTTTGTACTCTTGGCTTTTAAATATGTCTTAATTACTTCATGTAACCAGGAAACTTCCATGCTATCTTTGAGAGCTATGGATCCCCACTGCTCTATGCTCTCGTTTTCCTGTTTACATTCCTCTGTAATATTATGCTCACTCATGACCCTGGACACACTCTTTCTATGTCTAATTAAATTCAAGTCTCCTTGTCATCGGGTTTGACTTCCAAGTGATTTAAATTAGCTTCCCATAAGAAGACACAATTATGCCACAGGAGCTTTTACCCTTTAAATGACTGGCCTGTAATGAAGATTTTAGGTTTTATCAAGATAATCCATGTGTTGCCTTTATTGATTTTTTAATTACTTGGGAAAACTGAGGGTTTTCAGTTTTCACATCCATGTAACCTTCTATGTTGCTTTTGATGTCTTTTGGTTGTCATGCTAATTAAATGAATGACTGTTATTTAAAAATGACATGTGGCTGTGTGCAGCGGCTCATGTCTGTAATTCTAGCCCTTTGGGAGGCCGAGGTGGGTGGATGACTTGAGCCCAGGAGTTCAAGTCCAGCCTGGGCAAAATGGCAAAACCCCATCTCTACTAAAAATACAAAAGCTAGCTAGGTGTGGTAGCACGTGCTCATAGTCCTGGCTACTTGGGAGACTAAGGTGGAGGATCACCTGGGCCTGGGAGGTTGAGGCTGCAGTGAGCCATGATTTCACCACTGCACTCCAGCCTGAGCAACAGGGTGAGACCCTGTCTCAAAAAAATAATAAAATGAAAAACAATAAACTGTCATTCTGTTTTGGTCAAATGTTTTCAATTTTTTGACATCTTTGCTAAAACTTAGTTGATAACATTGTATGGGAAGCATTGCCAAAAGATAAGTAACACTAAATCTTCTTTTTTTTCTCTGAGACAGAATCTTGCTTTGTCACCCAGGCTGGAGTGCAGTGGCGTCATCTAGATTCACTGCAACCTCTGCCCCAAGGTTCAAGCGATTCTCTTGCCTCAACTTCCCAAGTAGCTGGGACTACAGACACGTGCCACCATGCCCGGCTAATTTTGTATTTTTAGTAGAGACAAGATTTCTCCATGTTGGCCAGGCATGTGTCGAACTCCTGACCTCTGAGGATCTGTCCAACTTGGCCTCCCAAAGTTTTGGGATTACAGGCATGAGCCACTGTGCCTGGCCTAAATCTTCTTTTGGTTACATTTATAAGTATGTTATTAATATAAATATTTTCAACGTTATATAAATTATACAAATCTAATATGGTATCAGTCATAATTTTGATGATGTTAAATATTTTCTAAAGTTGTATGTGTATAGATATATTATTAATATACATATTCTAAAGATTATATAAAATTTGTGGAAATCTGATGGATCTGATGTGTTGCCATCAGTCATGATTCTGGCTGTTATCTTAAAATGCTACATATAATACAAATAACTAAATTTTCTCGCCATTTGAGAACTTCCACTGGATTTTAACCAAAGGCTATTCTAAGTTTTTGTCATCCACGGTGATTGTTTAAAGTTCTTCTCTGAAAACTTTTACAGGTCGGGCGCGGTGCTGGAGGCCGTGCAGGGCATGGTGCTGGGCGTGGTGCAGGGCACGGTGGCTCACGCGTGTAAAAATCCCGGCACTTTGCAAGGCCGAGGTGGGTGAATTGCTTAAACTCAGAAGTTTGAAAGCAGCCTGGGCAACATGGTAAAATCCTGTCTCCACAAAAATACAAAAATTAGCTAGGCATGATGGTGCATGCCTATGGTCCCAGCTACTTCGGAGGCTGAGGTAGGAGGATGGCTTGAGTTCGGGAGGGACAGATTGTGGTGAACCAAGATCATGCCACTGCACTCCATCCTGAGTGATAGAGCCAGACCATGTCTCAAAAAAAAAAAAAAGCCTTTACAATCAGCTATCATCTAAATTACTTTTAATGGAAAGGACTCTGACAAGTTCTCTTAAATATGGTTTCAGATAACTTTGGGGATCATACCATTGGACTAGGAAAATCTTCCAGGACTTTAAAAAGCTGAATGAGAATTTCCAGTTGAAATCAAGCAAAACACAAAAAACTGAATGAGAATTGCTATTTGAAATCAAGCAGAACAAGATTTAGTTACATGGGACTGAACTTATAAAAGAAGGAAAAGATTTTATTCATGGCCCTTCCATTGGAAACATTGTTGATTCTCTTTATGTTTTGTTTTCCAAAGTCAAGAATTTTTTTTCTTTTCAGCTATTTTTAACTTACAATACATTAGATAAACTACATTGTGAACAAAAATTTGAGCCATTTATCTGTCTCTCTAACTGATTTCTCCAGAATTCAGAAGCCATTCGTGAGCATTCCTAAATTATGGCAATATAATTATTTGCATAATTTCAATAAGAATCTATTTTTAGTAACAGGATTCAATTGGAGACACTGTTTGTTTTATCAAGGCTTTAACTCGAATGGCAGATACAACCAGACCACTTTAAGGAATTGAGGTTGACTTTATAGCACCAATACAAAGCCCCTTAGAATGACTGGCTTGATGTCCTGTCTACAAGGGTCCTTTACAAAGTTACTGTCCTTGTGGTAAGAAGTAAAGAATGTCACTTTCTGACGGGCCCAGGAACCTCAAGTTATTTGGGGACCTTGAGAAGAGAGGACTACACCCATTCATAAAAGTATTACAGGAGAGCTGGCAAGATGTCTGAATAGGAACAGCTCCGGCCTGCAGCACCCAATGAGATCAACACAGAAGGCAGGTGGTTCATGCATTTCCAACAGCCTCCACTGGTGATACCCATGCAAAGAGGGTCTGGAGTGGACCTCCAGCAAACTCGAGCAAACCTGCAGCAGAGGGACCTGACTGTTAGAAGGAAAACTAACAAACAGAAAGGAATAGTATCAACATCACCAACATCAAAGAGCAAAGGTAGATAAATCCATAAAGATGGGGAGAAACCAGTGCAAAAAGGTTGAAAACTACAAAAGCCAGAATGCCTCTTCTCCTCCAGAAGATCACAACTCCCCACCAGCAAGGGAACAAAACTGGACAGACAATGAGTTTGATGAATTGACAGAAGTAGGCTTCAGAAGGCAGGTAATAACAAACTCCTCCGAGCCAAAGGAGCATGTTCTAACCCAATGCAAGGAAGCTAAGAGCCTGAAAAAAAAGGTAGGACGAATTGTTAACTAGAATAACCGGTTTATAGAAGAATATAAATGACCTGATGGAGCTGAAAAACCCAGCACAAGAACTTCATGAAGCATACACAAGTATCAATAGCCGAATCAATCAAGCAGGAGAAAGGATATCAGAGATTGAAGATCAACTCAATGAAATAAAGCAAGAAGACAAGATTAGAGAAAAAAGAGTGAAAGAAATGAACAAAGCCTCCAAGAAATAGAGGACTATGTTAAAAGACTGAATCTATGTTTGATTCGTGTACCTGAAAGTGACAGAGAGAATGGAACCAAGTTGGAAAACACTCTCAAGTATATTATCCAGGAGAACTTTCCCAACCTAGCAAGACAGGCCAACATTCAAATTCAGGAAATACAGAGAACACCACTAAGATACTCCTCAAGAAGAGCAACCACAAGACATAAAATCATCAGATTCACCAAGGTTGAAATGAAGGAAAAAATGTAAAGGGCAGCCAGAGAGAAAGGTTGAGTTACCCACAAAGGGAAGCCCATCAGACTAACAGTGGATCTCTTGGCAGAAAGACTACAAGCCAGAAGACAGTGGGGGCCAATATACAACATTCCTAAAGAAAAGAATTTTCAAGACAGAATTTCATATCCAGCCAAACTAAGCTTCATAATTGAAGGAGAAATAAAATCCTCTACAAGCAAATGCTGAGAGATATTGTCACCACCAGGCCTGCCTTACAAGAGCTTCTGAAGGAAGCACTAAACACGGAAAGGAACAACTGGTAACAGCCACTGCAAAAACATACCAAATTATAAAGACCATTGGCACTATGAAAAAATTGCATCAACTAATGAGCAAAATAACCAGCTAGTATCATAATGACAGGATCAAATTCATACATAACAATATTAACCTTAAATGTAAATGAGCTAAATGCCCCCAATTGAAAGACACAGACTGGCAAATTGGATAAAGAGTCAAGACCCATCAATGTGCTGTACTCAAGAGACCCATCTCATACACATAGGCTCAAAATAAAGGGATGGAGGAACATTTACCAAGCAAGTGGAAAGCAACAAAAGGCAGGGGTTGCAATCCTAGCTTCTGATAAAACAGATCTTAAGCCAACAAAGATCAAAAGAGACAAAGAAGGACGTTACATAATGGTAAAGGGATCAATGCAACAAGAAGAGCTAACTATCCTAGACATATATGCATCCAATACAGGAGCACTCAGATTCATAAAGCAAGTTCTTAAAGACCTACAAAGAGACTTAGACCCCCACACAGTAATAGTGGGAGACTTTAACACTCCACTGTCAATATTAAATCAATGAGACAGAAAATTAACAATAATATCCAGGACTTGAACTCAGTTCTGGAGCAAGTGGACCTAAAAGATATCTACAGAACTCTCCACCCCAAATCAACAGAATATACCTTCTTCTCAGCACCACATTGCACTTATTCTAAAATTGACCGCATAATTGGAAGTAAAGCTCTCCTCAGGAAATGCAAAAGAATTGGAATCATGACAAACAGTCTCTCAGGCCACAATGCATTCACATTAGTATGCAGGATTAAGAAACTCACTCAAAACCTCACAACTACATGGAAACTGGGTGACCTGCTCCTGAATGACTACTGGGTAAATAACGAAATGAAGGCAGAAATAAAGATGTTCTTCAAAACCAATGAAAACAAAGACACAACGTCCCAGAATCTCTGGGACACTTTTAAAGCAGTGTGTAGAGGGAAATTTATAGCACTAAATTTCCACAAGAGAAAGCAGGAAAGATCTAAAATTGGCACCTTAACATCAAAATTAAAAGAACTAGAGAAGCAAGAACAAACAAATTCAAAAGCTAACAGGAGACAAGACACAAATAAGATCAGAGCAGAATTGAAGGAGATAGTGACACGAAAAACCCTTCAAAAAATCAATGAACCCAGGAGCTGGTTTTTTGAAAAGATCAACAAAACAGACCACTAGCCAGACTAATAAAGAAGAAAAGAGAGAAGAATCAAATAGATGCAATAAAACATGATTAAGGGGATATCACCACTGATCCCACAGAAATACAAATTATCATCAGAGAATACTACCAAGACTAAACCAGGAAGAAGTGAAATTCCTGAATAGACAAATAACAAGTTCTGAAATTGAGGCATTAATTATAGCCTACCAACCAAAAAAAAATTCCAGGACCAGACAGATTCACAGCCGAATTCTATGAGAGGTACAAAGAGGAGCTGGTACCATTCCTTCTGAAATTATTCCAAACAATAGAAAAAGAGAGAATCCTCCCTAACTCATTTTATGAGGTCAGCATCACCTTGATACCAAAACCTCACAGGGACACAACAAAAAAAGAAAATTTTAGGCCAATATCCCTGATGAACATCGATGCAGAAATCCTGGATAAAATACTGGAAAACTGAATCCAGCAGCACATCAAAAAGCTTGTCCACCATGATCAAGTCGGCTTCACCCCTGGGATGCAAGGATGGTTCAACATATGCAAATCAATAAATGTAATCCATAACATAAAGGGAACCAATGACAAAAACTGCATGATTATCTCAATAGATGCAGAAAGGGCCTTTGACAAAATTCAACAGCCCTTCATGCTAAAAACTCTCAATAAACTGGTATTGATGGAACGTATCTCAAAATAGTAAGTGCTATTTATGACAAGCCCACAGCCAATAACATACTGAATGTGCAAAAACTGGAAGCATTCCCTTTGAAAATCAGCACAAGACAAGGATGCCCTCTCTCACTACTCCTATTCAACATATTATTGGAAGTTCTGGCCAGGGCAATCAGGCAAGAGAAAGAAATAAAGGGTATTCAATTAGGAAAAGAGGAAGTCAAATGGTCTCTGTTTGCAGATGACATGATTGTATATTTAGAAAACCCCATCATCTCAGCCCAAAATCTCCTTAAGCTGATAAGCAACTTCAGCAAAGTTTCAGGATACAAAATCAATGTGCAAAAATCACAAGCATTCCTATACAGCAATAACAGACAAACAGAGAGCCAAACTGTGAGTGAACTCCCATTCACCATTGTTATAAAAAGAATGAAATACCTAGGAATACAACTTACAAGGATGTGAAGGACCTCTTCAAGGAGAACTACAAACCACTCCTCAAGGAAATAAGAGAGGACACAAACAAATGGAAAATCATTCCATGCTCCTAAATAGGAAGAATCAGTATTATGAAAGTGGCCATACTGCCCAAAGTAATTTATAGATTCACTGCTATCCCCATTAAACTACCATTGACTTTCTCCATGGAATTGGAAAAATATATTTTAAATTTCATATGGAATCAAAAAAGAGCCTGAATAGCCAAGACAATCCTAACCAAAAAGAACAAAGCTGGAAGCAACATGGTACCTGACTTCAAACTATACTAAAAGCTACGGTAACCAAAACAGCATGGTACTGGTACCAAAACAAATATATAGATCAAAGGAACAGAACAGAGGCCTCAGAAATAACACCACACATCTAGAACCATCTGATCTTTGACAAACCTCAGAAAAACAATCACTGGGGAAAGGATTCCCTATTTAATAAATGGTGTTGGGAAAACTGGCTAGCCATAGGCAGAAAGCTGAAACTGGATCCCTTCCTTACACCTTATACAAAAATTAACTCAAGATGGATTAAAGACTTAAACATCAGACCTAAAGCCATAAAAACCGTAGAGGAAAACCTAGGCAATACCATTCAGGACATAGGCATGGGCAAAGACTTCATGACTAAAACACCAAAAACAAAGGCAACAAAAGCCAAAATTGACAAATGGGACCTAATTAAACTAAAGAGCTTCTGGACAGAAAAAGAAACTATCAGAGTGAACAGGCAACCTACAAAATGGGAGAAAATTTTTGCAATCTGTCCATCTGACAAAGGGCTAATATCCAGAATCTACAAAGAACTTAAACAAATTTACAAGATAAAACAACCCCATTGAAAAGTGGGCGAAGGATGTGAACAGACACTTCTCAAAAGAGGACAATTATGCAACCAACAAACTTATGAAAAAAAAGCTCATCATCACTAGTCATTAGAGAAATGCAAATCAAAACCACAATGAGATACCATCTCATGCCAGTTAGAATGGCGATCATTAAAGGGTCAGGAAACAACAAATAATGGAGAGGGTGTGGAGAAATACGAAGGCTTTTACACTGTTGGTGGGAGTGTAAATTAGTTCAACCTTTGTGGAAGACAGTGTGGCTATTCCTCAAGGATCTAGAACTAGAAATACCATTTGGTCCAGCAATCCCATTACTGGGTACGTACCCAAAGGATTATAAATCATTCTACTATAAAGACACATGCACATGTATGTTTATTGCAGGACTGTTCACAATAACAAAGACTTGGAACCAACCCAAATGCCCATCAATGATAGACTGAATAAAGAAAATGTGGCACATATACACCATGGAATACTATGCAGCCATAAAAAAGGATGAGTTCATGTCCTTTGCAGGGACATGGAAGAAGATGGAAACCATCATTCTTGGCAAACTAACACAAGAACAGAAAACCAAACACCACATGTTCTCACTCATAAGTGGGAGGTGAACAATGAGAACACATGGACACAGGGAGGGGAACATCACACACTGGGGCCTGTTGGGGGTGGGGGAAGGGGGAGGAATAGCATTAGGAGAAATGCCTAATATAGGTAATGGGTTGATGGGTGCAGCAAACCACCACAGAATATATATACCTATGTAACAAACCTGCACTTTCTGCACATGTACCCCAGAACTTAACGTATAATTTAAAAAAGTAGGTTAAAAAAGTATTACAGACACAGTCTGATGCAAATCTTTTACTTGGCTAGCTTCAAGGCTTTTAAAGTCTAAGATTCCTTATTTAAAATTTCCAACAAAGCCAATTTTAAGAAGCCTATATGGCCAATAAATATTCTTGCTGCACTTTATGGAAATAATCAGGCCAGGTATGATAAGACTAAAACTTATTTTGCATACAAAATTGGTCCTACTATGATTTGTCTTTGATAAAATGATGGACTAGAGAGAAAATTTATGTTCCAAAAGAAAACTATGACATATGCTATTAGATTCCAACCCTGATCATTGTTTTAGAGTTTTTATTATTTGCCTATAATTTGGGCTGAATCCTGAATTATTTCCTGGCTCCAAGTGTTCCCTAGTGAATCTGAATATAATATATTTTTAAAAACTTGTTTTATCCTGTCAGGAATGAGATGTATTTTTTGAAGGACTACTTAAACTAGCAATTACAATTCGATTATTATGATTATAGAATCTCGGGATTTCTCTTCCTTCTTGTCAAAGTCTTTACCTGATGTTTGTCTCATTAAAAAAAAATGAACTGATTACACTCTACTCAAGACTGAAGACGTGTACTTTAACCTGTCTCTGTTACCAGTAAACCAAAGCCTTAACTTTCAGAATCTGTCAGGGACCCTGTGTGGTCCCTGGATCAACCACCCATGGGCTTATGAATGTGTTGACCGCTGGCATATGAGAAGTAATTGTCTATTAGGTTATGTGACTCTTCCTTTTTCTATTTATAACTCCAATGTTTCTGAACACTGAAGTAATTCATCGAAATTACTTTCCAGGATTAGATAAACCATACCTGCACACCAAGGAGATGAATTTTGGCCTATGTTTGGCAGAAGTCACTTGCAATGGTGGGGAGTAACCTCTCATGAACGTATAATTAGAAATCTGTCAACCACTCTAGGTAACTTAGCAAATGAACTAGCTGAAGCCATAGCTACCAAACAAAGATCTTTAGACTCTTTAGCCAGGATAGTCAAGGATGACGGAATAACTTTAGGCTACGTAGTGGTGAAACAGGGAGAAATTCATATGGCAGCTAGCTAACACATCATGTTGTGTTTAGATCCATACATCTTCTGAGGTTGAAACACATGTAAAAAAATAAGACAATATGAGAATTAATTATGACAAATCCTAGAGAAGAGGCTGAAAGAGCTGTAACACAAACAGGGCTGAGACATGCCCCTTGCTAGCCACACTGTGGGCAAAGAGAAGGAAAAAAGAGCTGTGACCCTTTGGGAAGCCCAGACCTGGGAGCTCCCCGAGCCAGGGCTGTGATTCCCTCTTTGGGGCCCTGTGGTTCCTGGTATCTCCAAGCTTCTGGGTGCCACTGTGTTCCCAGTGTGCCAGCTGTGGAAGCTGCTTGCGGTGCCCGTGGTCCAGCAACAGCCTTGTGGAGAGCTGGTACCCATGTTGGCACCTGGAGTTACCTGCCCCACTGCAGCAGCCAGGAAGTCTGACTGCACAGTGGCCAGACCCCATGCTCGCTCACACACCCCTTGCCACTCCGCGCAGTCTCCCTTGGCAAACATGGGATCCAACCTGGTAGCATGAGCTGAGCACAGCCTGCCAGGCTGAGTGGGCGGGGCCCAAGCAAAACTCAGGTAAAGGTGCCACCAGCCATAGAGTTTTCTGTCCAGAAAAGTGACACTCCAAAGATCCCGTAACACCGCTACTCTTCCCAACCTCTGGAAACTCTCAGTCTACTCTCTATCTTGATGAGTTCAATTGTTTTAATTTTTAGCTCCCACAAATGTTTGAGAACATGCAAAGTCTTTCCGTGCCTGGCTCATTGTACTTAACATAATGTCCCCTAGTTCCATCCACATTGTTGCAAATGACAGAACCTTATTCTTTTTCATGGTCGAAGAGTACTCCATTGTGTATATGTACTACATTTTCTTTATCCCTTCATCTGTTTATGCACACTTAGGTTGCTTCCAAATCTTGGCTATTATGAATAGTGCTGAAATAAATATGGGAATGCAGATATCTCTTTGATATACTAATTGTCCCTCCCTTGGGTATATACCCAGCATTGCTGAGTTGCTGCATTGCAGGATTGCTGTATCATATGATAGTTCTATTTTTAATTTTTTGAGGGACCTCCATATTGTTCTCCATAGTGAATGTACTAATTTACATTCCCACCAACAGATTAAGAGGGTTCTCTTTTCCCCACATTCTTGCAAGCATTTGTTATTGCCTCTCTTTTGCATAAAAGCCATTTTAATGGGGGTAAGATGATATCTTATTGCAGTTTTGATTTGAAATGCTCTGATGATCAATGATATTGAGAATCTTTTCATATACCTATTTGACATTTATATATCTTCTTTTTTGTTTTTGCTCATTTTTTGAGACAGGGTCTCACTCTGTCACCCAGGCTGGAGTGCAGTGGTATGATGATGGCTTACTGTAGTTTTGACTACCAGGGTTCAAGCAATCCTCCCTCCTCAGCCTCTTGAGTAGCCGGGACGACAGGCATGCATCACCATGCCCAGATAGTTTTTAAAATTATTTGCTATGTTTTTCAGGTTGGTCTTGAACTCCTGGGCTCAAGTGGTCCACCTGTCTTGGCTCCCCAAAATGCTGGAATTACAGGTGAGAGCCACTGTGCCTGACCTGTGTGCCTTCTTTTGAGAAATGTCTGTTCAGATTGTTTGCCCATTTAAATAATTGGATTATTAGTTTTTTTCTTATAGAGTTGTTTGAACTCCTTATATATTCTGGTTATTAATCCCTTGTCAGATATATAGTTTGCAAATATTTTCTTCCATTCTGTGGATTGTCTTTTCACTTTGTCCATTGTTTTCTTTACTATGCAGAAACTTTTGAACTTCATGTGATACCATTTGTTCATTTTTGCTTTGGTTGCCTGAGCTTTTGGAGTATTACTCAAGAAATCTGTGCCCAGAACAATTTCCTGGAGAGTTTCCCTAATGTTTTCTTTCAGTAGTTTCTTGTCCTTGATATAAGTCTTTAACCCATTTGGATTTGATTTTTGTATATAGCACAAGAGAGGGTTCTAGTTTAATTATTCTGCCAATGACTTTGGGAGGCTGAGTTGGGCAGATCATGAGGGCAGGATATCGAGACCATACTGGCTAACACAGTGAAACTCCGTCTCTACTAAAAATACAAAAAAAAAAAAATAGCTGGGCGTGGTGGGGGCACTTGTACTCCCAGTTACTTGGGAGGCTGAGGAGGAGAACGGTGTGAACCCGGAAGGTGGAGCTTGCAGTGAGCCCAGATCGCGCCACTGCACTGCAGCCTGAGCAACAAAGCTAGACTCCATCTCAAAAAAAAAAAAATTCTGCCAATGAATATCTAGTTTTCCCAGCACAATTTGGTGAAGAGACTGTCCTCTCCCCCATGTGTATTCTTGGCACCTTCATTGAAAATGAGTTAGTTGTAAATGTAAGGATTTATTTATGGGTTCTCTATTCTGTTCCATTGGTCTATGTGTCTGTTTTATGCCAGTACCATGCTGTTTAGCTTACAATTGCTCTGTAGTATAATTTAACATCAGGTGATGTGATTCTTCCAGTTTTGTTCTTTTTGCTAAGGATGGCTTTGGGTATTCTGGGTCTTTTATGATTTCATATAAATTTTAGGATTTTTTTTTCTGTTTCTGTGAAGAATGTTATTAGTATTTCAATAGGGATTGCATTGGATCTGTAGATTGCTTTGTGAAGTATGTGTATTTTAACAATATTTACTCTTCCAATCAATGAACATGGACTATCTTTCCTTTTTTTTTTTGGTGTCTTCTTTAATTTTTTTGCATTGGTGTTCTATAGTTTTCATCGTAGAGATCTTTCACTTCTTTTGTTACATTTATTCCTAGATATTTTATTTTATTTGTAGTTATTGTAAATGGGATTACGTTCTTGATTTTCTTCTTTAGATTGTTCAGTTTTGGCATTTAGAAATGTTACTGATTTTTGTATTTTGATTTTGTATCGTGTGACTCTGAATTTGTTGATCAGTTCTGATAGTTTTTTTGGTGGAGTTCTTAGGTTTTTCCAAATATAAGATCAAATCACCTGCAAACAAGAAAACAATAATAATTTTACTTCTTTCAATTTGGATGCCCTTTACTGTTTTTCAATTTTCTTGATTGCTCTAGCTAGGACTTCCAGTACTATGTTGAGTAACACTGTTGGAAGTGGACATTCTTGCCTTGTTCCAGATCTTAGAAAAAAGGATTTCAGGTTATCTCTGTTCAGGATGACACTGGCTGAGGGTCTGTTGCATATGGTTTTTATTGTGTTGTGGTATGTTCCTTCTAAATCTAGTTTTTTTGGGGGTTTCTTTTTATCACAGGGATGTTGGATTTTATTAAATGCTTTTCAGCATCAATTGAAATTACCATATGGTTTTTGTCCTTCATTCTGTGGATATGATGTGTCACATTGATTGATTTGCATATGTTGAACCATGTTGGCATCCTTGGGATGAATCCCACTTAGACATGATGAATGGTCTTTTTCATAGAATGATTTTGGAAATACTACAGACTTCTCTGTTTTTTGGAATAGTTTGAGTAGGATTGGTAGTAATTCTTCCTTCAATGTTTGGTAAAATTAATCAGTGAAGCCATTGGATCCAGGCTTTTCTTTGCTATGAGATGTTTTATTATGGGTTCAATCTCATTTATCCAGTTCTTCTAGGTTTGTGGTTTGGTTGTTTTTTTTTTTTTTTTTTTTTTTTTGAGATGGAGTCTGTCACCCAGGATGGAGCTTGGTACAATCTCAGCTCACTGCAGCTTCTGCCTCCCAGGTTCAAGTGATTCTCCTGCCTCAGCCTCTGGAGTAGCTGGGAGTACAGGTGCACACCACCATGCCTGGCTAATTTTTGTATTTTTAGTAGAGATTGGGTTTCACCATGTTGGCCAGGCTGTTCTTGAACTCCTGATCTCAGGTGATCACCTGCCTTGGCTTCCCAAAGTGTTGGGATTACAGGCATGAGCCACGGTGCCTGGCCATTACTTGCAGGTTTTTCAATTTATTGGAATATAGTTGGTCATAATAGTTTCTAATGATTACTTGAATTTCTGCAGTATCAGTTGCAGTGTCTCCTTTTTAATCTCTGGTTTTATGTATTTGAGTCTTCTCTCTTTTCTCTTAGTCTGGCTAAATGTTTGTTGATTTTGTTGATCTTTTAAAAAAATATTAACTTTTCATTTCATTGATATTTTATATTTTTAAATTTCAATTTCATTTATTTCTGCTCTGATCTTTGTTATGTTTCCTTCTACTAATTTTGGTTTTGGTTTGCTCTTGCTTTTCTAACTATTTAAGATGCATTATTAGGTTGTTTATTTGAAGTTTTTCTACTTTTTTTGATGTAGGTGCTTTTTGCTATAAACTTACTCCTTAGTACTGTTTTTACTGTATCCCATAGGTTTGTTTTTTGTTTTTTTGTTTTTGTTTTTTTTTGGAGACGGAGTCTCTCTCTGTTGCCCAGGCTGGAGTGCAGTGGTGCAATCTTGGCTTACTACAAGCTCTGCCTTCTGGGTTCATGCCATTCTCCCACCTCAGCCGAGTAGCTGGGACTACAGGTGCCCGCCACCATGCCCGGCTAATTTTTGTTTTTTGTATTTTTAGTAGAGACGGGGTTTCACCGTGTTAGCCAAGATGGTCTCGATCTCCTGACATCGTGATCCACCCGACTCGGCCTCCCAAAGTGCTGGGATTACAGGCATGAGCCACTGCGCCTGGCCTGTATCCCATAGGTTTTGGTTTGAATTTAAAGTTTTTCTCTTCTCAAAAACTCAGTGTCATGGTACTGGCTTCTAGTGCTTTGGGCAGTGAGACCCTTTTACTTGATAACAGTGGTAGCTGGGACAACTTGGCAACGTAAATAAATAAACGGCATCTAGATTGGAAAGGAAGAAGCACATTTATCTTTATGTACAGATGACATGATCTTGCATTTAGAAAATCATAAGAAATTTACTAAAAAGTGTTAGGACTCATGAACAAATTTAGGAATGTAACACTATATAAGATTGGTATACAAAAATAACCGTATTTCTTTACCAAGAAATCAAGAATCCAAAAATGGAATTACAAAAATAAATCTTGTTACAATAGAATTAAAGCTGGGGTAACTTTAACATAAGAAGCTTAAACTTGAACACTAAAAACTACAATGCATTGTTAGTGTTGGAAACACCCAGGTACCATCCCTGAGCCTTCTCTCCTTGGCTCTGAGGACTTTACCTTCACGGGGTGAGGAAAGGGTTTGCATTCTTGGCTTTTACATTATAGTAGGTGGGTTCGGGGTGAGGTATCTGCAAGTCAAATGAGTATTACAATCTCTACTTTTATGTATAGGAGACTGGGGCCGACAAAGAGAGGGAATGACAATCCATATCCTGGAAGGCGAATTGTCAGGCACTGATTTCCCCTATGTAACCCCTGCCAATCATTGTGTATTTAAAGGATCCCCAGATACCTTACCACTAGGTGTTCAAGAGAGAGGCCTGTAATCTAGGCGTCTGAGAAAGCAAGGCTAGAGATTCCAATATTGGAGACAACAGGGCTCTGGGAAGATTAAGGTTGAGTTTTCTGGATCTGCAGAATAGAGTCACTGAGGAGCAATTGCAAGTTCAGAGGAGATGAAAGAACAAGTCAGGGCATGCTCAAGAAAAGAGTAAACCAGGGATAGGTTTTAGGCAAGAGTCACACTGAGGAAGGGCAGGTTCTTGGCGTCGCTCAGGAAGGAATCCAAAAGCAAGCCTGTGGTGGAATAAAGCAGCTCTATGGAGGCATTGGCGGTGTTACAGCCCTGCGTCCGCTCCTGCAGGGCAGGGAGCCCTCCGTGGGTTGTGCTCCCAGAGTAGCAGCCTAGGGGTGGCTTGTAGTCATTTTTATAGTTCACTTTTAATGACATGCTAATTAAGGGGCGGGTTACTCAGAAATAGCTAGAAATGGGCAGTAACTTCCAGCTGTTTCCATGGCAAGGGGTGGGGACTTCCTGTGCTGCCATGGCACTGGCAAACTGTCACGGCTCTGGTGGGAGCATCTTCTGGTGATCTGAGACATGAAGTGCTTTCACTGCCTCTCCCAGTTTCCTCTGTGTCTCTTACCTGAAAGCCCTTCACACCCCCATCTACCCACCTACAAAGTTCACTGCCCTTTCACCCCACACCCGTTTCACACGCACTCCCACATCAACCCCAAGCATTTAAGCTGGCAATTTCCCTGTTAGGAACCTCGGTGGTAGCCGGAGTTCTGAAAAACCCCTAGGCAGAACTCCTTGCCTAGTTTGTGGCAGAAGTCAGGGAAGGAAAGGCAAAGTTCAGGTATTTCGCACAATAAATAAATAAAGATAGGTAGATTTGATTGATGGATGGATGGATGAAACGTGGGAGTTTATGGGCAAATGTTCATCAGACATTGGAAGTGTAAGTTGTCACAAAGATTATGGAGTGCACTTGTCTTATGACCCTGTTATTTTATCCTAGTATATACACTAGAGCATTTTTTTCTAACTGTGTAAATTGAAAGCTCACAAATTAGTTTAGTGAGAGAAAAGATAACAGATTGGAAGAGAATTACCATATTCATTAGTTGTGATTTTAAAAATGTAAAGTAAAATAGAGACATGATTTTTTCATGCTTTCGAATGCATCTATAAAAAATAGACTTGAGGGCTGGGTACGGTGGCTCACGCCTGTAATCCCAGCACTTTGGGAGGCCGAGGAGGGCAGATCACGAGGTCAGGAGTTCGAGACAAGCCTGACCAACATGGTGAAAACCCGTCTCTACTAAAAATACAAAAATTAGGCGAGTGTGGTGGCGCCCGCCTGTAATCCCAGATACTCAGGAGGCTGAGGCAGGAGAATCTCTTGAACCTGGGAGGCAGAGTTTGCAGTGAGCCAAGATCGCACCATTGCACTCCAGCCTGGGTGACAGAGCGAGACTCCATCTCAAAAAAAAAAAGTTACTCATTAACAGCATAGACCAATTGGTTTCTATTGGAATTTCTCCATTATTTTCACAATGTCCCAGGCTGTGAAACCAGGATTTAATAACGAACCAGAATGCCACATCTGTGTCACGTGGGTAGGGACCAGTCCTGATCCATTAAGTCCGGGTCTCCAGGTAACTGGACTCACTGCTGGGCAAAACAGAATGTCCGGCGTGCGTTCCTAACAGGGGACCGCAGAGCCTCATAGGAAATGTAGTGTCACCTTCCAATGATGTTACCATCAAGGACCTTGGGAACCAGCTTTTCTCTCTGCGCATGCGCCGCCCCGCCCACTTCGCCATTTTCCTCCGGAAGTGCGGATCCCAGCGGTGGTCCTGTAGCTGAGCAGGCCTGGGGCTTGGTTCTATGTCCCTGTGGGTAGGTGCGAGGGCGAAGAGGAACCTGTGGGCCTCGGGGGATCCCGGGGGGCCAGACCAGTGTTCCCCATTTGTGGGGGCAGACATGTGGGCGCATCGCGGGCAGGAGGGGCCTGTCGTGCATTTGCGGGCCGTGGGCCCTGGCGGGGGCTGGGAGGACAGGCGTGGGGTCCCAGCAGTGAAGCGGGTTCCAGAGGCGCAGGAGTGGGTAGGCGAGGCTGGTGGCCCTGGGCCCGGAGTCTGCAGGCCGCGCTCCTGTCCTGCCACTGAGGGACCAGGTTACCAACCCTCATGTAGCTCAGTTTGCCCGTGTGTCCCGGTGCTAACACACAGTTCTCGGGAGACGTTCCCCATTCCCAGAGGAGTAGTGCGAAACGCGTGTGCCTCTAGTCTTAAGCTGGGCGTTTGTATTAGTTGAGTTTCCCGGTGTCTATTTAGCAAGTGAAGTTTCTGGTTCCCTCCTTCACTGTGTGACCTGCCTAGTCCTCCTGGATTGCATTTATGGAAGTTTATACGAGACCTAGTTTCCATGGAGGAACTCACTGATTCCGTGAGGGAGATGGGGTACTGGATGATGGTCTTCAGCCTTAAGGGTACTTCAGTCTTAACTGTGTGTTATAAAGTTTGAAAAGGAGGGTTCCCTACGAATAAGAAGCGCACTTGAAAGAACAGCCCTCTGGTCTAACCTCTCACTGGTGCTTCAGAGGACGATAAAAGGTCACAGGTGAAGATCCCAGTTTTCCTCGCTCAGGAAATATTAATTCTACTCCCTAGAATACACAAGATTTGCAAAGACTAGGTGATAGTGGAAGGTTTGGAAGAACTTTCAGAAGGTTGAGGTGAATTCGGCTGAGAAGAACAGGCAAGGACCTAGGAAATATTCCTTATTTGAAGGGGCCTGAAAGTGTGGTCTGGGGTGCAGGAGTGACCTGTCATACTTGAAAAGATTGAAATACTCTCCAAATACAGTCCATTTCCTTCAACCTTAGCTTGTTGTTTCCAGTGTCTGAGATATATTAAACCTAGTCCATCACCAAATTTAGCATAGATTGTGAAGTTCTATTGATTGCATTTCATTTGTAATTTAAGACTTTCTCCCCCTACATAATTTCGTTAAAAACATATTGAATTCTATTCACTTAGGTGTAACAGTTAATATTTGCTGTTTAAGGAACTAATTAAACGTTACTGGCTTATAAAAAACAACCACCATTTTATTTGTTTGAAGTTCTGTGGATCTGCATTTTGGTGTGGTGGGTTCAGCTGGGTAGTTGATATATTTGTGTTGCCTGGATCACAAAATAGGCCTTAGTCACCTGGTGCCTTGACTGAGCCTGGTTGATTTAAGATAGGTTCCTTCACAATCTGGCGGTTTGTGGTGACTCTTGGCTAGGCCCTGTGTCTCCAACAGGGTAGCTCCAGACCTCTTCACAATATGACTGTGTCCAAAAAGGCAAGAACCAATGGATATTTGCATGACATTTTCCATTGTCCATTCACTGGACAAGTCAGATGGAAAAGCCCAATTTATTGTCAGAGCATAATATGAGGGCTTGGATACAGGGAAAGGTGTTATTGGGAAACATGAGTAGAATGGTGTACTGCAGGAAATACATATTATGTACATTTTAAAAAACGTAGGCTAAAATTGCTGGTTTGCAAGATGCACTTTCCATGATGTTCAGGTATAGAAAAGCAAGATGTACTGTCATGGGAATACTCATATGAAGTTATTTGTGGAATCCACATATTAATAGGAAAATAGTTAATACAGCCCAGTATATTTCTATAACATTTATTTTAGTGAACTTATAATGTTTCTTTGTATTAAATTATTAGATTATATCTTTAGGTAATATTGTTACTAAATTAGTAGGTAATACATATTTTTATTCAAAAATAAATTGTGCATCTAATGTCTACCAATTAATGTACTTGTAGATGTATCTTATCTTAACTTGAGTCTTTGCTGCCCCTAATGAGGTGTGAAGGACTCTTCTCCCATGGGGAAGTTTTTCTTTTTCAGGAGGGAGGAGGGCTTTTCCAGGTTATGTGTCTAGAGTGTTGGGCAGAAGAATCTGGGACCACACCTCACCAGTTCTCTCCTTAATCCACGTCATTTGCCTTCTCTTCCAGCTATGTTTCCAGTGTCCTCTGGGTGTTTCCAAGAGGAACAAGAAAGGAATAAATCTCTGGTGAGTTGTTTATTTGTTCTTCACTTTGTTTTACACTGTATTTTCTGAGTTTATGGGTGTCTGTGAATTAAAAAGGAAAAGTAGAAATAAGTAAAACTCAGGTTGAAGGATATATACATAAATAAGATAAAGCTGATCTGTAGATATAGACAGGTTATAAAAGCTTAGAGTTGTCTAAGTTGAGTGCAAAGTTTCCTCTGATCTTTCTGATGCCGAAACAAAAAAGGCAGTCATGTTTGTTACATGATTGGAATGGAACCCAAAAAGAGAGCATGCTGTGTTCTTGTGGGACAGGAAAGCTTGTGTGCACCAAGTCTTAATCACCACCTTCATTGGTGACATAGATTATGTGCTGGAACATATTTCACACCGGTCTGGCAGTAAGCACTTGTAGTGTTGTGCAGTGGAAACAGTCATCTTCCGCTAAGGCATGGCGTGTGGTGCAGTGGAAATGGTCATCTTCCGCTAAAGCACAGCTTCCATCGTAAGGCATGCTCCTTGCTCAAAGAGTGTGGTCCCAAACAGCTTTTGGGTGGTCCTCCTTCACTCATGGATGAAACCTGGAACATCTTGAGGGCTGAGTTAACCACATGTCCTTAAATAACTCTCCACACGTTTTTCTTAGCTTATCTCTACATGCAGGGTGTGCAGCAGCCTGTTCAAAGTCATATTTTCTGGGAAATATTTTCAGTGTTTATTTGCAATTTAGCCCACTCTGTGTAGTCTTAACTTATTTCTTCTAAACTCACCATTAACCTAAATAATAGTCAAATTTAGGGGGGCTGTATTTGTCTTACTCGAGTCTTCTACCATAGTTGAAACGGTCGTAGGCAAGCGAGTTAGAGAGAAATGCCACACTTTGAGACGAATTCAGGAGTCCTTTATTAGCTGGTGACTGAGAGATGGCTAACACAGGAAATACTCTCGGCCCTAAAGAACGGCTAGATTTTCTTTTATACATTGGTTTAGAGAGGGGAGGGGGGATTCCAGCTGCAATAAACTTACAGAAGAAAAAACAGACAAAAAACTTAAAAAGACAGATGGTTACAGGAAAACAAACTGTTCCAGGTGCAGAGGCTTTAAATTCACCACAAAGTGATGAGTGAGGGGGCTCTGGGCATTATCTGCCAGACAAATGTGGGGGCTTTATGATATTATCTCTGAGTAATTTGCTGGGAACTGCGGACATCACTTGCCTCAGCACTTTATCAGTTAATTGCACTCTTTGATATGTTGAAAATCAGCTTGCACAAGTTAAAGTCCTTGAGGAAAGGGGGTGGGTAAGGAGCCCTTGATGTCTTGTAAATGAAGGAGCCAAATGGAGTTTGTCTGGTTTTCTCAGCTAAGGGAGAGTCTATTCATATTAAAAACAAGGTTAGCTGTCTAAGGAAGAGTCTATTCATGTTAATACAACGTTGGGTATTACAAAACGTCTGTTCATGATCTGGAAATTCTTCTGTGTTAGTTCTGTTAAAAGAAAAACTTTAAAGGAGTTTAATTGAGCAATAAACGATTCACAAATCGGAAAGTCCCCAGAATCACAGCAGATTCACAGAGACTCCAGCACAGTCATGTGGTGGAAGAAGATTTATAGACAAAAGGCAAGCGGCATACCGAAATCGGAAGTGAGGTACAGAAACAACTCAGCGTTTGCCTTGTTTGAGCACAGTTTGAACATTTGGCAGTGCCTGAGTGGTTGAAGTTTGGCCATTGGGATTGGCCAAGATGTAGCTGTTGTTTGAGGTGTATACACTCAAGTTAGGTTTTCATTCTTGTTTACCTATTAAGGTAGGTTGCAGGTCACCCACAAAGACTCATATATATAATTATGGAGTCCTTCTCAGGACATACTTAGTTCACTTTAACAATGCCTTCCCTTGGTTATTTTCTCAATTTTGAGAGATTGGCCAAAACTTCAGTCACTGGTGTCACTATTACCGTTGCAAATGTACTTATTTGGTTTAGAAACCCACTGGGAAATAGAACAGTGAGATTTGAAAAGGTGGAACAAGGACTTAAGTAGAAGGTGTCTTCTTATGCTGGAACATCCTGTTTACAGGAGAAAAACAAAACCTGGTTTGTTCTAGGATTTATGTGTTTCCTTAAAGTCTTAGTTTGATTATGTTCCATTTAGCATGAGTGACTCCATTTTGGTTTGGTTTGTTCTGTTGGGACCCATTGCATGAGCTTAGTTCAAAACAATGGCCTCCCATAATTTTGCTTAAAAAATTCCTCCTTTTGGCTGGGCGCGGTGGCTCATGCCTGTAATCCCAGCACTTTGGGAGGCCAAGGTGGGCAGATCACGAGATCAGAAGATTGAGACCATCCTTTCTAATACGGTGAAACCTCATCTCTACCAAATACACAAAAAAATAGCCAAGCATGCTGGCGGGTGCCTGTAGTCCCAGCTACTCAGGAGGCTGAGGCAGGAGAATGGCCTGAATCCGGGAGGCAGAGCTTGCAGTGAGCTGAGATCATGCCACTGCACTCCACTCTGGGGGACAGAGCAAGACTCTGTCTCAGAAAAAAACAAAAATCCTCCTTTTCAGTCAAGTTCTCACTTAGTTGAGAGTGTGACCAAAATGTAGGGCCTTAGCCTCACTCTTAGTTACCATTGTTTTGGGTTTCCGGTTTAGCACATCACTCCCATTGTTTTGGGTTCTGGTTTTAGCATGTTACTCCCATTGTTTTGGGTTTCTGGTTTAGCACGTCACTCCCATTGTTTTGGGTTCTGGTTTTAGTACATCACTCCCATTGTTTTGGGTTCCGCTTTTAGTACATCAGTCCCATTGTTTTGGGTTTCTGGTTTAGCATGTCGCTCCCATTGTTTTGGGTTTCCAGTTTAGCATGTCACTCATAGGTTACGGTGTCCTTATGGTTGCACATTTTTTTATATCTGTTGTCATTCCAGTTGAAGAGATACCATTTGACATTTTAGAGATGGCTGCATGCAAACTCTTAAAACATATGAGTAAGTACAGTGCACCAGGGAGACTCTTATGACTATTGGGATAACACCAAGAATTTGGTATATGCTCCTTATTCAGGGTCCCCATAAATCAAACCACCTAAAATCAAATAGATTAAAGAATGAATTAGATAAAGGGTTTACTTGCTTAACTAAGTGGGTTTTTTTGTTAATTCCCTACAACCAAATCTTTATAATACCCAATGTTTTCTCCATATGCCATGTTAGCAGCTGCACAGATACTTAAGATAAGAGTCTCATGATAGTAGAGAAGTCTTGATCTCTGATCTTGGGAAAAGCTGTTCACATTAAGGATGCCATCTTCTTCTGGGGGGGAACTGTCCTTGTTAGCTTTACCTTAAGGGTTCCAAGGGGTGTATGGTTCCGAGTGTGGAGGGACCCTTCTGAGTTGTAAGACTATGAACCCAAAGTTTAAGGTTTTAAAGTTTTGCTGTCATGTGGATGGCAAGGGCAGTCCTCTGATGTTCTCAGAAGATCCAGTCATCAGATTCTAGATTGTGAAGGGGTTGGCTGTCATCTGTGAACCATAAAAGGCTTTCTTTAGCTGGTGAAAATACACTTCAGCATAATAATCTACTGTTTTAACATCAACCCTCTTGCATGGAAGAGCTTTTATACAATCAGAAAGCATGCACTGAAAATGACAACTGAATGAAATCCCTTCATAAAATGTTTAAATGGCCCATCAGGTAACCAAATGTACCTGAAGTTTTGATTGTTTTCCTAAGAATATAGGTTTGACAAACCAAACATTGATTATAAACTATTTTAGCAATTTAGAGATCACCACAGCAATATATTTAATTTGGATCATTTTCTCTTTCCATGATGAGTTATGGAATGCAGAACTTTTAATAACAAAAGTTTTAAGGACTTAAGATGGACAAGGTGGCCATCCTGGTTCTTCATAAGTCTGTGCTTAATTAACATTAGACTTACATCCTCTTGAATACCAGCTGTTTCTTCAAATTAGGTGCATGGCACTGGTAACTGATGAGTTATAGGTAATTTGGCTTAGACCATGGAGTTTATTTAAATTATATATCTAAACAATTTCAATATTGGTGATTTAGCATGCAAATCTGGCAAAATATTTCCTTGATATTCAATTTTTGTTTTACTTGGGTTAGCAGTTTTATAAACCAGTTGGTCTTCTTATTAAACTTTAGGATTTTTTTTTTTTTTTGAGACAGAGTCTCACTCTGTTACCTAGGTTGGAGTGCAGTGGCACAATCTTGGCTCACTGCAACCTCCGCCTCCTGGGTTCAAGTGATTCTCCTGCCTCAGCCTCCCGAGTAGCTGGGATTACAGATGCATACCACCACACCGGGCTAATTTTTGTAGTTTTAGTAGAGGCGGGGTTTCACCATTGGCCAGGCTGGTCTTGTTGGAAGGCCAACTCGGCTTCGTCTGTCCAATTAAATGGTTGTTGCCCCCCAGAAAGGGGGGGAATGAAAAGAGCCGTGCACATTCCTCAGCCCCGGGCTCAAAACAAACAAGCCCAGTACAAACACATCCCATCCTCCCATCCCACCACATATCACCATATATCTCTTAAACTTCCCCCGGGCTCAAAACAAACAAGCCCAGTACAAACACCACCAGGAAAGTCTCCGATAAGGGGACAGATGAGGGGACAGCCGTTCAAAGTTTTACTGAAAGAGCGGGAACCAAAAGAATTCCTTTGTTCCCCTGTAACTTTCAGGCTATAAAAAAGCAAACACTCGCATTGTTCGGGGCCCTCTTGTATGCGGTGAAATGGAGGGACCAGGTTCGAACTTGTAGTAAAGATCCTTGCCACTTGGCTTTGACTCTGGACTCTGGTGGTCTTCTTTGGGGAACAAACGGTCTGGGCATAACATCTGGGGGCCCGTCCGGGATTCCCCAAGCCCACCAGACCCCTGGTCAACGGATCTGCTAGGATCGATCTACTGATAGGTGAGCTGGCTCGTCTCCGTTTGTCTGTCCATGTCTGTTCTGAATCTGAATCTGTGACTCGCGAGGTCTGAAACTGGAGCTGGCACAGTCCTGGCGGACGTGCTATAGGACAGCCAGCGGAGACCGGTGGGAGACGTCCCCTGGCTCTCATCTGATCTATATTGCGATCTGAGCTGCCCCAGTTTGGCGGGCAGCAGCTGTATCTGAGCTGCCCTGGTTTGGCGGGCAGCATCTGTCTCTGATCTGAGCTGCCCCAGTTTGGCGGGCAGCAGCCGTATCTGAGCTGCCCGGTTGGGCGGGCAGCAGCTGTCTCTAATCTGGGCTGCCCCCGCGCGACCGTGATCCAGGCAGCTGACTCTGACCCGGGCTTCCGGTGCGCGCTTGCGATCTGAGCTGCCCCGGTTTGGCGGGCAGCAGCCGTATCTGAGCTGTCTGGTTGGGCGGGCAGCAGCTGTCTCTAATCTGGGCTGCCCCAGCACGACCGCGATCCAGGCAGCTGACTCTGACCCGGGCTTCCGGTGCACGCTTGCGATCTGAGCTGCCCCGGTTTGGCGGGCAGCAGCCGTATCTGAGCTGTCTGGTTGGGCGGGCAGCAGCTGTCTCTAATCTGGGCTGCCCCCAGCGCGACCGCGATCCAGGCAGCTGACTCTGACCCGGGCTTCTGGTGCGCGCTTGCGATCTGAACTGCCCCGGTTTGGCGGGCAGCAGCTGCCTCTGACCAGGGCTGCCAAAGTGTGCCTGCGATTAGATATCATTAATAAGTAAGTCAGATCAGATTTCCTTTACAGGGATTCAAACCCACATTCCTTTACAGGAAGAGACTACAAATTATTACAGGATGGGTAATACCCAGAGCACTCCTCTATCTCTCCTTACGAGTAATTTCAAAGAAGTTAGAGCAAGGGGCCGTGATCTTGGTATAGAAATCAAGAAAGGAAAGCTAATTACTCTGTGTCGCTCCGAATGGCCTGCCTTTGATGTGGGGTGGCCGCCTGAAGGGACCTTCCAACTTGCTGTCATCACTAGGGTAAAGTCCAAGATTTTCCTACCTGGGCTTGCGGGCCACTTAGATCATATCCCATATATCCTCATATGGCAGGACCTTGTTGAGAACCCGCCTCCTTGGCTGTCCCCTTTCCAATTGGCCTCTGAACCCTGTAAGGCACTAGTTGCTCGACCACTAAAATCCAAGCAACCAACTGCCCCCCCCATCCTGTTTTACCTGACAGCGGGGACCCACTGTTCACAGAACCCCCTCCATACCCCTCCGGGCCCCAGGCCCCAGCCCCCCTGGCTGAGCTGCGGGAGGGAGCAGGCGGACGGGAGGCGGCCGGCACTCACGGGCCCGCTGAAAGGGAAAGTAACTTTGAAGGGCCGGCGGGGAGGACGCGAGGGCGCACTTCGCGGACCAGCCCCCCTCAGCCGCCTGACTCCACGGTGGCTTTACCCCTTCGGGAAATAGGACCCCCGGATGACACAGGAATCCCCAGGCTCCAGTACTGGCCATTCTCCAACAGTGATCTGCATAACTGGAAAACTCAGAGTGCTCGGTTTTCAGACAACCCCAAAGATTTACTGGCTTTACTAGATAGTGTCATGTTCACCCACCAGCCCACTTGGGATGATTGTCAGCAGCTCCTCCGAATTTTGTTCACCACGGAAGAGCGAGAGAGAATACAGATAGAAGCTAGAAAGCTGGTCCCAGGGGACGACGGTCAACCGACTGCCAACCCCGACCTCATAAACGCAACCTTTCCTCTGACCAGGCCGGCGTGGGACTACAACACGGCAGAAGGTAGGGGACGGCTACACCTTTATCGCCAGACTCTAATGGCAGGTCTCCGGGCAGCTGCTCGCAAGCCCACTAATTTGGCTAAAGTATATTCTATTCTGCCGGGAAAGACAGAGAGCCCAGCTACCTACCTAGAAAGATTAATGGAAGCTTTTAGACAGTACACCCCCATAGATCCAGAGGCTCCAGGAAGTCAGGCAGCTATTGTAATGTTTTTCGTAAATCAGGCAGCCCCAGATATTAAGAGAAAACTCCAGAAATTAGAAGACTTGGAGGGAAAGCGGATTCAGGACCTCCTTCAGATAGCCCAGCGGGTTTACAATAACAGAGATACTCCAGAGGAAAAGCAATTTAAGGCCACTGAAAAAATGACCAAGGTCCTGGCAGCAGTGGTACAGAAAGAGCATCTACAGCCAGAGTACACCCAACCTAGGCGGCCCCCCCAGCATGATAATCTGAGCAAAGACCAATGTGCCTATTGTAAGGGGGCTGGCCACTGGGTAAGAGACTGCCCCAAAAAGAAACCACGAGGACAGGGACCCGGACCCCCTAGGTCTACACCCGTACTAGTCACTCAAGACGAAGACTAGGGAAGATGGGGTTCGGACCCCCTCCCCGAACCTAGGGTAACTTTGCAAGTGGAGGGGTCCCCAGTCCAGTTCTTGGTCGATACGGGAGCACAGCACTCGGTCTTAGTTAAAGCTAATGGGAAATTATCCTCCAAATCCTCGTGGGTACAAGGGGCCACAGGAGTTAAGAAATACCCATGGACAACACAAAGAACAGTAAACCTCGGAGCCAAGAATGTAACCCATTCTTTCCTGGTCATCCCTGAGAGCCCCTGTCCCCTATTGGGGAGAGACCTGCTAACTAAAATGGGAGCACAGATCCATTTCCTCCCTGAGGGGCCCATCGTGACCAACCCCCACAATCAAACCGTGTCCATCCTGACTATAAACCTAGAAGATGAGTACTGGCTCCACCAGGAGAAAGCGGCCCCTGACCAGGACATAGCAACTTGGCTCCAGCAGTATCCAGAAGCGTGGGCGGAAACGGGGGGGCTTAGGTCTAGCAAAACACCGTCCTGCCTTATTTATTGAACTTAAGCCTGGGACAGACCCCGTGCGGGTACGCCAATACCCGATGCCCCTAGAGGCCAAGAGAGGGATTGCCCCGCATATCCGCCGGCTCCTTGACCAAGGGGTCCTACGCCCATGTCACTCACCCTGGAATACTCCATTGTTGCCGGTACGAAAACCTAATAGTGGAGAATACAGACCTGTACAAGACTTAAGAGAAATCAACAAGAGGGTTGTGGACATACATCCAACTGTACCTAACCCGTATACCCTCCTAAGTACCTTAAACCCTAAACATCAATGGTACACTGTTTTAGATTTGAAAGATGCTTTCTTTAGTTTGCCTTTAGCCCCTCAGAGCCAAAAGCTCTTCGCCTTCGAGTGGAATGACCCTGATAGGGGCATAAGTGGCCAACTGACATGGACCAGGCTGCCGCAGGGATTCAAAAACTCTCCTACCCTGTTCAATGAGGCCCTCCATGAAGACCTGGGTGAGTACCGACGTAAACACCCTGAAATAATTTTACTCCAGTATGTTGATGACCTCCTGATTGCTGCTGAGACCCAAGAAGCTTGCATCCAAGGGACCAAGGGTCTCTAACAAGCTCTAGGGAATCTAGGCTACCGAGCCTCGGCAAAGAAAGCTCAAATCTGTAAGCCAGAGGTAATATATCTAGGGTACCTGCTTAAGGGAGGGCAGCGCTGGCTAACAGACGCCCGGAAACAAACTGTTCTGCAGATCCCCAGGCCACAATCCACCCGACAAGTGAGAGTTCCTGGGGTCGGCAGGATTTTGCCGACTATGGATACCTGGGTTCGCAGAACTGGCTAAACCCTTGTATCAGGCAACACGGGGGCAACAACCATTTAATTGGACAGACAAAGCCGAGTTGGCCTTCCAACAGATTAAAACCGCCCTACTCTCCACGCCTGCACTAGGACTACCTGATGTTACCAAGCCCTTCCACTTACACGTGGATGAAAATAAGGGTGTCACCAAGGCGGTAATAACTCAGAACTTAGGCCCCTGGCGGAGGCCAGTTGCCTACCTGTCAAAGAAGTTAGACCCAGTAGCTGCCGGGTGGCCCCCTTGTCTCCGAATGATTGCGGCCACGGCTCTGATGGTGCAAGATGCTGATAAACTTGTCATGGGGCAAGAATTGCGGGTCGTTACTCCACATGCCATCGAAGGTGTACTCAAACAGCCACCTAATCGATGGATGAGTAACGCCCGGCTCACCCACTACCAAGGACTACTACTAAATCCTCTCAGGATAATTTTCCTTCCCCCAACGACCTTAAACCCTGCCTCGCTGCTGCCCAACCCGGACCTGGACGCCCCACTCCATGACTGCACCGAGATACTAGCTCAGGTGCACGGAGTTCGAGAAGACCTGCAGGACCGCCCACTTCCTGACGCCGACCTCGTCTGGTTCACTGATGGGAGCAGCTTCATGCATCAAGGCCAGAGGTACGCTGGGGCGGCAGTAACTTCAGAGACTGAGGTAATCTGGGCGGAACCCCTGCACCCGGGGACCTCGGCCCAGAAGGCCGAACTAATAGCGCTCACCCAAGCTCTTACCTTAGGGGCGGGGAAAAAGCTGACAGTATATACAGACAGCCGATATGCTTTTGCAACGGCACATATACATGGGGCCATTTACAGGGAGCGAGGGTTACTGACGGCTGAAGGAAAAGAGATAAAAAACAAGCAAGAGATCCTAGCCCTGCTAACAGCCCTATGGAGGCCAGAAAAATTAGCCATTGTACTTTGCCCAGGGCATCAGAAACTAACTACTCCAACTGCTCAAGGCAACTTTCTGGCAGACCAAACTGCAAGAAATGTGGTGAAGGCTCCCAGCCAACTCCTTGCACTCCAGCTCCCTGACCCGGGCCCCCGGGACTTGCCATATTTCCCTGAATATTCAGAACAAGATCTCCAGTGGATTGATAAACTTCCCCTGAAACAAATCCAGAATGGGTGGTGGACTGATTCTAATGACCAAACCATCCTACCAGAGAAATTAGGACAACAGGTGTTAGAACACATCCACCGAACCACTCACCTGGAGGCCCGGCGGATGATAGACCTGATCAGACGCTCCAAGCTCAAAATCAGACATATAGCTGAGACGGCCGCAGTATCGTGACAAGTTGCAAAGTCTGCCAGCTTAACAACGCATACCCCCAATCTCAAGCTGCAGCAGGAACAAGGCTCAGGGGAACCAGGCCCGGTATCTACTGGGAAGTAGATTTTACTGAAACAAAGCCAGGAAAGTACGGGTACCGGTACTTACTTGTCTTTGTAGATACTTTTTCAGGGTGGACTGAAGCATTCCCAACCAAAAGAGAAACTGCTCAGGTCGTAGCAAAGAAAATTCTGGAAGATATCCTCCCCAGGTATTGCTTCCCCATCCAGATAGGGTCAGATAATGGGCCCGCTTTCGTCGCTAAGGTAAGTCAGGACTTGGCTTCCATCCTCGGGGCAAATTGGAAACTACATTGCGCTTACAGGCCCCAGAGTTCAGGACAGGTAGAAAGGATGAATCGGACCTTAAAAGAGACCTTAACTAAATTGACTATAGAGACTGGCGCTAATTGGGTAGTCCTTCTCCCCTATGCTCTGTTCCGGGCCCGTAATACCCCTTACAAACCCCTTACGAAATCATGTATGGCAGACCTCCACCCCTGGTTCCTAGCTTAAAAGATGACCTGCTTAAGTCTGAAACAGAAAATGTCTCTGAATTCTTATTTTCCTTACAAGCCTTACAGAAAATTCACCAAGAAATCTGGCCCAAGCTGAGAGAGCTATATGAGACCAGTCCCCCACCGACACCCCATCCGTACCAGCCAGGAGACTGGGTCCTGGTTAAGCGACACCGACAAGAGACCCTAGAGCCCAGGTGGAAAGGACCACTCCAAGTACTCCTGACCACACCCACCGCCCTGAAGGTAGAAGGCATTGCGTCGTGGATCCACTACACCCACGTCAAGCCAGTGGACCCAACCTCCGACCTTCTGGGGCCAATCACGGCGGTGGCGGCTGAAGCACTGGACACGTGGACTGTGGACAGAGCTAAGAACAACCCCTTAAAACTCACCCTGCGCCGGCAGCATAACTCACTGCAAACATGCAGTTAGGTAGTCTAACTCTAACATTAGTCGCCCTAGTGGCCGCTGGGGAAAACATAAAGCCAGCTCCTAATCCCTTTGTCTGGAGATTCTGGCTTTATGAAAACCAAACCCACCCTGGGCAACCTCATAAGCCCGGGAAATTAGTGGCCAGTGCAGATTGCCCCTCCTCAGGGTGCAATAGCCCAATTTTACTAAATTTTACTGATTTCCCAGTAGCCAAACCAGTGGCACCAATAATATGCTTCGAGTATGATCAGACTGAATACAATTGTAAGCACTATTGGTGGCACCAAAGTGCCGGCTGCCCTTATAACTTGTAACATCCATAAATACCAATGGTGGGGTGGAGAAGAACAGATAGATCCCAGATGGCCCTTCCATCGCAGACGAGATAGAGACCTTTCATATACATGGATAGTTAGAGACCCCTGGAACTCCCGCTGGACCACGCCTCAACACGGGGCTGTATACTACTCCTCCGCTTCCACATGGCCTAGCAGTCACCTCTATCTGTGGCGGGGTCTAGTGCAGGTACGGCCCCTTGTCCATGGAAATATCCAGCGACAAGAAAACCGCCTGACACAAGATTTACGTCCTTTTTCCTGGTTAAAATTATCGCAAGAAAGATTAGAACTTGCCAACCTTACAGGACTTCACAGCCTGTCTGGCTGCTTTCTGTGTGCCACTCTAAGGTGTCCACCGCTAACCGCTGTCCCCCTGCCATGGGGATCATCCACCTCTGTCCAAGCTAACAACCACCAAAACCTCTCATATGCCCCTATCCCTAACGTGCCACTATACCTAAACCCCAGTCAAGAGAAGTTTCCCTACTGTTTCTCAGGAACTAATTCCAGCCTCTGCAACATCACTGCAACGCCCCCTAACATCACCTTAAGGGCTCCGTCAGGCATATTCTTCTGGTGTAATGGAACATTATCTAAAAACCTATCAAGCCCCTCTGTTACCAACCTACTGTGTCTTCCTGTCACATTAGTTCCCCGGTTAACTCTACTTACTGCCGGCGAGTTCCTAGGGTATACCGGTAACTGGACTAGTGCTGTTATTCACCCAGACCCTAGACCGAGACCTGCACGAGCCATATTTCTCCCCCTCATTGCAGGAATCTCCCTCACCGCATCCTTCATGGCGGCCGGACTGGCTGGGGGAGCCCTAGGTCACACCCTTATAGAAAGTAACAAGTTGTACCAACAATTTGCCGTTGCTATGGAGGAGTCAGCTGAATCCCTTGCCTCCCTCCAGCGGCAGCTCACGTCCCTAGCACAGGTAACCTTGCAGAACCGGAGGGCCTTAGACCTACTCACTGCTGAAAAAGGCGGAACGTGTATGTTTCTAAAGGAAGACTATTGTTTCTACATAAATGAATCAGGACTCGTGGAAGACCGAGTCCAACAGTTACGCAAGTTAAGCACAGAAGTAAGAACACAGCATTTTGCTTCAGCTGCAGACCAATGGTGGAACTCATCTATGTTTTCTCTGTTAGCCCCCTTCCTTGGACCCCTGCTGAGTCTACTATTTCTGCTTACCATAGGACCTTGTGTTGTTAACAGAATTTTGCGGTTCGTTAAAGAAAGGTTTAACACTGTACAACTCATGGTCCTCAGAGCCCAATACCAACCTGTAAACGCTGAAATAGAATCAGACTTATAAGACCCAAGATTGGCTCTAAAAAATACCTGAAAAGAAACGGGGGGAATGAAAAGAGCCGTGCACATTCCTCAGCCCCGGGCTCAAAACAAACAAGCCCAGTACAAACACATCCCATCCTCCCATCCCACCACATATCACCATATATCTCTTAAACTTCCCCCGGGCTCAAAACAAACAAGCCCAGTACAAACACCACCAGGAAAGTCTCCGATAAGGGGACAGATGAGGGGACAGCCGTTCAAAGTTTTACTGAAAGAGCGGGAACAAAAATAATTCCTTTGTTCCCCTGTAACTTTCAGGCTATAAAAAAGCAAACACTCGCATTATTCGGGGCCCTCTTGTATGCGGTGAAATGGAGGGACCAGGTTCGAACTTGTAGTAAAGATCCTTGCCACTTGGCTTTGACTCTGGACTCTGGTGGTCTTCTTTGGGGAACAAACGGTCTGGGCATAACAGTCTCAAACTCCTGACCTCAAGTGATCCACCGGCCTCAGCCTCCCAAAGTGCTGGGATTGCCAACATGAGCCACTGCACCCAGCCTAACTTTTGAGAATTCTTAACCAGTCCAATTATTGGGGGATTGGGGAACTTATGGGCAATTTTTACTCATGATATTAAAGTTATTAGAAACCTGTGTTCCCGAGTGTTTTTCATGGTCCTTTTCATTCTTTCATGAATCTTCTATTCTAGAATTTTGCATGCTTGTGAAGTTTTTAGAAACTGCATCACCATTAAGCAATTAACTGTGGAAATGACTTTAAATAGTTATAGTTAAAGACAATTGATAAGGAAATTTGATTATTTCTTTGGTCTACAATAACTTAATAACCATAATTAGGGTGGATGTGGTGGCTCATTCCTGTAATCCCAGGTCTTTGAGAGGCCAAGTTAGGTGGATCACCTGAGGTCAGGAGTTTGAGACCAGCCTGGCCAACATGGTAAAAGCCTGTCTCTACTAAAAATAAAAAAATTAGCCGGATGTGGTGGCAGTTGTCTGTAATCCCAGCTTCTTGGGAGGCTGAGGGAGGTGAAATGCTTGAACCCAGGAGGGGGAGGCTTCAGTTAGCATAGATCACACCATTGCACTCCAGCCTAGGTGACAAGAGCGAAACTGTGTCTCCAAACAAACAAAACAGGTAATTATGATAGATAGCATATAGGCATATTAGAATTTTAGAATCCTTGCCAGGTGCAGTGGCTCACGCCTGTAATCCCAGCACTTTGGGAGGCCGAGGTGGAAGGATCACGAGGTCAGGAGATGAGAACATCCTGGCTAACACGGTGAAACCCTATCTCTACTAAAAATACAAAAATTAGCCTGGCATGGTGGTGGATGCCTGTAGTCCCAGCTACTCGGGAGACTGAAGCAGGAGAATGGCATGAACCCAGGAGGCGGAGGTTGCAGTGAGCCGAGATTGTGCCACTGAACTCCAGCCTGGGTGACAGAGCAAGACTCCTTCTTGGGGGAAAAAAAAAAAAAAAAAGAATTTTAGAAATCCTATACAATTTTAGAACGGATTGATGACATAAACTAAATATAACCTGAAGAAGGTTCAACATTTTGTTTTATTTTGACAGTGCTACCAATGTGACTTAACATGTTAAATAGTCCTGTTTACCTCTCTTTTGGGTGCTTCAAGGGCCTCTGTAGTATCCCAAAGTTAGAGGTCAGAAAAGACAATTTTGAAGTGGAAATTTGATTTTGGGAAGCCTATTAAATATATTAAAAGTTTAAACACTTGATGTTATGAAATAGAATTCCAGGTCACCATAAGTCATTCATTTACTTAAAATCATGACTTAAAAACGTTTTAAAGGGCAAAAATCTTTACTCATTGATAGAGGGAAGACATCTTCACAAACCATCTGCCTCTTGTTTTTCCCTTTTTTTTTTTTTTTTGGTAGTTTATTTAAAAGGCAAACAAATTTTTCATTATTTTTTAATATTACCTGAACATCTTCTTTAAAGAGAGAAAGCCAAATGTCACCCACTTTTTCATAAAACCTTATAGACAAACCTATTATTCTTTCTTTTTTTTTTTTTTTTTGAGATGGATTTTCCCTCTTGTTGCCCAGGCTGGAGTGCAATGGTGTGATCTCGGTTCACTGCCACCCCCTGCCTCCCAGGTTCAAGCGATGCTCCTGCCCCAGCCTCCTCAGTAGCTGGGATTAGAGGCATGTGCCACCATGCCCAACTAATTTTGTGTTTTTAGTAGAGACGGGGTTTTTCCTTGTTGGTCAGGCTGGCCCTGAACTCCTGACCTCTGGTGATCCACCTGCCTCAGCCTCCCCAAGTGTTGGGATTACAGGCATGAGCCACTGCGCCTGGCCATTTTTTTTTTTAAAGATTGCGTCTTGCTCTGTCACCCTCCTCACCACATTATAGCTCTGGGGGCCAAGCTGCATCACAATGGAAAATCATGGAATCACAGGAAGAATCCACTCAGCTTTGCAAGATGCTGCCCAAGGGGTTGCTTGGACTAACCAAATTAACATTTTTCATTCTGCCCAGAGCAAAATACATGTGACAAAACATAGACACGAGCCACTTTGCTCAGCACCCAGTATCAAACTGGTAAGACTCAAACTTGCTCCCAGATGGGCTGTGGATCTCTAAATCTTTTTAGAAGCTTCTTCATATTAATAGGCATCCCTAGATGAGACTAATTTGGGAGCCCTCATTTTTAAATGCACTTCAGGTCATTATTCATTTGGAATGTTCCACTGTAAGTTATCTTTAGTAAGATTTTGCCATTTCTGTAAGACTTTGCTGCTTCCCAGGCCTAATGTATTAGCCAGAAGGAACTTAGTTTTCCAGAAATTAAGGATCCTATTTTTACCTAAAATATTGGCTTTACTCCCAGGTTCCCTTCATTAACTTAGCCAATGATTTTTTTTTTTCCTGCCTAAGCGTGCGAGAAAAATGAAACAAAGGGGTAGAACACAAAAATCCCTGTGAATTTTCAAAAGCTAAATGTTACAACCTTCCAATATTGTCATTTACTACCACTTTCCTTCTGACCCAGTCAGATGTAGGAGGCCTCTAACTGGAACTGGATTCAAGCCAGTTAACTACTGGATCAAATCTGATCCTGGACCCGGTCCCGTTTCTGTCATAACTTCTAAAACATCCAGCCAGTCATGACTGGATAGCAGTTTGGAACAGAAATTTGCTCAAAGAAACTCAGAGCTCAAAACACAAATCCATGGAGCTCTGAAATCCGAGAGAAAATTTACCATGATCCCCAGCTGCTCCGAGAGGTCAAAGGACACAAGTGTTACAAATTCCTGAGGTGTCATTTTTCTGCCTGAAACCTCTGGCTGGTGGAGCCTTTACCTGTGTTTTGCTCGGGCCCACTGGGTTAGTTCTGTCCACTCGGCTCATGCTAGTCGTCTGGATCCCACACCTGCCAAGGGCGAGCTGGGTACAGAGCAGTGAGGGGTGTGTGAGCAAGCGAACATGGGATCTGGCCACTGCACACAGCCAAGCATGCCAGCTGCAGTGGGGTGGGCAGCTCCAGGCACCGGCACAGGTGCCAGCTCCCTGTGAGGCTGCAGCTGGACCAGGCCAACTGCAAACAGCTTCCACTGTGGGTATCAGGGAATGCAGTGGCACCCAGAAACTTGGAGATGCAGGACCTGCAGAGCCCCAAAGAAGGTGTCACAGCCCTGGCTGGGGGAGCTCCTAGGTCTGTGTTCCCTGAAGGGACACAGCTCTTCTCTCCTTCTCTCTTGTCTTCTTCTTGCCTGCAATTTGGCAAGCAAGGAGCGCGTTTCAGCCCTGTTTATGTTACACCTCTTTCAGCCCTGCTAGTTGGCAGGTCCCGAGTTCTTGTCCTGAGTCCAGGAAAAATGAGGTATGTGGACAAGTAGAAGGTGAGCAAGGTGAAGAGGTGCTTTATTGAGCCACAATACAGCTTAGAGGAGACCTGCAGTGGGTAGCTCCTTTCTGCAGGCAGGTCATCCCAACGTCTGTTCAGCTCTCAGCAGCTGAGAGGAGACGCATGGTGGGTAGCTGTGCCCATAGTGCCCAGGCCGTTCGAGCTGAGGAGGGCCTTCCGGCCACTGCTGAGCCACACTTAGCCCCACCTCAGCCTCCCTCCTGTGCTTGCCAGTGCCCAAAGTCTGGAGGGGCCGAGGTGGCAGGGGGCTGGCATGTCAGCACTGCCCTGAGCTTGCACAAACCGGGCCGGGTTGCGACTGTGCCCGGGTTTGGCCTCAACTTGGATCCGAAGTTGGAGTGGGCTCTGGGAGCGGAGAGACGCCAGGTGGTGGGACCAGGTACAACTGAGCCTGCGGGGCAGGGGGGCTTGCTGGGCCTCTGAGAGTGCAGAGATGCCCAGGTTTGCAGTCATGGCTGGATGGCTGCAGCTGTGCCTGGGAGGGCGGGGCTCCTGCCTGACAATTTAGAAGGGGCAGGTCTCCCACCCTTTCCTGGCTCCCACCAGCTTTGAGGAGCACACAGCCCCAGCCACTCCTCCCCACTGCAGCCAGTGTCTCCATAGCAACTGCTCCACGTGGGCCACTGCTGCCATCACAAACGGGTCCTTGCAGGTTCCTTCCTTGTACCTCAGCACTCCGGGGGTCATTAGAAGCCTTAGCAACACTGCTCACCACAGTATAGCTCCAGAGGCCCTAGCAGTCCTGCTCCCACAGATCCCACTTCTGACACCATCTATTAAAAGAAAATCTTCAGCTGAATTAAATTTAAAGGAACTTAATTGAGCAATGAATGATTCACGAATCAGGCAGCCCCCAGAATCACAGCAGATTCAATGAGACTCCAGCACAGACACATGGTGGAAGATTTATAGACAATAAAGGGAACATGATGTACAAAAATCTGAAGTGAGGAGTGAGGTCTAGAAGCAGCTGGGTCCATTACAGTTCTCAGCAGTGAGGTCCAGAAACAACTGGACTGGTTACAGTGCTCAGCATTTGCCTTATTTGAACACAGCTGAACACTCAGCAGTGTGTGAGTGGCAGAAGTTTGGCTGTTGGGATTGGCCAGGACTCAGCTACTGTTATAGGCGCATACTCCTAAGTTAGGTTTTCAGTCTTTCTACCTATTAAGTTAGGTTGCAGTTTGTCCACAGGGACTCAAATCTAGAAGTACAGAGTCCTTCCCAGGCCATATTTAGTTCACTGTAACAGTTCCTATTATGACCTCACTGACAGTTCTTTTTCTCTGAATTCTCCTTTCTTCTCAACAGCTTATCCAAATGTTCCATTGGTCCCTATTCATCTCACCCTGCAGTTCTCCTTGACTGATTGAGCCCTTTGTGGTTTGCAGTCCTGTTTCTCTACAGCTTGGACCTCTTCAGTCTTTCCATCATAGGTTTAACTCTCTGTTGAATGCTTCTTTGTAGCTATCCAAATTTACCTTAAGCTCAAAAAATTCGAAGTGAAAGCCACATCCTCTTCTCTTCCCTTATGTGTATGGCATTACTACCATGAAGCCAGTTACCCAAAATGGGATTTCTTCTGGGCTTTTCTTGCTTAGATTCAGGCTCATCTGGTGTCAAGCCTTGTTACTTTTGTTTCCTTGTTCTTTTATTTTTATTTTTTTTCTTTTGAGACAGAGTTTTGCTCTTGTTGCCCAGGCTAGAGCACAGTGGTGTGATCTCAGCTCACTGCAGCCTCCACCTCCTGGGTTCAAGCAATTCTCCTGCCTCAGCTCCTGAGTAGCTGGTATTACAGGCATTTGCCACCACGCCCGGCTAATTTTGTATTTTTAGTAGAGATGGGGTTTCTCTGTTTTGATCAGGGTGGTCTCGAACTCCCGACCTCAGGTTATCCACCCGCCTCGGCATCCCAAAGTGCTGGGATTACAGGCCTGAGCCACCATGCCTGGTCTGCTTGTTGTTTTCATCTCATCCTGATTTCCGAATACAGGAGAGAAGCTGAGTTGGTGTTCACTAACAAGCACAGAAGCTTTGTTATATTTACAGTGTCATTCTTGGCAAAACCTGAAGGGTGTGTTTGTGGGGTGATGAGGTTCAGTCACCTGTGACCTGTGCATCTGACCAGCACTGTGGTGACATCCTTAGGAATCCATGGGGAGAGAGAAAGCATTCAGGAGTTAGTGGGTCACGTTTGACAAGGGCCAATAAAGAAATATGCAAAGACAAAAAACAAGAAGAACATTGTCATATTTTCTACCTTTTGTTTATATAAATTTATGTCAATGATTCTAGCTTATGTTAATATGCAATGTAAACAATATGCTAACATTTACAATATATGTTTATAGTTTAAACATTTCTGTCATATTTTCAGATTCTTTAAACATTATGTTACGCTTCCTATTTCAGATAGCTGCTTAAAATGAGTAAGGAAAAACGGATGTGTGCATCAGTTCCAACTGTTTATGGACTAAAACTAGTTGATTTCTTGGTTAAGAACAAAAAGTGGCGACCTAATTAACTGAAAATTTTAAGTGGGCAATTATAGTTTTAGCTTTAACGTAAAGTATTAACTATGCTCCATTCTTGCATTTTTGACCTAATACTCAATCACCACATGCCATGTTTCAGATCAAGGTTTTACTTGTGATCTCTCATGAGTTTTTCACGGTTTTAATTATCTGCAATGTAACAATGTACCAGTAACCTTACTGGCTTCAACCAGGAATTTATTCTTTTTACATGTCACAATTTTCTGGGTCAAGACACTGGACAAGGCGGTGTGGGTTGGCTGCTTCATGATGTCCCTGGTCTCATCTGGAAGGACTCTAGTGGCTGGGGACGTGAAGCAGGCACCCAGAAGGACTCTAGTGGCTGGGGACATGGAGCAGGCACCGAGCCCTCTCTTTGTGGCCAGCACGGACTTCCTCCCAGTCTGGCAGTGTCAGGTAGTCAGGTTTGTCTGGCTTCTCCCAGGGCGTGTGTCCAAGAGGCCCAGGCAGAAGCTGTAAGGTCTCTCATGATCATCCCTCAGAAGTCCCAGAGCATCTCTCCTGCCACACTGTCCAGTCGTACTCATCACTGAGACCAGCCATGATTCAAGGGGGGGAAGGTGATTAGATTCCACCTCTTGATGAGAAGCATAGTAGGAACCTGCAGCAGTCTTTAATAAACCACAGGTTGTCCTCTGTCCACAAACTATTAACGTTTCTCCCACATGCAAATTATGCTTTGCCCCTCTCAAGAGTCCCAAAATGGTTTTCCTTATGGCACTGGCTGGTAGCCCAACTGAATCCTGAATCAGGTTGTGGTGGCCTGTCATCTGCACCCACACACACTCAGCCGCAGTGAGGACTGAATCAAGTTGTGGTGGCCTGTCATCTGCCCCCCCACACACAGCCACAGTGAGGACTGAATCAGGTTGTGGTGGCATGTCATCTGCCCCTGACGCACTCAGCCACAGTGAGGACTGAATCAGGTTGTTGTGACCTATCATCTGAGCCCGCACACTCAGCCGCAGTGAGCGGACTGCTGTGAAAACAGTCGGCATTTCCCTTTAGAAGCTATTGGTGGAAGGCAGGAGGGAGATGCTGCCCTACAGGCCCCGTCTAACAGTTGGTCATTCCCATGGGGCGCCTGTTACAGTTCTGTGATTAGTGCCCAGTCCGGGTCCCTGAGAACGGCGCCCAGTCCTTGTCCCTGAGAACAGCGTTTGTGTCCTTTTACTCCTCCCTCTGGGCTTTTGTCATTCTCCATGTTCTTTTTCCTTCAGTGCCTGGGTTGCCGTTGACCAACTTTCTCTGCCTTTTTCTTATGGTCAATAGGGTATTCAATGGCTTCTTTTTAATTTTTTTTCCTTTTCTTTTCTTTTCTTTGGCCTTTTGAGACAAGAAATTATTTCTTTATATTTTCTGTAAATTTTGTTTGAAAACTGAACTTCCTTCTTTAGATCATGTCCCTCTCCTGTCATATTTATTCAGTGACAGTTAGGGTAGGCTGGTAGCACTTTCCATGTTCTTCCCAGATGTCTCCTTAGGCAGATCCCTGAGATGGTGCAGTGCCCTTTCAGTTTCCATGTTGTGGCCATAGTTTTCTCACAGTCCCTCAGCACATAACTCTCAGGGAGTTATGTCTGTCTCTGTAGTAGTTGGATGGCTGGATCATATGGTCATTTTATTTTATTTTTTTTTGAGGAGCCAGTTCATATTTCCACCAACAGTGTTCAAGGGTTTCAGTTTCACCTGCGCTTGTTACTTTCTGTTGGGTTTGAAGTGATGTCCCATTGTGGTTTCTTTTTGCATTTCTCTAATGACTAGTGATGTTACACATCTTCTCATATATCTCATGTATCTGTTGGCTATTTGTATATCATCTTTGCATCTTTGGATAAATGTTCTTTGTCCATTTTTTAATCACTTTATTTTGTTGTTGGGTTGTAGCGGGGTTTTTTGTCATGATCATTCATTTATCTCACAGTTCATTCTCATTACTTGGGCCAGGGTCATGATCATTCATTATCTCTCAGTTCATCCTCATTACGTTGGGCAAACAGTCATGCTGCAGGGTATAGATTATGTTATTCTGTTACTTTCAGGTAGAATTGGGGTCTAGGTTATAATTGTTTCTAAGTTTAGATTCTGAATGGGAATCAGCAGAGGTAGACCACCGCTGCTGGGGCCTGGGGATTGCTGGGAAAAAGGCAGGAAACAGATACGGACCTGACCATGGAGGGTTTGTGTTTCACGGCTCCCATCTGGGTACCCAAGGAACCTACATGTAGCTCGTGTGTGGAGAGCCTACATTGCCCACTCAAAGCAATTGAGAATGGAACAGTCTTGGGGCTGGAGCTCATTATTTGGAATGATAACCACATCTGCACAGAGAGGACCTGATAAGATGTTGTCCTTCCATGTATATCTGGGAATCCTGTGTAGGGTCTGTCTGTAAGACAGGGGCAGTGTTGGCTCCTTGGCCTCTAGTTAGCCTCATGAGTAGTCTAGTAAAGGCTTTGCAAGCTTGTCACCATCTGTGGACATTCTGGCCAGCTCTTGTTTTCACCCTACTGACTTCTTCACACACTAGGCTTCTGCTTTAGACCATTCGTGGTTTTTCTTCCTCTTCAAATCAGTAATCAATAAATCCTCTTCAAGTCAATAAATTTCCACTCCTTTAGGAAACTCTGATATTCTGGTCATGCCAAGGTTTAATTAACTGGTTTGATTGTTTTTCTGTTTTCTTGGTTTCTTTTTCCTTCTTCTTGGGGGTTTCTAGTAATTTTAGTTTGATGTTTCACTTTCTCCATTTTTTATTTCTTAGTTTTCTTCTGTGATTATTTTCACTGCAGCTGCAGGGCCTAATCCTGGATTGGCAGAGAACTAGCACTTACTCTGCCCTAATTGGAATCCAGGAGAGATAGGAGGTGCCCTAGTGTGAAAATGTGTTTGCTCCTCTCTGCTTCTGGTATTCTCTCTGTAGGAGTTCTTTACGTATTCTGAATGTTCACTTCTTATGAGATACATGATGTGCAACTATAGGTTGAATGTCTCTGATCCAAAAATCTGAAATCCCAAATGCTCCAAAGTCTGAAACTTTTTGAGTGCCAGTATGACACTCAAAGGAAATTCTTATTGGAGCATCTCAGACTCAGGTATTTGAATTCAAGATGCTCAACCACTAAGAATAATGCAAATATCACACAATCTGAAACACATCCCAAGCATTTCTAATAAGGGACACTCAACTGGTATTTTCTTTTATTCTACAGTTTTCCTTTTACCCTGTTGGTTGTGACCTTTGAGGTACATAAGTTTTTACGTTTGATATATTTTTGCTTTTACTGCCTGAGCTTTTAATGTCATATCCTAAAAATTATTGACAAATTCATCGTCATAAAGCATTTTCCAAATTTGTTTTCCCTAGGAGTTTGATAGTTCTAGTTTTACATTTAGGTTTATAATTCACTTTGAATAAATTTTAACATGGTATAAGGTAAGAGTCCAACTTCATTGTTTTGCATGTAGATATACAATTTTCCCAACACCATTTGTTGAAGAAACTGTCCTTTGCCATTGAGTGGTCTTGGCATCCTTGTGGAAGATCATCGGACCATATATGCCAGGGTTGGTTTCTGAGGTCTCTGTTGTGTTGGTCCATAAGTGTGTCAAGTGTGTCTTTATGCCATGACCACATTTTTTTTGGCTTATTGCAGTTTTGTAATTGTTTTGAGACCTTTAATTTTGTTCTGTTTCAAGATCGATTTGGCTATTCATGGGCCCTGGAGATTCCATATGAATTTTAGGATAGGTTTTTCTGTTTATCAAAAATGTCATTGGAATCTTTATAAGGATTGTATTGAATCTAGGTCACTTCAAGTAGTGTTGACATCATTCCAAGATGAAATCATCTAATCTGCAAACCCAGCTTTTCTTTTCATTTATTTGTGTTTAATTTCTTTTAACAGTGTTTTGTAGTTTTCTGTGTTCAAATCTTTTGCCCTCTTGGTTAAGCTTATTTCTAATTTGTATAATGCTGTTGTAATTCTTTTTTTTTTTTTTTTTTTTTTTTGAGACGGAGTCTTGCTCTGTCTCCCAGGCTGGAGTGCAGTGGCACTATCTCAGCTCACTGCAACCTGCGCCTTCTTTATTCAAGCAATTCTCCAACCTCAGCCTCTCAAGTACTTGGGATCACAGGTGCGCGCCACCACGCCCAGCTAATTTTTTGGTATTTTTAGTAGAGACAGGGTTTCTCCATGTTGACCAGGCTAGTCTTGAACTTGTGACCTCAGGTGATCTGCCCACCTTGGCCTCTCAAACTGCTGGGATTGCAGGCATGAACCACCGCACCCGGCCAAATGTCATTCTTTTAAAAAATTTCTTTTCTTTTGTTTTCTCTTTCTTTTATTTGTTTTCTTTCTCTCTCTTTCCTTTCTTTCTTTCTTTTTTTTTTTTTTTTTGAGACAGCGTCTCACTCTGTTTCCTAAGCTGGAGCACAGTGGCACAATCTCAGCTGACTGCAACCTCCACCTTTCAAGTTCAAGCAATTCTCCTGCCTCATCCTCCCAGGTAGCTGGGACTACAGGTGTCTGCCACTACGCCCAGCTAATTTTTGTATTTTTAATAGAGACAGAGTTTTACTATTTATATTAGAGATGGAATTGGCCCAGCTGGTCATGAACTCCTGAGCTCAGGTGATCCACCCGCCTTGGCCTCCCAAAGTGCTGGGATTACAAGTGTGAGCCACTGCACCTGGCCTCATTTTTTTTAATTTTATTTGCAGATTGTTCATTGTTAGTTTATAGAAATGCAACTGACTTGTGTGTGTTACTGTATCCTGAAACTTTGTTGAATTTCATTATTTTACCAGTATTTTGTGGAATTTCAGGATTTTTACACATTACATCCTGTTGTCTGTGAACAAAATTTTGTACTTTTTCCTTTCCAAATTGCATGCTTTTTATTACTTTCTCTTGCCTAATTATTCTGAGTAGAAATTCCAGTACTGTGGTGAATAGAAGTGGCAGGAAGAGATGTTGCTATCTTATTCCTGATCCTAGAGGAAAAGATTTTAGTTTTTCACCATTGAGTATGATGTTAGCTGTGAGCTTTTCATGTACGATCTTTATTTACTGAGGAGTTTCCATATATTACTAATTCTTTGAGTGTTTTTATTACAAAAGGTGTTCATCTGGCTCTGGAACCAGATAAATGTTGACCTGATAGAATGGATTGGAATATCCCCTTCTGGTTTTTGAACATTTTTGGAGTATTTTGCAGAGGATTGGCATTAATTCTTCTTGAAATGTTTGGTAAAATTCTCCAGTGAAGTTATCTGGACCTGGAATTTTCTTTTTGGGGGGGTTTTTGATTACTGGTTGAATCTTCTTACTAGTTACAGGTCTCTTTGGATTTTTTATTTCTCTGTGATGCAGTATGGTGATTTGTGTTTCTAGGAATTTATAAATTTATTCTAGGTTGCCCAGTTTTGTGGCATATGGTTGCTCACATTAGTCTCTTGTAATCTTTTTCATTTCTGTGGCATCTGTTGTACTGTCGCCTCTTTTATTTATGATTTTAGTAGTTGAGATTTCTCTTTTTTTCTTAATATAGATGTGAGTTTTAAAATTTTTATTGATCTTTAAAAAAACAAACTCAATGGGTTTTTTTCCTTTTTTTTCTGGTCTTGTTCTCCTTATCTCTGCTCTAATCTGTTATTTTCTTCCTTTTGCTAGGTTTGTCATTAGTTTTTTTTTCCCCTTCAGGTGTAATGTTAGGTTATTGATTTGAGATCTTTCTTCCTTTTAATTTAAGCACCTGCAACTATAAGCTTCCCTTTAGCTTGGGTTTGAGATCTTTCTTCTTTTTAATTTAAGCATCTGCAGCTGTAAGCTTCCCTTTAGCATGGGTTTGAGATCTTTCTTCTTTTTAATTTAAGCATCTGCAGCTGTAAGCTTCCCTTTAGCGATGCCTTTGTTGCCTCCTCCTGAGTTTGGGTATGTCATGGTTTTGTTTTCATTTGCTTAAACATTTTTTGTCCTATTGTAATCTAATTGCGTTGTTTTTAATAAAGGTAATTAATGGAACACATAATGAATTGAGCTTCTGTTTTTATAATATTTTAAGCATTCTTAACTCAGAAATGTAAATTTTAGAAAAAAATTCCAGGCCAGGCACAATGGCTCACACTTGTAATCCCAGCACTTGGGGAGGCCGAGGCGGGTGGATCATCTGAGGTCAGGAGTTGGAGACCAGCCTGGCCAACATGGTGAAACCCTGTCTTTAATAAAAATAGAAAAAAATATATAAAAGTTAGCTGGGTGCTGTGGCAGGTGCCTGTAATCCCAGCTACTCTGGAGGCTGAGGCAGGAGAATCACTTGAATCTGGGAGGCGGAGGTTGCAGTGAGCTGAGATTGCACCACTGCACTCCAGCCTGGGTGACAGAATGAGAGTCCATCTCAAAAAAAAAAAAAAAAAGAAAAAATTTCAGACATGTTTATATGTATTTCAATTTAGAAACTATGATCTCCTAAGTGTATTGACACAGCAACCTGACATAAAGATAAAGAATAATAAGCATATAACAAAATGGAAACTTGGGAATACCTGTATCTTATTAATTTTTAATTATATATATTTAAAAATTGCCAGGTGCAGTGGCTTACACCTGTAATCCTAGCACTTTGGGAGGCTGAGGTGGGCAGATCACATGAGGTCAGGAGTTTGAGACCAGCCTGGCCAACATGGTGAAACCTCATCTCTATTAAAAATCAAAAAATTAGCCAGGCATGATAGCATGCATCTGTAGTCCTGGCTACTCGGGAGACTGAGGCAGGAGAATTGCTTGAACATGGGAGGCAGAGGTTGCAGTGAGCCAAGATAGTGCCACTGCACTCCAGCCTGGGTGACAGAGTGAGACTCTGTCTCAAAAAAATAAAAATTGCCTGGGCGCAGTGGCTCACACCTGTAATCGCAGCACTTTGGGAAGCTGAGGCAGGCAGATCACGTCAGGAGATCGAGACCATCCGGGCTCACACGGTGAAATGCCGTCTTTACTAAAAATACAAAAAATTAGCCGGGCGTGGTGGCGGGTGACTGTAGTTCCAGCTACTCCGGAGGTTGAGGCAGGAGAATGGTGTGAACCTGGGAGGTGGAGCTTGCCGTGAGCCGAGATTGCACCACTGGACTCCAGGCTGGGTGACAGAGCGAGACTCTGTCTCAAAAGAAATAAAATAAAATAAAACAAAGGTGTGGTTTACATACAAAAATTACACATATTTAATATATCCGTGTGTGTGTGTGTGTGTGTGTGTGTGTGTGACGGAGGTTTTACTCTTGTTGCCCATGCTGGAGTGCAGTGACACGATCTCAGCTAATTGCAACCTCCACCTCCCGGGTTCAAGCAATTCTCCTGCCTCAGCCTCCTGAGTAGCTGGAATCGCAGGCGTGTGCCCCCACGCCCGGCTAATTTTTGTATTTTTTTTTAGTAGAGACAGGGTTTCACCATGTTGGTCAGGCTGGTCTCGAACTCCTGACCTCAGATGATCCACCTGCCTCGGTCTCCCAAAGTGCTGGGATTACAGGCGTGTGACACCGAATATATACATCTTAATGAGTTTAGAGGTAAGTATTCGCCCCAGGACTCATCACAACAAATAATGCCGTAAACTTGGCCATCACTCCCCATATATTTCTCATTCTCACCCTTTTTAAAAAATGAGACCGGGAGCTGTGGCTCACGCCTGTAATCCCAGAACTTTGGGAGGCCAAGGCAGGTGGATCACGAGGTCAGGAGATCAAGACCATCCTGGCTAACACAGTGAAACCCCGTTTCTACTAAAAATACAGAAAATTAGCTGGGCGTGATGGCAGGCTCCTGTAGTCCCAGCTACTCGGGAGACTGAGGCAGGATAATGGTGTGAACTCGGGAGGCAGAGCTTGAAGTGAGCCGAGATCGTGCCACTGCACTCCAGCCTGGGCAACAGAGCGATTCTCCATCTCAAAAAAAAAAAAAATGAGATGACCATTTCACCTAATGTATACCCTCTTAAGTTTTTTTTTTAAGTGTAAAATACAGGACGACCATGCATCAGAGATATATGTCGGTTTGGTTCCATACCACTGCAATAAAGTGAGATACACAATTTCTTTTTGTTTCCCAGTGCATGTAAAAGTATGTTTATACTGTGCTGTATAAAGTGTGCAATAGCATATGTCTACAAAGTGTGCACACTTTAATTTACAAATACTTTATTGTTAACAAGTACTAACAGTCATCTGAGGCTTCAGAAAGCTGCAATCTTTTTTTCTGTGTGTGACAGGGTTTTACTCTGTGGCTCAGGCTGGAGTAATTGCAGCCTCAACCTTATGCTCAATCAAACCCCCACCTCAGACTCCTGACTAGCTGGGACTACAGGTGCATGCCACCATGTCCAGCTAATTTTTGTATTTTTTTTTTTTTGTAGAGATGGGGTTTTGCAATGTTACCTTGACGTCCTGGGCTCAAGCAATCCACCCACCTTGGCCTCCCAAGGTGTTGGGATGACAGGTGTGAGCCACTGCACCTGGCCAAGTTTCAGTCTTCTTGCTGATGAAGGGTCTTGCCTTAATGTAAGGTGGTAGCTGCTGAGCGTTGGGGTGGCTGTGGCAATTTCTTAAAATAAGACAACATTGAAGTGTGCTGTGTCAATTGACTCTCCCTTTCACAAAAGAATTATCTGTAGCATACGATGTTGTTTGATAGCTTTTTACCCACAGTAGAACTTTCAAAATTGGACTCAATCCTGTCAAACCTTCGTACTGCTGTACCAACTAAGTTTATGTATTATTGTAAATCACTGGGTTCAATCCTGTCAAGCCCTCCTTCTGTTGTACCAACTAAGTTTATTCTAAATCTGTTGTCATCTCAACAATGTTTACACTGTATTCACCACGAGTAGATTTCATCTCAAGAAACCACTTTCTTTGCTCATCCGTGGAAGCAACTCATCCACTCACGTTTTCTCTGGAGGCTGCTGCAGTCTCGCCACATCTTCAGGCTCTGTCTCTGATTCTAGTGCTCTTGTTATTTCCACCATATATGCAGTTACTTCCTCCACAGAAGTCGTGAACCCCTCAGTGTCATCTGTGAGGGTTGGAATAATCTTCCCAACTTCTCTCTCTCTCTTTTTTTTTTTTTTGAGATGAAGTCTTGCCTGGGCTAGAGTGCAGTGATGTGATCTCAGCTCACTGCAACCTCCACCTCCAGGTTCAAGCAATTCTCCTGCCTCAGCCTCCCAAGTATTTCGGATTACAGTCACCCCCGAGGAGGCCTAGCTAATTTTTCTGTGTGTTTTTAGTACAGACAGGATTTCACTATGTTGGCCAGGCTGGTCTCAAATTCCTGACCTCATGATCCACGTGCCTTGGCCTCCCAAAGTGCTGGGATTACAGGCGTGAGCCACCAAGCCCCACCCCTACTTCTCCTAATGTTGCTATTTTGATCTTTTTAAAATCATGAATGTTCTCAATGACATCTAGAATGGTGAATCCTTTCCAGTAGGTTTTCAATTATTTTGCCCAGATCCATAAAAGGAATCACTTTCTATAGAAGCTATAGCTTTATGAAACATATTTTTTAAGTGATAAGACTTGAAAATGGAAATTATTCTTTGATCCAAGGGCACCAGAATGAATGTTGGGTTAGTAGGCATGAAAACAATATTCAGCTCTTTATACATCTCTGTAAAAGCCCTTGAGTACCAGGGGCATTGTCAGTGAGTGGTAATACTTTGAAAGGAATCTTATTTCTTGAGCAGTAGGTGTCAACAGTGGGCTTAAGATATTCAGTAAACCATATTTGTAAACTGATAGTCTGTCATCCAGGCTTTGTTCCCATTTGTAGAGTACAGGCAGAGCTGTGTTTTATCATAATTCTTCAGGGCCCTTGGATTTTCAGAATAGTAAATCATCATTGGTTTCAAGTTAACGTCACCAACTGCATTAGCCCTTAACAAAAGAGTCAGCATGTCCTTTGAAGCCTTAAAGACAGGCATCAACTCCTCTCTAGCTGGGAACATCCTGGATGGCATCTCCTTCTAGTAGAAGGCTGTTTTGTCTCCATTGCAAATCTGTTTAGTGTAGCCATCTTAATCAGTTATCTTCTAGATAGCTTTCTGCAGCTTTTCCATCAGTACTTGCTGCTTTATCTTGTGCTTTTATGTTATGGAGATGACTTTTTTCCTTAAACCTCAAGAAACAAGCTCTTCTAGCTTCAGACTTTTCTTCTGCAGCTGCCTCACCTCTCTGAGTCTTCATAGAATTGAAGAGAGGCTGGGTGCGGTGGCTGTCACACCTGTAATCCTAGCATTTTGGGAGGCCGAGGCGGGCAGATCACCTGAGGTCGGGAGTTCGACACCAGTCTGACGAACGTGGAGAAACCCCATCTCTACTAAAAATACAAAAAATTAGCCAGGCGTGGTGGCGCATGCCTGTAATCCCAGCTACTCGGGTTGCTGAGGCAGGAGAATGGCTTGAACTTGGGAGGCAGAGGTTGCGATGAGCCAAGATAGCGCCATTGCACTCCAGCTTGGGCAAGAAGAATGAAACTCTGTCTCAAAAACAAAGAAAAAAAGTAAAAAGAGAGTTAGGCTTAGGCTTAATGGAATGTTTTTTATTTTTTATCTTCTGTCTAGACCAATTAAACTTTCTTCATAACAGCAGCAAGATTGTTTAGCTTTTTATCATTCATGTGTTCACTGGAGTAGTACTTTAAATTTCTTTCCAGAACACTTCCTTTGCATTCACAACTTGGCTAAGTGTTTGTTGCATGAGGTCTAGCTACTGGTCTGTCTTGCTTACAGCCTGGCTTCCTCACTAAGCTTAATTATTTCTTCCTTTTGGTTTAAAGTGACAGACATGCAACTCTTCTTTCACTTGAACATATAGATGCTATTGTAGGGTTATTAATTGGCCACATTTTAATATTAATAAAAAGAATCCTAAGAAAAAGAGAGAGAAAGAGAAATGGCCCATTGGTGGGGCAGTCAGAACAAATGCATTTGTCAATTGTTTGCTGTCTTATCCGGGTGTGATTTGTGGTTCCCAAACAATGACAACAGTAGCATTAAAGATCGCTGATTACAGATCACCATAACAGATTCAATAATAAAAAGCTTAAAATACTGTGAGAATGACCGAAATGTGACACAGAGACGTGAAGTGAGCACGTACTGTAGGAACAATGGTGCCAGTGAGACCTGCTTATTGCAGGGTGGCCACAAACCTTCAATATGTAAAAAACATGGTCATAAAACAGAATAAAGCAAAGTGCAGTTAAACAAGATGTGTCTGTCTTTTGATAGACTCTGACGATCTCTATCTTTGAATTGGTACGTTCATGCCATTAACATTCAAAGTGATTATTGATATCATTGGGTTAATATCTACTATATTTGTTACTGTTTTCTATTCATTCTCCTCAGTCTTCATTCTTTTGTCTACCACTCTTTTTCTGCCTTTTGCAGTTTTCATTGATGATTTTAGGTGACTGCATTTTCCCTGTCTTTCTTAGCATGTACTTCTCTTTTTAAAACTTTTTTTAACTAGTTGCCACGGAATTTGCAATATACATTTACAACCAATTCAAGTCCACTTTCAAATAACACTATCCCACTATCCCACAAATAAGACTACCTGATTAACAAACAAAACACCTAATTCCTCAGTAACATTTACAACCAATTCAAGTCAACTTTCAAATAACACTATCCCACTATCCCACAAATAAGACTACCTGCTTAACAAAGAACACACCTAATTCCTCAATATACATTTACAACCAATTCAAGTCCACTTTCAGATAACATCCCACTTCACTGATGACTACCTGCTTAACAAAGAAAACACCTGATTCCTCCCTCCCATCCTTCCATTCCATTCCTTGTATTATTGCTCCTTATTTCACTTGTGTATAAGCATACATTATCTGTGTGTATTTATTATTACCTACAAACTTATTGGTCAGATCAATTATGAATAAATACATGTTTTTATTCTACCACAATTCCTCCCTCTCATCCTTCCATTCCATTCCTTGTATTAGTGTTACTCATTTCACTTGTGTATAAGCATACATAATCTATCTGTGCATATTTGTCATTGTCTATGAACTGCTTGGTCAGATCAATTAAGAATAAATACATAGGTTTTTATTGTACCACAATTCTTTCTTTAATGCTCTTTTTTTAAAAAAATGTTGATCCAGGTTTCAGTTATATATCTTTTGTTTCCCTCTAAAGAATTTCATTTAACATTTCTTGCAAGACAGGTCTCCTGGCAACAAGTTTCTTGAATTTTTATTTTTCTGAGGAAGGCCTTAATTCTCCTTCACTTTTGAAGGGTGGTTTCAGTGGGTACAGAAACTTAGGTTGGTGGGGTTTTTTCTGTCAACATTTTGAATTTTTCATTTCACTGTCTTCTTGCTTTCACAGTTACTGCAATGTTGAATGCAGTTCTTATCTTTGTGTCTCTGTAGGTAAGGTGTTTTCTGCCCCACCTCTGGTTTCTTTCAGAGTTTTCCTTTATCTTTTATTTCATATAGTTTGAAAATTATATGTCCAAGTGTAGGTTGTTGGCATTTATTCTTCCTGGTGTTCTCGGAGTTTCCTGGATCTTTGGTTTGGTGTCTGACATTAATACTGGAAGTTCTCAGACATGGTTGTTGCAGAACTTTCTTGTATTTCTTCTCCTCCTGGTATTCTCATTACTCTGTTTCACCTTTTGTAGTTGTCCCGCAGTCTTGGATATCATCTTCTGTTATTTTCAGTGTTTCTTTTCTTTAGTTTTCGAAGTTTCTGATGATAAATCCTCAAGCTCAGAGATTCTTTACTCAGCTGAGTCCAGTCTACTAATAAGCCATCAGAGGTATTCTTCAGTTATTTACCACATTTTTTATCACTACATTTTGTTGAAGGTTCTTACGATGTCTGTCTTTCTGATTACATTACCCATATACACTTGAATGCTGTCTACTTCATTCATTAGGCCCTTAGCATATTCTCCAGAGGTTTAAAAAAAATTCCAAAATCACATTTTTGTCTGCTTCTGAAGCTTGCTCTGTTGACACAAATTGTATTTTTTTCTTTTGTTGGATTTTAGTATGCCTTGCAATTTTTTCCCTTTATTCTCATGCATGAAGTACCCACTAAAAGTGACTGCTGTTAGTATAGCTTCAGTAATGTGGTGATGAGGTGACAGGGCAGTTGATGCTCTCTTAGTCTCTTTAGGCTACTATAACAAAATACTTTAGACTGAGTAATTCATAAACAACAGAGATTATTACTCACAGATCTGGAGGCTGGAAAGTCCAAGACTAAAGGGCCAGGATATTTGGTGTTTGGTGAAGGTCAAATATTCAGACACTCGCAACAACTATAGCACCAGCAGCAGTCTTCAGGAATCCTATGTGAGGGACAAACACTCAGAAGCCAGCTGGAGTGTTCTGGAATCCTATGTGAGGGGCAAACATTCAGACCCCAGCAGTAGTGTTGTGGAATCCTATGTGATGGACAAACATTCAAACCCTGGAAGCAGTATTCTGGAATCCTATGTGAGGGAAAAAAATTCAGAACCTCGTAGCAGTGTTCTGGAATCCTATGTGAGGAACAATCAGACCACAACAGGAATGTTCTGGAATCCTATGTGAGGGACAAACATTCAGACCACAGCAGGAGTGTTCTGGAATCCTATGTGAGGGACAAACATTCAGACCACAGCAGGAGTGTTCTGGAATCCTATGTGAGGGACAAATATTTCAAAACCTTGTAGCAGTGTGCTGGAATATTATGTCAGGGACAGATATTTAGACCCTCACAGCAGTGTTCTGGAATCCCATCTGCAGGACAAACATTCAGAAACTCGCAGCAGTGTTCTGGAATTCTATGTGAGGGACAGACATTTAAACCCCAGCAGCAGTGTTCTGGAATCCTATGTGAGGGACAAACTTTCAGACCCTCGTAGCAGTGTTCTGGAATCCTATGTGAGGTACAAACATTCAGACACCAGCAGAAGTGTTCTGGAATCCTATGTGAGGGACAAACATTCAGACGCTCGTAGCATTGTTCTGGAATACTATGTGAGGGACAAACCTTCAGACCATGGCAGTTCTGAAATGCTATGTGAAGGACAAACATTCAGACTCTCGTAGCAGTGTTCTGGAATCATATGTGAAGGACAGACATTTAGACCGTTGAAGCAGTGTTCTTCAGTCTTAAGTGAGGGACAAAAATTCAGACCCTCGTAGCAGTGTTCTGGAATCCTTTTTGAGGGACAGACATTGAGACCCCAGCAGCAGTGGTCTGGAATCCTATGTAAGGGACAAACATTCATGCTCCAGCAACAGTGTTCTGTAATCGTATGTGAGGGATAAGCATTCAGACCCCAGCAGCAGTGTTCTGGAATCTTATGTGAGGGACAAACATTGAGACCCTCGTAGCAGTGTTCTGGAATCCTACGTGAGACACAAACATTCGTACCACGGCAGAAGTGTTCTGGAATCCTATGTGAGGGACAACCATTCAGACCACAGCAAGAGTGTTCTGGAAAATCCTATGTGAAGGACAAACATTAAGACCCTCATAGCTGTGTCCTGGAATCATATGTGAGGGACAACCATTGAGACACCAGCAGAAGTGTTCTGGAATCCTAGATGTGGGAAAAACATTCAGAACCTAGTAGCAGTGTCCTGGAATCCTATGTGAGGGACATACATTCAGACCACGGCAGCAGTGTTCTGGAATGGTATGTGAAGGACAAACATTCAGACCCTTGTAGCAGTGTTCCAGAATTCTATGTGAGGGACAAACATTCAGACCACAGCAGGAGTGTTCTGGAATCCTATGTGAGGAACAAACATTCAGAACACAGCAGGAGTGTTCTGGAATCCTATATGACGGACCAACATTCAGACCCTTGCAACAGTGTTCTGGAATACTAGGTGAGGGAGAAATATTCAAACCCTCGTAGCAGTGTTCTGGAATTCTATGTGACTGACAAACATTTAGACTCCAGCAGCAGTGTTCTGTAATCCCATGTGACGGACAAACATTCAGACCCCAGGGGCACTGTTCTGAAATCCTATGTTAAGGGAAACATTGAGACCCCAGCATGAATGTTCTGGAATCCTATGTGAGGGACAAACATTCAGACCACGGCAGGAGTGTTCTGGAATCCTATGTGAGGAACAAACATTCAGACCACAGCAGGAGTGTTCTGGAATCCTATATGAGGGATAAGCATTCAGACCCTCGTAGCAGTGTTCTGGAATCCTATGTGAGGGAGAAGCATTCAGAGCACAGCAGGAGTGCTCTGGAATCCCATGTTAGGGACAAACATTCAGAATCTCATAACATTGTGCTGGAAACCTATGTGAGGGACAGACATTTAGACCCTCGCAGAAGTGTTCTGGAATCCTGTGTGAGGGACAAACATTCAGACCCTCATAGTAGTTTTCTGGTATCCTAAGTGCGGGACAAACATTCAGACTCTCTTAGCAGTGTTCTGGAAGCCTATGTGAGGGACAAACATTCAGAATTTCATAGCAGTGTTCTGGAATACTATGTGAGGGACAAACATTCACACCACAGCTGGAGTGTTCTAGAATCCTATGTGAGGGACAAAAATTCAGACCCCAGCATGAGTCTTCTGGAATCCTATGTGAGGGACAAACATTCAGACCCTCATAGCAGTGTTCTGGAATCCTGTGTGAGGGACAAACATTCAGACCCCAGCAGGAGTGTTCTGAAATCCTACGTGAGGGACAAACACTCAGACCCTCGTGGAAGTGTTCTGGAATCCTATGTGAGAGACAAACATTCAGACCCTCATAACAGTTTTCTGGAATCCTACGTGAGGGACAAACATTCGCACCACAGCAGGAATGTTCTGGAATCCTATGTGAGAGCAAACATTCAGACCACAGCAGGAGTCTTCTGGAACGCTATGTCAGGGACAAACATTCAGACACTCGCAGGAGGCTTCTGGAATCCTACGTGAGGGACAAATATTCAGACAACAGCAGCAGTGTTCTGGAATCCTTTGTGGGGGAAAAACATTCAGAGTCTTGTAGTGTTGTGGAATCCTATGCGACGGACAGACATTTAGACCACAGCAGCAGTGTTCTGGAATCCCACGTGAGAGACAAACATTCAGACCCGAACAGGAGTGTTCCGGAATCCCATGTGATGGACAAACATTCAGACCTTCGTAGCAGTGTTCTGGAATCCTGTGTGAGGGACAAACATTCAGACCACAGCAGGAGTGTTCTGCAATGCTTTCTGTGAGACAAACATTCAGACCACAGCAAGAGTGTTCTGGTATCCTATGTGAGGGTCAAATATTCTGACTCTCGTAGCAGTGTTCTGGAATCCTATGTGAAGGACCAACATTCAGACACTCGTAGCAGTGTTCTGGAATGCTATGTGACAGACTCCATTTACACCCTCGTACCACTGTTTGGGAATCCTATGTCAGGGACATTGAGACACCAGCCGCAGTGTTCTGGAATCATATGTGACAGAGAAACATTCAGACCACAGCAGCAGCGTTCTGGAATCCTATGTGATGGACAAACTTTCAGACCACAGCAGGAGTGTTCTGGAATCCTATGTGAGGGACAAACTTTCAGACCACAGCAAGAGTGTTCTGGAATCCTATGTGAGGGACAGACTTTCAGACCACAGCAGGAGTGTTCTGGAATCCTATGTGAGGGACAAACATTCAGACCCTCGTAGCAATGTTCTGGAATCCAATGTGAGGGACAAACATTCAGAACCCAGCAGCAGTGTTCTGGAATCCTATGTGAGGGACAAACATTCAGACCCCAGGCAGAGTGTTCTCGAATCCTATGTGACAGACAAACCTTTAGACCACAGCAGCAGTGTTCTGTAATCGTATGTAAGGGACAAACATTCAGACCCCTGGAGCAGTGTTCTGAAATCCTGTTACGGGCAAACATTAAAACCCCAGCCTAAATGTTCTGGAATCCTATGTGAGGGACAAACATCCAGACCACAGCAAGAGTGTTCTGGAATGCCATGTGAAAGACAAACGTTCAGACCCGTGCAGGAGTGTTCTGGAATCCTATGTGAGGGACAAACATTCAGACCCTCTTAGCAGTGTTCTGGAATCCTATGTGAGGGACAAACATTCAGAAGCTCATAACAGTGTGCTGGAATCTTATGTGAGGGACAGATATTTAGACCCTCGCAGCAGTATTCTGGAATCCCTTGTGAGGGACAAACATTCAGACCCTCACAGCAGTGTTCTCAAATTCTATGGGAGTGACAAACATTCAGACTCCAGCAGCAGTTTTGTGTAGTCCTATGTGTGGTACAAAAATTCAGACCCCAGGAGCAGTGTTCTGAAATCCTATGTTAAGGGCAAACATTCAGACCCCAGCATCAATGTTCTGGAATCGTATGTAAGGGACATACATTCAGACCCTCGCAGCAGTGTTCGGGAATCCTAGATGAGGGACAAACATTCAGACACCAGCAGAAGGCTTCTGGAATCCTATGTGAAGGACAAACATTCAGAGCCTCGCAGCAGTGTTCTGGAATCCCATGTGAAGAACAAACAATCAGACCACAGCAGGACTGTTCTGGAATCGTTTGTGAGGGACAAACATACAGACCACAGCAGCAGTGTTCTGGAAACCTAAGTGAGGGACAAACTTTCAGACCCGAGCAGGAATGTTCTGGAATCCTCTGTGAGGGAAAAACATTCAGACCCTCGTAGCAGTGTTCTGAAATCCTATGTGAGGGACAGACTTTCAAAAGACAGCACGACTGTTCTGGAATCCTATGTGAGGGACAAACATTAAGACCCTCGTAACAGTTTTCTAGAATCTTAAGTGAGGGACAAACATTCAGAACCTTGTAGCAGTGTTCTGAAATCCTATGTGAGGGAGAAACCTTCAGACATTTGTAGCAGTGTTCTGGAATCCTATGTGAGGGACCAACATTGAGGCCCTCGTAGCAGTGTTCTGGAATGCTTTGTGACAGACAACCATTCAGACCCTCGTAGCACTGTTTTGGAATCCTATGTCAGGGACATTCAGAGCCCAGCCACAGTGTTCTGGAATCCTATGTGACAGACAAACATTCAGACCACAGTAGCAGGGTTCTGGAATCCTATGTGGGGGACATTCAGACCATTGCAGGAATGTTCTGGAATCCTATGTGAGCGACAAACATTCAGACCCTCGTAGCAGTGTTCTGGAATCAAATGTGGGGTACAAACATACAGACCCCAGCAGCAGTGTTCTGAAACCCTACGTGAGGGACCAACAAACAGACCCTCATAGCAGTGTTCTGGAATCCTATGTTAGGGACAAACATTCAGACTCCAGCAACATTGTTCTTGAATGCTATGTGGGGAACAAACATTCAGACCACAGCAGGAGTGTTCTGGAATGCTATGTGAAGGACCAACATTCAGACCCTTGAAGCAGTGTTCTGGTGTGCTGTGTGACAGACAAACATTCAGACCCTGGTAGCAGCGTTCTGCCATCCTATATCGGGTCATTCATACCGCAGCCTCAGTGTTCTGGAATCCTATGTGACAGACAGTCATTCAGACCACAGTAGTAGTATTCTGGAATCCTAAGTAAGGGACACACATTCAGACCCTCTTAGCAGTGTTCTGGAATCCTATGTCAGGCACCAACATTCAAACCCTTGAAGCAGTGTTCTGGACTTCTATGTGAGAGACAAACATTCAGACCCTAGTAGCAGTGTTCTGGAATCCTATGTCAGGGACATTCAGACAACAGCTGCAGTGTTCTGGAATCCTGTGACAGACAAACATTCAGACCACAGCAGAAATGTTCTGGAATCCTATGTGAGGGACAAACATTCAGACCCTCATAGCAGTGTTCTTGAATGCTATGTGAGGGACAAACATTCAGACCCCAGCAGCAGTGTTCTTGAATGCTGTGTGAGGGAAAATCATTCATACCCATAGCAGTGTTCTGGAATCCTATGTGAGGGTAAAAATCTCAGAATCCAGGAGTAGTGTTCTGGAATCCTATGTGAGGGACAAACATTCAGTCCACAGCAGCAGTGTTCTGGAAAGCTTTGTGAGGGACAAACATTCAGGCCATAGCAGGAATTCTATGTGAGGGACAAACATTCAGACCACAGCAGGAGTGTTATGGAATTCTATGTGAGGGAGAAACATTCAGACCACAGTGGGAGTGTTCTGGAATGCTATCTGAAGAACACAATTCAGAACCCAGCAGCAGTGTTCTGGAATCCTATGTGAGGGACAAACATTCAGACGCCAGCAGCAGTGTTTTGGAATCGTATGTGATGGACAAACATTCAGACCCTTGTAGCTTCTTCTGGAATCCTATGTGAGACACAAACACTCAGAACCCAGCAACAGTGTTCTGGAATCCTATGTGAAGGACAAGCATTCAGACGCTCGCAGCAGTGTACTGTAATCCTATGTGAGGGACAAACATTCAGACCACAGCAAGATTGTTCTGGAATCCTATGTGAGGGAGACATATTCAGACCACAGCAGCAGTGTTCTGGAATCCTATGTGAGGAACAAATATTCAGACCACAACAGGACTGTTTTGTAATCCTGTCTGAAGGACAAACATTGAAACCCTTGTAGCTGTTTTCTGGAATCGTATGTGAGGAACAAACACTCAGACCACAGTAGGAGTGTTCTGGAATCCTGTGTGAGGGAGAAATATTCAGACCACTGCAGGAGTGTTCTGGAATCCAATTTGAGGGACAAACATGCAGACCCTCGTGGGAGTGTTCTGAAATCCTATGTGATGAACAAAAACATTCAGACCACAGCAGGAGTGTTCTGAAATCCCATGTGATGAACAAACATTCAGACCACAGCAGGAGTGTTCTGGAATCTTATGCGAGGTACAAACATTCAGACCACAGCAGGAGTGTTCTGGAATCCCTTGTGAGGTACAAACATTCAGACCCTTGTAGCAGTGTTCTTGAATGCTATGTGAGGGACAAAAATTCACACCACAGCAGGAGTGTTCTGAAGTCCTATGTGATGGACATTCAGAACACAGCAGGAGTGTTCTGAAATCCTATGTGAGGGACAAATATTCAGACCACAGAAGAAGTGTTCTGGAATCCCTTGTGAAGGACAAACGTTCAGACCCTTGTAGCAGTGTTCAGGAATCCTATGTGAGGGACAAACATTGAGACACCAGTAGGAGTGTTCTGGAGTCCCATGTGAGGGAGAAAGATTCAGACATTTGCAGCAGTGTTTTGGAATCCTATGTGAGGGACAAACATTCAGACCACAGCAGGAGTGCTCTGTAATCCTATGTGAGGGACAAACATTTCAAAACCTTGTAGCAGTGTGCTGGAATGTTATGTCAGGGACAGATATTTAGACCCTCACAGCAGTGTTCTGGAATCCTATGTGAGGAACAAATATTCAGACCACAACAGGAGTGTTTTGTAATCCTGTCTGAAGGACAAACATTGAAACCCTTGTAGCTGTTTTCTGGAATCATATGTGAGGAACAAACACTCAGACCACAGCAGGAGTGTTCTGGAATCCTGTGTGTGGGAGAAATATTCAGACCACTGCAGGAGTGTTCTGGAATCCAATTTGAGGGACAAACATGCAGACCCTCGTGGGAGTGTTCTGAAATCCTATGTGATGAACAAAAATATTCAGACCACAGCAGGAGTGTTCTGGAATCTTATGCGAGGTACAAACATTCAGACCACAGCAGGAGTGTCCTGGAATCCCATGTGAGGTACAAACATTCAGACACTTGTAGCAGTGTTCTTGAATGCTATGTGAGGGACAAAAATTCACACCACAGCAGGAGTGTTCTGGAGTCCTATGTGATGGACAAACATTCAGAACACAGCAGGAGTGTTCTGAAATCCTATGTGAGGGACAAATATTCAGACCACAGAAGGAGTGTTCTGGAATCCCTTGTGAAGGACAAACGTTCAGACCCTTGTAGCAGTGTTCAGGAATCCTATGTGAGGGACAAACATTGAGACACAAGTGGGAGTGTTCTGGAGTCCCATGTGAGGGAGAAAGATTCAGACTTTTGCAGCAGTGTTTTGGAATCCTATGTGAGGGACAAACTTTCAGACCACAGCAGAAGGGCTCTGGAATCCTATGTGAGGGACAAACATTCAGAACTTCGTAGCCGTGTGCTGGAATCTTATGTGAGTGAGAGATATTTAGAGCCTTGGAGCAGTGTTCTTGAATCCCATTGGAGAGACATACATTCAGACCCTCCCACCAGTGTTCTGGAATTCTATGTGAGGGACAGACTTTCAAACCCCAGCAGCAGTGTTCTGGAATGTGATGTGAGGTACAAACATTCAGACACCAGCAGAAGAGTGCTGGAATACTATGTGAGGGAGAAACACTCAGACCCTCGTAGCAGTGTTGTGGAATCCTATGTATGGGACAAACATTCATACCCTCGTAGCAGTGTCCTGGAATCATATGTGAGGGATAAACGTTGAGACTCCAGCAGAGGTGTTCTGGAATCCCAGGTGTGGGACAAACATTCAGACCCTCGTAGCAGTGTTCTGGAATCCTATGTGAGGGAGAAACTTTCAGACCACGGCAGCAGTGTTCTGGAATGCTACATGAAGGACAAACATCCTGACCCTCCTAGCAGTGTTCTGCAATCCTACATGAGGGACAGACATTTAGACCCTCGCAGCTGTGTTCTGGAGTCCTATGGGAGGGACAAACATTCAGACCCTCGCAGCAGTGCTCTGAAATCCTTTGTGAGGGAGAGACATTCAGACCCTCATAGCGGTGTTCTGGAATGCTGTATGACAGACAAACATTCAGACCCTGGTATCAGCGTTCTGCCATCCTATATCAGGGACATACATACCCCAGCCAGTGTTCTGGAATCCTATGTGACAGACAAACATACAAACAACAACAAGATTGTTCTGGAGTCCTATGTGAGGGACAAATATTTAGACCCTCGTAGCCGTGTTCTGGAATCCTATGTCAAGGACCAACATTCAGACCCTCTAAGCAGTGTTCTGGAGTGTTATGAGACAGACAAGCATTCAGCCCCTTGTAGCAGTGTTCTGGAATCCTATGTCAGGGATATTCAGACCACAGCAGAAATGTTCTGGAATCCTATGTGAGACCCAAACCTTCAGACCACAGCAGACATGTTCTGGAATCATATGTGAGGGACATTCAGACCATCGCAAGAATGTTCTGGAATCCTATGTGAGGGGCAAACATTCAGACTCCAGCAGCATTGTTCTTCAATGCTATCTGAGGGAGAAACTTTCAGACAACAGCAGGAGTGTTCTGGAGTCCTATGTGAGAGACAAACATTCAGAACACAGCAGGAGTGTTCTGAAATCCTATGTGAGGGACAAACATTCAGACCACAGCAGGAGTGTTCTGGAATCCATTGTGAAGGAGAAATATTCAGACACTTGTAGCAGTGCTCTGGAATCCTATTTGAGGGATAAATATTCAGAACACAGCAGAAGCATTCTGAAATCCTATGTGAGGGACAAACATTTAAACCACAGCAGGATTGTTCTGGAGTCCTATGTGAGTGTCAAACATTCAGACAACAGCAGGAGTGTTCTGGAATCCTATGTGAGGAACAAACATTCAGACGCCAGCAGCAGTGTTCTGGAATCCTATGTGAGGGAAAAGCATTCATACCCTCGTAGGGGTGTTCTAGAATCCTATGTGAGGGGAAAAAAACTCAAAATCCAGGAGCAGTGCTCTGGAATCTTATGTGAGGGACAAACATTCAGTCCACAGCAGCAGTGTTCTGGAATGCTATGTGAGGGGCCAACATTCAGACCATAGCAGGAGAGTTCTGGAGTCCTATGTGAGGGACAAACATTCAGACCACAGCAGGAGTGTTATGGAATCCTACATGAGGGACAAACATTCAGAGCACAGCAAGATTATTCTGGAATGCTCTCTGAGGGACAAACATTGAGACCCCAGCAGCAGTGTTCTGGAATCCTATGCGAGGGATAAACATTCAGACCCCAGCAGCAGTGTTCTGGAATCTTATGTGATGGAGAAACATTCAGACCCTTGTAGCAGTGTTCTGGAATCCTATGTAAGGGACAAACACTCAGAACCCACCAACAGTGTTCTGCAATCCTATGTGAGGGACAAATATTCAGACCCTCGTAGGGGTGTTCTGGAATCCTTTGTGAGGGACAAACATTCAGACTTCAACAGTAGTGTTCTTGAATGCTGTGTGAGGGACAAACTTTCAGACCACAGCAGGAGTGTTCTGGAGTGCTATGTGAGGGACAAACATTCAGAACACAGCAGGAGTGTTCTGATTTCCTATGTGGGGCACAAACATTCCGACCACAACAGGAGTGTTCTGGAATCCTATGTGAGGAACAAACATTCAGACCACAGCAGAAGTGTTTTGTAATCCTGTCTGAGACCCTTGTAGCTCGGTTCTGGAATCGTATGTGAGGAACAAACATTCAGACCACAGCAGGAGTCTTCTGGAAACCTGTGTGAGGGAGAAACATTCAGACCACTGCAGGAGTGTTCTGCAATCCTATGTGAGGGACAAACTTTCAGTCCACAGCAGCAGTGTTCTGGAATGTTATTTGAGGGGCAAACATTCAGAACATTGCAGGAGAGTTCTGGAATCCTACATGAGGGACAAGCATGCAAACCACAGCAGGAGTGTTATGGAATCGTACATGAAGGACAAACATTCAGACCACAGCAAGATTGTTCTGGATTTTTGTACATTGATTTTGTATCCTGAGACTTTGCTGAAGTTGCTTATCAGCTTAAGGAGATTTGGGGCTGAGACTATGGGGTTTTCTAGATATACAATCATGTCGTCTGCAAACAGGGACAATTTGACTTCCTCTTTTCCTAATTGAATACCCTTTATTTCCTTCTCCTGCCTAATTGCCCTGGCCAGAACTTCCAACACTATGTTGAATAGGAGTGGTGAGAGAGGGCATATCTGTCTTGTGCCAGTTTTCAAAGGGAATGCTTCCAGTTTTTGCCCATTCAGTATGATATTGGCTGTGGGTTTGTCATAGATAGCTCTTATTATTTTGAAATATGTCCCATCAATACCTAATTTATTGAGAGTTTTTAGCATGAAGCGTTTTTGAATTTTGTCAAAGGCTTTTTCTGCATCTATTGAGATAATCATGTGGTTTTTGTCTTTGGCTCTGTTTATATGCTGGATTACATTTATTGATTTGCGTATATTGAACCAGCCTTGCATCCCAGGATGAAGCCCACTTGTTCATGGTGGATAAGCTTTTTGATGTGCTGCTGGATTCGTTTTGCCAGTATTTTATTGAGGATTTTTGCATCAATGTTCATCAAGGATATTGGTCTAAAATTCTCTTTTTTTGTTGTGTCTCTGCCTGGCTTTGGTATCAGAATGATGCTGGCCTCATAAAATGAGTTAGGGAGGATTCCCTCTTTTTCTATTGACTGGAATAATTTCAGAAGGAATGGTACCAGTTCCTCCTTGTACCTCTGGTAGAATTTGGCTGTGAATCCATCTGGTCCTGGACTCTTTTTTGTTGGTAAGCTATTGATTATTGCCACAATTTCATTCTTATACACCAACAACAGACAAACAGAGAGCCAAATCATGAGTGAACTCCCATTCACAATTGCTTCAAAGAGAATAAAATACCTAGGAATCCAACTTACAAGGGATGTGAAGGACCTCTTCAAGGAGAACTACAAACCATTGCTCAAGGAAATAAAAGAGGATACAAACAAATGGAAGAACATTCCATGCTCATGGGTAGGAAGAATCAATATCATGAAAATGGCCATACTGCCCAAGGTAATTTACAGATTCAATACCATCCCCATCAAGCTACCAATGACTTTCTTCACAGAATTGGAAAAAACTACTTCAAAGTTCATATGGAACCAAAAAAGAGCCCGCATCGCCAAGTCAATCCTAAGCCAAAAGAACAAAGCTGGAGGCATCACACTACCTGACTTCAAACTATACTACAAGACTACAGTAACCAAAACAGCATGGTACTGGTACCAAAACAGAGATATAGATCAATGGAACAGAACAGAGCCCTCAGAAATAAGGCCGCATATCTACAACTATCTGATTTTTGACAAACCTGAGAAAAACAGGCAATGGGGAAAGGATTCCCTATTTAATAAATGGTGCTGGGAAAACTGGCTAGCCATATGTAGAAAACTGAAACTGGATCCCTTCCTTACACATTATACAAAAATCAATTCAAGATGGATTAAAGACTTAAACGTTAGACCTAAAACCATAAAAACCCTAGAAGAAAACCTAGGCATTACCATTCAGGACATAGGCATGGGCAAGGACTTCATGTCTAAAACACCAAAAGCAATGGCAACAAAAGCCAAAATTGACAAATGGGATCTAATTAAACTAAAGAGCTTCTGCACAGCAAAAAAAACTACCATCAGAGTGAACAGGCAACCTACAAAATGGGAGAAAATTTTCGCAACCTACTCATCTGACAAAGGGCTAATATCCAGAATCTACAATGAACTCAAACAAATTTACAAGAAAAAAACAAACAACCCCATCAAAAAGTGGGTGAAGGACATGAACAGACACTTCTCAAAAGAAGACATTTATGCAGCCAAAAAACACATGAAAAAATGCTCATCAACACTGGCCATCAGAGAAATGCAAATCAAAACCACAATGAGATACCATCTCACAGCAGTTAGAATGGCAATCATTAAAAAGTCAGGAAACAACAGATGCTAGAGAGGATGTGGAGAAATAGGAACACTTTTATACTGTAAGTTGGATTGTAAAGTAGTTCAACGATTGTGGAAGACAGTGTGGTGATTCCTCAGGGATCTAGAACTAGAAATACCATTTGACCCAGCCGTCCAATTACTGGATATATACCCAACGGGATATAAGTCATGCTGCTATAAAGACACATGCACACGTATGTTTATTGCGACGCTACTCACAATAGCAAAGACTTGGAACCAACCGAAATGTCCAAATGTCCAACAATGATAGACTGGATTAAGAAAATGTGGCACATATATGCCAGGGAATACTATGCAGCCTTAAAAAATGATGAGTTCATGTCCTTTGTAGGGACATGGATGAAGCTGGAAATCATCATTCTCAGCAAACTATCGCAAGGACAAAAAACCAAACACCACATGTTCTCACTCATAGGTGGGAATTGAACAATGAGAACACGTAGACACAGGAAGGGGAACATCACACACCACGGCCTGTTGTGGGGTGGGGGTGGGGGGATAGCATTAGGAGATATACCTTATGTAAATGACGAGTTACTGTGTGCAGCACACCAACATGGCACATATATACAAACATAACAAACCTGCACGTTCTGCACATGTATCCGAGAACTTAAAGTATTATATATATATATAATTCAATACGGAAAATATAATAAAAAAAGAAAGAAAATGTGGTATACTATTTGGCAGTAAAAAAAGAAAACCCTGTCGTTTGTAAACAACATGGATGAACCCGGAGGACAATATGTTAAGTGAAATAGGTCAGGCACAAAAAGACAAATATATCATGACAGGTCTCCTACTGGTATGTTAAAAAGTTGATCTCATAGAATTACAAAGTACAATGGTGGGTATCAGAGCTAGGGGTAAAGGGGAGTTGCAGTGATGTTAATCAGAGGATACATACTTAGATTTAGAAGGAATACATTTCAGGAGATGTATTGTAGAGCAAGGTGATTGTAATTGATGATGACATATTGTATTCTTGAGAAATAGAAAGTTAATGTTATGTGTATTCACCATAAAAATGATAACTATGTGAGTTGATGTATTTGTTAATTAGCTAGATTTGACCTTTTCACAATGTATGCATACTTTGTCCCTCACATAGCATTCCAGAATGCTACTGCATTGGTCTGAATGTTTGTCCCTCACATTTTACATTACAAAAAACTTACAATGTCATATGTCAATTAAAAATAAATATTAATAAAGTAATTTTAAAAAGACAAAAAGTAAAAGAAAAAAACAGACCACAGCAGCGGTGTTCTGGAATCCTGTGTAAGGGACAAACATTCAGATGCCAGCAGCAGTGTTCTGGGATCCCATGTGATGGACAAACATTCAGACATTCCCAGCAGTGTTCTGGAATCCTATGTGTGGGACAAACACTCAGACCCCAGCAGCAGTGTTCTGGAATCCTACGTGAGGTACAAACATTCAGACCCTGGAATCAGTGTTCTGGAATCCTATGTGAGGGACAAACATTCAGATCATTGCATTAGTGTTCTGGAATCCTATGTGAGGGAAAAACTTTCAGACCACAGCAGCCATGTTCTGGAGTCCTATGTGACGGACATTCAGACCCTCGTAGTAGTGTTCTGGAATCTTATGTGAGGGACACACATACAGACCACAGCAGGAGGCTTCTGGAATCGTATGTGAGGGGCAAATATTCAAACCCTCGTAGCAGTGTTCTGGAATCTTATGTGAGGGACAAACTTTCAGACCCCAGCAGCAGTGTTCTGGAATCCTACGTAAGGGACAATCATCCAGATCATTGCGTTAGTGTTCTGGATTTCTAAGTGAGGGAAAAACATTCATAACCCAGCAGCAGTGTTTTGAAATGCTATGTGAGGGACAAACATTCAGACCCCAGCAGCAGTGTTCTGAAATCCTACGTGAGGCACAAACATTCAGATCATTGCATTAGTGTCCTATGTGAGGGACAAACACTCAGACCCCGGGAGCAGTGTTCTGGAATCTTATGTGAGGGACAAACATTCAGGCCCCAGCAGCAGTGTTCTGCAATCCTATGTGAGGGACAAACATTCAGACCATGGCAGCAGTGTTCTAGAATCCTATGTAACGGACAAACATTCAGAACCTCGTAGCAGTGTTCTGGAATCCTATGTGAGGGACAGACATTTAGAACCTCGCAGCAATGCTCTGGAATCCTATGTGAGGGAGAAACATTCAGACCCTCGCAGCAGTGTTCTGGAGTTCTATGTGAGGGACAGACATTCAGACCACGACAGCAGTGTTCTGGAGTCCTATGTAACGGACAAATATTCAGAACCTCGTAGCAGTGATCTGGAATCCTATGTGAGGGACAAACTTTCAGGCCCCAGCAGCAGTGTTCTGGAATCCTATGTGAGGGACAAACCTTCTGACCCTCGTATCAGTGTTCTGGTATTCTATGTGAGGGACAGACATTCAGACCCCAGCATCAGTGTTCTGGAATCCTGTGTGAGGGACAAACATTCAGACCCCAGGAACAGCGTTCTGAAATCCTAAGTTAAGAGTAAACATTCAGACCCCAACATCAATGTTCTGGAATCCTTTGTGAGGGACAAACATTCAGACCCTCATAGCAGTGTTCTGGGATCCTATGTGAGGGAGAAACATTCAGGCCTCAGGAGCAGCGTTTTGGTATCATATGTGAGGGACAAACACGCAGACCCCAGCAGCCGTGTTCTGGAATGTTATGATTGGGTTTATACTGTGAACCTCAGAAGTGTTCCTTTGTTTAATTAATTTTCCACCTTAGGTGGAACATGACTAGAATGGGCTACAGTGGAAGGGGTAATTCCCTTCCCCTAGGTTATTTAGTCTCTGATTATACTAGAGCAGATTAGGCTGAAGTTAAGTAGTTTCTCCTGTGGACAAGCCTTTTTAAGAACTTGGTGCTCTGGCACATTTCAAACTGGTTTTCCTTTTCCCTTCCGAAAGGCTGAAGCAAGAGGGGAGTTTTCTCAGGTATTTGTCACAGGAGCCTGGTGAAGCTCCATGAGACAATTTTACAATATTGTTCCCCCTCCCCCACAATAACTCTATCTCTTTGTAGTTTTTACCACTTAGAATTGTCCTTGTGGATCCTCCAGCCAATCACCAGTTACGGTTTGAGTTTTTCTACTGCAGCACTGGTTCCAAAGTTGGTTTCAGTAGTGTGTCCATGTTCCTGTAAGCCATTAAGTCCTATATTCACTTCTCTGTCTCTGCAATCCTGGGGGCAGTGGTTTGCCCTGTGTCCTCCCCTGAGTTTCAAATCTAGAAAGAATTGTTGATTGTTTAGTCTCTTCAACTTTTTATTTGTTGTAAAGATTAATCGTGTCATATTAATTTGTTGTTAAGATTGTTATTAAAATTAATTATTGTAAAGTACTTATTGATTACTTCCAAGCTTCTTACATGCAGAAATAGGAACGTGGAATATGTTTCTAAAACTATCTTCTCAATGCCTGTGTGCACAGTTAAAGGATTTTTTTCCACAGCAATATGATAGTGATGAATTATATTAAACTTCCGAATATTGAACTTTTCTTTATTCGTGGAATAAACTCAGAAAGTTCCTTCTTGGTCTTCACAGTCTATTTCTCTTCCTGTGTAAATGTTAGTGTTTCTGTAGATTCTGTACTTGTTTCTTTTATTCTTTCCTTCTCTCATTTTCGTTTGGTCTGATGGATTCAGGTACCATTGAAATTCTGGTAATTTCCAAATCTTTATCTGTAGTTTTGATCTCTCTTCTGAACCACTGGAGCCATATTCCCAATTGCCAGTTGAACATTCCCACATATGGAACCTCAGATGTTTCACACATGATATGTCCAGGTCTGTGTCACTTCTGGTTATCATATTCTTTTATTTTTTTGCAAATTTCACTTCACAACACAAGTATCAAACTAGCTGGATCAGGGCAGATAACTTGGAAACAAAACTCCCCTTTTTACCCACTGCATAGCAAATTGGTACCAAATCCTTTTTCTACATTTTTTTCCTTTTAAGAACTGCTTCCCTACTGTGTATTCTTATGCTCCGTGTCCTGATGTACTGATGTAGGTGGTCATCTGTCTTCCTCTTTACTCCCTTCTGACTTTCCCTTAAGCTCTTTCCCATTCTCTTTCTCAGGGATGGCTGTTAAAATGCCAATATGGTCATGTAACTTTTCTGTCCTTACTGGATCTCCTTATTTACACCTGTTTGTGAAGTGGCTGTGTTCAGCCTGGGTGGATACAGCAATTTTTTGTCCTGTAGAGAGGAAATTTTGAAATGCCAGTGTATATGTTTTTAATTAATTGTACTCACCCTTTTGTATTCATGTGTTTTGCATCTGTGGATTCAGCCAACTTCAGATTGAAAATATTCCCACACAAATAGATGGTTGTCTCTGTGCAGAGCATCTACAGAAATTTTTCTTGTCATTATTTCCTAAACAGTACAGTATAACAGCCATTTATGTAGCATTACATTGTCTTCAGTATTATATATAATTCAAAGATTTAAAGTTCTGCCATGCATGGCTTACTGATTGGATTACTTTCTGAGTAATGTATCCTTAGGTAATTTCATTGTTTTGTGAACATCATAGTGTTACAAAAACCTACATGATATTATATTTTTATTTATATGTTTTTGGTATATGGTTAACCAGATGTCTCAGAGCCATTATTGAATATAATTTTCTGCACTTCATCTGCAATGCGAATATCAGGTTTCTGTGTATGTTTCATCATCATCTTATGGGACTATTGTGATATACATGTTTCATCATTGACTGAAATGTTATTATGCAGCTCATGACTGTATACAGGATGATGTGCATAAATTATATGCAAATATGAGACTAGTTTATATAAGAGAATTATCCAATCTGTGGATTTTGGTATCTGGGGGTATCTTGGAGTCAGTCCCCATGGATACTGAGGAAGTAATGTAATGTAAAAATGATAGGTGCAAACGAATTTTTGAAATTAGGTCAAATATTTAAGTGCAGAATCACTGCATAATCCATTCCTTAAATATTGCATTTAACTTTCATCACTGCCCAGGATCATTCGTCTAGGCATGGTGCTGTCCAGAGTTTCATTAAAGTGGTGTGTGTCCTTTTTGCCTTTGTGAGTAGACTTCTGATACTTTCTCATAGTCATGAGAATTCATGGTTCATGTGGAAGAGCCAAACATCTCATTTTTCAGTAAAGTGGAACTTCATGATGCAAAATAAACAAAATTTATTTTCTCCTCTCTTATCTTAGTCGGCACTGAAGTTGGGTCTCAATGAGTTCACCTAAACATTATTCCCAGTATGTGTTTATACTTATATATTCATAACCAGATCATGAGCTCCTTTGAGGAGTAGAATTTTATTCCTTTTTTTTTTTTTTGACAGATAGGGTCTCTGTTGGCCAGGCTGGAGTGCAGTGGTGTGATCATACCTCACTGCACTGTCAAACTCCTGAGCTTGAGCAGTCCTTCAGCCTCAGCTTCCAGAGTAGCCAGGACTACAGGCATGCATTATGCCTATTTATTAATTATTTTTGTAGAGAGAAGGTCTTGCATTTTGTTTATACTTTTATCCCTAGCAACAAGGGTGGTTCTAGATCCATAAGGTCAACTTTGTAATACAATTTTATTAATTCATAAGTTATTATGGTGGAAGCATATTTCTACTGTGATTACTCCTTCTCCCACCATAAGCAGTACAAAACAAACTACATCTTATGTAAAATACATATAAGACACATGGACACACAAAAGAGTGAATTCCAAGATTCTTGTTATTTTGACCCTGGGCTGATGCTTTGACTTGAGGAAAAATGTGCCATTACAGGGGTTGATATCTTTTGAAGATGTGGCTGTGCACTTCACCTGGGAGGAGTGGCAGGACCTGGATGACGCTCAGAGGAAACTTGTACAGGGACATGATGTTGGAGACCTACAGCAGCCTGATATCATTGGGTGAGTGAAACTTCCCAGTAACTCCCACGAATGTGTTTTGTTGTTGGTAAATATAAGAACCCTTTTAAGGTATAATAATATTTACTTGTAAGATTCCACTTGATGTAAAATGTGTCACTAATCTGTAATGAAATGTTCAAATTGGCTCCTTCATTGCACAGTCCCTGAAGCCCAGCTGTTGTCATTCTGAAAAGGATTTGACTTAGTGGTTTGACAAATTCTTCCATTGTTTCTCATTACCAGGGCATTGCATTACCAAACCTGAGATGATCTTCAAGCTAGAGCAAGGAGCAGAGCCATGGATAGTAGAAGAAGCCCCAAACCTGAGACTTTCAGGTCAGTCGGTGAATGCTGGGCAGGGAGGCCTGCAGGAGTAATGCCCAGCAGATTTTGGTAGTGTTATCTTGTTTTCACCACTTTTTTCCCTAGGTCGTCGACCTGAAGACTGTTGGTCTGCATTAAATGTGCATTATATAGTCCCCAGAGGTAGCTCTCTTTCATATATCCCAGTATCTTATTTTTCTGAGTATCTTATTCTATTTACCCCAAATCCAATCCCTGCCATCCTCTCCTTAGGCATTTTTCTTTGCTATTTATTTTCTCTATTTCCCCCTTTTCCTCTATTGTGATGTAGTATCTTAAACAAATTTTTAGATGTTCATGCATTTATTTATCCTTTGAATGTATCTTAAGCAATTTTTAAGAATCAGTCATTATAACAATGATGATGAAAATAGTGTTTCTTTTTTAGCCGTAGCTGTATTCTTCTTGTTTTATTTTTTATTAAACAGATGGTTCTCACTCTATTTCTCAGACTCAAGTGCAGTGGCATGATTATAGTTAACTGTAATGATGAACTCCTGGGCTCAATTGTTCCTCCCACCCTAGCCTCCCAAGTAGCTAGGACTACAGGTGTGTGCCACCACACCCAGCTAATTTTTTATTGTTTGTAGAGATGAGGTCTTGTTCTATTGCCCAGGCTGGTCTTGAGCTTCTGGCCTCAAATGACCCTTGTAGACCCGCAACTACAAAAAAATATATATATATATAGTAGCTGAGTATGGTGACATGGGTTTGTAATCCCAGTTTTTATACTTGGGAGGCTGAGGTGGAAGGATTGCTTGGGCTCAGGAGTTTGAAGCTTCAGTGAGCTGTGATAGCAACACTGCACTCCAGCCTGGGTAACAGAGTAAGATCCTATCTCAGAAAGAAATTATAAAGCTGAGGAGGACCCATCATAGGGCCCTGGATAGATGTGGTGCTGGACTTGGGAGGAGAACCAGAAGATTCTGGGTCTCAAGTCCAAAGAAACCAATTATTTCCTGTTGAAGGGCTCAGATTTCTGTTTGAGAGTGGAGTTCGTAGTTACCATTTGAAGATGAGAAATGTACAGGAAACTTCATTTTTATATAAAACTATGTGACATCTGAAACTCCAAAACACAAAATAAAACCCTTCAAAAATGGTGAATTATCAAGCAGGGGTGTGTGAGTGGAGAGGGCAAGGCTGTTGGTCTCAGAAGAAACCAGAAATACACTTTTCAAAGATGATGGGCACAGCCTGAGTTGCAGAACAAATCCTTCAGATCACCAGTATGGTTTTTGACTGGAGCTTCTGTGCCTATTATGGTTCTGGGAAGCAGGGGATGTCATGTTTAAGTAGGAATTTGCCAGGATCTGTTTTTGTTTAACATGGGGAATAAGAGATTTTCTGCTTGGAAAACCTCCAGACACCTTTAACCATTCTCAGGGAGGAGTGAAAGGTTAACATATAGGCAAAATCCTGTCCACAAGCTACTTCCATGCTTAGGAGACAGAAAAATGGTCATCTCCTGTACCTGCCAGTTGCTGACCCAGGAAAAATTGGCTATCTTCAAAGAAGAATAATGAAAAAAATACCAGCCATTAAAGCAGCCACTATTGTTATATGAATAATTAGAAAAAAGAGAGAAAACAAATGACAGATAATTAGAACTTATTAAAACCTATGAGTAGGAAATAGATACATATTATTACCAAGTAGTTCTTTGTGAAATAAAAAAAAAACAGGAAAACTTCAAAATGCAAAAAAAAACTCAGTTGAACATTAGAATATATACTGATTTATTACATTATGTCAGTAGGAACAGGAACCATATGCATATAAAACAAACAAGCATTATTAATTTTTATCAAATCTTTCTCCACTGGGATAGGAAGTAATTTTTTTTACCTTTACACAAGCATTCTGTAAGACATGCTCATGTGTGGTTCATGGATACCTTTTTCTCATTTCAGCTGTCCAGATCATTGATGACCTTATTGAAAGGAGCCATGAAAGTCATGATGGATTTTTCTGGCAAATCGTAATCACCAACAGCAACAAATCAACTCAGGAGAGAGTGGAATTAGGAAAAACATTTAATTTGAACTCAAACCATGTTTTAAATATGATTATAAATAATGGAAACAGTTCAGCAATGAAGCCTGGGCAGTTTAACGTTTGCCAGAACGTGCTTTTCCCTATTAAGCCTTGTGAGACACAGTCTGGAGAGAAACCTCATGTCCCTGATATAACCAGGAAATCCCACAGATATCATGAGCATCTTACTCAGCATCACAAGATTCAAACTCTGCTGCAGGTTTTTCAATGTAATGAACAAGGGAAAACCTTCAACACAGAGGCAATGTTCTTTATACATAAGAAGGTTCATATAGGACAGACCTTTGGTAAATATAATGAATATGAGAAAGTCTGTAATAACTTAGCTGTTATTATCCAAGGGATAACTCAGGTAGGACAGCCAACTTGCTGTAGAAAGTCTGACTTCACTAAACATCAGCAAACACACACAGGAGAGAAACCCTATGAATGTATTGAATGTGAGAAACTCTCCATTAGCAAATCAGACCTTATGATACAGCACAAGATGCCTACTGAGGAAAAACCTTATACCTGTAACTGGTGTGAAAAATTGTTCAGCTATAAGTCCAGCCTCACTATCCATCAGAGAATTCACATGGGAAAAGCCCCATGGATGCAATGAATGTGGAAAAACCTTTCACTGTAAGTCATTCCTCACTTTACATCAGAGAACTCACACAGGGGATAAACCCTACAAATGTATTGAATGTGGAAAAACTTTTCACCGTAAGTCACTTCTCACTTTACAACACAGAACTCACTCAGGGGAAAAGCCCTATCAGTGCAGTGAACATGGAAAAACCTTTAGCCAGAAGTCATACCTCACAATACATCATAGAACTCACACCAGGGAAAAGCCCTATGCATGTGACCAATGAGAAAATGCATTTAGCCATAAGTCAAGGCTTACTGTCCATCAGAGAACACACACAGGGGAAAAACCCTATGAATGTAATGAGTGTGGAAAACCCTTTATCAATAAGTCGAAACTCAGGATACATCAGAGAACTCACACAGGGGAAAAACCCTATGATTGCAATGAATGTGGGAAAACCTTTCACCGTAGGTCGTTCCTCACTGTTCATCAAAGGACTCACACGGGAAAAACCCTATGAATGCAATGAATGTGGGAAAACCTTTCCCCGTAAGTCATTCCTCACTGTCCAGCAGAGAACTCATACTGGGGAAAAACCATATGCATGTAACAAATGTGGAAAAACATATAGCCACAAGTCATAACTTACAGTACATCACAGAACTCACACAGGGGAAAAACCTTATGAATGTAATGAATGTGGAAAATCCTTTTACTGTAAGTCATTCCTAACTATACATCAGATAACTCATGCTGGCAAAAAACCGTATGAATGTAATGAATGTGAGAAAACCTTTATCAATAAGTTAAACCTTGAGATACACAAGAGAACTCACACAGAGGAAAGACCCTATGAATGTAATGAATGTGGAAAAACCTTTCATCAGAAGTCAAATCTCGGCACCCATCAGGGAACTCACACAGGGGAGAAACCTTATGTATGTAATGAATGTGGAAAAACCTTTCATCTCAAGTCATTCCTCACCGTACACCAGAGAACTCACATGGGAAAAACCGTATGGATGTAATGAAAGTGGAAAAACTTTTTGTCAGAAATCATACCTTATTATACATCAGAGAGCTCAAAGTGGGGGAAAAGCCTATGAAAGTAATGAATGTGGAAAATCCTTTCATCAGAAGGCAAATCTTCAGATGCATCAAAGTATTCACATGGGGTAGAAACACTATGAATGTAGCGAATTTGGAAAAACCTTCAGTCAGAAGTCAGTCCTCACTGTACATCATAGAACCCATACTGGAAAAAAACCTTACAAATGTAATGAGTGTGGGAAAACCTTTTGTCACAAGTCAAACCTCAATACGCATCAGAGAACTCACTCCGGAGAGAAACCCTATAAATGTGATGAATGTAGGAAAACTTTTTGCCATAGGACAGTTCTCACTGTACATCAGAGAACTCACACAGGTGAGAAGCTATTTGAATGTAAAGAATGTAGGAAAACCTTCTCCCAGAAGTCAAAACTCTTTGTACATCACAGAACTCACACAGGGGAAAAATATTTTAGATGTAATGAATATAGGAAAACTTTCTCCCAGAAGTCAGGCCTTGGTATACATCAGAGAACACACACAGGAGAAAAACCTTATGAATGTAAGGAATGTGGGAAAACCTTTTGCCAGAAGTCACACCTCAGCAGGCATCAACAAACCCATATAGGAGAAAAATCTGACGTAGCTGAGGCAGGCTATGCGTTCCCTCAAAATCACTCTTTTTTCCCTGGAACACACAACCTACACGTCTCTGGCTACTATTATAGATTTCTCCACGCTCAGTCTAGGAGAATATGGCCACAAATGGTGACCATTACCTCCTGGCCTACCAACAAGAATGTCTTAACCATGCTGTAAGAGATGTGCTATCATGCAGGCTTTCTTGTTCCCATTTTTACAGCACACTTCACACTTTAATGTCACAGATATGGCTGTTTTCCTAGAAGCTCATGTACCAACCTCTGCCAGCTTCAAACATTTCTTCTGCAACTTCCTCACCTCTCTTCACCTCCATAGAATTGAAGAGAGTTAGGGCCTTTCTCAAGATTAGGCTTTATCTCAAGGGAATGTTGGGGCTGGTTTGATCTTCTATGCAGACCACTCAGACTTTCTCTGTATCAGTAAAAACCTGTTTTGTTTTTTAAAAAACATTCATGTGTTCACTGGAGTAGCACCTATAACTTCCTTCAAGAACTTTTTCTTTGCATTCACAACTTGGGTAGCTGATGCAAGAAGCTTAGCTTTGGACTGTCTTAGCTGCCAACATGCCTTCTTCACTAAGCTTGATGATTTCTACCTTTTGATTTGAAGTGGCAGATGTGCACTCTTCTTTTCTCTTGAACACATGGTGGCCACTGCAGGGTGAAGTGGCCTAATTTCACTGTTATATCTTGGGGAATGAGGGGCTGGAAGAGAGAAATAGAGACAGGGAAATTACTAGTCAATGAAGCAGTCAAACACACATTTTTCCCTCATGTTTTCTGTCTTCCATAGAGTTCCATCACCCTGAGACAATTCCAATAGTAACATCAGAAAACACTGATCACAGATCATCATAACAGATGTGATAACTAAAATCTTCGAAAGACTGTGGGGATTGCCAAAAGATGTGACACAGATGTGAAGTGAGCACACGGTGTTGGAAAAATGGTGCTGGTCAGACTTACTCAGCATTTCGTGGACACAAATCTTTAATTTGTTAAAAAGGTGATGTTGCCAAGCAAAATAAAGTGAAGCTCGATAAAGTGAGTTGTGCCTCTATTTTGATGGGCTCTAAAAATTTGTCTTTTCATTGGTGCATTTAAACCATTGACATTCAAAGTGATTATAGAGTTGGATTAATTTTGCCATATCATTTTCCATTCACTCCTATTGTTCTTTGTTATTGCTTTGTCCTCCACTCTTTTTCAGCCTTTTATGGAGTTGATGATTTTATATGATTTTTGTTTCCTCTCTTTTTTTTTTATTTTATTGAGGCAGTCACCCAGGCTAGAGTGTAGTGGTGTGATCATGGCTCCCTGGAGCCTCAACCTCGTGGGTTCAAGTGATCCTTCCACCTCAGTCTCCCAATTAGCTAGGACTACAAGTATGCAATTAGCTAGGACTACAAGTATGCATCACCATACCTGGCCTTTTTTTTTCTGTAGGGACAGGGTCTCACTGTGTTGCTCAGGATAGTCTCTAACTCCTGGGCTCAAGCCATCTTTCTACCTTGGCATGAGCCACCGTACCTGGCCTGTTTCCTCTTTTTAGCATTTTTATACTTTGGTTTTTACTGGTTGCCCTGGAGTTTGCAGTATAGACTTGCAGCAAATCCAAGTCCACCTTCAAACAACACTATACCAGTTCAGTTACTTCAACTGCCTTCTAATGGAAATGTAATACCAGCTTCTCTCATATTCCCATCTCTTGTGTTATTGTTGCCATTTGTTTCACTTATATGTAAGCATACATAGCCTTGTATATATTAAAGTATGTAATTGGCCAGGTGCCATGTCTCACGCCTGTAATTCCAACACTTTGGGAGGTTGCGGCAGGTGGATCATGAGGTCAGGAGATGGAGACCCTCCTTGCTAACATGGCGAAACCCCATCTCTACTAAAAATATAAAAAATTAGCTGGATGTGGTGGCACACGCCTGTAGTCCCAGCTACTCGGGAGGCTGAGACAGGAGAATTGTTTGAATCAGGGAGGAGGTGGAGGTTGAAGTGAGCTGAGATTGCACCACTGCACTCCAGCCTGGGTGACAGAGCAAGACTCCATCTCAAAAAAAAAGTAATTGCATACGTTGTTAGTATATACAAACTATTATATGTTAGGTCAATTAAGAATAAAAAGTAAGCGGCTGGGTGCAGTGGCTCATGCCTGTAGTTCCAGCACTTTGGGAGGCAGAGGCGGGCAGATCACGAGGTCAGGAGATTGAGACCATCCTGGCTAACATGGTGAAACCCCGTCTCTGGCAAAGATGATGGAACACTGTCTCTACTAAAAATACAAAACAATTAGCCAGGCGTGGTGGAGGTTGCCTGTAATCCCAGCTACTTGGGAGGCTGAGGAAAAGAATTGCTTGAACCTGGGAGACAGAGGTTGCAGTGAGCTGAGATTGTGCCACTGCACTCTAGCCTGGGCAACAGAGTGAGACTGTGTCTCAAAATAAATAAATAAAAATAAATAAAATGTAGATTCAGTTTTCAGATGTAGATCTTTTTTTTCTCTAGATAATGTTTAATATTTTCTCACATGACACATCTGCTGGAAACAAGTTTCCTCAACTTTTGTTTGTCCAAGAAATGTTTTGTTTCTCATTTACTTTTGAAAGAAGATCTCACAGGACACTGAAATCTAAGTTGATTTTTTTTTTCTCTCAGCATGTTCAATATTTCATTCCACTCTCTTTTTACTTTCATGGTTCTGAGATTTTGAATGTAATTCTTTTTTTTTTTTTTTGAGACAGAGTCTCATTCTGTTGCCCAGGCTGGAGTGCAGTGGTGCAATCTCAGCTCAGAGAAAGCTCTGCCTCCTGGGTTCACACTATTCTTCTGCCTCAGCCTCCCGAGTAGCTGGGACTACAGGTGCCCGCCACCATGCCCAGATAATTTTTTTGTATTTTTAGTAGAGACGGAGTTTCACCGTGTTAGCCAGGATGGTCTTGATCTCCTGACCTCGTGATCTGCCCAACTCTGCCTCCCAAAGTACTGAGATTACAGGTGTGAGCCACCGAGCCTGGCCTGAATGTGATTCTTATCTTTGTTTCTCTATAGGTAAGATGTTGTCCACTCCACCTTTGGTTTCTTTTGGATTTGATGTTTTATACAGTTGGAGAATAATATGTCTAGGTGTAGGTTTTTTGCATTCATCCTGCCTGGTGTGCTCTGAGCTTCCTGGATCTTTGGTTTGGTGTCTGATATTAACAGTGGAAGTTGTCAGACATGATTGTTTCAGATGTTTCTTCTATTTCTCTCTCTTCTCCTTCTGGTATTCTCATCACTCTATGTTACACATTTTCTAGCTGTCCCACAGTTCTTGGATATTATGTTCCATTGTTTTCAGTTTTTAAAGTTTCCTTCAATGTTTCCAGAGCTCAGAGACTCTTTCCCTTGTTGTGTTCGGTCTACTAGTAAGCCAATCAAAGATATTCTTCAGGTCTGTTGCAGTATTTTTTAATCTCTACTGTTTCTTTTTTGTTCTTTTCTTGGACTTCTGTCTCTCTGCTTACATTGCCTGTCTGTTCTTGAATGCTGTCTTCTTTGTTCATCAGAGCCCTTAGCATACTACCCAGATTTTTTTAAAAATCCCCGTCTGACAATTCCAAAATCAAAGCTGTGTCTAGTTCTGATGATCTGTCACTTCAAATTGTGTTTTTTGCCTTTTAGTATGCCTTGTGCTTTTTCTTTATTCCTAGAGATGAGACACCAGGTAAAGGGAACTACTGTAACAGTGCACCCAGTAATGATGGGAAGCTGTGCAGGGGAGGGGAAGCTGTCTTAGTCCATCAACCAGCATAACTAAAAGCAAGTAATTTGTAAACAACGAAATTTATTGCTCAGTTTGGAGGCTAGAAAGTCCAAAGTCAAGGTTCCAGGAGATTCAGTGTTTGATGAGACCCATTCCTCATAGATGGTGCCAGCTATATATCCTCTCATGTTGGAATAGACAAAGAAGATTCCTTTGGCCTCTTTCATAAGTGCACTAATGCTAATCAGGATGGCATTGCCATTACATTTCAAAGGCCCCACCCCTTAATTCTAGTGCATTGGAGACTCGGTTTCAACAGGCACATTCTGCAGTGGGTAGGGCAGGGAACAAATATTCAGACTGTAACAGAAGTGTTCTGGAGTCTTACGATCAGGCCTAATTGTTTAAGTGAGTCTCTGCTTTTGGACTATGAACTTCAGATGTGTTTCTCTGTTTTTATCTTCCCCTTTAGGGATGACTGGAGTAGGCTGGAGTTGGGTATTTTCCTTCCAGCAGGTCATTTAGGATCTGATTATATGAGAGCAGGTTAGGCTGAGGGTCAGTAATTTCTCCTGAGGAAAAGCCTTGTTAAGAACAGGGTGCTCTGGCATATTTTAAGATGGTTTTCCTTTTTCCTTCCCAAAGGTGGAAGCAGGAAGTGAGTTTTCTCAGGTATTTGCCACAGGAGGCTGGTGAAGCCCCAGAGGTAAATTTTAAAATATTATGCTCTCTCATAACTGGATCTCCCTGGCATTTTTACCTCCTTGAGATGTCCATATGGAACCTTCAGCAATTCACCAGCTATAGTTGAAGATTTTCTACTCCAGCACTGGTTCCTAAGTTGGTTTCAGTAGTAAGTCTCTGTTCCTGTAGGCCATAAATTCCTATATTCACTTCTCTATCTCTCCAATTTTGGAGGCAGTGGTTTGCCCTATATCCTTTCTTCACAATAAATCCAAAAAGAATTGTTGATTTTTCAGTCTCTTCAGCTTTTGTTTCATTAAATTTTTTTTTTTAGAGTTGGGGGTCTCACTGTGTTGCCCAGGCTGGTCTCAAACTCCTGGACACAAGTGATCCTCCTGCTTTGGCCTGCCAAAGTGCTGGGATTACAGGCATGAGCCACCACACCTGACCTTTTCAGCTTTTCATGTGTTGTTAAGATGGACTGATTACTTCCATTCTTTTTTTTTTTTTCCTTTTTTTGAGATGGAGTCTTGCTCTATTGCTCAGGGTGGAGTGCAATGGTGCAATCTCAGCTCACTGCAACCTCTGGCTCCCAGGTTCAAGTGATTCTCCCTGCCTCAGCCTCCTGAGTAGCTGGGATTACAGGCCCCCACCACCATGCTGGCTAATTTTTGTATTATTATTTTATTTTTTATTTTTTTGAGGCAGAGCTCACTCTGTCATCCAGGCTGTAGTGCAGTGGCATCTTCTTGGTTCACTGTAACCTCCACCTCCCAGGTTCAACCAATTCTTCTGCCTCAGCCTCCCAAGTAGCTGGTACTGCTGGCACATACCACCACACTTTGCTAATTTTTGTGTTTTTAGTACAGATGGGGTTTTGCCATGTTGGCCAGGTTGGTCTTAAACTCCTGACTTTAGGTGATCCACCAACCTCAGTCTCCCAAAGTACTGGGGTTACAGGTGTGAGCCTCCGTGCCCAGCCTAATTTTTGTATTTTTAGTAGAGACGGGGTTTTGCCTTGTTGGCCAGGCTGGTCTTGAACTTTTGACTTCAGGTGATCTGCCCACCTTGGTCTCCCAAAGTGCTGGGATTACAGACATGAGCCACTGCACCTGGCCACTTCTAAGCTTCTTACATACAGAAATCAGAACCTGGAATCTGTTTCTAAGACTTATCTTCTTAATACCTATGTGGACAATTAAACGATTTTTCTCCTCAGGACTCTGAATATGATGAATTGTATCAATAGACTTTCTAATATTGATCTTTTCTTAATTTGTGAAATGAACTCAGACAGTTCCTTCTTGGTCTTAACAGACTATTTCTCTTTGTTAATATTAGTGTTTCTGTGGATTCTGTACTTGTTCCTTTTTATCCTTTCATTCTCTTAGGTTCACTTGGTCTGATGGATTCAGGTACCATTGAAATTCTGATAGTTTCAAAATTTTTATCTCCAGCTTTGATCTCTCTCGTGAACTCTGGAACTGTATTCCCAATTGCCAGTTGGACTTCCCTACATATGGGACCTCAGATATTTCAAACATGATGTGTCTAAGACTGTATCTCTTCTGGCCATCATATTGTTCTTTTATTTTTCCAAATTTCACATCAGCAGTAACAAACTAGCTGTGATCATGGCAGATAGCCTGGAAACAAAACAACCCTTTTTACACTCTGCACAGCAAATTGACATCAAATCCTGTTTCTACTTTTTTTCCTTTTAACTATTTCTTCCTTATTCTGTATTCTCACTGCTCCATCTTCTGATGCAGGAGGTCATCTGGCTCTCTATTTTCCTCTCCTCTGATTCTTAAGCCCTTTCCCATTCTCTTTCTCAGGAATGGCTGTTAAAATGCCAATATAGTCATGTAACTTTCCTGTACTTAGTGAACCTCCTTATTTACACCCTGTTTGTGAAGTGGCTGTGTTCACTCTGGGTGGACACAGAATGTTTTTGGCATGTACAAAGAGAATTTTATGCTGCCTGTGTACAGCTATTAATTTGTAAGTACACTCAGCTTTTTGTATCTGTAGGTTTAACATCTGCATATGTAAACAAACTTGGGTGCAAAATATTTGAAATAAAATCAGACGCTTGCATCTGTGGTGAAAATATTCAGACTTTTTATTGTCATTATTTCCTAAACAACACAACTATTTACATCCACATTGTATTTGGTCTTCTAAGTGTGAAAGAAATATAAAGCTTGGGACTCCAAACTCATTAAGCTAAAGGGAAAAGTCAAGCTGGGAACTCGATCATGCAAACCTGCCTCCTCCTTTTGGTTCCTAAATAAGATGGCTACAAGATAAAAAGCTTTTTATCTTGTAGCCCCTCCCTCATATTTTTCCCACAAGGAAATTTCTGGTATGCTTTAAGATCGTTAAAGTGTTTCTGTTAAAATTCATCATGGCAATGTAAATTGATAGCTTATCCTTTTTTTTTTTTTTTGAGATGGAGTTTCGCTATTGTCACCCAGGCTGGAGTGCAGTGGTGCAATCTCAGCTCACTGCAACCTCCACCTCCTGGGTTCAAGCAATTCTCCTGCCTCAGCCTCCCGAGTAGCTGGGATTGCAGGCATGCACTACCACACTTGGCTAATTTTGTATTTTTAGTAGAGATGGGGTTTCTCCATGTTGGTCAGGCTGGTCTCGAGCTCCTGACCTCAGGTGATCCACCCACCTTAGCCTCTTAGAGTGCTGGGATTACAGATGTGAGCTGCCACACCTGGTCTGAGAGCTCATCTTTAGAGTGCATAGGACAGAACTCAGAATCACCTCTCTGCCCACCTGACACAAATGCATATTGGATTGTTCCCCCTCCCTGTTTGTCTATGTTATGTATAAATGCAGATTCACTGAGCCAAAGGCATGAATGACTGTATCAGTCTGTTCTCATGCTGCTCTGAAGAAATACTCAAGACTGGGTCATTTATAAAGGAAAGAGGTTTAATTGACACAGCTCTGCATGGCTGGGGAGACCTCAGGAAACTTACAATAATGGCAGAGGGCACCTCTTCACAGGGTGGCAGGAGAGACAATGAGTGCAAGCAGGGGAAATGCCAGACACTCAAAACCATCAGATCTCATGTGACTCATTATCATGAGAACAGCACAGAGGAAACTGCCCCCATGATCCAATTACTTCCAGCTGGTCCCACCCTTGACACATGGGGATTATTACCATTTATGGTGAGATTTGGGTAGGGACACAGAGCCAAACTGTATCAATGAATGTTTTCCCCCTACCCCAGTCTTACATGAAAACTGTATTTCTCAATATTTCACTCTTTCCCCTTTAAATTTGGAGCCCTCAAAATCATTTTTGAAGAAAGGCATAGACCTGTCTCCTGGGTGTGCATCCTTAACATTGACAAATAAACCTTCTAAAATGATCGAGATTTGTCTTGGTCATTTTTCTTGATTGACTGAAGTGTTCCAGAGGTGATATAAAGTATAGTCATGCATGGCTTAATGACATGTTTATGTTCTGAGACATGATTTACCAAGCAATATTTTTGTTTTGTGAACATCATAAAGTGTTCTTACATAACCCTAGATGGTATATATGTTTATATTTTTTCATATGAGAAACCATATGTTCTAGCACCATCATTGAATATCAGTCACTTTCCCTACTTGATCTGCAGTGCTAGTATCAAGTCCCACACATCAGGTTTTATCGAGGAACCAGCCCCCAATATTTCAATGTAAGTTCTTTCTAGTTTCCCTAAGTGTTGGCTGGTCTGAGAAATAAAGAGTACAAAGAGAGAAATTTTACAGCTGGGCCTCCAGGGGTGCCATAACATTGGTAGGACCATGATGGAGACCTTGAGCTGCAAAATCAGCCAGTTTTTATTAGGGATTTTGAAAGAGGAGGGGTTGTACGAACAGGGAGTTGGTAACAAGGGTCACATACTTCAAAGGGCCATAAAGATCGCAAGGCAGAGGCAAAACTAGAACTACTGACGAGGGTCTGTGTCCCGCTGTGCACACATTGTCTTGATAAACATCTTAACAGGAAACAAGGTTCAAGAGCTGAGAACCAGTCTGACTAGAATTCACCAGTCTGACTAGAATTCACCCTAGCAAACCTGAGGGTACTGCAGGAGACCAGGGTGTATTTCAGTCCTTATTTCAACTGCTTAAGACAGACACTCCCAGATCGGCCGTCTATAGACCTACCCCCGGGAATGCATTCCTTTCCCAGGGTATTAATTATTAATATTCCTTGCTGGGAAAAGAATTCAGCAATATTCTCTTACTCACACTTCCGTCTATAGGCTGTCTGCAAGAAGAAAAATATGACTGTATTCTGCCGGACCCCGCAGGCAGTCAGACCTTGTAGTTATCTTCCCTCATTCCCTGAAAATCGCTGTTATTCTGTTCTTTTTCAGGGTGCACTGATTTCATATTGTTCAAACACCCATGTTTTACGATCAGATTTGATATTGTTTGAACACACATGTTTTACAATTTGTACAGTTAACACAATCATCACAGGGTCTTGAGGCGACATACATCCTCAGCTTATGAAGATGATGGGATTAGGAGATTAAAGTAAGGCAGGCATAAGAAATTATAAGAGTATTAATTATGGGAACTAATAAATGTCCATGACATCTTCACAATTTATGTTCTTCAGCCATGGTTCCAGCCAGTCCCTCCGTTTGGGGTCTCTGACTTCCCGCAAGAAGGTTTCTATGTGTGTTTATAATCTTAGGAGACCATGGTGATATGCATGGTTCATTGATGATTAAAAGATCATTATGAGGCACATGACTGCATATGGAAGGATAAGCATGGGTTATATGCAAATATACCGTTTTATATAAGACTTGAGCATCGATGGTTTTTGGTAACTGTGGGGGTATTCCGGAGCTGATTTCCCACAGATACTGAGGAAAAACTGTACTTTGAAAATGAAAGGTGCATACATTTTTGTTATTAAAATTCAGTCAAATATTTAAATGCGGAATCACTGCATAATCAGTTCATTCAAGACTGCATATATCTCTCTCATCAAGGCCCAGGATCATTTATCTAGATACACTGCAGTATGTCATTCCATTAACATGGTGTGTCTTCTTTGTGTCCTTGGGACTGGACTTCTGCTACACCTCATAGTTGTGAAACGGTGTGGTTCACATGGAAGTGCTAAACATCTTCAGTTTTTCAGTGAAGTGGAACCTCATAATACTGTGCATCACCATGCCCAGCTAGTTTTTCTATTTTTTGTAGAGACAGGGTTTCACCATGTTGCTCAGGCTGGTCTTGAACTCATGAGCCCAAGTGATCCACCTGCCTCAACCTCCCAAAGTGCTGGAATTACAGGCATGTGCCACTGCACCTGTCCTAACTAACCATTTGAACTACAAGTGAAGCAAAGTCTCTCTCTCTGATGTTTGGTCTTCTATTTACAACTCCTAAAATATCTAAGTGTGCCCTCCCTCTCAGGGCACACAGCCCAATCCTCTTTTTTCCCATACGATAGGAAAGAAAGAATCACATAACAAATGCCTAGTGATCTTCATTGTGAAGAGCACATGGTCAAAACTTTTTTTAGAATCCTATTTTGAAGTCCAGTTATGCAAAGAATTAATAAATAGTGAGAAATTGATGAAAGAGTAGCTATCTTACTGAGTCCAGTGTAAGAACACAAATGGGATTCATAATGAGCCACAAAGGCATCTGAGTCCAGATCAAAATGTCAAGGTCTTGAGAACAGGCCCAACTGGGAGCAAATTATGAAATCTGCATGAGTCTCTTAAGGACGACTTAGTTAAGGCTTGCCCTTTGGTTTTTATTATGAGACTGATATGGTTTGGCTGTGTCCTCACCCAAATCTCGAATTGTTCCCATAATTCCCACGTATTGTGGGAGGGACCTGGTGGGAGATAATTGAATCATGAGGACAGTGCTGTTCTTATGATAGTGAATACATCTCATGAGATCTGATGATTGTATGGAAGGAAGTTCCCCTGCACATGCTGTCTCTTGTCTGCTGCCGTGTAAGACCTGACCTTTGCCTTCTGCCATGATTGTGAGGTCTCCCCAGCCACGTGGCACTGTGAGTCCATTAAACTTATTTTTCTTTATAAATTACCCAGGCTTGGGCATGTCCATATTAGCAGCATGAGAACAGACTAATACGGAGACTTATTATGAGTTTGATACGAAGGTGCAAAAACAGAGTTCTGGAGTCAGATTATGGGTGACAGCTACATAATCCTTTTTATTCCAGAAAATTGAAAGACTTTATATATGAGTGGAACTTAGTTTCCGTTCAGTGTTGATGTGGGAAAAAGTGAGGTTAGATTTGTGAGCAGCAGCTGAATCATTAAAAGTCTTCAAGTCCTTGCTAAAGAGTGAGAACCTAAGTTTTAAGCTGTTGTTAAGTGCTTTTAAGTCCTTGAGGAACACACTTACCTGTCTAGAGATGTTAGTCTGGAAGCGAACAAGATAATGGGAAGTAAGAGGAGTGCAGGCTGATGGAAACATGATGGAAAATGGAACTATTTCAGTTGAGAGAGGGTGAGGGTTTCACTGAGTCGAGGAGTGCAGGCTGATGGAAACATGATGGAAAGCGGAAATATTTCAGGTGAGGGAATGAGGGTTTCACTGAGTCGAGGAGTGCAGGCTGGTGGGAGCATGATGGAAAATGGAAATATTTCAGGTGAGAGAGAGTGAGGGTTTCACTGAGTCATAAAATTGTGGAGAGGAAGCAGTGAGTATTAGAATACTTAAGAAGTAGAATTAATAAGACTTTGTGACAGAACAGGTGATGGGTCTGGGAGAGAACTATAGCTGGAACAGTGGATCTCAGAGTGCTCCATGAAAATAAGACTCTTTCTATCATAATACAGCTATGTTACTTGTCTTTTTCGCTTGTTTTTGTTCTCTGCTTTGGTGCAAATGCAATAGTAAGTAAAACCGTAGCACAAAACAAGACAGTGGCTCCAAACAATAGTAGCAGTTCTATTATTTACAGTCACATGGTTGCCTAAATAAGTAAACATGCCAATTTTATTTTCATGTTACTTAAGAATATCATTGATGAAGCAGTAAAAAATAAAATTTTCATTAAGTCTAGATCCCCAAGTATGTCTTTTCAGTATTTGATAAAATGGTAAGAACTCATAGAGCACTTATTACTTAAAAATGAACTAAGTGTGACAGGGTGCAGTGGCTCACGCCTGTAATCCCAGCACTTTTGGAGCTCAAGAGTTTGCGACCAGTTGAAGTAACATGGTGAAACCCAATCTCTACAAGAAAATATTAGCCAGGGGTGATGATGTAAGCCTGTAGTCTACTGTAGGGATGAGCCCTACAGGGTCTGTGGGTTTTCCTCATCGTGTGCAGAGATGAGAGATCGTAGAAATAAAGACACAAGACAAAGAGATAGAAGAAAAGACAGTTGGGCCCAGGGGACCACTACCACCAAGATGTGGAGACTGGTAGTGGCCCCGAATGCCTGGCCGCACTGTTATTTATTGAATACAAGGCAAGGGGGCAGGGTAAGGAGTGTGAGCCATCTCCAATGATAGGTAAGGTCACGTAGGTCTCGTGTCCACCAGTTGGGGGACCTTCCTTGTTTGGCAGCCGAGGCGGAGAGAGAGAGAGGACAGCTTACGCCATTATTTCTTCTATGCATTTCAAAGACTTTTAGTACTTTCACTAATTCCGCTACTGCTATCTAGAAGGCCGAGCCAGGTGCAGAGGGTGGAACATGAAAGCAGACCAGGAGCCTGACCACTGAAGCACAGCATCACAGGGAGACAGGCCTCCGGATAGCTGCGGGCGAGCTTGACTGATGTCGCCTTCCACAAGAGGTGGTGGAGCAGTCTTCTCTAACTACCCCGGGGAAAGGGAGACTCGCTTTTCCGTTCTGCTAAGTAACCGGTGCCTTCCCAGGCACTAGCGCTACCGCTAGACCAAGGTCTGCTAAGTAACAGGCGTCTTCCCAGGCGCTGGCGTCACCGCCAGACCAGGGAGCCCTCTGGCGGCCATGTCTGGGCGTGACAGAGGGCTCGTACTCGTCTTCTAGTCACTTCTCACCGTGTCCCTTCAGCTCCTATCTCTGTATGGCCTGGTTTTTCCTAGGTTATAGTTGTAGAACAGATTGTTATAATATTGGAATAAAGAGTAATACTACAAACTAATGATTATTAATATTCACATATCATCATCTATATTCTATTTCTAATACAAGTATTCTTCTATATATTTTCTTTATTTCACTGGAACAGATCATGCCCTCAGTCTCTTGCCTTGGCACCTGGGTGGCTTGCTGCCCACAGTCTACTACTGGGGAGGCTGAGGCGGGAGGATCATTTGGCCCTGGGAGGCAGAGGTTGCAGTGAGCTATGATTGCACCACTGCATTCCAGCCTGGGCAACAGAGCAAGACCTTGTCTGAAAAAAAAAAGTGAGATTGTCTTAAAGAAAAATAACTGAGCTGTTACTGAAAATGTAAAAAGTTTTCAAGTGAAAATTAAAATTTGGAAAACGTATCTGCATTCTTGAACATGACAATTTTTCAAAACTTACGGATTTTTCTGAGGAGATCAAGGGTAATATTACTGAATTTCAAAATATTTTATAATAAAGTGTATCAATATTTGGAACATCTGCATTATTCGATGAACCAATATTTTCCCAATGGCCATACCAATATGATAAAAATCATGATTTGTAAAAGACCCATTAACATTGAAAATAGATCTGTAGGTTTTGATGTGATATAGCAGAAAAACATATGATGTGGTGTCATGCCTCCCATTGCAATAACCTGAATAAAGCATTTGTTTGGAGATCAAAGAAGAAGAAGAATAGTTGGCCAAAAATACTTAATTTTTTTTTTTTTCGAGATGGAGTTTCACTCTGTCACCAGGCTGGACACAATCTTGGCTCACTGCAACCTCCACCTCCTGGGTTCAAGCGATTCTCCTGCCTCCATCTCCCAAATAGCTGGGATTACAGGCACTCACCACCATGCTGGCTAATTTTTGTATTTTTAGTAGAGACGGGGTTTCACCATGTTGGCCAGGCTGGTCTCGAACTCCTGACCTCAGGCGATCCACCCGCCTCAGCCTCTGAAAGTGCTGGGATTACAGGCATGTGCCACCACACCTCGTCCAAAAATTATTTTAAATTAGTCTTCCTTTCTACAACTTCATGTCTGTGTGGGGCACTATTTTCTTCATACACTTAGTCAAAACAATATATTGCAACAGATTGAATTCAGAAGCAGATATGAGTATCAAGCTGTCTTCAGTTAAGCCAGATATTTTGCAAAAATGTAAAAACATTGCAACTCTTCAAACTATTTGGGGACTTGTTTTATTTTAAAATACTATTTTGTTAGCATGAACGGAATTTATTATTTTTAAGCATGTTACTAATTTTTTTTTAAGTGGAATCTTGCTCTGTCTCCAGGCTGGAGTGCAGTGGCACGATCTCAGCTCACTGCAACCTCCATCTCCTGGGTTCAAGCGATTCTCTGGCCTCAGCCTCCCGAGTAGCTGGGAGTACAGGTGCCCACCACCACGCCTGGCTAATTATTTTTGTGTGTATTTTTAGTAGAGATGGGTTTTCACCGTGTTGGCCAGGATGGTCTTGATATCTTGACCTTGTGATCCACCTGCCTCAGCCTCCCCAAGTGCTGGGATTACAGGTGTGAGCCACTGCACCTGGCCAATATTTACTAATTTAGAAGTCCTAATTTCTTTTGTGATAATCATTAATAGAAATAATACATATGAATGAAGTTGGGTGAGAGAGAAAGGTTTGGAAGTTGTCATTTTTTTTTCTTTTAACTTATTTAAAATTCAAGTGTCATGTCTACAAAGTGGCGGCAAAACTCATAAATTAAAATAGAGACCTTATTCCTCCACACTCCTTTAGTTTCATTTTTTCCTTCTATCATAGGGTTTATCACTATTATTTTTAATCTTGTCATCCCAACTAAATTATGAAGTTCTGCAGAAAAAAAGTTATGTGCTTTATTTTTGACTTATTTGTACTTAGCACCATGAATTGCTTAGGGATTGTTCTTTAAAATAAAAATTAAATAACATCAGGCCAGGCATGGGGGCCCACGCCTGTAATCCCAGCACTTTGGGAGGCTGAGGAGGGCAGATTACCTGAGGTCAGGAGTTCGAGAACAGCCTGGCCAACGTTGCAAAACCCCGTCTCTACTGAAAATACTAAATTAGCCAGGCGTGGTGGCACTCACCTGTAATCCCAGCTACTCAGGACACTGAGACAGGAGAATTGCTTGAATGTGGGAGGCAGAGTTTGGAGTGAGCTGAGATCATGCCACTGCAATCCAGCCTGGGTGACAGAGCAAGACTCCATCTCAAAAATAAATAAATAAATAAACAAACAGGAACATCAGTTAGCAATGTTGTCATTTAGGCATATTTAGGCATTAATTCTATCACTTACCAGACCTTAATATTTTAAATTTTTGATCATGGAATTTGTTGATTTGAACCTGAACAACCTTAATTATTTTCAAGTAGTTTTTCCTTCAATTAAATTATATTAACTTTATATTTATTTGAAATAATTTATTGTCATGTTTTTATTAAACTTTAATCAATGTTTTGTGCTTTTATAGCCATGTGAAATATTGATTTGTTTTTGAAATATTGATTTTAAAAACAATGCAATTAGTTGATATTTATTATTGAAAAGTACTAGAATTACAAAACCTTAATAAATATTGATAATTATTGTCATTTAGGAAAATAAGACTGGTGTAGGAATGAAGAGAGAAGAAGGAGTAACAAAGGCAATTGCTTTTTATTTTGAGTATTTTCTTTTCTTTTTTTTCTTTTTAGTAAAAATGGGGTCTTGCTATGTTGACTAGGCTGGCCTTCCTGGCCTCAAGTGATCCTCCTGCCTCAGCTTCTCAAAGCACTGGGTTTACAGATATGAGCCACTGTGCCCAACCTGATAATTACTTCTATGTCATATTGACAGGTTTTAGACTAATAAAACATTTTTATTTCGTTTATTATTTCAGATTCAGGGGTACATGTGCAGATTTGTTTTAAGGGTATATATCATGATGCTTAAGTTTGAGCTTCTATTGATCCCATCAACCGGATAGCCAACATAGTACCTAATAGGAAGCTTCTCAGGTCTTGCCCCATTCCTTCCTCCATCATTTGAAGTCCCTAGTGTCTATTGTTCCCATGTTTATGTCTGTGTGTACCCAAGATTTAATTCCCACTTATAAGTGAGAACCTGTGATAGTTGGTTTTCTGTTTCTGCATTAAGTTGCTTGGGATGATGGGATCCAGATGCATCCATGTTGCTGCAAAAAAACATTATTTCATTCTTTTTTATGGCTGCATAGTATTCCATGGTGTGTATATGCCACATTTTCTTTGTCCTATTCATCATTGATGTGCACCTAGGTTGATTCCATGTCTTTGCTATTGTGAACATATTCGTGTATGTGTCTTTGGGTAGAATAAGTATAATTTATTTTCTTTTGGGTATACACCCAGTAATGGGATTGCTGGGTCTAATGATAGTTCTGTTTTTTGAGAAATCTTCAAACCACTTTCCACAGTGGCTGAACTAATTTGCATTCTTACCAAGAGTGTATAGGCATTCCCTTTTCTCTGTAGCCTTGCAAAAATCGGTTGTTGTTATTATTATTATTATTATTATTCTGAGATGGAGTTTCACTCTTATTACCCAGGCTGGAGTGCAGTGGCACAATCTCAGTTCACTGCAACCTCCTTCTCCCAGGTTCAAGCAATTATCCTGCCTCAACCTCCCGAGTAGCTGGGATTACAGACATGCACCACCATGCCCAGCTAATTTTTTGTATTTTTAGTAGAGACGGGGTTTCATCATGTTGGCCAGGATGGTCCCAAACTCCTGACTTCAGGGGATCCACCTGCCTCAGCCTACCAAAGTGCTGGGATTACAGGCATAAGCCACCGCATCTGGCCAAGACGTTTTTTAAAAGTAGAATTTTAAACTCCTCATTAATACTTTTCCTTCCTGACATCTCTTTAATTTCTTAGGGCACACACGGAGGTGCACGGCATCTCACTGTTAATCAAGAACAAAAAGCCTTAAATTATGCTAGAAACCACTATAGCAATGTCTGTGTCAAGAGGCTGTCTGCATATCTAAATGTACATTTCACAGTACAGCAAACACTTTTTTTGAACTACATTATCTGTCAGATTGTCTAAGGCACTGAAATAGAAAATTCCTAGTGCTTGCTGTATTTTGCTAGCTTATACATTAGTTTCTTTTGTTGATTTTTGCTATGAGAGGACCAAAAAGATAGAAACCACAGTATCTGTTTTAAATATATATATATATGTATACTTTTGAGACAGGGTGACACTCTATCACCCAGGCTGGTGCAATCACAACTCACAGCAGCCTCAACTTCCTGTGCTCAAGTGATCCTCCCACCTTAACCTCCCAAGTACCTGAGGCCACAGGCATGTAACACCACACTTGGTGTATGTTAGTATTTTCTTGTACACAGAGGGTTTTTCCATGTTTCCCAGGGTGGTCTCAAACTCCTGGGCTCAAAGGATCCTCCTGCCTCAGCTTCCCAATGTGCAGTAATTACAGGAATGAACCACCATGCCTGGCCTTAATATTCTTTTCTATTTGTAAATGGAAAGCTTCAGAAAAGACCCTCAAACAGGGCTATAAATATTTTCACAATACTGTTTGGTACAGCCATATATTAATAGTATATATAATGTAACTCAGGGGTCCCCACCCCTGGGCCGTGGACAGGTATGTGTCTGTGGCCTCTGAGGAACTGGGCTGCACATCAGGAAGTCAGTGGTGGCTGAGCGAGCATTATGACCTGAGCTCCACCTCCTATCAGATCAGCTGCAGCATTCGATTCTCATAGGAGTACGAATCCCAATGTGAACTGCACATGTGAGGGATCTAGGTTGCATGCATTTATGAGAATCCAATGCCTGATGATATAAGGTTGAACAATTTCATCCTGAAACTATCCTCCCTGCCATCTGTGGAAAAATTGTCTTCCATGAAACCCATTTCTGGTGCCAAAAAAGGCTGGGGACCACTGATGTAACTTATATACCAGTATATCACATTTATTCTTACCTTTTGATATATATCCTGAAATTAGATGTGGACAAGCTGTGGGAGTTAGGTGTGAAATTAGCTTAGCAAGTTAGACTCCCAGGACAATTCCACACTTCACTAAGCAAATGATGGCTATTCTTAACTGACAACATCATCACCACCTGTCTCTTACTAACCCTAACAGTATAATAGTATACATGGTAGGAGCCCAGCTGAATGTCTTTCTCCAGCCCCACATCCAATGGCTGAGATGTACACCCTCTTACCTAAGGTTGTGTATCCCCTTCTCTGCAGCTAGAGCCCACTTGGCCTGGGTTCCATTCCCCACCCCAGAAAAGCCTTCTACTACTGACTGGACTGGAGAATACATGCCTCAGTTCCGTTGTCCCCTGGCTGTGTAACTCTGAGGTCCATGTTCGACGTGGCTCCCCAGAGTTCTGTCATGGGAGTAAGCACCAGTCATCTGCAGTGTAACTCACTTGGCAACACATTCTTATATCGTCTTTTTCCTGTTCCCTGTCCCATCTGTCCCTTGTTGACCAGTGCTTCCTGTCTCCTTGGGATCATGTCCTAAATAAACTACGTGCACTGAAATCTTTGTCTTAAGTTCTGCTTCTGGGGGAACCCACACTAAGACATGCTGAATCTTCCATATTTAGGAGGAACTGGTGCCTGTTGAAGATGAATTGTTGTGTTTGTTGGAGAAAAATTCATTTGTTATGCTGGAAGCACACAAATCCCACAAGAATACTGTATTGCCAATATTGTCTGTGTCTCTAGCTGAGCAGGTAAGGAGAGCTGCACTGATGCTGGAAGTTGTCAACACTTGTGAATGACTCTGGAGCCTTCTTGTGGACCTCCACCTTGGAGGAGGTGGCAAATGCTTAGTATTGTCCCAGGAGTCAACATGCGGGCACTCACACTGATCTCCATATCGTTGTGGAGAGTCAATGTCAAGACCCTCTGCCCTTCAAAGCTGTCACATTGTATGCGCCTTAGACGCCACCTAGCAGAAGAAAGCCAGGTTTACCTTTGGACACCAACAGCATTCTTTCCATTCATTCATCCTCCTGACTTATCAGACCCTGCTATGAATGACTTGATTGTTCTTCAACTTATAATTTACCCTCAAAATTTGAAGATTTTCTGCCCATTCAAAATAATTGATTTTGCCTTTTTGGAAAGCAGCTCACAAAGATATTACTTGAATAAATAAAAATTGATACATTTTTAGGAAGCGTGTATTTGGAGGTGTCCGTTGGACATACCAATCATTTGTTGACATACCTATCACACTGTCTGGAATGACACCTCAGTTTTGTCCCTTTTCTTTCAAAGTAGGCCTTTGGGAATCACGTTTACTTTTATACTGAAACATGATTTTTCCTCTCAAGAGTTTGTCTTTTGTATTTAGCAAAAAAAGCCTTCTCCATTCTGTAGAGAAAATCCCCAAATTGTGCAAAACCTCTGGAGAAAGTACTGAGCCCAGGACATCAGCATTCCAAGAAAAAGACTCTGCACACAGTGTCTGCAATTGTGTGTTTAACTGTTAAATGCAGATGTAGTGAAATTAATAGCTCTTTCAAAATGTACAATATAGTGAATGGGTGTTGCCAATACATTATAATTACCCCGGACTTGTGTGAGGTGGATCCTTTGGATGAGAACTGGCTTTCTCAGATGAAGGGAATCCTGTCTGTGAATGAAGAAGACAAGGAGGAACATAGTATTCTTGGGAGAGGCTGCCCTGGTTTTCATGATGTCAGTGGTCCTTTAACCCAAAAGCCCACAGATGTTCTCCCTAATTAACCACAGAAAGTATAATTACCACCCCTCAAGAATCTTGCTGACTTCATTTTTTCACTAAGTTCTTGTTCAGAAACCAAGATTGAGAGGAATTACTCCCAGAACCAGTGTGCAGTACTCACCTTTGAGACTTTTGACCTCTTTGCTTTCTTTCACAGCTTGTTTTTTCCTGCCTGTTTTTCCTGTCTTCTTTCAGGCTAAGCCTCCCTCCTTTTGGTAGAGGCTTTTTTATACCATTTGGGAACTGGTTTGGATAAGCTACCTTAATGAAGGACCACACATCCCTCCAGAGATGATAAAAGACTTTTTGTCTTTTTTGGTAAGTCTTTTCTGGAATAAAGATCAGTGTCTTTCTGGATCAGTCTTGGTTTCCACAGATTTTACATTCTGTATGTGAGGCACATATTCTAGTGAATTTACTTTCAAATTGGTCTGCATGCCTAGTTTAATATTTTGATCTGCATGTCTAGGTTAAAATTTTTGTGAACAATCTTATCTTGGTTTCTTTTGATTTTATTTGACTCTTTATCCTTGTTTCTGAAATTATCCCAAGAGAAAAAGTAAACATTCTAAATGGTGGGTCAGGATGGCTAACTAAAAACTCCCATGGCAGTTGTCACCCTCTAAAACACTGGCCTAACCCCTGAAATTCCATGACAGGATTTATAGGATTTTCTCTACTCTTGCAAGATTAATGAAAAACAGAATGGTTGCAGGGTGCGGTGCCTCATGCCTGTAATCCCAGCACTTTGGGAGGCCAAGGTGGGTGGATCACGAAATCAAGAGATCAAGACTCTCCTGGCCAACATGCTGAAACCTCGTCTCTATTAAAATACAAAAAAACAAAATAATTAGCCAAGCATGGTGGTGTGTGCCTGTAGTCCCAGCTACTTGGGAAACTGAGGCAGGAGAATTGCTTGAACCTGGGAAGTGGAGGTTGCAGTGAGCCGAGATTGTGCCACTGCATGAGAGCCTGGCAACAGAGCAAGACTCCATCTTAAAAAAAAAAAAACAAAAACAAAACAGAATCACATTCTCAAACATTAAAGCATGCTAGGTTTTCTGGGACTCCAGCTGGTTATATATTATGGCACATATTTTTAACTTGCTGGGAAAATTACATCAAGGAAAATTCAGCTCTCCAATAGTCATTATTTGAAAAACCTGCAATTATAGAGTTAACATGTAGAGTGTTCTAAGTTCTCTGTATACCTCCCTCTGTTCTTCTTCTGCCCATTCACTGTTTATGGAATTTTGGCCTTTGCCCCAAATCTTAAAGAGTTTTCAAATTAATGGCTTTATAAATTACAACAGCTTCATGATATCAACAAGTGAGATAATCTTTAGAAATAAAAATTTAATTCTAAAATACTGTGTGTTAAAAAAAATAAGAAATATAAATTTAGGTTTACCTGACTTACAACTGTGTACAATGACAGAATACTTAATTAGTAGTTAATATAAGAGAAAAATAACTAGATAAATATTTATGAGATTAGGCTCTCAGATCAAACAGGTCAAAATCTTGACCTTACAGCAATAATCTAAGGTATGTCTAGCACAAAGATTTTGCTATTTCTGCCACGCAAAAGCAAAAAATAAAAATTATAAATAATTTAAAACCACTAAAAATCTTTCCTGTCCACACTTGCTAGTCAAGCAAATCACACTGGAAAACAGAAAATAGATTTGCTACTAATTCAAGGTTACACGGAGATTTTATTTCTCTTATACAATTTATCCAGTCCCAGCTTAAATGTAAACATTGAAAATATAACCCTAAACTCATTTGAAACTTAAGAAAAGATGAAAAAAGTTTTTTAAGAAGTCAAACTGCCATGGAAACTGCTTTACCCAAACTGCGGTTCACAGCACTTATTAGATTACCTATCGTGGCAAATAAATTTTAGCCATGTTTTACATTTTGCAAAAAAATATAATTTGGGTCCAACTGTCTTTTATAAACTGGTGGATTAGTATTACTATCTCATGACTAAAAGTCTAAATAAAAAAACCATAAGATCTGTTATTTGTGTGTGTATATGTGGTCAGATGTGTTTATGCATATACACATGTATTTTGTTATATGTTTTGTCTTCATAGTAAAATCTGGTGTACTGATTCAGAAATCCCTTAAGAAAGTCTATTTAGATAAATGGCCTCATGAAATATACAATAATTAACCTAAATGCTTTTTAATTCATGTGGCTTAATTAAATCTGTGATAAATAAACTATTCTAAAATTAGTGGTAAAATAAAAATAGAAATATCTTCAAAATGGTCAGTGTACATTTTACCCGGGTTAACTGGTCAGATGGTTTTATATTCGTCTCTTCTAGAAATCAGTGAAAAAACAGTGTTTTACTCCAACGTAACTTGAAATTAATAAAAGTCCTGATGTGATGTAGTCAGTTATGATTCTGGTTGCATGTAATAAAAATAACCAAGTTTCATTGTCAATTGGGACCTTTGATCAGATTTTAAACCATGGCTATTCCAAGTTTTGTCATTCACAGTTGTTTTGAAAATTTCTCTAAAAGCGTTTGCAATCTGTTATAGTCCAAAACGGCTTTTCATAGAAAATATCAAATACTCTTGAACACAGAATTCTGATAAATTTTTTGAGACAGGGTCTCACTCTGTTGCCCAAGCTGGTATACAGTGGCACAGTCTTGGCTCATGGCATCCTCGACCTCCCAATCCTCTAATCTCAGCCTCCTGAATAATTTTTGTATTTTTTTATAGAGATGGGATTTCTCCATATTGCCCAGGCTGGTCTCAAACTCCCAAGGTGAAGCGATCTACCTGCCTCAGCCTCCCAAAGTGCTGGGATTGCAGATGTGAGCCACTGTGCCTGGCCAAATTTTTGATAATTTAAGATCAGTAGACTAAATAAAAGTCTCCAGAGCTCAAATATATAAACTGATGGGTTTATAAAACTGTTAATCAAGATTAAACAAAGCAAAACAATTACATGAAACCAAGTGGTTCATGAAGATGATGTTTTTATGACTTTTCTTTGAAACATTATTGGTTCTGAAATATTTCGTTTTCCAGATTTAAGAACACTTTATCTCGTAAGCTACCTATAGTTTACAAAAATTCAGTAAAGTATAATTTTTTGAACAAAGATGGAAGCATTCATTTCTTCTCCCTACTTGATTCCTGCAAAATTTGGAAAGTATTTGTGAGTATCCTTTTATTTTTACTCGACCGATATCTGTTTCTCTTCATAAACAGAATGCCATTGAAAACATTGATTATATTATTAACGGTTTGACCAAAATCTCATATTTAAGAATGTGCATAAAATGCCTGGCTTCCATTGCTTCCAGCCTGACAGTGAATGAGTAAAACTTGTCACTTCTTGGCAGGCTCAAGAACTTTAAGATTGGAAGTAAACTCTGAAACCTCTCTTGCTTTGGCCTCAAGAGGTTTTTAAACCTGAACTTTCTGTGGATTAATGTAGAGAGAAAGTTCTGTTTCTAAAGAAAAACTATAATGTGTCTGTTAGTAGATTGTAAATCTGTGCATTCTTTTCAAGTTCTTGTTATCTACGTGTAGATTACACTAGATCCTGAATTTTCCTAACGTATTTCTCCTAATTTGGCAACAACTCTCCAACTAAAAGCAAAAGCTGCTCTGTTACTAAAGCCCTATGAGCTGAAACTAGATAAATTTTAAAGAATAAATTTGTGCCTGGTGTATGGATCCCAGAAAGAGTTCACCAAACCAACTGATGTCATGACCAAAGACATTCAAACTACAAAGCACTAGAAGTTAATGTTTTCATGCCAATTTTCCCAGGTCATTAGAACAGATTTTCCCAGGTCATTGGAACAAGACTCCATGTGATGAGATTTTTACCCCTCCTCCTCCTTAATGCTATATTTTTCACTTGGCAGAATAATGATGTGAATGAAAATTCACAATCAATAGCTTAAGCTCATAAGTATCCTTTGGTTAAATGAGAAAATGACTGTGTTATTGTCAATACTATATGCTGTACTGGATAAATTTCTCCAGGAAATTAGAAATTTGTAGACACAAAAGAAGAAGACAGGCCACAGGGTTACACCATCTCACCTGATTCCCTATGGTCATTTGATTTATTCAATTAGTTGTCTGTAAGCCTAGGTTAATGGCTCAAAGCCATTATACAAACTAGAATTTTCCTATTACTATTTACTTCATAATTTCCTTTTTTAAACTGTGTATCCATTACTTAAGTTTTTTTTTCAAAAGTACAACTCCTAACAGAATAATGCCGGTACAGCACTTTGAGATGATAGCAAAAGATTGCAGAACAGACAAAATCGAACTTAATAATGAACTCCAGGTAGACTTAGCCTGAAAACTACTCCCTTCAAATCTCCCTTGTTGCTCCAAATGTGCCTAAAAGGATTTTGACACTGACTCTTAAGTGCCAATTACCTCCTGCCTCAATGTGATCCAACCACCTCTGCTGTGATCAAATCACCTGACTTCGTGATCCAACCACCTCGGCTTCCCAAAGTGTTGGAATTACAGGCGTGAGCCACTGCGCCTGGCTGATTTTATAAATTTTATGCCGAATTCTGACACCTTATAGTATATGGCAGAGATAAGTATGAAATTTCTTAATCAATAAGTCATGTTAACTTGAAAAATATTTGGGTGAATTATTTAATTTATAAGTACTCTTTAAGTTTAAGCCAAATTTCTTGCCTGGTGATCAAAAACACGTAACAAAATACATGTACAAACACATAAACACACACATACACACTCGTACAAATGAAGATCTGGGTTAGGGATTGGGGTGTTAAAATAAAAGCCTTAGACAAGTTCAATTTAACAGAGTTTAGTTGGGCAGAAAAAGTTCATAAACTGGGTAGCACTCAGGACAAAAGTGGTTCAGAATCCTCCACCCCACATGGGGGTGCAAGCTATATTTATAGCCAGAAAAAAATGACATACAGAGAGCCTTTGTTGGCTGCAGTCAGCATTTGCCTTATTTGATCATGTTTTCACAGGTTTCAGCCTGAGACTGGCTGCAGGAACCTTCAGCCAAGACTTGGCTCCTTGACACAAGAATGTATACTCTTGGCTTATAGTTTGTGTTCACATTCAGTCATGTTACAGTTCACCATGTACAGAGGCAGCTTTATGCCCAACTTGATTTAACAATTACCTGCTGTGGAGAGGGAGCTATGTGAGACTAACCAAAGGCATGAGCAATGACACCACCTTCTGTCATCATCACGATGAATTTGTTTGATCTCAGTATGGTATTCATAATTCACAATGTCAAAATAATTACATGATTCTCATGTTTTCTTCAAGGTTTTGCTACTCCAATCATAATGAGACTAGTTGATGTACAAAGAATGGGCTGCATACTAGTATGTAAGACTTTTAATTGAGTACAACACATTAGTGATGACATCATGGTGGTTATCAGAAGGATAATACCAAGAAACTGAAATGCACTCCTTAACAGGAATTTCAGCAAAGAAAACATTAAAATCAAACAATTCAAAATTCATGCAATAGAGAGAGCACTACAGTCATCAAGTCCTATTGGTCATAGTCTTTGTTGGGGCATGATGATGATTACGAGCCATATTTCACAGTGAAGTGGCCTGATTCAAAGGGGTATTCATGCTTTAAGTTGGTCTGTGTTTTACTCCATTTATATTGTTATAAATAAATACCTGAGGCTGGGTAATTTAAAAAGAAAAGAGGTTTATTTTGTTCACAGTTCTGCAGGTTATACAGGCAGCATGGTGCTGGCATCTACTTCTAAGGAAGCCTCAGGAAACTTACAATCATGGCAGAAGGCCAAGAGGGAGCTGGCCATCACATGGTGAGAGTGAGCAAGAGAGAGACGAGGGAGATGCCAGCCTCTTTAAATAATCAGAACTTGGCCAGGTGCAGTGGCTCATTCCTGTAATCCCAGCACTTTGGGAGGCCGAGGTGGGTGGATCACGAGGTCAGGAGATTGAGACCATCCTGGCTAACACGGTGAAACCCCATGTCTACTAAAAAACAAAAAATTAGCTGGGCATGGTGGCAGGTATCTCTAGTCCCAGCTACTCGGGAGGCTGAGGCAGGAGAATGGCATAAACCTGGGAGGCAGAGCTTGTGGTGAGCCAAGATCACTCTGCGCCACTGCACTCCAGCCTGGGTGACAGAGACTCCATCTCAAAAAAAAAAAAACAAAACAAAACAGATCTTATGTAAACTCAGCATAAGAACCTGCTCGTGACCATGAGGACAACACCAAGCATTCATGAGGGATCTGTCCCTATGACCCGAATACCAAAATACCTCCTAGTGGGCCCACCTCCAACATTGGAGGTCACATTTCAATGTGATATTTGCAGGGGAAAAAACATCCAAAGCCTATCAGTGGGGTAACACAAGTCATAGTAACCTGGACTAAATGAAACATAACAATTAGAAAATCTTGGAATGATGCCAACCATCATTCAGGGAGCCTACAAATCAGCCACATGCTGCTCCCAAAAGCACATCATGTGTTTCTTTCCCCTGAGAAATTCTCTTAGTGTATTCAATGGCAGTGTTTATAGAAACAGTATTACTGGCCACCTTTTAAATTAAGTTCTCCATGGTAGTAAAATCAGGGGAAAGATAGGTGGAACATTCAGTTTTGTTCAGCACCACACACAAGTCCCAAGTATGGGCAAAGTGATGATTGAAAGCTGTATCATGTTCCACCAGGTGTTTTTGTTGGACACAAACATTCTCATCCACCAGTTGAAGGGTGGCCTCTACCTGTCTAAATCCCGGTGAAGTCTGACTGTCCCCCAAATCCAAAATTTTCCCAACTTACAGATTAGCTTCAAATTCCACACAATTGGCACCCCACTACCACCAATCTGAGGCCCCAAGAACCCCACTGGAACCTTGCCTCAGTGGAAACTAACTCATCTTCATCTATTTCAAGGTTGGTAGTAATTTCAGCTATTGACTGCTTTGACCTCTGATTGTGGTAAATATTATGGGAACTTTTAAGGAAAGCTATTTGGAAGGCAGGACTGAGCCAGGTTAAATAATGACGTCCAAACCAGCAAGGAGGCAGAACAAAGAAAATTCTCTGTGGACCCAGGGGATACCCTGGGAGCTGGAAAAGGGGTCACCTCGTGGCATGTGAACCGAGCTCAGTTGCATCAGCTTACCCCTAAGTCTGCCTAGCTCCTGATCAAGTTGCAGAGGGAAACTTACTCTTATGTGGTACACTTACAGCTGTGCAACCTGCAATGTGCTCTAGATGGAGCAGCTCTAAGATGTCAGAGCTAGCAACAGCCTAGTCCCTGAGGCACTCTGTGGAGTACCACATGCCCCTCACCGACCTGCATCTGTGGGGTACCACATGCCCCTCACCGACCTGCATCTGTGGGGTACCACATGCCCCTCACCCACCTGCATCTGTGGGGTACCACATGCCCCTCACCCACCTGCATCTGTGGGGTACCACATGCCCCTCACCGACCCGCATCTGTGGAGTACCACATGCCCCTCACCGATCTGCATCTGTGGAGTACCACATGCCCCTCACCCACCTGCATCTGTGGAGTACCACATGCCCCTCACCCACCTGCATCTGTGGAGTACCACATGCCCCTCACCGACCTGCATCTGTGGAGTACCACATGCCCCTCACCGACCTGCATCTGTGGAGTACCACATGCCCCTCACCGACCTGCATCTGTGGAGTACCACATGCCCCTCACCCACCTGCATCTGTGGGGTACCACATGCCCCTCACCGACCCGCATCTGTGGGGTACCACATGCCCCTCACCGACCTGCATCTGTGGGGTACCACATGCCCCTCATCCACCTGCATCTGTGGAGTACCACATGCCCCTCACCCACCTGCATCTGTGGGGTACCACATGCCCCTCACCGACCCGCATCTGTGGGGTACCACATGCCCCTCACCGACCCGCATCTGTGGAGTACCACATGCCCCTCACCCACCTGCATCTGTGGGGTACCACATGCCCCTCACCGACCCGCATCTGTGGAGTACCACATGCCCCTCACAGATCTGCATCTGTGGAGTACCACATGCCCCTCACCCACCTGCATCTGTGGAGTAGCACATGCCCCTCACCCACCTGCATCTGTGGAGTACCACATGCCCCTCACCCACCTGCATCTGTGGAGTACCACATGCCCCTCACCGACCTGCATCTGTGGAGTACCACATGCCCCTCACCGACCTGCATCTGTGGGGTACCACATGTCCCTCACCCACCTGCATCTGTGGGGTACCACATGCCCCTCACCCACCTGCATCTGTGGGGTACCACATGCCCCTCACCCACCTGCATCTGTGGGGTACCACATGCCCCTCACCGACCCGCATCTGTGGAGTACCACATGCCCCTCACAGATCTGCATCTGTGGAGTACCACATGCCCCTCACCCACCTGCATCTGTGGAGTACCACATGCCCCTCACCGACCTGCTTCTGTGGAGTACCACATGCCCCTCACCGACCTGCATCTGTAGAGTACCACATGCCCCTCACCCACCTACATCTGTGGAGTACCACATGCCCCTCACCGATCTGCATCTGTGGAGAACCACATATCCCTCACCGATCTGCATAGGAAGGTGGGTGAGAAATAAATTCTCTTCTGAAAATTAGCGAAAATTTAAAAAACTATACAAAACAAAAATAACCATTCACAGTCTCTGGAAATGGTCCCAAGAGCACACAGCAAATAAAATTTTACTCACATGCAGGAATTCAAGGAACTTCAAATTAGACAAACATAAAGAGATCCACAGACACATCATAGTAATGATGCTGAAAGCTAAAGACACATGGGAAACGCTGAAAGCAGAAGTGAGATAAAGAAAGAGGAGCCATTGAGCTTAAAAGGGGTCCTCTAAAACTGTTATAAATAGGAGGAATCCCAAGGAGACTAACAGCTGATTTCTCACCAGAAACAATAGAGGCCAGGAAGAAGAGGAATAACATATACAATGTCTGAAGAAAATATCTTATATTCACCATGTCTATGGTTAAAAAATGAGGGTGAAACAATGACATACCTAGATTAACAAAACTGAAATAATTCATTGCTACCAGACCTATCTTACAAGACATATTAAAAGAAGTTATTCAGGCTGAAAATGATAACCCCAGACAATAATCCAAATTTACACACACACACACACACACACACACATGCACCAGTAAAGGTAAATATGAAACTCTAAAACTAATATATTTTATATTATGAAAATAATAAAAGGCAGCATAAATGCACATTTTTCTATTTTTTCTCTGGATTTTGAAAACAATTTATAAAACAATGTCTATTTAATGTATTGTTTGTCCTGTGACATACAAAATTTAATATGTTTGCCAATAACAATCTAACCAAGATGACTGGGAACAAAGCTGTATTGGGTTAAGACAACAACTCCATATATCACACTACAGACAACTCGAGTCTATAAAAACAAATGAAGAGAACCATAGATGATAAATAATAAGGTTAACTTAAAATTTTAAATATTTATGTGCTTTACTTTTTCCTCTCAGCTTCTTAAAAGATATGGTTATATGATGCAATAATTGTAACAATGTATTGTTGAGTTTTTAGTATTTATAGATGTAATATAAATAAGAATAATACCTTAAAAACGTACATTAAGAAGGGTATAGAACTACATAGGGTACAAAGCTATGTGCAGAAGGGTGTGAAGCAAGGTAGGGGTAATGTTTTTGTGTCTAACTGAAACTATTCTGAATTAGCATGAATCTGAAGCTGATTCTGATAGGTTAAGATGTATAATGTAAGCCCAAGAAACTGACTGTGATAATAAGTCAAAAATACAGTACTAAAATCATTAAAGAAATGTAATTGTCATTTTAGAAAATATTCACTGTTGCCGGGTGCAGTGGCTCACACCTGTAATCCCAGCACTTTGGGAGGCTGAGGTGGGTGGATCATGAGGTCAAGAGATTGAGACCATCCTGGCCAACATGGTGAAATCCCATCTCTACTAAAAATACAAAAATTATCCAGGCGTGGTGGCGGGCACCTGCAGTCCCAGCTACTCAGGAGGCTGAGGCAAGAGAATCCCTTGAACCTGGGAGGCAGAAGTTGCATGAGCCGAGATTGCACCACTGCACTCCAGCCTGGCAACAGAGTGAGACTCTGTCTCAAAAAAAGAAAAGAAAATATTCACTGTTTGCAAAAGGAAGCAGAAAACAGGACTGAAGAGTTAAAAGGACATATGAGGAATAAAAAACAAAAATTAAATGTCTGATATGATCCAACTATATCAATAATAATATTAAATATGACTTGATTAAACAACCTAATCAAAAGTTAATTCTTGTCAGACAATAAAAAATAAGATCCTCTATGCCATCTACCAGAGTAACATTTTAGATTCAAAGATATAAATAGAGTAAAAGGATGGAAATACATATATTATGCAAACAGAAACCCTGAGAAATCTATTCTAAAGTAGCTATACTAATATTGGACACAATGACTTTTAAAACAAAAAATAATCTGACCAGGTGCAGTGGCTCATGCCTGTAATCCCAGGAGTTCGAGAAGCCAAGGTGGGCAGATCACCTGAGTTCAGGAGTTCTAGACCAGCCTGGCCAAGATGGTGGAACTCCGTCTCTACTAAAAATACAAAAATTAGTTGGGTGTGATGGCATGTGCCTATAATCCCAGCTACTCAGGAGGCTGAGGCAGGAGAATTGCTTGAAACTGGGAGGTGGAGGTTGAGTGAAAGTTATATTATTTCCTCAGTGAGCTGAGATCACGCCATTGCATGCCAGCCTGAGTGACAAGAGAGAAACTCTGTCTAAAAAAAAAAAAAATTGTTTTTAGAGATAATGTGGGATATTTTACAATAATAAAATGACCAATCCATCAGAAAGAAAGAAAGCACAAGTATAAACATATATGTACCCAATTAAACATCACCAAAGTACATGAAACAAAAACTGACAGAAATGACAGCCAAAATTGATGATGAGTGGAGACTTCAATACTGCACTTTGACTAATGGATAGAAAAACTATGCAGAAGAGCAACAAGGAAACAGAAGACTCAAACAACTTCATAGTCCAGCTAGACCTGAAAAACACATGCAAAACATTCCACACAACAAGAGAAGCTACATTCTTCTCAAGGGCTCATCAACATTGTCCATCATAGACTCTACACTAGGCCATTAAAGGAACTGAACAGCATGTACTGCAATCACAATAGAGTGAAACTAGAAGTTAATAACAAAAAAGTAGGGAAACCCAAATACGTGGATATTAAACAACACACATCCAAATTACTAATCAAAGAAGAAATCAAAACAGAAATTTGAAAATATACTTAGAGGAATGAAAATGAAGTCACAACATACAAAACTTAATGAAAGACAATTAGAGACATGCTTACAAGGAAATTTATTGCTGTAAATACAGATAATAAAAAAGAGAACTATTTCAAATCAATGACATAACTTTTGACATAAGGACACTGGGAAAAGGAGAGGAAATGGAAGCTAAAGTAAGCAGAAGGAAGGAAATAATAAAGATCATAGCAGTAACCAATGAAACAGAGACTAGAAAAGCAATAGAGAAAAACAATGAAACCAGAAGCACATTCAAACAAGCCTAACACAACTGACAAACCTTATTGTCATGAAAATGAATTTTGGGTATACGACCAAGATGTAGTGAGTTGTAGGACACAGGAACTGGAGGACCAAGATAACTGCTGTTGCTAGGATCATCCCCCTGCATCCCCTCACCTAAAAATGTTGACCAGATTGTAGGAAACCCGAACAATTCCTTTAAGTATAAAGTAAATAAATTAAGAAAGCAATTTAGATGGCTTTTTTTCTTTTATCCCTTGTTATTTTCATGATATAAAAGGTTAGACAGGCCTGCACTGCAAATGTGGAGATCTGTGTCATCTTTCTGCTGCCAAGACTATCCCAGTAAGTTCCTCCTGAATAAATCTTTGACTATCTACCAGCCTGGAGTGGTCTGTCTCTTTCTTTGGTCTGAGAGCTTCATCTCCATTATGTATGATAGCTCAGTTCTGGCAGGGAGTTTTCCTAACATTTTTCTACACTGACTAGAAAAATAGAGAGAAGACTCAAGTAACTAAAATCAGAAATGAAAGAGGATATATTACTAGCAGCATTGCAAAAAAAAAATACATTTAAGGAAAAATAATATGCAATGGTAAGCCAATATATTAGGTAACTTAGATACAATGGAAAAATTTCTAGACACAAACCAGTGACACTGATGCAATAAAAAATGCTCTCACTAGACATGATAAGCAAAGAGATTGAATTATTAATAAAGAAACAACTCCACACCAAGAAAAGCCCTAGCCCAGAAAGTTCACTGGTGAATTTTGTCTAATATTTGAAGAATATTTAGGATCAATTCTTTTAAACTCTCCAAAAAATAGGAGTGGTGGAGACATGTCCCAACTCATTCTATGAGGCCAGTATTACCATATTATTACCATGATAGCAAAGCCATCCAAAGACATCATGAGGAAAGAAAAATTCAGACCAATATATCTTATGAATATAGATGCAAAACTCTTCAATAAAATACAAGCAAACAGAGAGGCCAGGTGCGGTGGCTCATGCCTGTAATCCCAGCACTTTGGGAGGCTGAGGTGGGGGCATCACGAGGTCAGGAGATTGAGACCATCCTGGCTGACACAGTGAAACCCTGTCTCTACCAAAAATACAAAAAATTAGCCAGGCATGGTGGTGGGCACCTGTAGCCCCAGCTACTCCTGAGGCTGAGGCAGGAGGGAGAATGGCATGAACCCAGGAGGTGGAGCTTGCAGTGAGCCGAGATCCTGCCACTGCATCCCAGCCTTGGTGACACAGCAAGACTCTGTCTCAAAAAATGAAATAAATAAAATAAAATAAAATAAAATACAAGCAAACAGAATACAGAAACATGTAAAAATAATTATACCTCATGACCAAGTTGGATTCATTCCAAGTATACAAGGTTGGATAGCAGCCAACAATTATTTAATCTAATACACTATACCAACACAATAAGCAAAACCACAGTCATCTCAATAGTTGCAGAAGCAAAATCCAACAGCCTTTCATGATGAAATATTCAACAAAGAAGGAAAGAAGGGAACATCTTTAAACTAATAAAGGACATATGAAAAACCACAGCCAATAGCATACTTAATGTTGAAAGCCTGTATACTTGTATCCTAAGATCAGGAACAAAATAGATAAATCCACTCTCACTACATCCATTCATCATTGTGTTGGAGGTGCTAGCCAGGACAATTTGGCAACAGAAATAAATGTAAGCCATCTACATTACAAAAGGAGAAGTGGGCCAGGCATGGTGGCACATGTCTGTAATCCCAGCACTTTGGGAGGCTAAGGTGGGTGGATCACCTGAGGTCAGGAGTTCGAAACCAGCATGGCCAACATGGTGAGAACCCATCTCTACCAAAAACACAAAAATTAGCCAGGTGTGATGGTGTGTACCTGTAAACCCAGCTACTTGGGAGGCTGAGGCACAAGAATCGTTTGAACCCAGGAGGTGGAGGTTGCAGTGAGCTGAGACTGCACCACTGTACTCCAGCCTGGGCAACACAGCCTGACCCCATCTCAAAAAAGAAAAAAAAAAACTGAGCTGGTGCATAACTTAAATAAACAATCCTCCTGTTTTCCATATCAGTCTCTCTAGTCCTCAGTTCCCTGCAACATTTTCGTCGACCATGAAGGGACCGGAGATGGCAAGTTTACTGTCTCCTTTGCCTCTAGGGGCTAGAGCCCCAGGCCTCAGGAGATCTATGACCCGAGTCGCCACCAGGAGAACTTCAGCCCAGAGAGCAGATGGGCTTTCACGTGACCCGGCGCCCCTACCCAGCAGAGAAACAGAAACTTAAGAAAGGCTCCAGGATGATTCCAGAAACAGTGCGCTTCAAGAACTGCAGTAAAGTTTTAAGGCCCAAGGAAGGACCCATCCCATAAGGATGGAGGAGGAGCCTGATCACCTCCCGAGGTGTGCCTAATAGTCCAACCCAGAGAGGCTAAAGGCGGTGAGAAAGGATCGCCAATTCAGATGAAACCCACACCCCAACAAACACAAGATGTGAGACTGGATTGCTAACTCGGTTAAGAAAAAGAAACTAGAGACGGTGAGAGTGGTTTGCCACCCCAGTTAGGTACACAAGAACTAGGAATAGAGAAGCGTGTGAAAGTGTGTGAATGAAAAGGCCTAATTAAGCTCATCAGCCACGAAGTAAGGAGTCACAGATCTCTTAGCGTAGACTGTGTGCTCCGAGCAAAGTGTAAGGCCGACTACAAACTGTAGTGATCTGCATACGGCTTATAAGAACTGTCCTACAGCTCCGAGTTGTAGCAGGAATAAGGAACTCTCCAAAGCCAAGCAGGCTCTGAAAACTCCCATAATAGGAGATGGTATAGTAGGCCGAAATGAGAGGAAAGAGTGTGCTGTGCCTTAAAAGAAAGAACAGGAAGAAAGTCATCAAAACTTACCCCATCAGAGTGAATGTTGCAGAACTTTAAGAAAGGTTTTGCAGAGGACTATGGAGTTAAGCTAACCCCATAGAGGTTGAGAACTCTCTGTGAATTAGAATGGCCTTCTTTTAGTGTTAGATGGCCAACCGAAGGAACTATAGATTAGGAAATAATTGGCTGTGTATTTAAGGTGGTGACAAGATTGAGAGGACAGCCAAGGCATCCAGATCAATTTCCTTATACGATTCATGGTTAAATATAGCACAGATAAGACTGGCCTGGATCCAGCCCTGTTTAGCAGCTTATCGTGAAACATGTGTAGCCTGAGCTCAGCCAAGAGTGAAAGTAAGAGCAGCTTCACTGGCAGACACAGAGTTAAAGAAGTCCCAAAGAGAGCAAGAAAAGTCAGTTTTGCAGGAGCTGCCAGAAAGAACAGAGATTCTTCCTCCATATGTCCCAGTCTACCCCCCTTTACTAAGTCCAACAGCTCCACAGGAGCCAGACTCAAGAGCCAGCATGCCCCAAGTTTCACCGCAAAGGGGAGGATCAGAGCGTTGAAAGGCCAGGGAAGGAAGTCAAGATAGTCAAGCAGGTTGTCTCAGATCTGGCGGTGCTCAAGCTCTGCAAATGCCTCTCTAGGAGACGCGAGGACCCATTTATTATGATGACAAAGACCAAGTGCAAAGAAGGCAATGGACTTTCATCAGTCATCCCTTTTCAACCACTGATGTTTTAAACTGGAAACACCATACTCCCTCCTACACAGAGAAGCCTCGAGCTCTTATTGATCTGATGCAATCCATCTTTCTGACACACAATCCAACTGGCCAGACTGCCAGCAGCTCCTTCTCATGTTATTTAACACTGAGGAGTGCCTGGGTGTAACCTAGGCAGCTCTCCGCTGGCTAGAAGCCCAGGCATCAGCAGACGCAGTGCATGCTCAGACATACACCCAAGGTGAGTTCCCAAATGCTGGCTAGAAGCCCAGGCATCAGCAGACGCAGTGCATGCTCAGGCATGATGCAGACGCAGTGCATGCTCAGGCACACACTCAAGGTCTGTTCCCAGACCAAGATCTTAACTAGGACCCAGAGGATGCAACTCAGCTTCAGTGTTTGCAGAGGTACCAAGAGGCACTTCTGCAAAGGCTGAGATGGTGGAAAGAAAGTCATTAACATAAAGAATATTTCAGAAGTGCTTCAAGGAAGTGATGAGAGCCCTAGCCAGTTTTATGAAAGATTGTGTGAGGCATACCGGCTTTCACCCCGTTTGACCCTGAGGCCACTGAAAATCAGCATATAGTGAATACGTCATTTGTAGGACAGGCCCAAAGTGATATCAAACAAAATCTTAAGAAGTTAGAAAGTTTTGGCCGGGTGCTGTGGCTCATGCCTGTAATCCCAGCACTTTGGGAGGCCAAGGTGGGTGGATCATGAAGTCAGGAGTTCAAGATCAGCATGGCCAAGATGGTGAAATCCCATGTCTACTAAAAATACAAAAAATTAGCCGGCTGTGGTGGTGGGTGCCTGTAATCCCAGCTACTTGGGAGGCAGAGGCAGAGGATTGCTTGAACCCAGGAGGCAGAGGTTGCAGTGAGCCAAGATCATGCCACCGCACTCCAGCCTGGGCGAAAGAGTGAAACTCCGTCTGAAAAAAAAAAAGAAGAAGTTAGAAAGTTTTGGGGGTATGAATGCCACCCAGCTTGTAGAAGTAGCCACTAAAGTGTATGTTAACCATGACCAGGAGGCAAAGAAAGAAGCAGATTGGAGGCTTAAGATCTGTTGGCAGCAGCCTTTACAGAAAAAGAGATTAGCAGTGTAAGATGACGTGGTCACAGATGTGGACATAGAATAAGTCAAGTTAGACAAGGATTTGAAAGTTGACCAAGGCTAGAGAAGGATCAATGTGCGAGATGCAAAAAGAAAGGACACTAGAAAGATGAATGTCCAGAAGGCAATGAAAGAAATGGCCAAGGCCACGAGACAAAGAGGCCATTGGCCAAAAGCTGCCGCCCCTTAGAGGAACCACATACTGATCTGATCAGGCTAGCAAGAGCTGAAAGATGTGAGGACTAAAACACACCGCGCTCCTTCACATTAGGCCTCCAAAAGCCCATCGTCACATTAGAAGTTGAAAGCAGCAAGATTCTGCTGTATCTATATTATAAATTTCTCACTGATGGCTAAGCCATTATATGAAGTTACAAAAAAAAAAAGAGAGAGAGAGAAAGAAACCCTCCTCTAAGAAACTGAACAGAAGAAGGAGCCATGCCTTCGTGACTTGTGAAAACTTGCTTATAGACTTTACCAAAATGCCCCGTGCCAGAGGCTATCAGTATATGCTAGCGTTTATTTGCATTTTTTCAGGATAGGTTGAGGCTTTCCCCACAAGGACAGAAAAAGCACGAGAAGTGACTAAAGTACTACTAAAAGACATTATTCCCAGGTTTTGACAGCCTGTAACTTTAAAGTCAGACAATAGGCCAGCATTTGTAGCTGAAATAGTGCAAGATTTAACAAGACTGTTAAAAATAAAATAGAAGTTACACACAGCCTATCGGCTGCAAAGTTCAAGAAAAGTAGAACGCATGAACCAGACACTCAAGCAGCTACTGAAGAAATATTGCCCAGAGACTTATCATGAGAGGTCAAAGGATAGTCCCCTCTTAAACCAAACCAGGGTCCCTCCCTTTAACCAGGGGCCTATTTATCTGTATTTTGATGCTTGTCAGGCAGCAGACCGACTCCCCTGTCTGTGGTAACCTACCTTTAGACAGATACTATAGAAATGACTACAAATATGTATGCATGCCAAGAGTAACTCCACTTTGTTCCCCTAGGACCCCAGAAAAAGATTGTTGGCATTGCATATCGTAGCACCCTAGCACACAACAAAGGTCAATTATGCTTTTACCAAAATGCCGGTGAAACCAGATTGTGAAGCAAAAACCTGTAATCCTGTAAATTTCACCCTTCTAAAGCCAGACTTACCCATGTAGACTGCATGTTACACCATTCATGTGTATATACACACATACCCAGCAATCCTCCTATATGTTATCAAAAAAAGAACCCAGAACCATCCAGCCCAGCAACAGTTCCAAATCTTTAAATCATTCTATAAGCATGTAGACCAGAAGTTACCAGAGCCTACTTCTTTAGCCAAAAACCTGTTTGCTCAGCTGGCTGAAAACACTGCCGGCAGCCTGGGCGTTTCATGTTATGTTTGTAGAAAGACTAACGTAGGAGACTAATGGCCTTAGGAAGCAAAAGAGTTAATGCCACAAGATAACTTAACTCTAATAGACTCTTCCCCCAAACCGATGCCCACAAGTTCAAGCATCTGACTCTTAAAAACTTCTATTATCAGGAGATAATGTGTTGCTCCCTGAAGAAAGGCTTTTACAGACGCAGTAGGAGAACTAACCTTCTTAGGACAGCAATATTATAATGAAACACTAAAGAAAACTTTGTGGCGAGGCAGAGATGACTCCAAAGCACCTCAACCAAATCCGTTCTCCTGTTTCTCTCCTCTAAACCACACCTGGTATCAGCTTGAAGCTCCAAATACTTGGCAAGCACCCCTTGGTCTTTATTGGCATCTGTAAGCCACAGGCATATCGACAGTTGCCAGCTAAATGGACAAAGTCCATTGTGTTTGAAACAATTAGACCATCTTTCTTCCTACTCCCACTTCAACAGGGAGAAACTTTAAGGTATCCCGTCTATGATGAAGTTAGAAGAAGAAGCAAAAGAGACGCAGACATAAAAAGGGATATAGAAATAAGAAATTAGAAAGACACAGATTGGCCCCCTGAAAGAATAATGCAATACTATAGGCCAGCTACCTAGGCACAAGATAGGTCATGAGGGTACTGCACTCCTATTTACATGCCTAGCCACATCATAAGTTTTCAGGCAGTACTTGAAATGATCACTAATGAAACAGCAAATGCATTAGATTTAATGGCCCAGCAAGCCACAAAAATGAAGAATGCTATTTATCAGAACAGATTAGCTTTAGACTACCTCCTAGCCCAGGAAGCAGGAGTATGTGGAAAGTTAAATCTAACTGATTTCTGCCTGGAAATTGATGACAATGGAAAGGCAATTATAGAAATAACTGCAAGAATGAGAGAATTACCCCATGTTCCAGTTCAAACTTGGAAAAGGTAGTCTCCAGATTCCCTCTTTGGAGGCTGGTTTTCCTCCTTCAGTGGATTCAAGACTTTAATAAGAATAGTCCTGGCCATACTAAGAATTTGCCCAATACTCCCTTGCCTCTTACCCCTCCTTGTTAGAAGCACTCAATCAGCTATAGAGGCAACAGTAGCTAGGCAAACTACCACTCAGCTAATGGATCTATATAAATATCAGCCTGTGCCTAAGGAAGAAAACTTGTCTCTTCAGGCAGAATTCAGTAATAGTGATGCCTTCTATTAAACTTCTTTTATAAAAGGCATCAAAAGGAGGAAACTGAGGCAGAAATTTAAAAATAAATATGCATTCATTCACTCCAAGAAAAGCAACAGGCAAAGCAAAGGTTAAAAAGAAAAGAACAAGTTTTCCTCTGCCTAGTAAGCTCACTTCAAAGGCAGTTATAACACTGTTAGAGAAGCAAAGGCCAAAGGAATAGGCTCCAGACCACCCCCACTTCCAGAGCAAAGTTAAAAGAAAAAAAAGCAAGAGAGAAAGACAAATTCCTTTACTGTTACTCCTTTCCCTGGCTTCTTAAGCATGATGATGTTTTACAAATTTCTGTATTTAGCCAGTTCTTATTTTTCTTTTGATGCAGCTACAAGGCCACTAGCTATGCAAGGCCACAAGTTATGACAAGTCAACAGTTATGCTATAGATTACGTGACCTGTCACTGTATGATTAACTGTTTTTGTTTTGCTTATGTAAGTTTGCTTAGAAAAGCCCTGCTCAGTCTTTGTTCAATGCTCAGCTTTTTAGATATGAATCCACGAATCCAGTGCATACCGAGTGGCGGCAAGCCACCCAGGTTCTGAGGCAAGAGACTGAGGACACGAGCTGTTCCAACATAATAAAATATAAAATAAGAATAGTTATACCAGATATAGATCTTAGATATGATTATATATGAATATTATTGATCATTAGTTTGTAGAAATTACTCTTTATTCCAATACTACAATAATCCTCGCTCTATAATCATAAACTAGGAAAAACCAGGCCATACAGAGATAGGAGCTGAGGAGACATAGTGAGAAGTGACCAGAAGACAAGAGTGCAAGCCTTCTGTTACACCTGGACAGGGCCACCAGAGGGCTCCTTTGTCTAGTGGTAATGCCAGCGTCTGGGAAGACGCCCATTGCCAAGCGGACCATGGTCTAGCGGTAGCGTTAGTGTCAAGGAAAAACACTTGCTACTTAGCAGACAGGGAAAGGGAGTCTCCCTTTTCCCGGGTAGTTTAGAGAAGACTCTACTCCTCCACCTCTTGTGGAGGGCCAGGCCCACCCGCGTTATCCAGAGGCCTAACCATCTCCCTGTGATGCTGTGTTTCAGTGGTCATGCTCCTAGTCCACCTTCATGTTCCATCCTGTACACCTGGCTCTGCCGTTTAGTTAGCAGTAGCAAATTAGTGAAAGTACTAAAAGTCTCTGATAAGCAGAAATAATAATGTAAGCTGTTTCTTTCTCCTCTCTCTCTCTCTGCCTTGGCTGCCAGGCAGGAAAGGGCCCCCTGTCCAGTGGACACATGTTCCATGTGGCCTTACCTATCATTGGAGATGGCTCGCACTCCTTATCCTGCCCCTTTGTCTTGTATCCAATAAATATCAGCATAGCCTGGCATTCGGGGCCACTATCAGTCTCCGCGTCTTGGTGGTAGTGGTCCCCCAGGCCCAGCTGTCTTTTCTTTTATCTCTTTGTCTTGTGTCTTTATTTCTATGCTCTCTTGTCTCTGCACACGAGGAGAAAACCCACCAACCCTGTGGGGCTGGACCCTACATACCCTAAAATAAACAATCGTCCTGTTCTCCATATCGGTCTCTCTAGTCTCTCGAGTCCTCTATTCCAGCACTTTTGAAGGCCAAGGTGGGCAGATCTCTTGAGGCCACGAATTCAAGACCAGCCTAGCCAACATGGGGATACCCCATCTCTATTAAAAATACAAAAATTAGCCAGGCTTTGTGGCACATGCCTGTAGTCCCAGCTCCTCTGGAGGCTGAGGCAGGAGAATCACTTGAACCTGGGAGGCGGAGGCTGCAGTGAGCTGAGATCCCACCACTGCACTGCAGCCTGGGAGACAGAGGGAGAATCGGTTTAAAAAGAAAAAAAAAGTTTTTTCTGTGACAGCAACACTTAGAACTTAAAAAAAAAAGTAAGATTACTTGCTAATATAATTGACTAGTTGGCCCACATTCGACTTTTCCCAACATTCCCGCAATGTGCCTGGTTGTCAAACCAGGATTTAATAACCAGATTCCACCTCAGTCAGGCGGATAGACACCAATCCCGATCCATCCTCCGCTCCCGCTTGGAACAGAATTTCCCGCCTCAATACCGCAATGTCTGGTGGGAAATGCAGTCTCGGCTTCCAATGACGTCACCAGCACAGGGCGGCAGGAAGGGCTCTTTGCGCTTGCGCCGCCCCGCCTACGCACGCCATCTTCCGCCAGAGAATCCCGGCTCCTGCTGCAATGGAGAGGCTGCTCTGGAAGCTCTGGCATTGGGGTCTTCATCCCTGCAGGTTGGTGGTAGGATGAAACAGGAGACAGCGGGCTTGGAGGCACCATAGGGGGGCGGGGCTGACGTGCCACTGTTGGTGGGAGCAGAGGCGTGGGCACATCTCGGGGGCGGGGCCTGACGCACAGGTGCGGGCCGCGGACCCAGGCTGGGGCTGAAAGGGCGGCGCTGCTGGGAGGGCGGGCGTGGGATCCCGGTACTGAAGCCAGTTCCAGAGACGCCGGAGCGGGTGGGCGAAGCCGGTGGCGCAGGGACGGGGTCTGCAGGCCGGCCGAGCCTGGGAGGTCTGCGGGGAGGCTGCGCTCCGGCACTGCATGGACCTTGTGCGGCGTTCCGTGCACGCCCTTGTAAGGTCAGCATACGGACAGTTGTAGGGAGATGCCCCTCATTCCCAGACGAGGAGTACGAAGCGCATGCACACCGTCCTACTACCTGGCGAGTGTATTAGTAGGGTTTCCCGGTGTGTTTTCAGCAAGTGAAGATTCTGCTTGTGTCCCCTTCCTACGCATCCCATCCCCGCTTTAGTTTATAGGAGTTTATACAAGATCTGGTTTCTAGGGAAGTTGGGGGTCCCAGATGATGATCCTGTTTTCTTTGTAATAAAGTAGGTGTTACAAAGTTTCGAGGAGGGCGCCTTTTAGGAATCCCACCTAAAAGAACACCTCTTTGGACTAACCCTCTCACTGGTACTTCAAAGCAGAGGAGGTGTCACAGGTGAAGATTCCAGTTTGTATGACCCAAGCAGTTATTTTCCCACTCCCCAGAATGGCCCAGATTTGGTTGATAAGACCTTATCCAATAGCTCTCAAACACTGGGTGGTAGCGGAAGGTTTGGACCAACATTCAGAAGGAAGAGGGGAGTTTGGCTGCGAATGACAGGCAAGGGCCAAAGAGATGTTACTTGTTGGAGGGGACTTAATAGTGTGGTCTTCGGTGGAAAAATATCCTGTTATACTTGAGAGGATCTGTCTGGAGTACTCTGTAAAGACACTTTCATTCCTTCAATCGTTTCTCACTGTTTCCAGTGGCTGAACTTTCTTAAAAGTAGTCTAGGCCAAGGCAGGAGGATCACCTGAGGTCAGGAGTTCAACACCAGCCTGGCCAACATATACTGAAACCTTGTCTCTACTAAAAAATACAAAAATTAGCTGAGTGTGGTGGTGCACACCTGTATAGTCCCAGCTACTTGGGAAACTCAAGCAAGAAAATCACTTGTACTGGGGAGGTGGAGGTTGCAGTGAGCCGAGATTGTGCCACCCTACTCTAGCCTGGGCAACAGAGCGAGACTCTGTCTCTCAAAAAAAAAAAAAAAATTCCTGTCACGAAATTTAGCGTCCAGTCACTAAATTTAGCATCCAGTGATATGCTGAAGCTCCCTCTATCCTGGTAGCTTTTCCTGGTAGTTCAGTAAGGGTTAGCCAAACTATTTCTACCTTATGAGAATGATGGAAAAAATTTGGCTTTGAGGAGCTGTGACTTGCCAGGGTCACATGATATACAGATGTTATGCATCCTGACTTTTTGGCTAGTGTTACTCATTTTGCTCCAATTAAGTCAAAACTTTTTTTTTTTTTTTAGATTTTTGTTGACACTGAAGTCAACTAAGAACAAATATTGCTTTAAAGTACTTTCTCAGCCCCTCCCTGCCTGCCCACCCCTCCTGCTGGAAAAAATAATAATAAAGTACTTTCCCTTGCCGGGCGTAGTATCTCACAGCTATAATCATAGCACTTTGGGAGGTCAAGACAGGAGGATCGCTTGTGCCCAGGAGTTTGAGACTGGCCTTGGCCACATAGGGAGACCCTATGTGTTTACAAAAAAAAAAAAAAAAATAGCTGGTTGTGGTGGCATCCACTTGTGGCCCCAACTACTTGGGGGGCTGAGGTGGGAAGATCACTTGAGCCCAGGAGGGCGAAGTTACAGTGAGCTGTGGTTGTGCCACTGCACTCCAGCCTGGGTGACAGAATGAGACTCTGTCTCAAAACCAACCAACCAACCAACCAACCAACCAAGCAGAAACATTTCCTTAACCATCTCTGTTCCTTTTTATCCCCAACTCTTTCTGTGAATTTTGTGACCTCAAGGACAAATAACAAGTGTTTCCTGCTCAGTGTCAGTAATCTGTTCTTGGAAATTATAAATTCTGTAGGAAAACAATAGCATATTTTACATACTTAAAAAGGGAAGATTAGACAGTGTCTCACTTCTATTCCAACCAGTGTCTTAAAATGTAAGTAAAATACAGTACAATGCTCACTCGCAAGAGATCCTTTTTGTGTATTATGTTTTTTTAAAGTCAACAGACATTTTTATGATGTAAAGAACTTTAAAACACAATTTACTAATATGCAAAGAGTTGCTTTTTATGATTAACATGGTCTCTTAGTAACAGCAGTCTCACTGATTTCCATCAAGTTGGCATTTATTGTGATTTGCCAAACTTCTACATGAGGTTGTGACGTTCTAGTGATTGTATTTGACAAGTAATTTCACATTATCTCCTTCACATGATTTTCTTACAAACATTGAGTTCTGGTGGCTTAGGTGTATCAGTTACTGTTTTCTGTCTAAAGAACCAACGAAACTCAATGGCTTAAAAAGAAGTGACCATTTTATTTGATAGAAGTTCTGTTGATTCACATTTTGGCTTGTGTTCACCTGGGCATTTCCTTTGCTAATGTTGTCTGGATCACAAATGAGGCTTTAGTCATCTGGTGCCTTCACTCACATATCTGGTGGTTCATGCTGACACTTGTCCAAGAAGGCAAGCACAAGTGGGCAAGTACTTTTCCAACCTATATTTTCATCATATTTTCTATGTCCCATTGGCCGAAGCAACTCAAACGGCAGAACCCCATTCATTATCAGAGCACACTCTATGAGGTCTTAGATACTGGGAGACTTGTCACTAGGAAACATTACTAAAACAGTATATCCCAAGAAATATACAATATGTACATTTTTCCCCCTATATAATCGTGGGCAGAAAATGTTGGGTTGCAAGATGCATTCTTTCAATGATTCTTAGGTATATAAAAGATGCATACTTTCGATGATGCATAGGTATATAAGAGATGCATCCTTTCGATGATGAGTAGGTATATAAAAGATGCATCCTTTCAGTGATGCTTAGGTATATAAAACATACATCCTTTCAATGATAAGTAGTTATATAAAAGATGCATCCTTTCAATGATGCTTAGGTATATAAAAGATTCATCCTTTCAATGATGCGTAGGTGTATGAACGATGCATACTTTCAATGATGCTTAAGTATATAAAAGATGCATACTTTCAATGATGCTTAGGTATATAAAAGATGCATACTTTCAATGATGCGCAGGTATATAAAAGATGCATCCTTTCAATGATGCGTTGGTATATAAAAGATGCATCCTTTCAATGATGCTTAGGTATATAAAAGATGCATCCTTTCAGTGATGCGTAGATATATAAAACATGAATCCTTTCAATGATGCGAAGGTATAAAAGCAAGATGTATTCTAGTGGAAACACCTATATGGAATCGTGTAGAATCTCCATATTAGTAGTGAAATTGTTAATGCAGCTGAATTATATTTCTACAATATTAATTTCATTGAAGACTAAATGTATATTTCTTTGGTTTAAGTTATTACATTGTTTCTTTGGATAAATTAATTGTCCCTAAATCAGTAGGTAATACACATTTTCATTAATCCCAAAATAAATTGTATGTATCTCTACTAATTAATGTACTTGTGGGTACATCTTCAGTGGGATATTTGTTGTCCCTTATTAAGGCATGAATGACTATTCTGTCACAGGGAGGTTTTGTTGTTGTTTTAGTCTTTTCCAGCTATTGTGTAGAGCGTTTTTGGCAAGAGAATCTAGGACCAAGCCACACCGGTTCTCTGCTTAACCCACTCCATTCGACTGTTCTCCCAGCTATGCTTCCAGAGTGCTCTGTGCATTTCCACGATCAACAAACGATGAATAAATCTCTTGCGAGTCATTTGTTTATATAATCCTCTCTTTGTTTTACATTGTATTTTTTGCCTTTATGGAGTCCACGGATTAAAATGAAAAAATAGAAATAAGTAAAATTCAGGTTAAAGGAAATGCACATAAATAAAATAATGCTGGCATGTAGACATATGCAGGTTATAAGCCATGGAACTGGAGTACAAATGTGTCTCTGGTCTTTCTGATGCTGCAACAAAAAGGCAGTCACATTTGTTACATGATTGGAATGGAACCTGGAAGGAGTGCATGCTGCATTCTCATGGGACAGGAAGACTTGCTGTCACCAAAGTCTGGAACACTGACTACATTGGTCACAGAGATGATGTAGTGAAAAGTTTTTTTTACTGCCGACCTGGAAATAAACACTTTTAGCATTTTGCAGTAGAAATAGTCACTTAGTGCTAAAGCATAACTCCCGTAATGAGGTTTTTCTGGAGTTGCTAAAACATTGCAGTCCCAGACGGCTTTTGGAAGGCCCTACTTGATTCATGGCTAAAACCTAGAATATCTGGAGGATTGAGTTGACCACAGGTCCTTAACTAACCCCCATACGTTTCTGTCAATTCATCTATACATGGAGAATTTATAGCAGATTGTTCACAATTGTATTTTCTGACAAATATTTCCACTGTTCACTTGCACTTTCATTCAGTGTAGTCTTAATTGGTTTATTCTAATGCTCACCATTAACCTAAATTATATGCAACTCCAATGGCTATTCTCCAGTCTGCCTTACTTGAATCTTATGCCGTACAGTAATCCCCCTTATCCACAGTTTTGCTTTCTGTGGTTTCAGTTCCCCGTAGTCAACTGCAGACAGAAAAGACAATAAGATATTTTGAATATCTTGAATATTTTGTTATTTTGAATATGTTGAATACAGTAGAATAAGATATTTTGAGAGATCACATTCCTATAACTTTTAGTATAGTACGTTGTTCCATTTTATTGTTGTTAATATCATAGTGTGCCTAATTTATAAATGAAACTGTCAAGGGTATGTATATATAGCAAAAAACATGGTATATATAAGGTTTGGTACTATACACAGTTTCAGGGATCTGCTAGGGGACCTGGAATGTATCCCCCATGGATAAAGGGGGACTCCTGCATTTCAAATTATTGTTCATGATCTTCTCCTGGAAATCTTCTGTGTTAGTTTCTATCATGACCTCACTGATGCTGCTTGTCTTTTTTTCCTGAATTCTTCTACTTCTTCTTTACATAGCTTATCCAATTGTTTCATCCAATTCCCCACCCATCCCACTGTGCAGTTCTTTTTTTGTTGTTGGTTGTTTGTTTTTTTTACCAGTTCTGCTCTCTGTGGTGTAGCAGTTGTGTTTATCTCCAGCATGGACTTCTCCGACCTTTAGACCAGGGATCCCCAACCCCCAGGCCATGGACCAGTCCAGTCTGTGGCCTGTGAGGAACTGGGCTGCACAGCAGGAAGTGAGTGGCAGGCAAGCAAGCATTACTGCCTGCACTCTGCCTCTTGTCAGATGAATGGCAGCATTAAATTCTCATAGGAGCATGAACCGTATTGTGAACTATGCATGTGAGGGATCTAGGTTGCCTGCTCCTTATGATAATCTAATGCCTGATGAACAGCTTCATCCCAAAACCATCCCCCCTCACACCCTGGTATATGGAAAAATTGTGTTTCACAAAACCTGGTGCCAAAAATTTGGGGATCACTGCTCTAGACAACAGGTTCAACTCTCCATTAAATGATTCTTTGTAGCTATCCGAAAGGCACCTCAAGCTTAACAAATCCAAAATAAAATTACATCCTTCTCTCTTCCTTTACACACGGTTTTAGAGTAGAGAGTAATTAGCTTCTACCTCTCAATAAGAGGAATAGTGAGAATCTGTAGCAGTCTTTAATAAACCACAGTTTTCCCTCTGGCTAAAAATTATTTACATTCCTCCCACATGCAAAATATACTTACCTGTAGAGGTAAGTATTCACCCATGGAACTGTCACCACAAACAGTGCAATAAACAACTTTTGCCTCCACGAATTTCTCCCTCCCCCCCACGCCCCTTTTGGGATACAGCCATTTGACATAACATATATTTTCTGTATAAGTCCGTTCTCCCATTGCTGTAAAAAACTACCTCGGACTGGGTAATTTATAAAGAAAAGCAGTTTAATTGGCTCACAGTTCCACAGGCTGTACAGGAAGCATGGCTGGGGAGGCCTCAGGAAACTTACAGTTATGGTGTAAGATGAAGGGGAAGCAGGCACGTTCTATGTGTCTGGAGCAGAAGGAAGTGAGTGGTGAAGGGGGAGGTGCAGTACACCTTTAACAACCAGATCTCATGAGAATTTACTAACACGAGAACAGCAAGGGGCAAGTCTGCCCCCTTATCCAGTCACCTCCCACCAGGCCCCTCCTCCAGCCTTGAGGCTTACAATTTGACGTGAGATTTGGGCAAGTAAACAGATTGAAACCATAGCATCCTCTTAACAAATTTTTAAATATGCAATTCCGTATTAACTACATTCTTTGATCTGTAGATTCCATTTACTCATTGCATAACTAAAACTTATACTCTGTGACAAATACCTCCCCAGTTACCCTTCCCTCTCAGCCCTTGGTAACCATGATTCAGCTCTATGTCTTTGTAAGTTTAACTGTTTTCCTTTTTTATATACGTGGAGTTCCACAGGCTGTACAGGAAGCATGGCTTCATTTGTGCTGGAACAACAAAATACTTCAGGCTTGGTAATTAATAAAGAACAGAAATTTATTCTTAACAGTTCTGGAGGCTGGGAAGTCCAAGATCAAGGCACTGTCATCTGGTGCCTGATGAGAGACTTCATCCTGCATCCTTACATGGTGGAAGGCAAAAGAGTGGCAGTGAATGAATGCACTCCCAGTCCATTCGAGAGGGAAGAGCCCTCACCTCATCACTCCCCTGAGGCCTCACCTTCTAATACTATCACCTTGGTGATTAGATTTCAACATAGGAATTTGAGGGGAATACATACATCCAGACTATTGCAGATGGGATTATGTAATACTTTGTTCCTGTTTTGCTTATTTCTTAGCACAATATCTTTCTGGTATGTGCGTGTTTTTGCAAATGGCAAGATTTTCTTCCTTTCTAAGGCTGAGTAATATTTCATTGCATGTATAGACCACATTTTCTTTATACATTCATTATTATTGAGAGTTCTTATTACAAATGGGGAAGTGGTTTTTAATATTGATTTAATTTTTATTATTAAAAACATTTTTAGATGCTTAAATTCTTTTTAAAAATAAATATACTTTATTAGTTAAGGCAGTTTTAATTTCACAGCAGAATTAAGAAGTACATAGATTTACCATATACTGTGATCCACATATATATGTAGCCTTCGCCCTTTTCAACACCTCCCCCCACCATAGTAGTACCTTTGTTAAAATGAGGAACCTACATTGAGACATCATAGTTGTCCAAAGGCCATAGTTTACATTAGGGTTTACTCTTGTGGTTTTACATGCTATGGGTTTGAGTAAATGTATAATGACATGTATCCAGCCTTATAGTACCTCACAGAACACTTTGTTCTAAAAGTCATCCCTGCTCTTCCTGTTTATTACTCATCATCCTCCTAACCCTGCAAACCATCTCCATCATTTTGCAGAATGTTACATAGTTGCAGTTATATAGTAAGTAGCATTTTCCGACTGCCTTCTTTTACTTAGTAATATGCATTTAAGGTTCCTCCTTATCTTTTGAGGACAAGATAGCCCATTTCTTTTTAGTGCTGAATTATGTTCCATTGTGTGTACCATAGTTTCTTCATTCACTTACTGAAGGGCATCTTGGTTGCTTCCAAATTTTAGTTATTTTGAATAAAGCTGCTATAAATTTCTGTTTATAGGTTTTTATGCTAGCATTTATTGTCACCTCCTTTGGGTAAATACCAAGAGGTGCAGATGCTGGATCATATGGTAAGAATATGTTTACTTTTGCAAGAACAACCAATTTGCATTTCCACAATCTGAATGAGAGTTCCTGTTGCTCCACATTCTCACTGTCAGTTGTTGTCAGTGTTCCTTATTTTGGCCATTCTACTAGGTATGTAGCGGTATCTCATTGTTTTAATATGTTACCCTAATGTTACACAATATAGTGCATTCTTTTATATGTTTATTTCCTATATGTTTCTCATCATTGGTGAGGTATCTGTTAAGGTCTTTGGTCTATTTTATTAGGTGCTTTTCTTACTGTAGAGTTTTAAGAGTTTTTGGAGTATTTTATGTAACACCCTCTTTATCAGATGTGAGTTTTAAGAGTTTTTGGATTGTTTTGCGTAACAGTCTCTTTATCAGATGTGAGTTTTAAGAGTTTTTGGAATGTTTTGTGTAACAGTTTCTTTATCAGATGTGAGTTTTAAGAGTTTTTGGAATGTTTTGTGTAACAGTCTCTTTCTCAGATGTTTTGTATAACAGTCTCTTTCTCAGATGTTTTGTGTAACAGTCTCTTTTTCAGATGTTTTGTGTAACAGTCTTTCTCAGAAGTTTTGTAGAACAGTCTCTTTCTCAGATGTTTTGTAGAACAGTCCCTTTCTCAGGTGTGTCTTTTGCAAATATTTTCTCCCAATCTGTGGCTTTTCTTCTCATTTTCGTGACATTGGCTTTTGCAGAACAGAAGTTTTCAATTTTAATGAAGTCTTGTTTATGAATCATTTTAAAATGGGTCTTGACATTAGTGTTATATCTAAAAAGTCATTACCTTTCCTAGCATCATCTAAGTTTTTTCCTTTGTTATTTTCTACAGTTATAACTTTTGCATTTTACATTGAAGTCTGTGACCCATTTTGAGTTAATTTTTGTGATGGGCATAAGATCTATGTCTGGATTCAGGTTTTTTTTTTTTTAATGTGGATTTCTAGTTGTTCCCATGCCGTTTGTTGAAAACAGCAACTTTGCTTTATTGTATCAGTTTAGTGTATTTAGGTGGGTGTATTTCTGGGCTATTTATCCTGTTCCATTGTTATATTTGCCTACTTTTGGGTAATACCACAGTGTTTTGATTAATGAATAAGGCTTAAAGTTAGGCAGTGTTTGTCTTCCAACTTTGTTCTTCAGTAATTGACTATTCTTGGTCTTTTGCTTCTCCATGTGAACTTTAGAATCAGGTTTACTTTTATTTTGTTTATTAAGCTGTTATTGTATTCCTCATATAGATCTTGTTACATTTGTTAAATTTATACATTAAGCGTTTCATCTGTTGGGTGCTAAATATAAGTAGTACTGTGTTTTCATAGCAAATTGTGCTTGGTTGTTGGTGCATTGGAAAGTGATTGACTTTCTCTTTTAACCTTGTATTCTGTAATCTTGCTTTTCAGTTCCAGGAGGGTTTTTTTTTTTTTTTCGGTTTGGTCCTTTTTCTTTTTTCTTTCTTTTTTTTTTAATTTTTTAGATTTTCTGCATAGACAATCCTGTCATCTGTGAACAAAGTTTTATTTATTCCTTCCCAATCTGTATGCCTTTAATTGTATTTTCTTGCCTTATTGCATTAGCTAGTATTTTCAGTATGATATTGAAAGGGGTGATGAGAGAATACATCTTTTTCTTCCTCCTGATATTGTGGAAAAGCTTTGAGTTTCTCATTATTAATTATGAAGTTTGCTGTAGTTTTCTGTAGATATTCTTTATTAATTTCAGGAAATTCCCCTCTTAGCTTATTGAGAGATTTTATCATGAATGAATGCTGGATTTTGTCAACTGCTTTTTCTGCACCTGATCATGTGATTTTTCCTTTTCACTCTCTTGATGTAATGAATTACATTAATTGATGTTCAAATGTTGAACCAGCCTGCTATCCCCAGAATAAATCCCACTTGGTGATGGTGTATGATTCTTTCCATATATTGTTGGATTTGATGTACTAGTGTTTTTGAGGATTTTTGTATGTATTTTCATGAGAGATAATGGTCTGTGGTTTTCTATTTTGATGTCGTTGGAATAATTCTGGCCTCACATAATGAACTAGGAAGTATTTCAACAGCCTCTATCCTCTGAAATAGATTGTGGGGAATGGGTATAATTTCTTCCTGAAATATTTGGTCAATTTCCCAATGAATACATCCCGGTCAGGTACTTTCTGTTTTGAAGGTTATTAAAATAATAGGTTATTCAGATTGTGTGTTTCTTCTTGTGTGAGTTTCAATAAATTGTGTCTGTCAAGGAAGCGGTCCATTTGAACTAGATGATCAGATGTGTGCACAGAGTTGTTCATAGTATTTCCTTATTATCTGTTTAATGTCCACAGGATGTGTAGTGGTATCCCCTCTTTCATTTCTGATATTATTAGTTTCTGTCTTTTTTTTCTTAGCCTGGCTCTAGGCTTTTTAATTTTATTGAAGAACCAGTTTTTTAAAAAAGCAGCTTTGTTGTTAATCATATTGTAAAAGAATCAGCTTTATTGTTAATAATATTCTCTTGATTTTTCTGTTTTCAATTTCATTGATTTCTGCAACAATTTATTTTCCTATTCTTACTTTGGGTTTAATCTGCTCATTTTTTCCTTTATTTTAGATCATTCTTGTTTTCTAATATATGCATTTGATGCCATAAATTTTCTTCTAAGCCATGCTTTTGCTGTATTCTAAAAATTTTGACAAATTGTGTTTTATTTTCATTTTTATTTAGTGAAAATATTTATTAGGCCAGGCATGGTGGCTCACACTTGTAATCTCGGCCAGGGAGGCTGAGATTTGAAAGGCCAAGGCAGGAGGATTACTTGAGACCAGGAGTTTGAGACCAGCTTGAGCAGCTATAGCAAGACCCTGTCTCTACAAGAAAATTTTTAAAAGTTAGCAGGGAGACATGTGCCTGTATTTTCAGGCACTTGTGAGGCTGAGGTAAGAGGATGGCTTGAGCCCAGGAGTTCAAGACTGCAGTGGGATTTGATCATGCCACTGCACTCCAGCCTGGGTGACAGTGAGACTCTGTCTCTAAAAATATATGTAAATAATACAATAAAATATTAATTTATCTTGAGATTTCTTCTTTGATGCATTCATTATTTAGAAGGTGTTCTTTTATCTCACTGTATTTAGAGATTTTCCACTTGTCTGTCTATTGCTAATTTTAAGTTTGATTTCATTGTGGTCTAAGAGTGCATATGGCAAGATTTGTTTTTTTAATTTGGTTAAAGCATATTTTATGGTCCACAGTGTGGTATATCTTGGTGACTATTGATCCTGAAAAGAATGTATATTTTACTGTTGTTGGATGAAGTCTATAAATAGGAATTGTATTTGTAAGAATTAAAGAAAGAGGAGAGAAACATGAAAGGTGTCTTGCCAGTTAAGACAGATTTATTTCATAGAAAACAAACCTGAGAGATGCCTTCTGGCTGAGTTAGGGCAGAGGCACACTCTCTTACACACTCAGAGTTTTTAAGGATTCAGGGTGGGAGAGTTAATACAAGGCTTGGACTGTTTCTGTGTCTGTGTTGCACTTATCTGTGTGGGAGAGTTGTGTGTCTGTCCCCATACATCTTTCTGCAGTGGCAGGCATGTCCCCTGAGTCTGTGTTTAGCTTTCTTATCTTAGTGCACCTGAAGGGAAAGGAATGTGCTTATTAAGGCCCACTATTTTATTGGGTCTGTTGTATGAGGGTGAAGTTTGACAGTTAAACTTTACCCAAGAGACTTTCGCCCCACCTCCCTCTGTGCCCAAGCTGTCTTATTAGTGTTTTACTGTCTGCTCTTTCTGGCTGCTTATAGTTAGAAGTGATATCCTTGAAATGCATGGGGCTAAGAAGGGAGCTGGAACTTAAAGTGGGAGTGTTTGTCCAAGGTGACAGGTGCTCTTTCTCTGTCAGTATCCAGTTCATTTATATTGATATTGAATTCAACTATACTGTTACTAATTTCTGCCTGCTAGATCTGTTTCTGATGGAAGGTGCTGATGTCTCAAATTGTGACAGTGGACCCATCTACTTCTCCTTCCAGTTCTGTTTTTGCCTTATGTCTTTTGACAATCAGCTGTCAGGTGCATACACATTAAGGATTGTCATCTTTTTGGAGGATTAACTGCTATGTCATGATGAAGTACCATTCTTTATCTATAATAACTTTCTTTCTTTGAAGTCTACTTTGTGTGAAATATAGTTACTCTTTTTTTTTTTTGAGACAGAGTTTAACTCTTGTTTCCCAGGCGGGAGTGCAATGGCATGATCTCAGCTCACTGCAACCTCCACCTCCTGGGTTCAAGTGATTCTCCTGCCTCACCCTCCCAAGAAGTTGGGATTACATGTGCCCACCAAGATGTCCAGCTAATTTTTGTATTTTTTGTAATACAGATGGGGTTTCACCACGTTGGCTAGACTGGTTTTGAACTTCTGACCTCAAGTGACCCACCCACCTCAGCCTCCCAAAGTGCTGGGGTTACAGGTGTGAGCCACCACACCTGGCCACTCCTGCTTTCTTTTGATTATTGTTAGCATTGTATATTTTTCTCTATTTACTTTTAATTAATGTGTGGTTTTATATTTAAAATGGATTTCTTGTAGACAACATATAGTTGGGTCTTGTACTTTGATCCACTCTGACAATCTGTTTTAATTGGTGCATTTAGACCATTGATATTCAAAGTGATTATTGATATATTTGAATTAATATCTGGCATATTTGTTATTGTTATTATTCCCATATTGTTTTGTCTTCCACTCTTTCTGCCTTTTGTGATGTTAACTGAGCATTTTATATGATCCCATTTTATCTTCTTTCTTTCTTTTTTTTTTTTCTTTTTTATTGATCATTCTTGGGTGTTTCTCGCAGAGGGGGATTTGGCAGGGTCACAGGACAATAGTGGAGGGAAGGTCAGCAGATAAACAAGTGAACAAAGTTCTCTGGTTTTCCTAGGCAGAGGACCCTGCGGCCTTCCGCAGTGTTTGTGTCCCTGGGTACTTGAGATTAGGGAGTGGTGATGACTCTTAACGAACATGCTGCCTTCAAGCATCTGTTTAACAAAGCACATCTTGCACTGCCCTTAATCCATTCAACCCTGAGTGGATACAGCACATGTTTCAGAGAGCACAGGGTTGGGGGTAAGGTCACAGATCAACAGGATCCCAAGGCAGAAGAATTTTTCTTAGTACAGAACAAAATGAAAAGTCTCCCATGTCTACCTCTTTCTACACAGACACGGCAACCATCCGATTTCTCAATCTTTTCCCCACCTTTCCCCCCTTTCTATTCCACAAAACCGCCATTGTCCTCATGGCCCGTTCTCAATGAGCTGTTGAGTACACCTCCCAGATGGGGTGGTGGCCGGGCAGAGGAGCTCCTCACTTCCCAGTAGGGGCGGCCGGGCAGAAGCGCCCCTCACCTCCCGGACGGGGCGGCTGGCCGGGCGGGGGGCTGACCCCCCCCACCTCCCTCCCGGACGGGGCGGCTGGCCGGGCAGGGGGCTGACCCCCCACCTCCCTCCCGGACAGGGCGGCTGGCAGGGCAGAGGGGCTCCTCACTTCCCAGTAGGGGCGGCCGGGCAGAGGCGCCCCTCACTTCCCCGACGGGGCGGCTGGCCCGGCGGGGGGCTGACCCCCCCACCTCCCTCCCGGACGGGGCGGCTGGCCGGGCGGGGGGCTGACCCCCCCACCTCCCTCCCGGACGGGGCGGCTGGCCGGGCGGGGGGCTGACCCCCCCACCTCCCTCCCGGACGGGGCGGCTGGCCGGGCGGGGGGCTGACCCCCCCACCTCCCTCCTGGACGGGGCGGCTGGCTGGGCGGGGGGCTGACCCCCCCACCTCCCTCCCGGACGGGGCGGCTGGCCGGGCGGGGGGCTGACCCCCCCACCTCCCTCCCGGACAGAGCAGCTGGCCGGGCAGAGGGGCTCCTCACTTCCCAGTAGGGGCGGCCGGGCAGAGGCGCCCCCCACCTCCTGGACAGGGCAGCTGGCCGGGCGGGGGGCTGATCCCCCCACCTCCCTCCCGGACGGGGCGGCTGGCCAGGCGGGGAGCTGATCCCCCCCACCTCCCTCCTGGACGGGGCGGCTGGCCGGGCGGGGGGCTGACCCCCCCACCTCCCTCCCGGATGGGGCGGCTGGCCGGGCGGGGGGCTGACCCCCCCACCTCCCTCCCGGACGGGGCGGCTGGCCGGGCAGAGGGGCTCCTCACTTCCCAGTAGGGGCGGCCGGGCAGAGGCACCCCCCACCTCCTGTACAGGGCAGCTGGCCGGGCGGGGGGCTGATCCCCCCACCTCCCTCCCGGACGGGGCGGCTGGCCAGGCGGGGAGCTGATACCCCCCACCTCCCTCCTGGATGGGGCGGCTGGCCGGGCGGGGGGCTGACCCCCCCACCTCCCTCCCGGATGGGGCGGCTGGCCGGGCGGGGGGCTGACCCCCCCACCTCCCTCCCGGACGGGGCGGCTGGCCGGGCAGAGGGGCTCCTCACTTCCCAGTAGGGGCGGCCGGGCAGAGGCACCCCTCGCCTCCCGGACGGGGCAGCTGGCCAGGCGGGGGGCTGACCCCCCCACCTCCCTCCAGGACGAGGCGGCTGGCCGGGCAGAGGGGCTCCTCACTTCCCGGTAGGGGCAGCCGGGCAGAGGCGCCCCTCACCTCCCGGATGGGGCGGCTGGCCGGGCGGGGGGCTGACCCCCCCACCTCCCTCCCGGACGAGGAGGGAGGACGCTCCTCACTTCTCAGACGGGGTGGCTGCCGGGCAGAGGGGCTCCTCACTTCTCAGACGGGGCAGTTGCCAGGCAGAGGGTCTCCTCACTTCTCAGACAGGGCGGCCGGGAAGAGACGCTCCTCACATCCCGGACGGGGCGGCAGGGCAGAGGTGCTCCCCACATCTCAGACGATGGGCGGCCGGGCAGAGACGCTCCCTCACTTCCCAGATGTGATGGCGGCCGGGAAGAGGCGCTCCTCACTTCCTAGATGGGATGGCGGCCGGGCAGAGACGCTCCTCACTTTCCAGACTGGGCAGCCAGGCAGAGGGGCTCCTCACATCCCAGACGATGGGTGGTCAGGCGGAGACGCTCCTCACTTCCCAGACGGGGTGGCTGCCAGGCAGAGGCTGCAATCTCGGCACTTAGGGAGGCCAAGGTAGGCGGCTGGGAGGTGGTTGTAGCGAGCCGAGATCACGCCACTGCACTCCAGCCTGGGCGCCATTGAGCACTGAGTTAACGAGACTCCGTCTGCAATCCCGGCACCTCGGGAGGCCGAGGCTGGCCTATCTTCTTTCTTAGCATGTATTTTCTTTATAGCTGTATATTTTTAAACATTTTATAGTAGTTGCCTTAGGGTTTCAATATACACTTACAAGTCCAGTTTCAAATAATACTATACCACTTCAGAAGTAGCATGACTGTCTTCTAACATAATTTTTCTCTTCCATCTTCCTGTCCTTTGTGTCCTTGTCATCATTCATTTCAACTATATATAAGCACACATAATCGTGAGTGTGTATATAGTTACATATGTTTGTATATAATATGTAGATTGGTTAAGATACCCTCATTTATTCTTTCTTTACTGCTCTTCCTTTCTTTATGTAGATCCAGGTATATGACCTGTATATTTTTGTTCCCTCTAAATCATTTTTAATAGTATGAAGATAATTTTAAAAATTGGTTTGATTGATACTTAGTGCATATGATATGTTAGGCATGATTCTAAGGCATTGCACATACATATTTAATAGACATGATACATAATAATTTATAATTAGGAACCCAGAGATTCATTAGTAGCAACAAATTGACATGTTTTAAATCCTATTTGGTAACTGTAAAACTATCATGCAAATTTACTATTTAGGCTTACAATAAATGAACATACCGTTGTTAAAAATTTTATTAGAAAGTTGGACTAACTAGGCTTGAAGATAAATGGGTAGCACAATTGAACAGTAAGCAGAGGATACACATTATCAGCAAATGACAGACAAAAATATTTCAGAAGAAAAAATACTAGCACTAAAAAATGCGACTGAATTTATAACAGCAGAAATACAGCAGATCACATTTTGGGGCACCATGATATACTAACAGAAGCTATCATTTAATGTGTAACCACAGTCCATTGTGCTCCTCATTACACCAAATAACTTTTTGAACGAATAAACTAATTAAGTAACGTTTCAGGGTATTGTATCAATGTACCAAAAGTATCACTTGCATTTCTGTGCCCTAACAATATATCTGACAGAAATCCTGAAATAAATCCATTTAACAAATGTCAAAGTATTTACAAATAAATATAACCAAGAAGTTCAAGGATCTGTACATCAATAACTGTAAAATATTAATGAAAGCAATTATACGAGACACAAATAAAACAAAAATATGTTGTGTTCCTGAAAAAGGTTTGTTTAAACATCCATACTGCCCAGAGTGATATACAGATTCAAATCAGTCTCTATCAAAATTTCAATAGCATATTTCACAAAAATAGAAAAAATATTCTCAAGTTTAGAATCATGAAAGAGTAAAGCAGTTTTGAGTAAGAAAGGCAAAGCTGGAGGCATTATACTTCCTAATTTTAAACTATATAGCAAAGCTGTACTCATCAAAGCAGAATGATACTAGCATAAAAACAGACACATAGACCAATGGAACAGAATAGATGTAGGAAAATGCTTCCCTGTAACATGCACAAGATTCCCATGATGATGGTGACTATGAGAGGCTGTCATATTTGATGTAGGACAGTGCTTCCCTGTAACATGCACAAGATTCCTGTGATGATGGTGACTATGAGAGCCCGTCACATATGATGTAGGACAATGCTTCCTCTGTAACATGGACAAGATTCACCCGGGGATCTTATTAAAATGCAAACTCATAGACCACACTTTGCCTAGGTAAGATAAGAGCATTTAAATGGATGTCTTGGTGACAGTGCTAAGTTGCTACTGTTCATGTGGTCACTGGCTCACCATATTAATTAAGCTTAGGACCTACAGTCCCTGCTGGAAAAGAAATACAGATACATAGGATGTGACTGTACATATGGAATATCTGTTGTGTTCTGGACATTGTACTCGACACTAGAGATAAAAAGTCAAATATCCCTTGCCTCTTACTGAAAGGAGCTTCCTACAAAGTGGCTTCTGACTGCAGTGTATATTCTCTCTTCTGTCCTAGGTGGGTCAGCTCTATCTCAATTGGTAACTGAACACTGCCCAGTGGGTTTGATGGGGGAGACCATAGTTAGCTGTGCTCCCACATAGCTATTACCATAGCATATCTCGTGAAGCCATTTCTCCCTTGTCAGAAGGCTCCCTCCAGTATCATACATGCTCCCCATGATTACAAATTCTTCCTCCTTGCACCAAAAGTTCCTAAATCTTGCAAAGATAAAAACATAAACCACATTCTCATCATATTAGTTGTATATTAATGATGAAAGTTCCTCACTTTTCTTTCTTTATTTTTTGAGATGGAGTCTTGCTCTGTCGCCCAGGCTGGAGTGCAGCGGCGTGATCTTGGCTCACTGCAAGCTCCACCTCCCGGGTTGATACCATTCTCCTGCCTGAGCCTCCCGAGTAGCTGGGACTACAGGCACCTGCCACCACGCCTGGCGAATTTTTTGTATTTTTAGTAGAGACGGGGTTTCACCGTGTTAGCCAGGATGGTCTTGATCTCCTGACCTTGTGATCTGCCAGCCTCAGCCTCCCAAAGTCCTGGGATTACAGGCATGAGCCACCGCACCCAGCCCAAGTTCCTTACTTTTCATGTGTTTAATATTTTCTCCCAATTTATAGAATATATTGATTAAAAATAAATTTTAGCCATGCATATCTATTAAAAACTTCATGATATACTTTGCTATTTTTAAATTTCTTTTGCTCTTATAAAATGTGTGTTCTGGACTCATGTTGGCTTCCATTTCTTCCCTCTGGCTTCTATTAGTTTAGGCTATGAGCAGAGATGGACAAGGTGGCTACTGTAATGGATCAAGGCTATGTGCAGAGATGGATGAGGCAGTGGCTGTAATGGATCAAGGCTATGAGCATCTTGTGAAGTAGGGTGTTAAATCTGTAAATATCAGAATGAATCCAAACTTATCAATTCAAAACTGGATTGTAAAACAGCTCAAAAAAGACTAAAAACACAGCCCTATACTTTAGGAGGCTGAGGCAGGCAGATTGCTTGAGTTCAGGAGTTGGAGACAAGTCTAGGAAACATGGAACAACCCTGTCTCTACAAAATATATATATATATATTTTAATTAGCTGGGTATGGTGATATGAGCCTGTGGTCGCAGCTTTTCAGGAGGCTGAGGTGAGAGGATTGCTTGAGCCCAGAAGGTAGAGGCTGCAGTGAGCTCTGATCACACCACTGCATTCCACCCTAGGTGACAGAGTGAGACAAGTCTCAAAAACAAACAAGCAAAAATAACTAAGAAAAACAGCTCTAAACGAAGGTGGCTAGAAAAGTAGCTCAAGTTGTTCCTGTCTGGTTAAATACAAACATAAATGAACTACTTATGTGCCACAGTGGCTTCATAATGCTGAAAGCAAAGTCAATTGTTCTAGCAGGTTCTGGAAAACTTTATCATATCATGGGGTTCAATGAAAATATCAAATCATAAATATAATAATCAAATCTGAAAGTGAATCTAGTTTCAAAGACCTCAGAAGCCACTGTGTAGGAAGCTCCTTTCAGATAGAGACAAGGGATTATTTGACTTCTTATCTCTGTTGTCTAGCACAATGTCCAGAACACAACAGATATTCCATATCCATAGTCACATCCTATGTATGTGTTATTTCTTTTCCAGCAAGGACTAGAGGTCCTAAGCTTTGTTTATATGATGAGCCAGTGCCCAAATGAGCAGCAGAATCTTAGCACAGTCACCTACACACTCATTTCAATGCTCTGGCCTCTTATCCAAGCTAGTCAAAGTGTGGTCTATGGTTTTGCATTTTAGGGAGATCCCTGGGTGAATCTTGTGGCTGTCAAAGGAGGAGAAGCGCTGCCTCAAAATATAGAAAAGGTGAACTAATTTATCGAGGCAGACTGGCTTTTTATTTATTTATCTTGCTGACGCGAAGATTCAAATTGATATACACAATCACCCCCGTAAGGATTTCAGGTAAAAAACAAACAAAGGTTTAGATACCAGATGTGTTTTACAATTACCACACCACTCTTTACTACAGCATCTAGTAGCACATTTCCAATAGATTTAGGTGAAAATTTCTATTTCATGAGCCTTCTGTCAGTACTTTTAAAATTCAATACTCAATAAACAGTTGCCAAATTGAATCTCTTACAGGCATCTCACTCAAACTGCAGTCATATTTTCCAATAGGCCCCATAAAAATCCTTGTTCTGGAGCAATCTAATATATTTATCCACCTCTTTAGACACTTAGGTACGTATAATAATACAAGCTTTGTGTGGCTGTGTATATTGTGTACCTTGTGGCCTCTTGCCCAGTTTCTGCAACACCTGAAGCTGAGGCAAGTTTAATGTAAATAACGTCCAGCAATGTTAGAAATGTTGACTTTTATGTGCCCATCAGGAAAAAAAGGTGAATGCTATTGTAGAGGAAATTTTCGTTCTGGAAAAAATGCATACTGTTTGAATATTACTTTCATGCTTTCCACAAATATTATACACAGATATCATATTCCAAGGGTTATGTTTCAAAGTCATCAAAAATAGAAAATACATTTTATATTTCTAGCCGAAAATAATAACAATAATTAGCCTACCTTTGGGGAAATGTGATAAAAATACTGATGAGCATCACAAATCATTAAAAGCATAAAATGTGCAATGATTTTATGTGCAAACAAACTACATGTTGTTTATATGAATTATATACGTAGGAATATAGACACATTTGATAAATGCTATTTAAAGTCTGAGTGCTTTGGTAAATGATTCAGTCACGTGTAGGTTGAAGGGATTACTTTTATCTGCCTTCATAGTGAGAATTAGATTTCTATTCTTTATAAATCAGGGAATACAGATTGTGCATGGAGTAAAAGAATTCAATCCTTATTAATAATGATGGCACCGGCACTGCAGAAGAGAAAGCCTGTCAGGGTAACGTGTTCAGTTTTACATCATAATCAGAGTGTGTCGATCTCTGTTGAAGGCAGAATTAAAAACCCCTTCAACATTTTTAAATAATAGATGAAAAACATCTCAAAGTCACTTTTAAAATTTGAATTGACGATTCCACATAACAGGAAAAGGATCAAGAACATCTTAAAGAAATACTTCACGATGGAAGTGATGTTTTAAATGCAATTTCATCAAGGAAAAGTTTTTTCAGAAAGTCTTTTGACCTCAGTAAGAATCTCATTAGTTTACTCTGGTAAATAGTTTCTAGTAAAATGAGAAAGACTTGATTTTTAAAAAACAATAAAAAATTACACGGTTTAATCTAATGTTGTGATTTCGAAAGTGCTGTTTGTGCCCTCACGGTTACACATGTGTATTTATACACATTTTCTTGGCTCACTCAAATGCCAAAAAAAACTTTACTATCCAGGCTCCTTAAAAGCCAAATTAATTTCTAAAAGTGAGGATTGTATGTATGCTGTGAGGTGTGCGCAGGTGTATGCTTGTGATGTGTATGTATGGTGTGTGTGTGTGGTCTGTGTGTGTAGTAGGTGCATGGGGTATGTATATGTGTGTGTGGTGTGTATTGTTGATGTTATGTGTGTATACTGTGTGTAGTGTGTGGGTGGTGCATGGTGTGTATATGTGCTGTGTTTGTGGTGTATGTGTGTGGTGTGTATGTATACTATGTGTGATGTGTGCATGTGATATGTGTGCAGTGTGTGTGGTTATGATGCTGTGTGTGTGCAGTGTGTGTAGTGTTTGATGTGTGATTGATGTGTGTGTAGAATGTGTGTGGTGTGATGTGTGTATGTGATGTATGTGTTTGCTCTGTGTGTGGTGCTGTATGTACGTGTGCAGTGTGTGGGGAGTATGTGTGGGGAGTATGTGTGGGGTGTGTGGTGCTGTATGTGTGTGGTGTATGTGTAGTAGATTCGTGTGTCTGGTGTGTGTGCAGTGTGTGTGGTGTGGGGGTGTGGCACGTGTGCACATAGTGTGCAGTGTGTGTGGTGTGTGGGGTGTGTGCACATGGTGAGTGCGGTGTGTGTGGTGTTGGGGGTGTGCATGTGTGCACATGGTGTGTGCAGTGTCTGGTGTGTGAGCATGTGCACATGGTGTGTGTGTGGTGTGGGGGTGTGTGTGCATGTATACATGGTGTGGGTGTAGTGTGATGTCTGTGTGTGTGCATGTGCACATGGTGTGATGTGTGCAATGTGTGGTGTCTGTGTGCAGGGTGTGTGTGCATGTGTACATGGTGTGTGTGCAGTGTGTGTATACATGGTGTGTGTGCAATGTGTGTATACATGGTGTGCTGTGTGCAGTGTGGTGTCTGGTGTGTGTGTGTACATGGTGTGTGTGCAGTGTGGTGTGTGAGTGTGTATATACATGGTGTGCTATGTGCAGTGTGTGTGGTGTCAGGGTGTGTGTGGTGTCTGGGGTGTGTGTGCATGTGTGTGTGGTGTGTGTGCAGTGTGTGGTGTGTGTGGGGTGTGTGCAGTGTGGTGTCGGGTGTGTGTGCGTTGTGTGGTGTGTGTGGTGTGCAGTGTGGTGTTGGGTGTGTGTGTGCACGCACATGATGTGTGGTGTCTCTGCGTGTGTACATGGGGTGTGTGCAGTGTGGTGTTGGGTGTGTGTGTGCACGCACATGATGTGTGGTGTCTCTGCGTGTGTACATGGTGTGTGTGCAGTGTATGGCAGCTGCATGTGGGGTGTTGTGCATGTGCACATGGCGTGTGTGCAGTGTGGTGTCTGTGTGGGGTGTGCGTGTGCACATGGTGTGGTGTGTGGTGTGTATGGTGTATGGGGTGTCTGTGCACATGGTGTGTGTGCAGTGTGTGTGGTGTCTCTGTGGGGTGTGTGTGTGTGCACATGGTGTGTGTACAGTGTGTATGGTGTATGTGTGTGGGGTGTGTGTGCACATTGTGTGTGTGCAGTGTGTGGTGTGTGAGGTGTGCTTGTGCACATGGTGTGTGTGCAGTGCGTGTGGTGTCTGGTGTGTGTACACATGGTATGTGTGCAGTGTGGGTGGTGTCTGTGTGGGGTGTGTGTGCACATAGTGTGTGTGCAGTGTGTGTGGTGTCGGGTGTGTGCATGTGCACATGGTGTGTAGTGTGTGGTGTCTGCTGTGTGTGCACATGGTGTGTGTGCAGTGTGTGGTGTCTGGGTGAGGTGTGTGTGCATGTGCACATGGTGTGGTGTATGCAGTATGTGTGGTGTCTGTGTGCACATGGTATGTGTGCATTGTGTGGTGTCTGTATGGGGTGTGTGCATGTGCACATGGTGTGTGTGCAGTGGGTGGGGTGTGTGGGGTGTGTGCAGTGTGTGGTGTCTGTGTGGGGGGTGGTTGTGTCTGAGGTGTGTGTGCATGTGCACATGGTGTGTGTGTAGTGTGTGTGGTGTCTGTGGTGTGTGTGTGCACATGGTGTGGTGTGTGCAGTGTGTGTGGTGTCTGGGGTGTGTGCATGTGTACATGGTGTGTGTGCAGTGGGTGTGGTGTGTGTGGGGGTGTGTGTGCAGTGTGTGTGTGTGGGTGTGCGTGTGCACATGCTGTGTGTGCAGTGTGTGGTGTCTGTGTGTGGGGTGTGTATGTGTGTGCACATGGTGTGTGTGCTGTTTGTGTGTTGTCTGTGTGTGGGGTGTGTGTGCGTATACACATGGTGTGGTGTGTGCAGTGTGTGTTATGAGTGACTGCTTCTGTTAGCATGTGGACATCAGTCTTCCAGACCAGCTTCCTCCATGTGTCTGGGAACATAAGAAACAAGTTTCTGCAATAATTATTACACAACTTTTCCAGAGAGGGACCAAATTTCTGTCGTGAGTGGGTATCTGCATCATTGCAGGAGGGACTGTGAGGTCCCTGCTTGGCTCACACCCTCTGTGGGTTTAGGCACAGGTTCCTGCTGTATCCTTCACTGTGACCAGAGAGGGAGGGCTCTGTTTCACCACAGGGCACCAGAAGAGGACTGGTGTGCAGGAAAACCAGGTATTCATAATGGTATTAATAATAGCAGTAATCATACTCTTTTATACATTGTATATATCATAAGGATTTTAACTTTAATGTAACATAATTGCTGTAAAAATTTCCCAAGTGTGTTTTGTGCTTTTTACCTGGTGTTGAAATGTTTAAGAATTTACATTTTAGGTACGTTACGTTTATTCCTTTTTATATGGTTTCTCTTTGAAATTTTAATTCTAGAAGACATTCATTCTCTAGGTCATAAAACACACACACATCTAATTTTCTTTTCTCTCTCTTTTTTTTACATTTAATATTGGAATTAATTTTTATGTTATGTGTGGGACCATGATTCAATTCTATCATTTTATATTCTCAAATCATTACCCAGTATTTTAGTACCATAAATGGAATAATCCCTCTGTTTTGTGGATTTAAAATGTTACCCTGTTACTAGATAAAATTACACTCAATTTCTGTGTTTTTAATTCTCTTTCATTAATGTGTTTATTTTTGTGCCATTTCAAATTTCTTTAATTTTGAATAGTGATAATAACCTTAAATATCTTATAGTAAATTTTATAATATTGGCTCTCATCGTGTGTGTGTTCAATATATGGATTTAAAGTCACATGTTCTTGTTCGAAAATATTTTTCTTGGAATTTTTATTGGAATTTGAGCGTATTTTTAAATGATTTACAGCAAACTAAAGAGTTAATATTATTGAGTCCTCTCATCCAGAATGTGGCATGCAAATTCCTCAAACCTCCTTTAATGCCATTTAATCAAAATTAATATGTTAAATCAATCTAAATTAGTATAAATGAGTATAACTAATGATTAAAGTAAATTAATGTGCTTGGCTCCACGTTTCTGTCTTCTGCCTTCTATCACTGATGTTTTATTCCTATCCTTGTTGTTTTCTATAGTTTCTTTTATTATGTCTTTTTCTGTCTTGTGATATGAAAACTATATGACACATTGTAATGTTTTAATTTTTCTAATTTTTTGCTTTTAATTTTAACTAATTTTATTTTTTAGAGAAATGCAGGTTCACAGCTAAACGGAGCAGAGAGTACAAACTTCCCATATGTCTCTTTCCCCACACACAGCCTCCCCACTACAGCTTCCTGCCTCACAGGAGCACACCTGTGACAACCAGGAACCTACCTTGACCCTTCAGTATCACTCAAAGCTTACAGTGCACATTCACGTTTACTCTTCACATTGTACTTTCTGAGTCTTGACAAAAGTATAATGGCAATGGGATATTATTCACTGCTAACAGGAGATGATCTATCATGCCACAAAAAAATACATGGAGGAAACTTAAATGCATATTGCTAAAAGAAGAAGCCAATCCAAAAAGTCTACGTACTGTTCAATTCCAATTATATGACGTTCTGGAAACGGTGAAACCATGGGAACAGTAGAAAGATCAGTAGTTGCCATGGACCAAGGGGAAGGAAGAGATGGATACACAGAGCACAGAGAATCTTTACAGCAGTAAAACCATTCTGTATGATACTATAATGGTAGATATATACATTTGTAAAAATCTATCAACTTTTAATCTTTTAAATTATTATTTTCTTTTGATGGAGTCTTGCTCTGTCACCAGGCGGGAGTGCAGTGGCATGATCTCGGCTTACTGCAACTTCTGCCTCCTGGGTTCAAGCGATTTTTCTGCCTCAGCCTCCTGAGTAGCTGGGACTACAGGTGGCTGCCACTGTGCCCGGCTAATTTTTGTATCTTTAGTACAGACTTGGTTCACCATCTTGGCCAGGCTGGTCTCGAACTCCTGACCTCATGATCCACCTGCCTTGGCCTCTCAAATTGCTGGGATTACAGGCGTCAGACACTGTGCCTGGCCATTTTTGTTTTAAGAACTGCAGACAAGCTGGGTGCAGTGGCTGAAGCCTGTAATGGCTGCACTTTGGGAGGCTGAAGTGGCTGGATTGCTTGAGCCCCGGAGTTCAATACCAGCTGGGCAACATAATGAGACCCCATCTCTACAAAAAAAAGGTATTAAAAAAATAGCCAGGCATAGTGCTGCATGCTTGTAGTCCCAGCTACTCAGGAGGCTGTGGCAGAAAAATCACTTGACCCAGCAGTTTGAGGCTGCAGTGAGCTATGATCATTCCACTGCACTCTGGCCTGGGCGACAGAGTGAAACCACATCTCAAAACAAAGAACAACCAAAACCTACAAGCATACTCAGAGATATTGTGGGTTTGGTTCCAGACAACTACAATAAGGCAAATGTTACAAGCAAAAGCCTACAAGCACACCTCAGAGATAGTATGGGTTTGGTTCCAGACCACTCCAATAAGGCAAATATTACAACCAAAAACCTACAAGCACACCTCAGAGGTAGTCTGGGTTTGGTTCCAGAGCACTGCAGTAAGGCAAAAGTTACAACCAAAAACCTACAAGCACACCTCAGAGGTAGTCTGGGTTTGGTTCCAGAGCACTGCAGTAAGGCAAAAGTTACAACCAAAAACCTACAAGCACACCTCAGAGATAGTGTGGGTTTGGTTCCAGACCACTGCAATAAGGCAAATGTTACAATCTAGTTAGTCACATAAACATTTTGTTTCCCAGTGCTTATAAAAGTTATGCTTAAACTATATCTTAGTCTAATGAGTATTTAATAATTATTAATTAGCAATAGCATGTCTAAAAAACTGTGTACATAACTTAAAATACCTCAGTGCTAAAAAAATACTAATGAATATCTGAGTCTTAGCAAGTCATAATCTTTTTGCTGGTGAGGGTCTTGCGTCTATATTGATGGCTGCTGACTCATCAGTGTGGGGGCTGCCGAAGGTTGGGTGCCTGTGTCAATTTCTTAAAACTATGAAGTTTGTTCCTTTCACAAAATACTTCCCTGTAGCATGTGATGCTGTTGACAGCATTTTATCTCCAGTAGAACTTATTTCAAAATTGGAGTAAAACCTCTCAAACCCTGCTGCTGCTTTATCAACTAGGTTTATGGAATATTCTAAATCCTTTGTTGTCATTTCAACAATGTTTATAGCATCTCCACCTAGATTAGATTCCATCTCAAGAAAATATTTTCTTTCCTCGTCCATAAGAAGCAACTCCCCATTTGTTGAAGTTTCATCATGAGTTTACAGCAGTTTCATCTCACCTTAAGGCCCTAATTCTAATTCTAGTTGTCTTGTGATTTCTACCACATCTGCAGGGACTTCTCCACTGACATCCTCAGCCCTCAAAGTCATCCATGAGGGCTGAAATCAACTTCTTCCAAACTCCTGTTAATGTTGATATTTCAAGCTCCTCCCATCAATCACAAATGTCCTTAATGGCATTTAAGGATTGCTATTAAAGACATTTGTGATTCACGGGAGGAGGTTCAAATATCATGAAAGGATTAATGGTGAATCCTTTCCAAAAGGTTTTCAATTCAGTTTATCCAGATTCATCAAAGAAATCACTATCTATGATAGCTATACCTTTACAAAATGCAATTATTAATTAATAAAAACACTTGAAAGTCAAAACCACTCCTTGATCCACAGGCTGAAGGTAAATATTGTATTAGCAGCCATGAAAATAACATTAATTTCCAAGTGCATCTCCATCTAAGCTTCTGGGTAGCTAGGTGAATTGTCAATAAGCAGCAATCTTTTTTCCTTTTTTCTTTTCTTTTTTTTCTTTTTTATTTTTATTTTTTATTTTTATTTTTATTTTTTTTGATGTAGTTTCACTCTTGTTGCCCAGGCTGGAGTGCAGTGGTGCAGTCTCGACTCACTGCAACCTCTGCCTCCAGGGTTCAAGCCATTCTTCTGCCTCAGCCTCCTGAGTAGCTGAAATTACAGGTACCACCACCATGCCTGGCAAATTTTTTTTTGTATTTTTAGTAGAGATGGGGTTTCACCATTTTGCCAGGCTCATCTCGAACTCCTGACCTCAGGTGATCCTTGACCTCCCAAAGTGCAGGGATTACAGGTGTGAGCCTCTATGCCTGGCCAAGCAAAAATCTTTTTAAAGGAATCGTTTTTTTTTTTTTTTTCTGAGCAGTAGGTCTCAATAGTGGGATTAAAATATTCAGTAAACCATGCTATTAGCAGATGTGCTGTCACCCAGACAGTGACATTCCATTTCTACAGCACAGAAAGAATAGATTTTGCATAATTCTTAAAGGCCCTGAGATTTTCAGAGTGGTCAATGAGCATTGGCTGTAACTTAAAGTCACCAGCTGCAGTGGTCCTCAAAGAGAGTCAGCCCATCCCTTGAAGTTTTGAAGCCAAGTGTTGACTTCTCTCTAGCTATGAAAATTCTACATCTTCACTAAGCTTAATCATTTCTAGCTCTGGACTTAAAGTGAGAGACGTGCAAGTCTTCCTTTCATTTGAGTTCTTTGAGGCCACTGTGGTTACTAATTAGCACCCCTGGTGGCTGTCACCCTCCTCCCTCCTCTATAGAGTTCACCCACACCGGGGCATGGGGAACGGTGCTTCCCGCACCCCACATGCCCTGCGTGCCTGGAGCTCTCCCACAGGGGGCTTTCGTGAGCAAGGCAGCAAGGGCCATCCTCTGCTCCAGCCCAGCCAGGCTGCACAGGCAGAAGGACTCTCCCAACCTGCCCGGGTATGTGGGGCTTTTTGTTCACTGCCCTGGCTCCTCTGGAACTGGGGCTCTCCCACCCTCAGACTCCCTGGTGGCCTCCGCACCCCAACAAATGACAGGAAGACCAGGACCCGCAGCATGAAGGTCTGCTGGGTCCGTGCTCAGTGGGACAGCTTGGGCCCCCTCAAGCTGAGTCACAGAGACAAGGTCTGCTTGCGCCACCCACGTCCCACCGAAGTCCGTGGTGGGGCTGGCGTCCCAGGTCGCCAGGGCTTCGTGGGAACCCGAAGACGGGGCACCTCCACTTCCGGAGCTAGTGATCCCGAAGGCCTCCACGTCAAGCACAGATGCCATCCATCCAGGCGCCTCCCAACCGCTCCAGGAGCTGAGGCGCTCGTCTGCACTCACCCCCAGCCTGTTAAATGAGCTCCTGTAGACCCCAGAGTTTCAGCAAAAGGCACAACCTTTCCTAGATCCGGCGCCACTGGGGGAGCTGAAGGACATGGAAGAGCCCGCTTTGCTGGAACCACTCCTCAGCCAGGAAGAACACTGGAGGAGCAGGTTGGGGCGGGGTGGGGGCAGGGCCGCGGCGTCTCTTTCGCAGTGAACCTCAGGCTTGGTATGGAGAGGCGTGTCTTCCCTTCCAGCTGACCTGTCTAGGATCCCTGAGTTCGAGGTCCTGCGAGAATCTCCATGCAGAGGAGGGCTGTCATTCTTTCCTGAGCATCTCGGGGATCCCAGAGCCCGCCCAGGTACTGGGATGTGAACTGTCTACTGCTTATGCGTGGGTTTGCAGACAGCAGCCTAGGTTTTCAACCAGCCCAGGCGGAGTTCTCATCCCTTCCTCCCCCACCCACCTGCTTTCTTCATTGGGGTGGGCGGAGACCTCCATCCCAGGAAACACTGGCCCGGACAGCGGCCGGACAGCGTCTGGCCACCTCTGCTTCCCTGCCCCACCGTCACTCGCCTATCCGTGCCCCGCCAGCTTCCTGGCCATCACTGTGGAGCGCCTGATAGCTAAATGCAGACCCGAGACTCCTCGCAAACCAGGGTGGTGCCCTTTCTACGCAGGAAGGAACTCAGGCAGAGATGGGGAGAGGAAGGGAGACAGAGAGGGAGGGAGCAATGGAGGGAAGAAGGAACGGATAGACAGAGGGACCTTGGAAGGGATGAAGGGATAGAAGGAGGGAGGGAGGGAGGAACTGAAGAAGGGAAAGAGGGAGGGAGGGAGCAAGAGAGAGAGAAAGGAAGGCAGAGAGAAAAGCGGTCTTCTGCCTCCAGAACCAGCAGGACCTCACACTCCGGGGAATTGTTGGGTGTCCAGTGCAGGCTAAGTGCACAGCCCACAGCCACGTCGGCCTGCAGGGCGCTCACCAGCCCTCCGGATCACCAGCCTGGGTCACTTCATCCCTGAGCAACTCAGACGAATTTCGTCTCCCAGGGAATGAGTGAATTACCCAGAGAGCAATGAGCCGAGACTCGGGTGATTGTCCTTTATTCATCCACATGGTTCACAGATGACATCCCCACGTTGAGCCTGCAACAGAGCGCGAGGTGGATAGTCCTGTCCACACAGGAGTCACACTCAGGACGACTGAAAGGTGGTTTCGGGTTCCACGTTCGTTTGCCTTCTGCAAGGGGGCTTGTTGCTCACGTGTCTCCAGCCCTCAAAAGCGTGACCATGTTGACTGTTTGTTTCCCGAGCCCTGTAGGGACACAGAAACCTCCAGAGAAGCGTGGAAAAGCAGCCTCGTGTCTTCGCTCTCCTTTCCAGTTTCCAAGACACAGCTTGAAAGAGAGCTAGGGAGATCGGGATGGAGAGATAGAAACAGAGAGAGAGAGAAGAGCGAGAGGTGGAGGGGGAAGTAGAGAGAGAGAGGGAGGAAGGAGAGGGAGAGAGAGGAACGAGAGGTGGAGGGGGAAGTAAAGAAATGGAGAGTGTGAGGGAGTTGTAGAGCTGTGGAACGAGAAAGACAGAGCCTTGGAGAGGGAGGCTCTGCTCAGGTAGACAGGGACCCTTTGAGCAGGCGGGGGTGGGGTGGAAGGTGCTTGGGCCGGGCTAGAACAGGGGTTCAGGGCCCCCCATGAGGGAAAACCAACGGAGCCCTGAGATGTGTTTTTCCTTGGATTGGTTGGTTGCTTTGTGGGTGCGTTTCATAGGACCCTTCCTTTGCTGGCTGTAGGGAAAAGAAAGAGAGATCAGACTGTTACTGTTCTATGTAGAAAGGGAAGACATAAGAGACTCCATTTTGAAAAAGACCTGTACTTTAAATAATTGCTTTGCTGAGATGTTTTTAATTTGTAGCTTTGCCCCAGCCACTTTGACCCAACCTGAAGCTCACAAAAACATGTGTTGTATGGAATCAACGTTTAAGGGACCTAGGGCTGTGCAGGACGTGCCTTGTTAACAAAATATTTACAAGCAGTGTACTTGGTCAAAGTCATCGCCTTTCTTTAGTCTCAATAAACCTGGGGCACAATGCACTGTTGAAAGCCGCAGGGACCTCTGCCCTTGAAAGCGGGGTATTGTCCAAGGTTTCTCCCCATGTGATAGTCTGAAATATGGCCTCGTGGGATGAGAAAGACCTGACTGTCCCCCAGCCCGACACCCGTAAAGGGTCTGTGCTGAGGTGGATTCGTAAAAGAGGAAAGCCTCTTGCAGTTGAGATAGAGGAAGTCCACTGTCTCCTGCCTGCCCCTGGGGACTGAATGTCTTGGTATAAAACCCGATTGTACATTTGTTGAATTCTGAGATAGGAGAAAAACCGCCCTATGGGGGGAGGTGAGACGTGTTTGCAGTAATGCTGCCTTGTTATTCTTTACTCCACTGAGATGTTTGGGAGAAACATAAATCTGGCCTACGTGCACATCCGGGCATACTATCTTCCCTTGAACTTAATTATGACATAGATTCTTTTTCTCACATGTTTTTTGCTGACCTTCTGCTTATTATCACCCTGCTCTCCTACTACATTCATTTTTGCTGAAATAATGAAAATAATAATCAGTAATAACTGAGGGAACTCAGAGGCTGGTGCCTGTGCAGGTCCTTGGTGTGCTGAGTGCCGGTCTCCTGGGCCCACTGTTGTTTCTCTATACTTTGTCTCTGTGTCTTATTTCTTTTCTCAGTCTCTCGTCCCAACTGACTAGAAATACCCACAGCTGTGGAGGGGCAGGCCACCCCTTCGCTGGCTTCTTTCTGTCTCCTTGGTGCGGTGGGCCCGAGATTTGTAGAGTGCGCCCATCCGTCTGGCGGGAGCTGTGGCACCGAGCGTGTCCATGGGGTGAGGCCTGGGTCTCTTTCTTGTCCTTGGGACTGGAGTTTACATGAAGTCGGTGCCAAAGTTCACAAGGACGGATTTCCTCGTGGCTGGTGAAGGCAATGTCCTTCCCCCGGGGAAAGCAGCCCACAGGTTCTGGAGCGGAGGTCTTGGCTGTGTATGTGGGACATGCTGCCCCTGCCCCCAGCTTGGACGGTTGCAGCGGCTCTTAATGAATGAATTGCCTGGGCATCCAGAGAGCGGGAAGTCACCCCGGGATGGCAGGAAACCCACGCCTGCACCTTCGGGGTCCAGTACCTGCCGCAGCGCCCCAGCTGGAGCCTGGCTCCTAGTGGGGCTGCAGCCAGGCGGAAGAGGTGGGATGCTGCTGCCTGGGGTATTGCAGCTGCAGACTCCCACGAAGAGGTTTCATCTCGACATAAATGTTTTTCTTTCTTCAGCTGATCTGTATCCTTAATTTTAGATTACTGATAACTCCACAAATTTAGAGGCACAAAATATGGTTGCCCACACTTTATAATCACATTACCACCACCTTTCCCCCTCTCCCACCCCCACTCCATAGATTAGGTCTTGCCGTGTTGCCCAGGCTGGCCTCAAACTCCTGGGCTTAAGTGATTTGCCTGCCTTGGCCTCTCAAAGTGCTGGGATCAGATGTGTGAGCCAGAATGCCCAGCCAACCACCACCAAGTTTTGATTAAGCAGCACAGGGTTGTGGAGCTAAGGACCCACAAATTTAGAAAAGTTTTTAAATATCATAACGTTTCTCTGAAGAAACAGTATTTGGTATTAAATTTTTAGACTCCTTTATAATGTTCTGTTATTTCCACTGAGCACAGTACTAAGTAGTAATTGGAAAATCACAGCAGAAGTCATATTACTTTTTCTAATACAGAGTCCTTGGCTGTTTTCTAAGCTAAACCTGATCACCTACATTGAGAGAAAGAAAAAGCCCCAGAGTGTGAGGAGACAGGAGATAGTAGCCAAACATCCAAATAGGTGGGAGTGAGTAAAGCAGATGACACAGATGAGATGTCCAAAGGTCAAGGAGAAAGCCAGATCTTAAAGTGTGGTTTGCGAATCTATGCTCCAATGGAAATCGTTTCTGAGAAGCCCTGGTTTCTTTCTCTTGCTCTCATATAGAGACAGACATCTTCTGCCCCATGCTCTTCAATTCTCTAGGACTGGACTTCCCCTTCAACGATTATTCTTCTAGGTTACAAGGAAAATCAAAGCCCTTTGTATGGCTTACAAGGGACTGGAGGACCTGGCTGCTTGCTCTTTTATTTCTTTTGAGGACATGGGGCCTTCCGTGATTTTTAAGGAACTCTATGTTGAACATTTTCTATTTTCCATTTTAAGTCTTGTCTAAAACGTGTGAGAGTAGTGGAGATATTGGGATTTGGTTTAGAAATCCCAGAAACACCACATCCAGATGTCGTATGTTTTCTGCTGTATAATTTCATATCCTATGAAGGTTTCAAATGTGATTCTACAGAAATTCATACTCAATTTTATCAGAACACGAAGCATCATCTGCCCCATATAATAAAACCTAATGTTATTTTACTTCAAAATTTTAAGGTTTTTGATATGTATTGAGGCTAATACTGTAAACACCCTGTGCCATAATTCCTAAACTGTAATATGGTTTAACGTAACTACTTTCTACGTTTAAAACATGTACTTTGCCATTGAGGAACTTAGAACATTGCTGAGCATGTATTAAATTCCCATTTGTTTCCTGATTTTTAAATAGTTATCATTTTATAATTTTCTCTTGTTTAGTTTGAAGCGTACTAGGATTGTGTCATTGATATGTATGTGTATATATGTATACACACACAAGTATACACATAACATATGTAATTGATATATATGTTTTATATATGTGCATATACACACTTATGTGTATATATGCATGTGTATATAACATTAATTTTTTTGAACAATAGAAATTGCATAATTATGTATTGTGTACATTCTAATAATTTGATAGATATATATTGTAAAATGTTTAATACAATTAAGTTGAACATTCATGTCATCTCACATGGTTATGTTTTTTGCAGTGAGAGCACTTGAGGTCTCCTACTATTGTAGCAAATTTTAAGCATACAAAACACAGTTATTAACTGCATTTTAAAGCTATACATTAGATCCCCAAAACTTACTTATCTTATAACTGAAAGTTTGTACTCTTTGAACACCTTATCATTTTTTCTACCTCCAGACCTGGTCATTACCATTGTACTCTCTGCTTCCATGAGTTCAGCCTTTTTAAATTTTCCATTTAAGTGAGAACATACAGTGCCTGTCTTTCTGTGCCCGGCTTATTTTGCTTAGCATAATGTACCCGGTTCCATTCATGTTGTTGAAATAGCAGAATTTCATTCCTTTTTATGGGTGAATAATATTCGGTTGTCTATTTATATCACGTTTTCCTTATCCATTCAGCATCTACAGATAAATCTTTTAAAAAAAATCCTTGACAGTTGTGAATAATGCTGCATTGAATACAGGGGTGCAGACATCTCTTTGAGACACTGATTTTATTTTTTTTATAGACAGAAGTGGAATTCCTGGATTGTACAATAGTTCTTTTTTTTTAAATAACCTCCATGCTAATCTTCATAATGACTCTTCCAGTTTACAACTCATTAAGACTGTACGGAAATATTTCGCCACAACCTTGTTAACACTTGCCATATTTCTTCTTTTTGATATTAGCCATTCTAACTGCTGTAAAGGGCTGTCTCATGATTTTGATTTGCAATTTTCTGATGAATGGTAATGTTTAGCATCTTTCTACACAACTGTTGGCCATTTGAATATGTTTGCTAAAAATATTTAGTCTTTTGCCTATTTTTTAATTGGGTATTATTAGTATTTTGCTTCTGATTTGTATTAGTTTCTGCTATATTTTGAACACTAACCTCTTATCATATATGGTTTGCAAATATTTTATCCCATCTTAAAGGTTTTCTTATCTTTTGCTGTGCACAATAGTTTGATACAGTACAACTTTATGTTTGGTTTTATTGCTATACTTTTGATATCATATTTAAAAAATCATTGCCAAGACCAGTATCATGGAGGCTTTTCATATGCTTTTTTAAAGATTTTATTTCAAGGATTTATGTATTAAATTTAAGTCTTTATTTTAAGTCAATTTTTGTGTCTGGCATAAGAAATATGATCAAATTTTATTATTGTGCTTGCGAGTATCCAGTTTTCCCAGCACCAAGTATTGAAAAGGCTACACTTTTTGTATTGTGTATTCATAGTGCCCTTGTCAAAGATTAACTTTAGGTGCATAGATTTACTTCTGGGCTCTGTATTCTGTTCCATTGGTTTTTGTGTTTGTTCCTATAAACATACCATTCTATTATGTTTACTGAGTCTTGAAATGTAGTTTTAAATAACAAAGTATAATGTCCCCAGATTTCGTTTTATTCCTCATGATTTCTTTGGCCATTCAATATTTCTTATAGTTTTATATATATTGTAGACTTTATTTTCTATTACTGTAAAAAGTGGCACAGGAATTTTGATAGGAAGTTGAATTAATCTCCAGATTGCTTTGGATAATATGGCACTTAGACCATATTCTTCTAATCCATAAACATGTAATATATTTACATTTATTTATATCTTCTTTAATTTTTTATCAATATCTTTTATTTTTTATTGTAAAAATCTTTCACCACATTGGTTAAATTTATTACTAAGAAATCTATTATTTTGTTGCTATTGTAAATGGCATTTTTTCTTTTTTACTGGTTTGTTGCTAGTATATAGAAACAAAACTGACATTTGTATGTTAATTGTATATTCTGCTTCTTTACTGAGTGCATTTATTAGTTTAAATGCACTATTTAAATGTACTATTTATGTTTTTTACATATAAAATTATGTCATCTACAAACACTGACTTTTTTTCTTCTTTTCAATTTGGATCTTTTAGATTTTCTTGCTTATTTGATGTAGGACTTAGTTATTCTATGTAGGACTTCCGGTTCTATGTTAAAATAGAACCATTAGAATGGGCATAATATAGGCTCGCATTGGTGTTTGTGCATTTGAAGGAGCAAACACCTCTTTTCATTTTTATAAACTGGCTTTAGTAGGCAAAGATCTTAATCTATTGGGTCTCAAGGCTGATGAAATCTTTACTGGGTTTGCAGTAAAAAGGCTTGCAGCTGGGTCACAAGGTGGCTGCCGAATCTGGAGTGGGTTTTACCTTTAGTGGGCTTGTTACCAGGAGCACGTGTGGTTGTGAGTTCTGTCATGTTTTTGGGTAGGCTGGATTGTCTTCAGGGATTTGTTCTGTGGAGCAGGCACTAGGGCAGTGTTCTGCTGTATGCTGGGCCTAATAGCAGATGTGTGGGTGAGTGTGGCTCCCACTGAGTACCTAGCAGGATGTCCCCAGGTTATCTTCAAACAGTGACTTTTGAGCTGTTTTGTGTGGGTCACAAGTATGATGTCCCCAGCTTTTTTCTTATTCTTCATGATTGGTTTGGCCATTCAGCCTACATTGTAGGCTTGCATTTTCTATTACTATAAAAAGTGGGACAGGGATTATGATAGGGATTTGAGTTAACTTACAGATTGCTTTGGATAATACGACATCTTATTATTTTTTTAATTTTTAGTAGAGACAGGGTTCCTTTTTTTTAATCTTCCCCCTCTTGAATTTTATTTTTTTATTTTTATTTTTTAGTATTTATTGATCATTCTTGGGTGTTTCTTGCAGAGGGGGATTTGGCAGGGTCACAGGACAATATTGGAGGGAAGGTCAGCAGATAAACAAGTGAACAAGGGTCTCTGGTTTTCCTAGGCAGAGGACCCTGCAGCCTTCTGCAGTGTTTGTGTCCCTGGGTACTTCAGATTAGGGAGTGGTGATGACTCTTAATGAGCATGCTGTCTTCAAGCATCTGTTTAACAAAGCACATCTTGCACCGCCCTTAATCCATTTAACCCTGAGTAGACACAGAACATGTTTCAGAGAGCATGGGGTTGGGGGTAAGGTTATAGATTAACAGCATCCCAAGGCAGAAGAATTTTTCTTAGTACAGAACAAAATGGAGTCTCCTATGTCTACTTCCCTCTACACAGACACAGCAACAATCCGACCTCTCCATCCCCTCCCCACATATCCCCCCCTCTACTCAAGAAAACTGCCATCATCATCATGGCCTGCTCTCAATGAGCTGTTGGGTACACCTTCCAGACGGGGTGGTGGCCGGGCAGAGGGGCTCCTCACTTCCTAGAAGGGGCGGCCAGGCAGAGGCGCCCCCCACCTCCTGGACAGGGCAGCGCCAGCTGGGCGGGGGCTGCCCCCCACCTCCCTCCCAGACGGGGCGGCTGGCCAGGCGGGGGCTGCCCCCCACCTCCCTCCCGGATGGGGTGGCTGGCCGGGCGGGGGCTGCACCCCACCTCCCTCCTGGATGGGGTAGCTGGCCGGGCGGGGGCTGCCCCCCACCTCCCTCCCGGACTGGGCGGCTGGCCGGGTGGGGGCTGCCCCCCACCTCCCTCCTGGACTGGGTGGCTGGCCGGGCGGGGCTGCCCCCTCCTCCCGGACGGGGCGGCTGCCGGGTAGAGATGCTCCTCTCCTCCCAGATGGGGCAGCTGCCAGGCGGAGGGGCTCCTCACTTCCCAGAAGGGGGCAGCTGCCGGGTGGAGGGGCTCCTCACTCCTCAGACGGAGCGGCTGCCAGGCAGAGGGGCTCCTCACTTCTCAGATGGGGTGGCCGGGCAGAGGCGCTCCTCACTTCCCAGACGGGGTCGCGGCCAGGCAGAGGCACTCCTCACATCCCAGAAGGGGTGGCGGGGCAGAGGCACTCCCCACATCCCAGATGATGGGTGGCTGGGCAGAGAGCTCTTCACTTCCTAGACAGGATGGCAGCCGGGAAGAGGTGCTCCTCACTTCCCAGACTGGTCAGCCAGGCAGAGGGGCTCCTCACATCCCAGACAATGGGCGGCCAGGCAGAGACGCTCCTCACTTCCCAGACAGGGTGGCGGCTGGGCAGAGGCTGCAATCTTGGCACTTTGGGAGGCCAAGGCAGGTAGCTGGGAGGTGGAGGTTGTAGTGAGCAGAGATCACGCTACTGCACTCCAGCCTGGGCAACAGTGAGCACTGAGTGAACGAGACTCCGTCTGCAATCCTGGCACATCGGGAGGCCAAGGCTGGCAGATCACTTGCAGTTAGGAGCTGGAGACCAGCCTGGCCAACACAGCGAAACCCCATCTCCACCAAAAAAATACAAAAACCAGTCAGGCATGGCAGTGCGCGCCTGCAATCTCAGGCACTGTGTAGGCTGAGGCAGGAGAATCAGGCAGGGAGGTTGCAGTGAGCCGAGATGGTGGCAGTACAGTCCAGCTTTGGCTCGGCATCAGAGGGAGACCATGGAAAGAGAGGGAGAGGGAGACCATGGGGAGAGGGAGAGGGAGACCGTGGGGAGAGGGAGAGGGAGAGGGAGAGAGCAATACAACATCTTATTAACCAAAGGGCCTTCCTTCTCAAAATGACTCTTCTTGGTCTTGGGTTTTAGCAAGGTTTCGTAATGCCCTCTATCCCAAAGCTCACTATATTGCCCAGACTGTTCTTGAACTCCTGGCCTGAAGCAGTCCTCCTGCCTCAGGCTCCTGAATGGAGGAGATTACTGTCATGAGCCACTGTGCCTGGCTCTCTCATAAAGTTACTTTGGTTGATGGATGGCTGACTAGTTTTGATTCCTGCAGGGGAATATAAAAGTAGGGACCCCCTATTCCACCATCTTGATAATGTCACTGTTTCCATAAGTTTCTTCCTTATTTTGTTCTCTTGTAGTTTGTGTGTTATTTTAGGTTCAAATATTAAGAACAATAGGCTATGATTTATACATTGTGTAAACAGTAAATTAGATAGCTAGTAGGTACCCTATATATATTATAATGTTCACCTATAAGATTAAGTTTAGAGCAGGCAAAAAGGGCTCATTAAAATTTTGATCCATTTTTTCAGCCTCTATTAAACTATAATATAATTTATGCACTAATTTTCATTTTATCAATTACTCTTAGCCATATTTCACAAAATTTATATTTTTTCTTTATTTAGAAATGTAAGGTTATTATTTGCTTTTAAAACTGTATTATAGCTTTTTATTTTGTGAAATAGTAGCATCAATATATTAATAATATAAATATAGTGTAAATACTTATTAAAATTTTCCCATTAGAGAATTTTATTAATTATTGTGGTGCATTTCTGTAAAATTGTACTGCCACACACCACAGGGCAATGATTCAAAATGCCTGGTCTTCACAGATGCACAGTCACAGTTGAACATTGTAGTTATTTAGAAAAAATCTTTTCTAGTGTTATATCAATGTTCCAAACAAGATTTTATGGGTAAATATTTCTCCCATTCTAGTTTTGCAATTCCATGTTAACTGTATTTTTATTTTAGGGTAGGTTCCTTGACATTGGTTTATTGCATTTTTGGTTTTACTTAAGTATTATTTTGGATGACAATGTGCAGCAACTTTTAATGTACAGTTTATGTCAATATGCAGTTTAATTGCAATATGAATCAGCCGTATGTTTATTCACAATTCAAGTTTAACAAACTTAATGAAAGCTAAGCAAACTAACGTTACATGATAAAGCCCTGATCAGCTATGTCTTACTTAAGCAAATACACCAAAAAATAGTTTGTAGCTTTATTGCTGCTTTTGTTCAAACTATGTTTTATATTCTCTATGACCAGGGAAATTTCTGATATTCTTCTACCAGGCTAAAGAAACAAACAAAAGACAGTGATTATACTTTCAAGTAGCAGTTTGTTTAGGGCCCCAGATATTCCATCTGTAGTTCTCTATGCTCATATTTGTTTGTTTTAATAAGGCTGTGGCCCAAAACCTTACATTTTTGTAGAAATTAAAGCTTTTCGGTTCCATACTAAAGACAGGACAGCCCCATGATCTAAATCCAAGGGTGATGGCTTAGATTGAGGGCCATTTCTTGTTGACATGGAGATGGTTGAGTTGGTCTACAATAAATCTACGAGAGAAGCAGGTTGTGATGAGTTGGAAGTGTTGGCTTCCTTCATGGTCTCAAAATTCCCTGTCAAGTTCACCTCAGCTCCGCTGTACTCCTGTTCTGCCGTCAGATTGGGAATGCTTGGCCAGTAGTGGTTATCCACATGGTTCTCAACTGCTGGTGCTTCCCTGATCCACTGTCTGCCAGAAATGCAATTGTAGCAGAGGAGGCTGGTAAGCGGACAGAAGCCAGAGATGGTAACTGGCCACCGCCTGGCTGAGGAAGAGAGCGGTGGGCTCTCAATCCTAGCTCACATGCCAAGTGCCATCCTCATCCAACATCCAGCGGTGTCCCCCATAATGTGCACTGCCTGGCCTGAGGTAAATGGAGAGCTCAGCTAAGGCCTAAAGTTGAAAAGGGGCTTTCCAGAGCCCCAGGAGTGCTGGACATCTCACCAGCCATGGAAAGAGACTGTGTCCTCGTGGCCACAGACTGGCAATGATGGAAGACTGCCCTCATTTCAGGGCCTTCTGGAGTCTTCACTTGAGAGTTCAGCTCTGGCAACAGAGGACACTTCTGGTGTCCAAAGATTCTCAGTGCCTGGCGGATGTAAAACTGATTGATGGCATCTGCTGGCTTCTGGAGCACTGCTTAGCCATTCTTATCTGTGTTCCCCAGCCAAAGCACTGCAGAAAGCTTGGTCTCTGGCTAGCATTCTGGACTGTTAGACAGCCTGGCTGCAGCTAGCACTGGATGGAGAGAGTACAGTGTGGTGAAGTGGGGACAGTGGGCATTCTGCCACATGGCCTAGGGTTTCTCGTGACTCTGGACTGCCCAGGTGTGGTGACCAGAAGGGAATCAGGGAGTGGAAACCGTTTCTAGGCCACAGCTCAGGGAGGGAGAAACCAGGCTGAGCCTGTTGATGGTCCTGAGGTGAGATGAAACTGGGAGTCCAGGGAGACCAAAGAAGCTCAGATAAACTCTGCAGGGCAGAGTATTCAGGGTATGAAAAGGACAAAGTCACAAAACAAAAAAGCTCCAGAGTCTTCAGCTAAATACTGATCAGAACATGTATGTGTGTAAACTACCCAAGTCTGGGGGAAAACAAAAACACCTTAAGTAAACAGAAAGAACAACGCTCGAACCTCCCACAGAACCAGGCATATTTGGTGTTCCCACCAGCAACAGTGGACAAATCTTATACTTCCCAGACCATTGGATGGAACACTCAGAAAAGAATTTGCCTCAGTAGTGTGGAAGATTAGATCTAGGCCAAGGCTGCTAAGGTCCTACTTAACAAGACCTCAAAGAAAACCCTGAAAGAACCAAAATATTTTCAGATAATTTAACTGCATCCTAGAACATAGCTCAATAATATTTACAGGAACCCAACAATATCCAATGCACAATAAGATAAATTTCACGTTGTCTGCCATCCAGCTGAAAATTACCAGACATGTGAAAAGAAAGGAAATGTCTCAATAATGAGAAGAAAATTTTATCAATAGATACAGAAATGGCACATAAGATGGAATTAGTAGGCAATGATATTAAAACAGTTATTATAATGATAACATTCCACAACAAGAAGGTAAAGGGAAGCTAGAACATGGAAGTAGAGACATGGAAGACCCAGCTTGAACTTCTAGAGATGAAAAATACAATGTCTGAGATGAAAAATATACTAAATGGCATTTAAAATAGAATAGATATTATACAAAGAAGGATTAGTCAACTGGAAGATGTAGCAGTAGAAACTATCAAAAATGGAACATGGAGAAAAAAATGGAAAAAATTGAACAGAAAATCAGCACCAACAGGACTAATATATGTGTAATTGGAGTTCCTGAAGAAGTGGGGAGTAGTATAAGAAAAAATATTTGAAAAAACTGTGGCTGAAAAATTTTAAATTTGATAAAAACCATAAACCCAGAGATCTAAGAACCTATGAACCCCTAGCACAACAGACATGAGGATGACACACTGAAGCACATCATAATCAAATTGCCCCAAACCAGTGACAACGAGAAAATATGAAAAGTTACCAAAGGGAAAAGGGCATTATACAGAGAGGAACAAAGATGAAAATGGGCTGAGCGTGGTGGCTCACACCTGTAATTCCAGCACTTCGGGAGACTGAGGCAGGATGATCACTTGAGCCCAGGAGTTCAAGACCAGCCTGGCCAACATGGTGAAACCCTGTCTCTACTGAAAATACAAAAATTAGCAGGGCGTGGTGGTGCGCATCTGTAACCCCAGCTAATCAGGAGGCTGAGGAGGGAAAAATCACTTGAACCTGGGAGGCGGAGGTTGCGGTGAGCTGAGATCATGCCTGGGCGACAGAGCGAGACTCTGTCTCAAAAAAAAAAAAAAAAAGGCAGACATCTGGTTAGAAACAAAGCAAGGCCAGGCTTGGTGATGCACACCTGTTATCCCAGCACTTTGGGAGACCAAGGCAGGATGATCACTTGAGCCCAGGTGTTCAAGACCAGCCTGGGCAACATGGCAAAACCTGGCCTCTACATAAAATGTAAAAATTAGCTGGGTGTGGTGGCGCATACCTGTAGTCCCAGCTACTTGGAAGGCTGAGGTGGGAGGATTGCTTGAACCCAGGAGGTAAAGGTTTCAGTGAGCTGAAATCATGCCACTGCACCCCTTCCTGGGTGACAGAGTGAGACTCTGTCTCAAAAAAAAAAAAAAAAAAAAAAGAGAAAAGAACAGAAACAATGCAAACCAGAGGATAGTGCAGTAACTTCTATAAAATACTTAAGGATAAAATGATTGTCAGTCTAGAATTCTACACCCAGCAAAAATATCTTTCAAAGATGATAGTGAAATAAAGACGTTCAGACATTGAAAAGCTTGAAGAATTCATTACCAGCCAGTCCTCACTACAAGGAATATTAAAGGAAATCCTTCAGTCAGAGGGAAAGTGAAACCAGATGGAAGTCCAGATCTACACAAAAGAATGTAGAGCACCAAAGACGTCAAATATGTGAGCAAAAACACAGTATTAAAAAGCATTTTTAAAAGATAATTGACTGTTTAAGGCAAAAAAATGATAACAAATTAATGTGAGTTTACAGCACATATAGAAGCAAAATGCATGAAAACAATAACACAAAACCCAAAAGGAGGGAAATGAATGGGTACTGCTTTAAGGTTCTTATCCTCTATGTGAAGTGGTATAATGTTGACGGCAGCCAATGCTAAGTTGAATACATATACTGTATTAGTCTGCTCTTGCACTGCTATAAAGAAATGTCTGAGACTGGTGCTGGGTGCGGTGTCTCACGCCTGTAATCCCAGCACTTTGGGAGGCGGAGGCAGGCGGATCACGAGGTCAAGAGATCAAGAACGTCTTGGCAAACATGGTGAAACCCTGTCTCTACTAAAAATACAAAAAAATTAGCTGGGCATGGTGGCATATGCCTGTAGTCCCAGCTAAGCTACTTGGGAGGCTGAGGCAGCAGAATCACTTGAACCAGGGAGGTGGAGGTTGCAGTGAGCCGAGATGGCACCACTGCACTGCAGCCTGGGTGACAGAGCAAGACTACATCTCAAAAAAAGAAGTCTGAGACTGGGTAATTTATGAAGAAAAGAGATTTAATTGGCTCATGGTTCTGCAGGCTGTACAAGTGTGATTCTGTCATCTGCTTGGCTACTGGGGAGGCCTCAGGGACCTTTCAATCATGACAGAAGGCCAAGGGGAAGCAGGCACATCTTATATGACTGGAGCAGGAGGAAGAGAGAGAGGGGGAGGTGCCACACACTATTAAACAACTGGAACTTGTGAGAACTCACTTGCTATATAGTACCAAGTGGGGATGGTGTTAAACCATGAGAAACTGGCTCCATGATCCAATCACCTCCCTCCAGAACCCACGTTTGGCATTGGGGATTACTTTTCCACATGAGAGTTGGGTAGGGACACAGATCCAAACAATATGATATATCATAAACCATAGAGCAATGACTAAGTCTCAAAACCAAACCAAGGAAAAATAGTTATATGTGAAAGGCCAACAAAGAAGATTAAATGAAATAAAAATACTCAACAAATTCAAAAGAAGTCAGAGAAAGAGGAAAAAGAGAACAAACTACAGATGCGACAAATAAAAAGCAAACAGGAAGATGACCAATTAAAACCAAACTCTCCGGCATTCCACCATCTGTGTGTGATTATTTAGCAACTCTCTGCCTCCGACAATACCTGTCACACAGGGTTGTCTTCAGAGCTTGCCACATGTGACATGGAAAGCATGCTGTTTGCAGACCTGCAATCATTATATATTAGCTCTTATTGTTGGTAGCAGAGACCCAGGTCTCTGTGTTGGTCATGCTGAGAGCTCCCTTCTCATTGCTCTGTTTTCCCCCTCCTTTCATCCCTTTCTGTACTTCCAAGCCCCCTATCATCTGGTTGGAGAAGATTCTCAGCCTCTCAATCTGCAAATGTTCAAAGTCCATGAACCAAATAGCTAACAAATGTATTTCTGTATGTTTATCTGCTACCCACGGATCCAGGAGAATTGCTTTCCTTCCTCCAAGAAGTCCGTGGCTGCTGATGCCAAGAATGTGCTCTCTCTGTCCTCTCCTCTTTTCTGATCTGCATATTATCATCCGCTCTGCACTTCTGGGAAGACTTTACACAGGGACAACTATGAGTTTTTGTAGGAAGATGAGAAGTCACCACTTTGAGAACCATCCATTAGACGTTCCAATATTGCTGCAGACATGGACTCTAGCACGTTCTCTTCTTCTCTGACACCCACCCCTTCCCCCACTGGCCACAGCAACTTGGGTTTGCTGTTCAGCTATGGCAGTGCCTACCTCTGGGGAACCGTGACTTGTTTTATACTCTATCCAATAACACAGTGTGTCCTTATACAAAGTAGGTGTTCAATATACATCTGTTGAAGGGATTTCATCACAGTTAAATCTGTGGAGAGTTCAGCAGATAAGTGAGTTGCTCAAGATGCTCAGAGGCTGTCTCATTCCATTTGGGCTGCCGTAACAAAATACCTTAGCCTAGGGGGCTTATAAGCAGCAGAAATTTATGTCTCATAGGTCTGGATGCTGTCAAGTGGAAGGTCGAGGTAGTGGCAGATTGGGTGTCTGTTGAGGGCCTGTTCCTTATAGAGGGCACCTCCTAGCTGTGTCCTCACATGGTGGAAGGAGAACAAGCTCCCTTGGCTCCCTTTTACAAGGCCACTTATCCCATTCATGGGGTCTTTGCTTTCATGATGAAGTCACTTCCTAAAGTCTTTGCCTCCTAATTCAAACCTAACCTATCAGGGGTTAGGTTTCAACACACGGATTTTAGGGGCACACAAACATTGACTATAGCAGAGACATAACTGGACCTGGGTCTGGGACCTTCTGGGTCCAGCTCCATTATGACACTCACACTGCACATGGTCTCCCAAATGATGTAATTCTGTTCTGTGACATTGTGCCCATGAGGCAGGGATGCAGTAGAGGCCTCTGCAGACATGGCTTGTTCTTGGGACATCCACCTGGCTTTGTGCTGCAGGCCTGGAAGAATCCACCAGCTGCCCACTCTCATGCCTGACTCAGGTTCGTGGGTCCCTCCAGGCACATGTCAGATAGCCCACTCAATTTTTTACTTGCCCCACTTCCCTGGGTTCCCTTCTGAATTCAGGAACCATGGAGGGAGCTGAGAGTCTCTGTTTTTAGTTCATGCTCTTGTCTCCTATTTGGGAACAATGCCCAGGCAAGGCAATCTCTTTCCTACTGTTTTCTAAGAACATCAGGGGCTTCCTCCAAACTCTTCACCCACTCCCTCCACTAATCCCTTCTCCCTCAGGGACACAGGGCACAAGACCACCTCCTGTGTGAAGATCCTGCCACAGGGTGGATCTTTGGTTTTCTGTGGGTATCCAGAGAAGAAGCTAAAGGTGAATGTACTCCGGAATCCAGGAGCTCTGGCGATTTTCTCTCCTTAGCTCAGCGAGCATCCCCACAGATACCCCTCGCCCCACCCCAGGCCCCTTGAATCCATACCATAAAATGTATGTCAGTTTGTTCAACTAAGGACCCCGCTGAGTATTTAATCCCTATTTAAGGATGATGTTTATTTTATTTTTGAGTTTAAATTAATCAGCCTCAGGATACACAATTAGATAAGGCTGGGATTTAGCTCCCCTGGAATGATTTATTTCACATCAAGCCTTCTTAACTCTTTGGCTGCAGAGGGGAAGTGCCTGTATCTTTCTCTGCAGAGTTGCCTAGGGCTGGCCAGGTGAACAGACACGCTCCCTCCTCCCCATCGTTCCAACCAGGACACAGTGTGTGCTTATGATGCAGGGAGTTAGAATACTAGCCTTTTCGTCACAACAGTCATAAATCCTCACACAGGGAAATAGAGATAACATACAAGTAGGAAAAAAAGAAAAAGAAGCAGTCTTGAATTCTGCTACCTAAAGATAACCATTGTTACCATGTAGGCAAGCTTCCTTTCATGCTGTGTCAAGTGTTGAAAAAATATGCCTCAACATTACAAACACACAGGACTATGTAGAGGATAATGATATCAAACTTTCATGTACCTCCCAGTTAAAATTCAAACGTGGTAGCTTTTGGATGCATTTGCCCCAGAGTTTAAGGGAAGAAAACTACGGATTCAGCCATAATGTTCATGCTGACCCTCGAGTTATATGTCCCTTTTCTAGTCCAGTTACCGCCTCCCTCCCCACTATTCTGAAGTCAATATGTGTCTTCCCATCCATGTTTAATACCTAGTGTGCATGTCCATGAAGAATGGATAGTGTTCTTTGGTCTGTTTTTGCAATTTTATACAAATAGCAGTCCATACATACTCTCCTGAAAGTTGCTTTTCTCTTCAACAATATCTTCCAGATGAATCTAGAATTCTGCATTTCTGGTGAGCAGAGGATGTGTGAACCCCCTGCAATCCCCACCCCAAGGTGATGCTGATGTTCTGGTCCAAGACCTGCACGTAGCCTGGTGAGGCTTGGAGTCTTGGGACAGGTCTGTTTTCAGCCCTTTCTTCCTAGGAAGCACAGCCAGATGACCTTGGGGCTGGAGACCTCACAATGCCCCTTGCCAGCAGTGCGCACATCCGTCTTCACTCATTTTCATCAATATTTGTTATCGCACTTTCTGATATTGTTCCTGGATTTTGCTGTGCAGCTGAATGCGTGCCTTGTGTTTCCCAGCCCTTCAGGTCTCCCCCTCTGTGAATTGCTCCTGGCTCATATGTCTGTTGGGTCTTTGGTTACTCCTTGCTGACTTGTAAATGCTATTTTTTTTTTTTTTTAGACGGAGTTTTGCACTTGTTGCCTAGGTGGGAGTGCAATGGCATGATCACGGCTCACCGCAACTTCTACCTCCCGGGTTCAAGCGATTCTCCTGCCTCAGCCTCCTGAGTAGCTGGGATTACAGGTAAGCGCCACCACGCCTGGCCAGTTTTGTATTTTTAGTAGAGACAGGGTTTCTCCATGTTGGTCAGACTGGTCTCGAACTCCCGACCTCAGGTGATCCACCCACCTCAGCTTCCCAAAGTGCTGGGATTACAGGCATGAGCCACCACGTCTGGCCAATTTTGATTTTAATGATCTGTATATCAATGCTTTTTTGGCCAAATATCTTACAAATATGTTTTCCCTATTGGTGCACTGTATTAGTCCATTTTCACACTGCCAATAAAGACATACCCCCAGACTGGGAAGAAAAAGAGGTTTAATTGGACTTACAGTTTCACATGACTGAAGAGGCCTCAGAATCATGGTGGGAGGTGAAAGGCACTTCTTACATGGCAGTGGCCACAGAAAAATGAGGATGATGCAAAAGTGGAACCCCCTGATAAAACCGTCAGATCTCATGAGATTTATTCACTACCAGGAGAACAGTATGGGGGAACCACCCCCATGATTCCAATTATCTCCCACCAGGTCCCTCCCATAACACAGGAGAATTATGGGAGGACAATTCAAGATGAGACTTGGGTGGGGACATGCAGCCAAACCGTATCATGCACTGTCTTTGTCTTTTAACTTCATTCATCGCCTCTTTTGTCAGATCAAAGCTACTACATTTAGTATGATTGAATTTATCAGTAATTTCTTTTATGATGTCTGTGTTTTGTGTCATATTAAAAAAAAGTTTTTCTCTGTTTAGTGTCATAAAATCTGTCCTCTGTTTTCTTCTAAAAATTGGAAATCTGCTTTTCATATTTTGTTTTATTTCCTTTGTTCTTTGATTCATAGGGATGTGAGGTAGAAATCTCTATTAGTTAACTCTTGCTCTGTAACAAGTAACCCCACACCTCAGAGGCCTAAGACCATAGGCCACCATTTCTCACTCATGTGCATGGGTTGCTTGGGAGGTTTCAGTTCGAACTGTGGTGGCTGAGCTGGATCTGCTCCAAGTGTCTCTGATCCTCCTTGGGTTGGGGCCTGCCAGGGTGCCTTCTTCTCATGGCAATGGCAGGAGTGCAAAGAACAAAGGGAAATGTGAAGGTCTCTTATCTTACCACCCAGGCTCAGAATGTGCAGACTACCACTTTACCACATCCATTGGCCAAAGTAAGTCACATGGCCAAACCAGAAGTCAAGGGCAGGAAGTTTAAGTATGAATCCCATCTCCACGTGCTATGATTTCCTGGGCTTTCAACTTCTTAAGGCTGAATTGTTTTATTCTCACCTCCCCAGCCTGCAGAAAATACATTTTCTCCAGGACTCGTTGAGCCATAGGGCAGAATGATTGTGGTTGACAAGGACTAGATGGAACTCAAGGCTCCAGCCTCTGTGCAGTGGACAGGTGCCATCTGGCCACTGAGGCCAATTCCTTCCCTTTGTCCCCATCTAGGGCCTCTGTTCTGTGCCAATCTCACTGTCATTCTGCCCAGGCCTTCCAGGCATCAGCCTCTTAATAGTTCCTGGCTTCGTTCCCTCTCTTCACATCTATTATGTGAGGGTTTCCATCCTTATTTGGTGTAGGAGGACTTGGCTGAGTCAACTCAGCCTGTCACGTCCCCAGTCTCAGCACTTGGGTACCCCTGAGTGCTCAGCATGAGTGGAGCCCCCGGCGTCTCCCTCCACAGCACGTTCTGAAGGCATAGGAGCTGGACTGACATTCGGGACTCCTAAACCTTTGTTCCACTTCTGTCATGACAGCTTCATTGGTCCAGGCAAATCATGGCAGCTCTCTATGCCTCATTTTTTTATTCCTCACACAATGGAATTACATAACCCTCAGTGCTTACCTAAGGGCGGAGAAATGATTCCCCTGCCTTCTCCCCATTTCTGCATTTGCCAGAGCATCAGATTTTTGTGTCTGGCCAAGAATATAGGGAAGGAAGAGCAGGTAAGCTTTGGGCACAAAGAGGGCGTTTAGGGGTTTCACTTAAGGAAAGAAAGTCAGGGTGCAGAGAGGGGTGGTGGAGCATGATCTTGGGCCAATGGTGAGGAACTAATGAAGTGCAATGTTCATGGGTTAGGTTCTGTAGCAGCCTGGGTCCCATCAAGAGATAGAAACCACATAGTGGGTCTAACGGGGAAGTGTAGTATAAAGGATTGCAACTATGATAAAAGAGTCACTGTAAGACATAAAGCAACCCTGCCTGGTGCCCTAGTGCAGAGGGAGGTACCCAAGGAAGCACAGATTTGAAAGGTGTTCAGATGTCATAAAATGTGGTTCAGCCACCACATAAGAGACGTTCGTGGATTTGGGCAGGCTGGAGCTAGTCAGCAGCTTTTGCACAAGCACTAGGCCACCCACTGGAGTGCAGGTGAGGGACCTGGCTGTGAACCGCTGGAATGCAGGGGAAGGAACCGGCCGTGAGCCGCTGGTGTGCAAGGGAGGGAGCCGGCCGAGAGCCGCTGGTGCAGGTGAGGGAGCTGGCCATGAGCCGCTGGAATGCAGATGAGGGAGCTAGCCGTGAGCCGCTGGTGCAGGGATGCATGGCGGGAGCCTGGCTGCCTTTGTAGGGCAGGAAGCCTCCAGAATGCGTGAGTCCCGCAGGGTCTGGCAGAAGGAATGGCAGCTCTGTGCGGATCCTCTAGAATACAGATCACTGTGTGCAGGTTGCACAAGGGGTACAAGATGGGGTCTGGGAAAATTTTCAGGAACTTTCAGATCACATGGGCCCTGCTGCATTTTGGTTTCCATGTCGAGATGTTGCAAGCCAAGGCTACAAGGTGGCTGAGGGACCACGCCTAGGTCTGTGGTTGGGGCTTGAACATGATCAAGGCACAGCCAGAGAGCTCCTGCCCCCTGCATTCTCTCCATCCTCTACCTAGATGCCTGCAGAATGTTCACTCCCAGAAGGCATATTGAACAGTGTTTCCCAGTTTATCACAGTGCACGTATTGAAAGGTGCACTAGGAGCTGGGAGGCAACAGACTGAAAACTGACACTGGAAACGCTGGCTCATAGCAACGAAGAGAAGCTGAAAAGGAGTGGGGAGGAACTAACTGTAATTTTACATCAATGATCTGCATCTTTGTTTCGATTGTTTGTGGCAACCAAAATGACTATTCTTTCTACCCTCCTAGTTCAGTCATAGCCTGAGACTTTTTTTTTTTTTTTTTTGAGATGAAGTCTCACTCTGTTACTCAGACTGGGGTGCAGTGGCTGGTCTCGACTCATTGCAATCTCCACCTCCCGGATCCAAGTGATTCTCCTGCCTCAGCTTCCAGAGTAGCTGGGGCTAACAGGCACCCTCCACCATGACTGGCAAATTTTCGTATTATATGTAGAGATAGGGTTTCTCCATGTTGGTCAGACTGGTCTTGAACTCCCGACCTCAGGTGATCTGCCCGCCTCTGCCTCCCAAAATGCTGAGATTACAGATGTGAGCCACTGTGCCTGGCCGCCTGAGACATTTTGGGCAACAGCTGTGACAGAAAAAACGTGCATCCCTTCCGTGCAGGGGATTTAAGAAGTGGCTCATGGCTGATTATGTTTTCTTTGCTCTGTTTCTGGAACTGTGGGAGCATCTTCTGGGATAAGGGTCTATCTGTTTGAGTCTCTGAATGACTACGACCACCAGAGCCCCCTTGTTGACCCGTGATGGATGCGAAATCAATTCAGAAGTAAAGGCCGGGTGTGGTGGCTCACGCCTGTAATCCCAGCACTTTGGGAGGCTGAGACGGGCAGATCATGAGTTCAGGTAATCGAGACCATCCTGACTAACACGGTGAAACCCCATCTCTACTAAAAATATAAAAAATTAGCCGGGCATGGTGGCAGGCGTCTGTAGTCCCAGCTACTCAGGAGGCTGAGGCAGGAGAATCTCTTGAACTCAGGAGGTGGAGGTTACAGTGGTCTGAGATTGCACCACTCCACTCCAGCCTGGGTGACAGAGCGAGACTCCATCCACCGCACCCCACCCCCAGCAAAAAAAAAAATTAAAAAAAAAAAAAGAAAAGAAGTCAACTTTGCTGTTGAAGCCACTGAGGTTTGGGGGCTTGTTTGTTACACAGCGTCACCTGTCCTGACCAATGCATGACTCATTTCATCCTTGGCACAGCCCCTGAGAGAAGGGCCTTTATCCTCATTTCATGAATGAAGAGTGAAGTCTCAGAGATGTTAGCAGCTTGAGCAAGCTCACACAGTGAGGGGTGGAGCTTGGATTTGAATCCAGGTCTGTCTAACCTCAAAGACTGAAGTGGGGATGAAAATAAGTTGTTATTGTTGTTTGCCTGTCACCCAGGTGATGTAACTCTTGTCTAGGCTCTGCCTACGGGGCTTTGTGACATATCTCTGCACTGATTACCCAGGTGATGTAACTCTTGTCTAGGCTTTGCCTACGGAGACTTTGTGACATAGCTCTGCACTGATCACCCAGGTGATGGAACTCTTGTCTAGGCTCTTCTATCCTTGGATTGTAACCTTGCAGGATCTTGAACTCATATCCTTTAAGGGATCGTAGAAGTGAACACATCAAAGCTGCCATGATAAAGTTGTATAAAAGTGGGCAATATTGCCAAATGCAAAATATCTGGGCTATATTTTGGTCTGAGATCACCATTTGAGATTCCTGGAAGTTAGGGAATATGGAGGCCAACTCCCGTAGGGATGTTGTATAAGACTCCAAGCCCTAAGTCAATGATCTCAACCCTGTGGATCAGCACTGTCCATGTAATGGGGCATCTTAACCCATTTTGTGCTGCTATAACAGAATACCATAGACTAGGGAATCTATAAAGAAAAGAAATTTATTTCTTAGAGTTCTGGAGGCTAGGAAGTCCAAGGATGAGGGGGTCTGCATCTGGTGAGGGCCTTCTTGCTGTGTCATCTCATGGCTGAAGGCAGCAGAGCAAGACTTTCAGAAAGAAAGGGAGAAAAAGGGGCTGAACTTGCTTTTAATACAAGTGCACTCCCAAGATAACTAACCCACCCCCCAGATAACTAAACTATTCCTGAGATAGTGACATTAATCCACGCATGGGGGCAGAGTCTCATAACCCAATCACTCTTATTAGGCCCCACCTCTCAACACTGTCACATAGAGGATTAAGTTTCCAACACTTGAGCTCGGGGGGACACATGAAGACCATACATGGGGGATTGATGAGTATATGGGAGGGACCAGTCATGAATATTTTGGCTGAGAGTTGTGTTTGGGAGCTGAAGCCATGCTCCATCATGGCAGGGCACACATAGACCTTTGAATGCTCTGAGGAATGAATATTGAACAGTGTAACTCATGGCAGAAGGTGGAATATTTAAAAGGCAGAACTGCCTGGGTCAACTAAAAGAGTGAACAAACAGCCTGTAGCCTGTGGCTGGCTCCTCTTTTCTTCCCATCCCCACCTTTCACCTTTCTCTCTTTCTTTCTTTCCCTGCCTCCCTCTCTCTCTCCCTTCCTTCCCTCCCTCTTTCCTTCCTTTCTTCCTTCCTTCCTTCCTCTACCTTCTTCTTTCTCTCCCTCCCTGCTTCCTTGTTTCTTTCCTTCTTTCTCTTTCCCTCTTTCTCTCCCTCCTTCCTTCCTTCTTTCTCTCATTTCCTTCTCTCTTTCTTTCTCTCTCTCCCTCCATCTTTCTTTCTCTCATTCTTTCCTTCCATCTCTCTTTCCTTCTTTGTCCCCTTCCTTCCTTCCTTTCTTCCTCCCTCCTTCCTAACTTCCTTTCTTCTCTCTTCCTTTGACTGATGTGTTCTGAGCCCAAGCACCCTGTGGGGTACTAAGTGGTACCAAAATTGACTCAAGAATCAAGAAGAAATAGAAAACTAAGAAGTACTATAACATGAAGAACATAAAATCTCTAGTAAAATAAAATCTCTCACAAAGGAGGGACTAGGCCCAGATGGTTGTATGAGCAAATTTTACAGACTTGCAAAGAATGGATCATTCTAATTATGTTCCAAACAACTGTAGCTAGGAATATTAATGCTTGATTTTTCAAGAGCTTCATTTCCTAAAATCTGTAGGTTCAAAGGTAGATTAGCCTGTGTTGGAAATCCTCAAATATTGTGCAGGTCCTTGAAGTTTTAGCATTAAAAAAGAAAGGGCTTGCCTGCATTAACTTTGAATTTTGTAACAGTTACCAGTTAATGGAGATACTCTATGCCTTTATATACACTCTGATTTTATAGGAATGGAGGCATATCAGACACATGGCTCTCCACGCAGGTATTTTCCTTTGTAACATATCTTGGACATCATTTTTGAGCATCCTTTAAAATTTATTTCTTTAAATAGCTGCATAGTAGTCTATCATATGAAAACCATAATTTCAATAAACAGTAAGGTGTTAATCATTAATGTGATTGATAAACATTAAGGTGATTTCTAGACTTTTGTTAATTAAAAAGGTGGTATAATACTTTCTCCCATTCATACATAATTCCAGGCATCATGAGTATGTCTGTAGGGTAAATTTCTGGAAATGAAATTGCTGAATCAGAGAGTATTTCCATTTATAATTTTGGTATATATTGTTTAATTACAATTGATATAGTTTTTACTAATTTATAATCCCAGTAACAAGATGTGAGTACCACTTCAAACTCCACAACTTCACTGGCAGTGCTTGAAGTCATGATGCATATTGCCAGCCTCTCTTCAAGTAAAGTTCTATTAACTCTACAAAAATTTTATAAATGGCAGACGTTACATTTCCAGATAGCTTTGTGGTAACCAAAAAAGAATTGATTTATTAGCAATTTGTATATCACATTGAGACAAAATATATTTGTGATAAATATCATTATTGTTACATAATTAAAACATCTCATATATTAAGAAATCATACTTTAGATGGGGTCAAACTGGCCGATTAGAAGCAGCTGTGTCCCATGGCTCTCACAGAGAGCAATGAAAACTGTGAGTGAATTCTGCACCTTCAATTGAGATATTCAGATTCTTGCATTGGAACTGACTGGGCAGACAGCTCGACCCACAGAGAGTCAGGAAAAGCAAGTGGGTCAATGACCCATCCAGGTGTGGCTAGCCGAGCCCCCACTCGCAGGCAAGGGAGGCCATGAGTGATTGTTCGACTCTGCCCGGGAAACCATGCTTCTCCGACGGATCTTTGCAACCTGCAGATGAAGAGGTCCCCTCAAGAGCTCAGCCACCACAGCCTTGGGTCTGAAGCACAGAGCTGTGTAGAGTCTCAGTGGAGTGCTCGCTGGCTTACTGGGGCATGCATGGAAACCCAGGAATTTTGCATACTCTGCCCAGAGAATTCCAGCAAAGTGGGAGATACATCTGTGCATTCCCCTATGAAGGGGGCTGAATCCAGGGAGCCAAGTGACATCATTCTGAGGCCCCACTCCCACAGCACCTTATAAGACCCATTGGCTTGGAATTCCAGCAGGCCAGTGGCAGCAGGCTGGAGATAGCCGGAGGTGGACTGAGTTCCCAGGGGGAGGGGCAGCGGCTCTATCTGTGGTTTGAGTTGGCTGCTCTAGCCTGCTGGCACCAGGGACCAGGAGGAGTCCCCTATAACACAGTACAGCTGTTGTGACTGATTGTGGCCAGGCTGCTTCTTTAAGTGAGACTGAAATCCATCCCTCCTCACTGGACAGGGCCTCCCCATCAGAATTTTAGCAACTCCAGCCGGAGTTCTATGGACAGAACTCTGATTTCTCCCTGGGATGAAGTCCCCAGGGAGAGGGGTAGCTACTGTCTCCCCAGTTCAGCCAACTGAACCTTTCCAGCCTGCTGGCTCTGCAGACTCCTGGGGATCAGAACAACACACCTGCTCTGCCAAAGGGCAGCCAGACTGCTTCTTTAAGCAGTCCCTGATCCTGTTCCTCCTGACTGGGTGAGACCTCCCAACAGGGGTCACCAGAAACCTCCTACAGGAGCGTTCCAGCTGGCATCAAGTCAGTACCCCCTTGGACTGGTGCTCCCAGAGGAAGGATCAGGTTGCCATCTTTGCTGTTTCGCAGCCTTTACTTGTGATACCTCCAGGTGCATGTATGTGAGATAAGGCCCCCAAGGAGAGGTAATAAAAATCAATTCAAGATGGATTAAAGACTTAAATCTTAGACCTAAAACCATAAAAACCCTAGAAGAAAACCTAGGCAATACCATTCAGGACATAGGCATGAGCAAAGACTTTGTGACTAAAACACCAAAAGCCATGGCAACAAAAGCCCAAATTGACAAATGGGATCTAATTAAAGTAAAGAGCTTTTGCACAGCAAAATAAACTATCATCAGAGTGAACAGACAACTTACAGAATGGGAGAAAATTTTTGCAATCTATCTGTCTGACAAAGGGCTAATATCCAGAATCTACAAAGAACTTAAACAAATTTACAAGAAAAAAACAGCCCCATCAAAAAGTGGGCAAAGGAAACGAGCAGACACTTCTCAAAAGAAGACATTTATGCGGCCAACAAACATATGAAAAAAAGCTCATCACCACTGGTCATTAGATGAATGCAAATCAAAACCACAATGAGATACCATCTCACTCCAGTTAGAATGGCGATTATTAAAAAGTCAGGAAACAGCAGATGCTGATGAGGCTGTGGAGAAACAGGAATGCTTTTACACTGTTGGTAGGAGTGTAAATTAGTTCAGTCATTGTGGAAGACAGTGTGAAAATTCCTCAAAGATATAGAACCAGAAATACCATTTGACCCAGTAATCCCATTATAGGGTATATACCCAAAGCATTATAAATTATTATACTATAAAGACACATGAACTGTATGTTTATTTCAGCACTGTATGTTTATTTCAGCACTGTATGTTTATTTCAGCACTGTTCACAATAGCAAAGACTTGGAACCAACCCAAATGCCCATTAATGATAAACTGGATAAAGAAAATGTGGCATATATACACCATGGAATACTATGCATTTATGTCCTTTCCAGGGACAGGGATGAAGCTGGAAACCATCATTCTCAGCAAACTAACACAAGAAAAGAAAACCAGGCCAGGAGCAGTGACTCATGCCTGTAGTCTCAGAACTTTGGGAGGCTGAGGTGGGGAGTTTGAGATCAGCCTGACCAACATGGAGAAACCCCGTCTCTACTAAAAATACAAACAATTAGTCAGGCGTATTGGCACATACCTGTAATCCTAGCTACTTGGGAGGCTGAGGGAGGAGAATCGCTTGAACCCAGGAGGCAGAGGTTGTGGTGAGCCGAGATCACGACATTGCACTCCAACCTGGGCAACGAGAGTGAAAATTTGTCTCAAAAAAAAAAGAGAGAGAGAGAGAAAGAAAAAGAGAAAAGAAAACCAAACACTGCATGTTCTCACTCATAAGTGGGAGTTGAACAATGAGGACACATGGACACAGGAAGGGGAACATCACACACTGGGGACTGTCATGGGGCGGGAGGCTAGGGGAGGAATAGCGTTAGGAGAAATACCTATGTAGATGACGGGTTGATGGGTGCAGCAAACCACCATGGCACGTGTATAACTATGTAACAAACCTGCATGCTCTGCCCATGTATCACAGAACTTAAAGTACAACAAAGAAAACTTTACATAAATGCATAAAGTCTAGAACGGCTAATATATTATAATGAAATGTCAACTATAATCCCAGCTCAAAGAGAACGCCATAAAATTATGAAGAGCTCTCCACAAATCTCTAAATTTATGTCCTCATATGATTACATTTCTATTTCTTCTTGAATAATTTCCTCATTTTAGTTATGATTTAGTGATAGTAAGATGGTAATTATGAGGAGAAAATTCTGCTAACACTCCATAGAGAAAATTCTGCCTCATTTCACCACACACCTGAGTCTTAAGCAGTCACTTCTAATGTAGCTGAATAATAGATCCTCACCCAGCTGAGTCTATGAGTTGAATCCATGTATGTGAGATAAGGCCCCCAAGGAGAGGTAATAAGCTGGGAATCCCATCAGCTCATCTTTCTTCAGGCCTATATTTGTCATTGTCACTTGTAGAAGCAGGACAGCCCTGGCATTGGGATTGGTAGTAACAGAGAGTATCAAAGGGAAAACTGAACTTCACTAATTTTTGGAAAACAGCTGATTGGAAACAGATGGGCTCCAACGTTTTCCATGTGTGAGGTCATTGTCCCAGGTAGCCTTGCTCAGGACATTTCTTGTCAGGAAAACAGAAGTCATACGATATTTCTACCTTCCAAGAGAATAGAACATAATGTCAGATTTTCTCATGGATTCCCACAAGTTCAAGAAACTTTCATGGCCTTATTTAACTGCTTAAGCATTTCAACTAAAAAATTATTTGTCTTTCAAATACACAGGAATCTGTTTGGAAAAATGTTAACCAGAAAAAGTTGGAATTCTAAAGTAAAAAATACATAAGGCCATAAAAATTTTTTATATCTTTTAATTTATATGTCAACTGGGGAAAAAAAAAACATTCTCTGAAGTTTCCTTTTATATCATTAAAGACTTATTCTTTATTACCAGCAATACAGGGCGACTTATTCAGGTTGAATCTTGAAGGTAAACTTTAACTTAATTTTAAATTTTGGCTAATTTTTAAGCATTTCTCAGTCACCTACCATGATTTCATCTCAGAAACCAAAATCTCAATTTCATTTAGACCTTTGAAATATTAAAATAGAAGGTTAAATGCTTCAAAATAATATTCATGTAGAGACTTACATATGTGGACCAGGAATCTCCATGTATTACAAAGTTTATGAGAACATAACAAATGTTGATACACACATTTAATTCTGAAATAAAAACTTACAACAAATAAAACTAACAAATCAAGAAAATATTGTAGGTTACACATTTTATGTCTAAAAATATAGGTATGAAACACTCAAGGATGGATAAAGGAAGAAATCACAAGAGAAAAGAAAAAATATCTAGAGACAAATTAAAAACATGAAATATCAAAAGTTAAGAGATACATTAAAAATGGTACCATAAGGGAAAAATTTATAGCTATAAATGATTATAAAAAATAAGATACTGAATCAACAACTTTACTCCTAAGGAACTAAAAACAGAGAGAAAAAGAGGGACTATTAAAGAGGGACAACTAAAAGCTAGCAAAATTAAAAAAATGATAAAGATAGCAGTGGAAATAAGTGAAATAGAGAATAGAAAAACAATATCAAAAATCAACACAACCTAGTTTGTTCTCTGAAAAACATCAAAACTGACAAAATTTTATCTAGATTGACTTAGAAAGAAAGGGAATATTCAAATTACTAAACTCAAAAATAAAATGGGTACATTACTAACAAATTTTTGGAGTAAAAAAGGGGTGTAGGAGAGTACCATAAGGGACTATACACTAAAAAATTGAATAGCTTAAATAAAATGAACAAATTCCTAGAAACAAAAAACCTACTAAGACTGAATCAGAAAAGTTGAATCAACCTATTCATCAAGGAGATTCAGCAGGAAGATTGCATCAGTAATCAAAAACCCAGCAACAAAGAAAAGCCTGGACCAGATGGTTTCACTGTTGAATTCTACCCAATGTTTAAAGCAGAATTAACACCACTTCTTCTCAAACTTTTTCAAAACGTTGAAAAGGAGGTAGTTTTTTCTAACTTATTCTATGAGGCCAGTATTACCCTGACACCAAGCCAGAAAAAGGCACCATAAGAAAACTACAAACAAACATCCCTTATACATGCTGATGCAAAAATCCTCAACAAAATACCAGCAACTCAAACTTAGCAGTACATTAAAAGGATTATACACTATGAATGAGTGTAATTGACTCCTGAAATGAAAGTATGTTCCAGCACATGAAAATCAGCGTAATATCACATTAATATAAGGAAAAAACCCTCACGTGATCATCTTAAGCAAAGAAGAAAAAGCATTTGTCAAAATTTAACCCACATTCATGATAAAATATACTTAATAAACTATAAAAAGAAAGAAAACACATTAACATAATGCTATACAAAAAACAAAACAAAACAAAACAAAAAAACACAGTTAACATGGTGAAAGACTGAAAGCTTTTACCCTAAGAGCAAAAACAAGGATGCCTGCTTTTACTACTGCTATTTAGTATAGTACTGAAGTTTCTAGTTAGTTAATAAGGTGAGTAAAAGAATTAAAGATATTCCAATTTTTTAAAAAGTAAAATTATCTGTTTGCAGATGACATAACCTTATATATTAAAAATCTTTTAGTTTCTGTGAAATAAACTGTCAGATGCAATAAATAAAATTCAGCAAAGCTGCAGGATACAAAATAATACACAAAAATCAGTTGTATTTCTACAATAACAATAAGCTATCTGAAGAAGAAATCAAGACAACAGTATCATGTATGATAGCATCAAAAGAATAAAATACTTAGAAACCCACTTAACCAAGGAAATGAAAAACCTGTACAGCAAAAACTACAAACATGGCATGAAAGTATTAAAGATGACACAAATAAATGAAAAGACATCATGTGTTTATGGACTGGAAGACAAAATCTTGTCAAGGTGCCATTGTTATCTATAGTCATCTACAGATTCAATAAAATCACTGTAAAAATTCCAATATTTGAAAAAATAGAAAAACCTGTTCTAAAATTCAGACGAAATCTCAAAAAAACCCCAAGCAGCCAAATCAATCTTAAAAACTAACAAAGTTAGAGGACTAACACCTCCTGGTTTCAAACTTCAGTATGCAAAACAATGCTGTACCAGCATAGAGACAGACACAAAGACCAATGCAATAGAAATAAAGAACCAAAAAATATGGTCATGATTTTTAACAAGAGCGTCAACACTGTTCGGGGAAAGGACGGTATTTTTTTAAATGGTGTTAAAAACGGATATTTACATCTATCTATCTATATATTTATATGTATATATATTTATAGGTATATATATATTTATATGTGTATATATATATATCCCAAATTAGCTTTTTGTCTGTCATGTATGTTGCAGATCTATTTCCCCAGTCTGTTGACTTTTGACTTTGAGACATTTTTCTCTCATACAAAATTTTAATTTTTATGGAGTCAAATACAACCTCGGCGACGATCTGGTTCCCGCAATGCCCGGCCTGCGTGAGCACGATTTCCCTCATGGCCAACGCGGGATTAGAGTGGCAGGAGAAACGCGAGAAGGACGAGCAGACGCGCAGCTACCCAGCCCACACTCCACCACCACTGAAATAGCCCCGCGCCCACCTCCCTCAGCCTCGGATTCGGCTCACAGAATAAGCAACAGCTTTACTTCCACACAGGTGTACCCACCTGTGAATCCCTTGGCGTTGAACGTCTGTTGGAGAGCTCAGGTGTCCTTGCTGTGATCCTTTCCACGTTGGGGAAAGCTGGTCAGCTGGAGAACTTCCTCCAACATCTTTAGTAAGACTAAATCCCTAGCTGAGCTGAAACTGAATTTTCCTCCCATGTGGGAGGGGAAGACTCTTGTATCCATATTCACAGAGTGTCTTTGCACCTGTCCTAGATTGATGACATATTTTTGTAATTGATGAGTCTTTTCATCTATTAGGAGATCTGTGCTTAGGAAAGGTCTTCCGAATGTTAACAGGATTTAATTATAAGTTTTACTTTGGAACAGTTCAAACCCGCAGTAAGCTATGGGTGTTAGAGATAGTCAGGCTTCTGATTTAGCTAGAGTCTTCTTTAGAGTAGGATTAGCCCTTTCACCTTTCCAGAGGACTGCGGTCTGCACACAGAGTGAAGGTAATATTGGATTCTTAAAGCTGAGGATAGGTGTTGGGATACACCTGCTGTGAAAGACGGGCCATTGCCACTTTGCAGGCTTTTAGATTACCCAAACTGAGGAGTTATTTCTTCTGGTAAACATTTTTCAGATGGGGTGGGGAATGCCTCGATCTAACCAATGAAGGTATCAGTAAGCATTAGCAAATATTTGAATCTCCTGCAGAAAGGTAGCTGAGTAAATTAGAGTTGCCAGTTCTCACCTGGATAGGTTCCTCAATTTTGGACAGGTTTACCTGTAGAAGGAGAAAATTGCTAGCCGTTTGGGTCATGTCAGGCACAGAGATCACAGGGCTGAGTCACCTGTTTTGGTGTCTTGAAAAGATTTACCCCTATAAACAAATGAGACATTAACGGAAACCAAGAATCCCTTCTAGGGTGAAAAGAATCATGAAAGTGCTGAATTATATTCCTATGATTGGTACTTGGCATTAGTAATTTATTACCATCATTCAGCCAGCCAGAGGGACCCTGGACTGAAATGCAATCCCTGGCCCATTTTTGTTCTTCTTCAGAGTGTTCTGGCTCAGTTCAATGTATGCTGACCAGCACACCCATAAGCTTCATTGGCCCTTTCAGTGCAGGGGCCTTGGCTGCAGCATCTGCAAGGGCATTTCCTTTTACATGGTCAGTCTCTCTTTTGATGTCCTCTGCAATTAATTACAGTCACTTTTTGGCAGCAAAGCAGCATTCTAACAAGTTCAAAATCTGAATGATGTTGTATGGAAAAACCCTTGGGGGTCAGGAGTCCCTACCCATTCCAAATTGCAGCATAAGCATGAAGCACTAAAAAGTCATACTTGGAATCAGTGTAAATGTTAACTTTTAAATCCTTTCCCAACTGCAGGGGCTGAGTAAGTTCAATTAACTCAGCTTTTTGAGCTGAGGTCGAGGCCAGCAAGACTTGTGCCTTGATTCTCTTGTGCTGACTACTAATAGCATATCTACCACTCCTGTTTTCCTGATGCATAAAACAACATACATCTGTTAACCACTCTTCCTTGGGATGGTCAAGGGGCTCATCTCTTTTAAGTCTGGCCCGCTAGAATAAATTTGTTTCATAACCTGTGACACGCTTTGGCTGTGTCCCAGTCAAATCTTATCTTGAATTGTAGCTCCCATAATTCCTATATATCGTGGGAGGGATCCAGTGGGAGGTAATCGAATAGGGGGATGGGTCTTTCCCATGCTGTTCTCGTGACAGTGAATAAGTCTCATGAGATCTGATGATTTATTTATTTATTTATTTTTGAGACATAGTCTTGCTCTGTTGCTCAGGCTGGAGTGCATTATCATGACCTTGGCTCACTGCAACCTCTGAATCCTGGGTTCAAGTGATTCTCCTGTCTCAGCCTCCCGAGTAGCTGGGATTACAGGTGCCTACCACCAGCCTAATTTTTGTACTTTTAGTATAGACGGGGATTCACCATGTTGGCCAGGCTGGCCTTGATCTCCTCACCTCAGGTCATCCACTGCCTTGGCCTCCCAAAGTGCTGGGATTACAGCTGATGGTTTTATAAAGGGGAGTTTCCCTACACAAGCCCTTTTGCCTGCTGCCATGTAAGAGATGTGACTTTGCTCCTCATTTGCCTTCTGCCATGAGTGTGAGGCCTCCGACCATGTGGAACTGTGAGTCAATGAAACCTCTTTTCTTTGTAAATTATCCAGCCTCAGATATGTCTGTATTAGCAGCATGAGAACAGACTAATACAACCTGTATGCCAGGAAGTCTAGAAGCACCTGTGAACTCTGGCCGATAAGTAGCTGGGTTTATGGTTTGGCAGCCTTTAAAAGTTATGTCTGGAGGGTCTAGCAATAAGGCCTGATACTTTCATAAATGTCCTCCTATTATCCACTGCTGCCCTTTAGCTTCTAGGACCACCTTCCCTTGGTGTGGGGTCAAAAACCTGTAGGTGCTGTTCTAATGTTAGTTTATTAGCTTTGCCTGCTAGAAAAGTGGTAACAGCAATAGCTCTAAGACATCAAGGCCACCCTGAGGCCACCTGGTCTATCTGCTTATAAAATTAGGCTACTGGCCTTGGAATGTCCCCCAGTTTTCGGACAAGATTACCCAAGGCCTATGCCTTGCTTTTTGGTCACATAAAGAAAAAATGGTTCATCCAACTTGGGGACTGCTGTGGCTGCAGCAGAGCCCAATTTCTCCTTGAGAGTATTGAAGGTTTGCTTGCAGTTCTCATTACATTCTAGGAGCTCTAAATCTTTCCCTTTAATGTATCATATAAAGGCTTGGCTACATGCCCAAATCTGGGCACCCATAAGCAGCAGTACCCAGCTATCTCCTAAAAAAGCCCACAGTCATTTTTTGGACAGGGACTCTTGGGTGACTGAAATAACTTTTTTTATCTTCTCGAGATGTTCATCAGTTCCAGAGGTTAAGACAGATTCCAAATATTTAAGTCTTTCAGTCAAAATCTGAGCCCTGTGTGGTGATGCCCTATATCTGCAAGTTCCCAGGAAATTTACCAACTTAACATTATTATTATGAGTCTTCTTTAGTTGGGCTAGCAATGAGCAAGTCACCTACATACTGAATAATTGTGTCCCTTTCCAATTGTAGATTTGTTAAGTCGTTAGCTAGAGCATTTTCAAATAAGTGGGGGCTATCCCAGAACCCTTCAGAGATGACTGTCCAGGTTAGTTTTGAGGCTGAATGGATATCTGGATCAGTCCATTCAAAGGCAAACATATTATGAATCTGGATGCATTGAGATCCAGAAAAGTGCATCTTTCAGATTTAGGAATGTAAACCAGCTTGCATCCCGTGGGACTTGGTAAGTATTGGGGACAATGAGGTGTACGGAGACAACTGCATTTCTTAATGCTCTAAGGGTTCTGACAAATCTGTACTTGCCATTAGGCTTTTTATCTGGTAACATGCGAGTATTGTAGGAGACTCTCATGGCCTTAATAACTCATATGGCAAGAATTTGGCAATAAGGCGTTGAATTTCCCCTCATGCTTCTCGCCTTAAAATGTATTGTCTCTTCTGAGGGTGAGGAGCACTAGGCTGAAGTTGGATTTGAATGGGGGAGGTGTTTAGTGCGTTTCCCAGAGCCTCTGTGGCCCAAACCTCAAGATTTAATTGAGACAACACCTCAGGTGGTAAATGTGACAGCTCATTCTTAACTTCTTTTTTCCCCTGAGGGGTCAGGAACAAAAGTAACACTTTCTATGCTTTATGATCTGTGAAGGTGACCATGACTTGGTCTCCTGAGTCAATAAACCTCTCCCCAGTAAGAGGTCAGGCAATCAGACAGTACTAAAAAGGCAGGCAAGAAACCTAGAGGCTCTGGAGGACAACTTAGAAGATATGAAAAGCAGTGATTTTGGGCTTGTCCATCATGAGAAGACAGGAGCCCATTGTATTGAGTCAGAACAGAGTAATCTGCTCCCATACCTAATACGAAGTTAATACTCCTACCTGCTACTTCAAGAGTCACCTGAGGCTCCTCCATCTCTCGATAGCTAATAGTCCAATGGGAGCGGAGGCAGGAAGTATCAGGCCCTCTCAGTTTTGAGTCTGCTGGGCTCTGATGATGGCTCCCTTGGGAGCACAGTGCATTTCCTTCGGCAGTGGCCGACCTTCCTACAGAAGGCACATTGATTTATATCAAAGGCACAATGGCCCAGAGTCACAGACTGGGACTTTTACCTTCTCACTTCCTCTGTGAGGGCCAGGGGTTAAGGGGCTTCCTCTGAAGTGGTGGAGAGCACAAGGCTGCAGCTAGAAGCTGGGCCTCTTGGAAGATTTGCTTTATTTTATATTTTCTTGGCCCTATTCCTGTGATGGAAAACTGCAAAATCCAAGTCTAAAATCTGATCCATGGGAGTCTGGAAGCCTAAGGCTGCTTTTGGTGGCTTCCTATAGATATCAGAAGCAGACCGGGCTATAAAATAAACTCCTAGCAATGCTTGTCCCTTCTTGGAGTCAGGGTCAGTGTTAGTGTATTTCCTCAAGGTCTAAATTATCCACCCTTGTAATAAGGCTAGGTTTTCATCTTTTCCCTGAGTAATTTTCCAGACTTTATAAAAATTAAAAAGCTTTATCACACTTTTTTTATTCCTTCAAGGAGTCAAATGATCATAATTTTTTCTCTCTATATCCCACTTTCTTCTTAATTCATTTGTCTTTTCTAGATTCTAGTTCTTTTGGGTCCTAGTCAGGCACTGCTATGCCTCCTATTTGATAGGTGTCTTGCCCCTGGTTGCAGGCTGCCACCCTATTAACATGTGCTCTAGCCACTCCTGTAATGCACTGTGTTTCTACCATGCAGCAGGTAAACATAAATATATGCAAATCCTGCCTGGTCAGATCATACATCAAGGTTAGCCTCTTAAATTTGTCTATGAATTTTCCCGGAACCTCTGAAAACTGTTTTAGTTTTTCCTTGCATATGGCTAATTCAGACGTAGAAAAGGGTACATATACCTATATAGTGTGGGGAAAAGAAAGAGAGATCAGACTGTTACTTTTTCTATGTAGAAAGAAGTAGACATAAGACGCTCCATTTTGTTCTGTACTAAGAAAAATTCTTCTGCCTTGAGATACTGTTAATCTGTAAACCTACCCCCAACCCTGTGCTCACAGAAACATGTGCTGTGTCCACTCAAGGTTTAATGGATTTAGGGATATGCAGGATGTGCTTTGTTAAACATATGCTTGAAGACAGCATGATTGTTAAAAGTCATCACCACTCCTTACTCTCAAGTACCCAGGGACACAAAACAGTGCGGAAGGCCACAGGGACCTCTGCCTAGGAAAGCCAGGTATTGTCCAAGGTTTCTCCCCATGTGATATTCTGAAATACGGCCTCGTGGGAAGGGAAGGACCTGACCATCCGCCAGCCTGACACCAGTAAATGGTCTGCGCTGAGGAGGATTAGTAAAAGAGGAAGGCCTCTTTGCAGTTGATATAAGACAAAGCCATCTGTCTCCTGCTTGTCCCTGGGCAATGGAATGTCTCAGTGTAAAACCCATCTACTGAGATAGGAGAAAACCGCCTTAGGGCTGGAGGTGAGACATGCTGGAGGCAATACTGCTCTTTAAGGCATTGAGATGTTTATGTATATGCACAACAAAAGGACAACACTTTTTTCTTTACCTTGTTTACGATGCAGAGACATTTGTTCACATGTTTTCCTGCTGACCCTCTCTCCACTATTACCCTATAGTCCTGCCACGTCCCTCTCTCCGAGAAATGCCCGATAATGATCAATAAATACTAAGGAAACTCAGAGACTGGTGCCGCCGCGGGTCCTCCATATGCTGAGCGCCAATGCCCTGGGCCCACTTTTTCTCTATACTTTGTCTCTGAGACTCTTTTCACACGTCTCTTGTTCCACCTGATGAGACACACCCACAGGTGTGGAGGGACAGGCCACCCCTTCAATATAGTGTCCCTATTATCATCTGTCACTTCCCAGAGAGGGCAAACATTCAACTTTGCTAGCTGATAAGAGGCCCCACTGCATGTTGTTCTGGTGAAGCTCGGGTGTTTCGAGAGTGAGGTGTGTACATAAGACAGGACTCAAAGGGCAGGGAGAAGATGATGACCGGACACTAGATAACCCTGGAAAACTAGAAGAAATTAATAACATGTTGCACACCTCACCAGAACTGGAAGGAGTCTCACTGTGTTCTTATGGGGTGCTTGGACTGGCAGGGGGAGATCAACCCCAGCTAAGAAAAGCCTAATATTAAGAGGTACTTGCATTAAAAGGGTAATCAATTACGTGCTGTTCCTATTTTGTCTTTTCCTCCATCAAACATATGGAAGCCCATTTTAATTTTTTATCCTGACCAAGCATCAGGGAAGCCTGTATATAATGTATTTCCTCCCTCTTAGTTTCTCTTCTATAAAATAAATTAAGCTGCAAAATAGGAGTCAGATGAAACAGGGGAAATAGGAAGGCTGTAGCTTGTATATTGTAATGTATTAGTCCATTTTCACACTGCTATGACAAAACTCTCTCAGGAAAAAAGTGACTTGCTGGGTTTAGAAAGTAGGGTCCAGCTGCCCTATACCAGCTCATCAAAGATGGCTTTATGGTTAACAAATGAGAGAAAACTGTTAAGAAAAACCCTCATGTTCTCCATCTTGAGGGTAATTGTTTGCAGAGGGTTGTCATAGAAGAGGCTGTCACTAAACAGGCATATCTGATCTTATCATGTAGAGCTCTTAAATACCACATTTCAACTTCTAGTCATAATGATGGCAAGGTTACTGCTGATCTTTTCTGATAATTACGGTAAAAAAAATACTAGGTTAGAAGACAATTCTTTCTTTCAGTGTCACTTGGACCAGTGGCAAATTAACCAAGCAGTCAGTTAAGAGTCAGAGGATCGATGAGGAAAGTAAAAGCTAAACTGTTAGGGGCCTCTGTCCTGGGGCAGCCTCCAGGCTACTACAAAACAGAGGCGGTGAGCAGAAATGTGACAATATGCAGAGCACTCAGGTGAGGGACAGAGAGCACAAGGTGGGTAGTCCAAAAAGAGAAAGTGGCAAATATCTTGTTTAGCCAAATCCATTCTTCTCAATATTTCCAGGGCCTCTAACCCTGTGGGCTTGGCCTCTAATCTGAGTATGATAATAGTGGATAATCATTCTTGCCCACCAGAATGGCTTCACGACTCTAAAAGACAGCCCACTTGCCAGGTGTCAGCTGATTGATTCTGTGTGGATTTTTTTCCTTGGAGTGGGGGTCTTGTCTTGGTGTCCGTTCATGGTGTTGCTGAAAGATGTTGCTGGAAAAGAGGGTCCTGATACAGACCACAAAGTAGGATTCTTAGATCTTGTGCAGGAAAAAATTTGAGGTGAGTCAGAGAGCACAGTGAAAAAAGCAAGTTTATGAGAAATTACTCCATTACAGAGTTGGACATCCTCAGAAAACAAGAAGAGGAATGCATTGTCTTTTGTTAGTGTCTCTACTTATAAATAACTATAAAGAGAAAGAGTTATAAATAAACTTGGAAGGTGCAGATGTAGTCACTAAAGTTGGGGCTACTGGTTTTAACAATAACCATTAACCTATTGACCTAAGCTACCTCATTAATAATATCCTTACAAAAATATGCCGCACTCCTAGGACATTTATACATTTTTTAGGCTTGGTGGAAGATGTCTTGTATGACCACAAATATTCTGCAATTGTAATTTGTGGCCAAGTAAAAAATGTGACTATTTTCAGACCATGAACACTAACCTTCTAGATGCCTTGTGAGTACCTAGCTACTCATATTAAGATAGAATATTCTAGTCATGTTTATTAAACTAGAAGCTAAGTAACCATGAGTTCCTCTAACAGAGCAAGTCTACTCCTCAAGGAAAAAGTGTATTTCTCAGGAATTTTATGCATTTTGTTTGATGGCATTTGGTATGTTTACCAAAATGGCAGAAAAGAGTGAAATTAGTCCTCAAAGATTTCTCCAGATTGGATATAAAGTAAACAAAATGATTACAGTTAATATGCAAGTTGATGCAGTTGATATTCAAAAGAAATTTTGTTTGAAACAAAATGAGATTTTCATTTTTACTTCTTCTTCTTCTTCTTCTTCTTATTATTATTATTATTATCATTTTGAGACAGAGTCTTGCTCTGTTGCCCAGGCTGGAGTGCAGTGCAGCATCTTGGCTCACTGAAACCTGCGCCTCCCGGGTTCAAGCAATTCTCCTGCCTCAGCCTCCCAAGTAGCTGGGATTACAGGCATGAATCACCACACCCAGCTAATATTTGTATCTTTAGTAGAGATGGGGTTTCACTCTGTTGGCCAGGCTGGTCTCAAACCCCTGACAACAAGCAATCTGCCCACCTTGGCCTCCCAAATTGCTAGGATTACAGGCATGAGCCACCACTCCCAGCCACAATGAGGTTTTTAAATAATTCTGATTTCCTGCTGTTGAGCAGGGAGCTGAGCAAGTTCAACAGATCATGGGCCTAAACTAGGGGAAGACTGAGGACAAACTCCAGAACACATGTGATTAAATTAATTACAATGGAAACCAAATCAAATTGAATAAGGCTCTACCTCTTAGTTTCAAGATGTTTCCCCTCATTTTGAAATGTGGTGTTATTCCATGGAAAAGAAAACTAATGTTTATCTCCAGAGTAAAGAACAGGGTTCTTTGCAGGGATTGATTGACTGAGAAGTATGGCTCAGGATTAAAAATCCTTCTTTTTTCCATTTATAGACTAAAAATAAATTTCTAAACCCCTGTTGACTAAATGGACCTCTCTTCTTGGATAAGGACATTCCAAAGTTAACCTGAAAAGCTAGCTCAAGCCATGGGTCACATATGCCTCATTATACTCTCCTTCCTTTGGTTTTAATTTTAATTTTAATTTAAATTTTTAATTTATTTTTGTGGGTACATAGTTGGTGTATATATTTATGGGGGTACATAACATACTTTGATGCAGTCATGCAATGAGTAATACATAATAAAAAATGGGGTATCTGTCCCCTCAAGCATTTATAGCTTGTGTTATAAACAATCCAATTATACTCTTTTAGTTTTTTCACATGTGGAATTAAATTATTTTTGACTATAATCACCCTGTTGTGCTTTCAAATGCTGTCTTATTCATTCTTTCTAACAATAGTTTTTTTTTTTTTACCCATTTAGCATCCCCACTATCCCCTTGTTCCCTCCCTGCCCTTCCCAGTATCTGGTAACCATCCTTACACTCTCTATATCTATGACACCAATTGTTTTGAATTTTAGCACCCACAAATAAGTGAGAACATGTGACATTTGTCTTTCTGTGCCTGACATTTCACTTTCATAAACATAAAGACTTTCACAAACATAATGACTTTCAGTTCCATTTATGTTATTGCAAATGGCAGGCGTCTCATTCTTTCTTACAGCTGAATAGTACTCCATTGTGTATATGTACCATATTTTCTCTATCCAGTCAACTGTTGATGGACATTTAGGTTCCTTCCAAATCTTGGCTATTATAAACCCTGCTGTAGCAAACATGAGAGTGCCAATAGGTCTTTGATTTACCAATTTTATTTCTTGTAGGCATATACTGTGCAGTGGGATTGCTGGACCACATAGTAGCTCTATTTTCAGTTATATCGGGAACATCCAA